>NC_081414.1:135804528-136522028 GCF_030272615.1 Cryptomeria japonica | reverse complement strand
TATCCCGATGAGATAACCTCTTGATTGGACCAGGGATTGGTTTTTTGGTGCGTTGCTCCATGTGAGTAAGCTCTTGTTTATCCCTTGGGTTGTCTATGTATTTAGATGTTGTTGGAAATAGTGGATGAGAGTGACGGTCTCTTTGATTATTGATTTTTTCTTTCATGGATGTTAGGGACTCTTGAATGACCTTGTTTTTGCTATAATCCTAGTATGATAGCATGATTGTTTCTTGATTTTAACTTTTACTGAAATTTTTATGTTGACTCCTAATTGATCATCGCGATCCTCATTGTATAATGTTGTATTGAAATGCGATATGGATAGAAGTAATTCATACTCTTATGTGTTAGGAATTATTGTGCTTGCTTTGTGTATATTGTCTCTCATGATTCATAATGATGCACTATGGTACATGTGAAAGGAATTGTTTTAATTAATGAAGTGATGTGTTTATATTGTGTGACTGCATTGGTGTGCATAGTGTACTAGCATTTTTAATAATGTATCATTACATAAATGAAATAAATGATCATAAGTGGAAAATCTATAGACCATCATGGTAGATCAATTTGGTTAAGGATCTATGTCCCCAATTTGCATTATTTATCATATTTGTACAAGCATTATGTGGTTCCATAGCCTTGTGGCCTTGAGAAGGTCATTGATTCATCTGCATTATATAAATCTTGCATTGTGACCCCAAAATAGTATTGATTTCCCTTTATTTGATTGCACCATAAGGTGTTCAAAAGGGCAATTGACATGTTAGCTCTGTCCTTTTTAGGATCTTAATTACTTATGTGAAAAACCCATTTTGTCATTGTAAAGATATTTGTTATGCTTAGTGTTAATTTGGCAATGTGCTCCTATTGAGTTATATTTGTGAGTATGTGAATCTCAGTGCACCCTTGTGTGATAGTGATTTGTGTTGTGAGTATATGCATACCCTTATGAGGGAAATCCTCATGTGAATAATCGTTAGTTACCCTTATATATGTGAGGTGCAAAGTACTCTTATTTCATGTGAACGTGTGTATCCACGTTAGGCTTCAAGGTAATGATCATATGTTAATTGTGATCCTTCTAGTGTATGTGAGTAAAATACCCTTGTATTGTAACCATAACATGCTTTGGTGTGGCCCTATATTGTGAATATGCGAGTAAGATGGATTCAGTGTAATAAATCCCCGTGTTTGTAACTTCCTCATGAGTGTGACTATGTAAGTGAATTTGTGCCATGCATTAATGTATTATCTTGTGATCATAGCGTTATGATCCTCTACATACATTTTCTTGCACAAATAAATGATTACATAATTCTACTTGCATAAGAAAGGAACTGCATTACATTGAGAATAGTATAACAATTGTAAATGAGTTGAAACCATGGTTTCTTAAAAATGAATTATAACATGACTCAATTGTTGTTGTGTCTAGTGTGTGTTCTCTAACTCATCCTAGATAGTGTATCCTTGGGTGATGTGTAGCAGTTACTCCCTCATATGTGGCTGATATTGGTCACTCAATTATGTGAAAATTTGTTTGTGATTGATGACTTATCATGGTTTTGGAAAGTTTTCTCCTATGTTGCATGGGCTAGCATTGAATTTTGAACTTTCTTATGCTTGGAATCAATCACCAAACTCTTCTATCTATCTATTTTGTGACACTTGTCGTACTTAATTTATTGTTGAAATTGCACACACTTATTGATTTAATATTGAATTGATGAGTTCCCCCACTTGGTTTTTCTCTTTTTAAAATCTCATGGTGACTATTCTAAATATTTGATGTTGTTGGCTCTATGTGTACAAGGGAGGATATCATGGAGAATGTATCACATGTGATTGTTGAGTAGATATAATTGTAATTAAACAAAAGGATCAAAAGATGTTTTTATAATTGAATGCAATTGAACTTCTTTGGGTATATGAAATGGTTAGAAATGTGTGACTAGACAAATGTGAATCTTGTAATATTGCATTAGGGAAGATCATGATGAATTATAAATGCTATCTTCAGTGAATGTTAGCCACATATTTTAGGTAATAATGCTTAAGCATGAATGCCCATGCTGGATTCTAATAAAGTGTGTATTTGATGTTGTATTGTGCTTATGGCAATATTTGCCATGTGATTGGATTATGAACTAAATATTGTAGGATTATTGCATTGTCTTACTATATTTTTGCATGAGATTGTGTTGTTAGTAGCAAAATCATGTGAATTCTTCTTGTTAGACCTTGTTGTTTGTGGATGACTTGGTGCAGTTTGACTCACCTAGTATGCCTATTTATCCTTTTGTAGTTTAAGATCATGCATTGCCTTATGCTTGATGTTCTTGGTGTGATTGTATTGGTGTATATGGTACCATTGATCTTGTTATTTTTTTGCTTATGAGTACTCTATGTATCAATTCGAATGTGGATTCCTTGACTATAGGTATGGTTGACATTGTGTAGGGATCAAAAGTGCCCTTAGTTAGATATTTTTGTGTCTTTGAGTACGTTTGCATCAGTCCTAGTTTACGTTGAGAAGAGGATGTTGTAAATAATCCTATCTTTTGTAGGGGTATGGTGCAATAAGTGAGATTCCTTTTGTATTTTAATGGGCTCTTGATGAGAATGATGGTGTTTTGTAGGACATTCCCTTCCCTTAATTCAGAAGGAAGGCCTTTGAGATAGTCCCTTAGTCTAAGGAGAGATTATTGAGGGCACAATTTGCTGTTATGTTTGCCTTGACATGAGGTAGATTTGGTTGATTTTTGTGATGTGGCCTAGACTTATCAATGAGTCGAAGGGTCATTTTTATGTGCTAATGTGATTAATAGATTTTGCACTAAACATGCCCTGTTCTTGTTTGTAGGCTTTCAGGAGTAAGCCTACTTCTAGGGGGGAGAATGTAGTACCCCTCCATGATTTTCTTTAGATAATTATTACTTTAACTTGTTAGACTATGTTTGACTCATTATGTATCGTTTATTTTGTTGGTGTGTGTGTGTATGGATACATTCATGTGATCCATGTTATTGGACTATTTTATGATGCTTATATGTTTTAGGACATGATTAATAATATACATTATTTGAGATGGACATATTGATGTTAGTGATGGTATACTTATGATTTGGATTATATATTTGTGACTTATTATGATGTTTTATGAGATGTTTATGTGATTTGGAATAATGTAATGGAGTAAAGCTATCTGCATGTGAGTAACATAGTGGTGTTTAATGCATGTTAGCAACTTTATCTTCCTAGCAAAAGGAGAAATGAAGGAAGCTTGAAGGCTAATTCCCAAAAGGGAGGAAAAAGAGAAAAAAGACAACCGGAAAATAAATGAGAGAAAGAGAGAGCCAAGAAGAGGAGAAAAACAAAAAGAAAAAAATGGGGTCCCAACTTGGCCAAGTGATCAAGCAAGGTGTGAGTTGTAGAGCATAACAGGTATGTAGGCAATCATTAGGCAAATGATGCCCCTATTACCTAAGTCAATAGGGGAGGTGTATAAAAAATAGTTTGATGGTTTGAAGTTGTTCCTAAACTTTATTAATCCTCCCTGTTTAGTTTACACAAAGAAAACAAAAAGAGAAAAATGACAAAACTAAATTTTGCAAAGACAATCCCAACCCCCACACTAGAAACCAAGAATGACCACTCCAAGCTCTAAAAAATCTTCTCACCAGCACCAATCTCTGAGGGTAAAGGATAGGCTCCACACAAATTTGCAAGTGAAATAGTGCAAATGAAACCCGGTAGAGCAGGCTATTTATAGCTAAATCGGTTGACATAGGTATCAACTACCACATTAAATGTATGTAGGATGGGTTCTTTGGGATAGTAATTGGGGTTTGGGGTTTTCAGGTTCAATTGTTACCAAATGAACCTCTGATCTTTGATCCTTGAAGCCTAACTAGACAAGCAATTGGGCATCAAGGGTCGAGCATCCCTTATTTTCCTAACAAAAGGAGAAATGAAGGAAGCTTGAAGGATAATCCCAAAAGTGGAAGAAAAAAGTTAAAAGACAAGTAGAAAAAAAGAAAAGGAGAGAGAAAGAGAGAGCCAAGAAGAGGAGAAAACCAAAAAGAAAAAAAGGCGCGCCCCAACTTGGCCAACTAGTCAAGTGAGGTGTGAGTTGTAGAGCACAATAGGTATATAGGTAATCATTGAGCAAATGATGCCCCTATTACCAAAGTCAAAAGGGGAGGTGTATTAATAATAGCTCCATGGTTTGGGGTTGTTCCCAAACTTGATCAAACCTCACTCTTTAGTCTACTTCAACTTGAGGTTGAAATTTGTATCAATTTGTTCCGAACTCCCTATTCCAATTTATGCTTCCCCACTATCTAGGTCTAAGGCAAAAAATAATAATTTATGATCATTAAGATTATGTAATCTAGGTTTGTTGTGTTTTAGTTTCCAAATCAATTCCAATCTTGGAGAACTTTTAAAGCCATTGCCATTACTGTCTATCTCTAATGTCGTCATAGATAGGGCTAAGAAAGAGACATTAAGAATACATGTGTAGAAGATAATGAATCTCTTAGACATAGCTTGTGCTACTCATTATGAGGTGATTACCTAAAACATAAAACCTAAGATCCACTAAAAAATAAATTTATCATTGATTAGTCATGACAAAAGACCAGGAGTATGCTCTACTAAAAAGAAGTGTTTTGTCATATCATATGGAAATCTATCTTTCACTAGTACTTATGTAGTTAATAGATGCTAATAGCTAGCCAATATCATAGTTTATATAGATTTTTGCTAGTGGCATGCAAATGATGGTCTATCTATCTCAAGAGTTCAATATAAGAATTGGTATATTAAAAGAAATGTATGGGCTTCTATTGTTATATTTTTCTTAAGGCATGGTTCTTTTGGTTCCCATTATTAAATTGGTCTAGCATATTAATACCACAAACTACAATCTTTGGAGAGGTAAAATCATAAATCATCTTGATTATGTTTGTCCAATTATAATGACTCAATTTTTTAGTGGGCTATGGAATCTTATTAATGTTTGTATAGGTTGTGTTGTTACTTAGATATACCCTTTTTGGCGATGACATGTAGTATGAAATGCTTGTCTCGTTTTCACAATTGACTATGGAATGAGATAAGAATGAACCCATAATGTAATATGGGATGCACTTGCTTTCTTTTTCATATTCTCATCTTATTATAAGGGCTTAGGTGTTAGTTAAATGGGTTATGAGATGACACTTACAACAAAGACAAATCTGTTTTTTGGCCAAAAGATCACTATTTGTGTGTGTTTTGTATGCATGAGCTAGTCACTATGTGTATGTGTGATCTATGTTTGAGCTTATCATTGTATGCACATGTAATGCACATATGCAATGTACATTTTTGGGATTTATTCTCCTAATTGTTATTGACTTGGTATATACTAATGTCTATCTAGGATACATGACATCATAGTATTATATATGGATTGAATTGGAAGCATAAGCTCAATTAATGATTGTGATTTAAAAGACAAGGTAATGATCTTATTCTATTTTTTCTATTAATCATAAGATACATTTTTCTATTTTAGCCCATGAACTACAAACAAATGCTTGCTTAAGAAATAGATCTAGGTCTAAAGGTTGATATTGATATTTGAACTTACACTATTTAGTGCAGATTGTATGATTGTAGCATAGAGTTCTTTTTATTGCAATTATTTGCAATATCATAGTTATTTGATCATAATGCAATCTTCACACAAATATTTACAATCAATTGTAAAATGGCTCATGGTAAAAGAAAAACGTTTAATTGTATCCCAAAAGTATTTGATTATAATGCACCACTTCAAAGTGTAATTATATTTCTCAATAAATTCTCAAAAGAATTTAAATCTAATAAAAAGCAAGCCCACACATACAAATTATACTTTTTGTTCATTATTGTTCATAAGTACTCAACAAATGATTGCCAACACCTACAACTATTGCATTTGGAAAACATCTACTCACCCAAATTTAAAAATTCATTTCTACAAATATGATATATGCTAGCTTCTTTGAGTCAATATCTCTAATAGATATTTTAGATATACTCGCATTCTATAAATTACATGCAGAATATCCCATCACAAAATTTATATTCACTATTATACAACTAAAAGAAAAATTATATATATAACAAACTATATGAAAACTTAAAAATAATTACATCCATAGCTAAATAGATATGAAATTATGTCCAAAGCTATGCATATTGGTATATAAATATTGAATTTTTGATTTCAATTTAAATACTCGAAAATAAGTAATATATAATACATTTTATATTAACAGCAATACATTTTACAATGAGAGGCTCTGCCAATGATGTAACAGGCATAGAAAATATTGTGTGATCTGAGATTAAAATCTCAGAATTGTTATAAGTCATAATGCCACAACAAAATAAATGTGCTTCATATCCTCCCCCAAGATATAGGGGTCTACAAGTACAATAGATTGCAGGTTATACATATTCTACATAAAATAATTCAGTTCATTCTTTTGTCTTGAGCCCCCTTCACCGTAAAGCTCGTTCCATCGACGTAGCTCAGTCATACTTGTTGAGTCTGAAGAAACACTAGCACATACCTGCAAAAAACTGAGCCTATAAGGATACTTTTTTATGATGGGGGCATGGCTTCAATAATTAAACTGGTTTGTTTAGCAAAAATCTCTCTACTCTTTGAAACCTTACCTGTTTATGGGCATATCGCATGTCATCCATATTTAAAGGACGAACATCAGCACTTCCACTCAAAGATGGCAGCTCCTTCCCCTCTGCTATTGCTAGTGATTTTTCCTGATAAAGTTTTCAATGGTGATAACATAATAAAATATGTGAAAAACAAAATAATGACATGGGATTCTAACCACTAAACTAGCAGGAAAAAAATCGCATTCCATTATATAATCAAACACACTAATTGAATGCAACAATTCACCAAATGCGTAATGCACACTCGTCTAGACCAGATCAAATCAAAGGGAAATGTTGAACACAATGAACAGTAACGGTTTAGAGAATCTAGCTGCTAAATTTTTAGATCTTAATTTTCTCAAACATCTGTTTCTATATTGGCAGAACGATGATGGCATGAAGTTTGAAACCACTATCCTTGTTTGCAATTTGTAACAATATAGATGTAATCCAACTTGAATCCAAGTACAACATTTATGACCTCTAAAGTGTAATATGCAAAATAACCAGCAAGCATAACCTCTGTCCATTTATTCCATAAAACAAAAGAGAAATACCTTCTTTTCTATTTCCAAAACTTCCCGGATTGGGCAGAATGCAGCTGTAATACATAAGTTCTACAACACAACCCATTGGCATTAGAAGACCAGTAAATTTTGAACACATGCTTAAAAACATAAGCTAAAACGAACCCACCTTAAGGTCAGATCCAGAATATCCCTCAGTCATATTGGCAATTGCATCGAAATCAAAATCTGGGGTCAATTCTTCTTTGGCAAGCATAACCTTCAATATTTTAGCTCTGTTTGATACATCTGGCAAGTTTACAAATAACCTGTCCAGTAATGTAAAATTTGAAATTACTATTAATGTCCACAAATATCAAAAAGGATAATAGGACTGAAAATATATATTGAAATTGAAAATGAAAATCACGAAAAAATATGTAGCATGAGTATTTCTACCAAAAGAATATCAGAGAAAATCAAATGCTCACCTCCTTGGCATTCTTCGAATGACAGCGTCATCAAGATCAAAAGGCCTATTAGTGGCGGCAAGAACTAATACTCTTTCTTTTTCTTTAGTGAGCAATCCATCCCAGTTTGCCATAAACTCATTCTTCATACTACGCGAAGCCTCATGCTCTCCAGAACTGTCCCTTCTTCCCAACAGACTATCAACCTGCCAGGGGATCCGTAGTAAGAACTTCTAATGGAAACTGAAAATTTTGAATGGAAGAGTAGACAAAAAATATTTTCATCTCACCTCGTCAATAAAGATCACACATGGGGAAATTTTACTTGCTAAGGAGAAAATAGCTCTAATTGACTTCTCATTTTCCCCATACATCTGCAACGATAAAGTAATGATCTACATCAACTAAAAATTCAAAATAACCACAACTAAAAGAAATCAACTATTGATCGTATTAAACTATACCATTGATGTAATGCTTGACATCGAAATATTTAGAAAATTTGCGCTAGCTTCTGTTGCAACAGCTTTAGCAAGCATTGTTTTTCCGGTTCCTGGAGGACCAAAGAGCAGGACACCTTTACAGGGCTGCAACGAAACATGACATCAGTTTTTGAATCGTGCTAAAAGATAGAGCATTAGTTAAGAATGTCAATGATTTTCAAATCGTAATGACATCCCATTAGATGAGCAAAATTAGTTGTAATCTCGAACACTTGATAAAATTGACAAATGTAAGGATTCTTTCATTGAATTGAAGCCAACCTTTGTTAGTTGTCCTTTACAAAAAAGCTCAGGCCTTTGTAATGGAAGCATGACTAACTCTTTAAGTGTATCCTTCACATTTTCCAAAGCTCCAACATCCTCAAAGGTCACTCCAATTGCACTTGGTGGAATTACATTGTCAAGAAGCTTCTTTTCATGGCGGTTCTCTGTAGCAACATTCTGAAAAAGTACATTGCATTTTATATTACAATATTGTAAAGTATATCACTGTTTTATAATAGAAGCATAGCATTGCACTCAAATTTAAACTTCACCTTATGTGTCTTCTTTGAGCTCTCATTCTTTTTATTTTCTTGCAGTATACTCAACCCATGTCGAACACTGAAATAACATGATGATATCAAAAAAAAACTTACTGAAATGCATTGTAATTTATATTATCAAAGAAAATTACTTTCCTCTATTAAATATTAGTGAGAACAAACACAATATGTTTACCTTTCACTAGAGATAATTAGTTTTCCATCCTTAGTAATGGGCTCAAATTCATTCATAAGATGGTGGCTCAAAGCCCATCCAACAATATTCTCTGCACCTGAAAAGACAAATTAATATTATTATTCATATGATTATGAATCTGTGAGTCACATTTGAATGTTGCAAAGTTTAAGAAAGATAAAACATTTGCTCTGGTGTTTGAATGTGATTTGTATACTTTCCATGTTCAATAGTTGGGATGGGGTTCATCACTAAAAATTTAATTGTTATTTTGGAGTTCTTAAATTTTGAATCATATTTTGAAAAACTCATGTTTAACTTTTGCATGATTTATGCAATATGTAAAACCGCTTTCAATGTATCTGTTTAATTCTGTGCCAGATTTTTATCCAAAAGAGGTATCCAGGTTTATAAGTTGCTTTTTCTCTACATGATTCATGAAATGAAGTGAAGTTGGGACAGGGGTGATAATAACTATAGAATTCAAATTTGAGGGATTTCGAGGAGTATTCGTATCAGTGACCATAGCCTAGCAGTTTCAATATGGTGATGCACCAACTATTCTGTGGATCACGAGTTCTCAGGTCCAGAGATTAATAGAACAAGGTGAAATGTCCCAAAAGTTGTAGAAAATATGACTTATGATAACTCTACAAATTTCGAGTAAAAGACAACCTATCCCGATTTCACTTTCAGAACAGAACAGAGTCTTTTCAAATTTTATTGTTAAAAAGCTTCATAAGTTAAAGAGTACAACCAAAAGGAATTAGTAACAATGTAGGGAACCTTCATATCCAAAAAAATCGACCCACTACAAAAATGAATGCTAAAGATGAGTTGCACTTGGTAATCTTTCTCATGCTTAGCTCAAAAGGATCATTATAGGAGAAAGAATTTGACAGGTGAATTAGAACTTTGCATCCCCGAAAGTCCTTGACATGTTCCTGCTCTTGCCGGCCTCAGTGACTTTCATTTCAATATTTATTTATAGTTACCTTTATTTCTAAGTATCAAAACTCTGTTCATCAATATTAATTTTTTATTGACAAACTTGGGCTCGTCATCATTTTTTGATCTTTATTCTGTTGAGCTACCAAATTCCTATGACATTAGTGTTAATGGATATTGGACTATATGGTTGGTATATGGAGGAAGTGTCCCCTATTAATGGGGTGTATATTGCACTTATTTTAGATCTTATAGTTCTGATGTTATATTTATTCTCTAATATGTGTTCAAATATGATTCAAATCCCATTGGATGTTATCATGTTCAGTTCTGTTGGTATAAATTTGGTATTATCAATCAGTTTTTGGATAAGCCTCTGTTTCTTAGTTTTCTTTCTGTATCTGATACATATGATAAAATTTATGGTCTTCAGACCTGCAGTCTGAATTGCAGCTACAAACAGTACGAGTGCCTCTAATTGTCCCTTAATTGTTAATGAGAGATTAGCAAACATAGATTTACAAACACCTGTGCAAGCACTACATCAAAAATATGCTTATGGAATTTGTATCATGATAAGATTGACAAGATGTCAAACGCTTCATCTATTCGATAAATAACTTTTACCATCACAGGAATAAAATTTATGACAACATGTAACTATGATCATAGATACCATATTAAATGCAAAATAAACTTTGATCAATGTATGACATATGAATCAAAATAAGCAGAAAACCTTGAGAAACAAACATCTCGAACTTACATTTATTTGTAAGTTTTTGGTCCTTTATGCAAATTGTGTCTATCCCATCACAATCCAGGTTATTAAGAGAAAGCACCTACAAAAGCAACAATAAAACATTAAAGAAAAAGTACAGCAGTTTCTTTCTATTCATAATACATTTGAATTTATTAACAAACATTCTATTACATTGTTAATAATGAATGCCTCAACCTCAAATACCTTGTACATTGAAAAAGAAAGAGAAACATAACTATTCGAAAAAGTAAAATAATCTGCGCATACTTTCTATAAGATATTTCTGAAAATAAATCTAACAAAAATGTCAACCATGGGATCTAAAACAGAAGCTCACCATTTTAATATGTTGTAGATTCGTCTTCACTTTAAGCATTTCAACATCCCATTCTAACTGAAGTTTCCAATTAACAAGAAGAGCTTCATCCTGCATTTATTAATGAAAACTATCAAGTATCAACCATACATTTTAAAATATTTAAATAATATAAGTGTCTAATATGTTTTAACACTTTTCAGTACCTGAGGCATCTCTACCATCACTTTGTTTGGAAAAAGATCAGAAAGCTGCTTCTCTGCGTCCTCTTTAAGTTTTCTCCCATACTGTAGCATTCAAAAATAAAATTACATACTCAATTATTAAATTAATTTAAGGCATCTGTTTAATCAAACATGTCCTAAAGAAATTTGCAGCAACAAGTGAGTAATAAACAAAAAGAAACAACCTAATCCTTTCAAAGCGATTTCATGGAGAAATGAAATTAAATTTTAAAGACTGAAAGATAAAATGTATTAATGGCTGAAATTAAAAAACTCTCTGTTATAGGTTGTCCTTATTTTTATTTTTATGTAAAACATTTTTAAATTGGCAAATTAAAGCTCGTAGATCTAATTGATCTAAATATACTTACTGGTAATTCAAAACCGTGATCTTCGAATTCATTAATTTGAATGAAGGGTAGTAGATCCCCGAGAGCTGCCTGTTGCATAAAAACCACTAGAACTCAATGTACATCAAAATAAAAAGAAAAATCAAGCAACCATGTCTAAACAAGTTAACTATATGTAAGAACAATATTACCTTTTCCTTTGTTTTGTCAACCTTTATGTATGATCCAATAACGATAATACTTTCGGGCAATTTTTTAAGTTTTCTTTGTAAGGCAATGTAGATGCATGGATTGTCTACGAATGATGTCTCAACATCTTTCATGAAAAGTATAAGAGGACTATTCTTACTCTCACTAGTCACAACCTGGAAAAGAGTTATAGATCAATTAGGAAAATTTAAATAGGATAATTCCAGAATTGAATTTCAGTGAATATAATAGAAATTTAGACTACCTCGAAAAGTGCATTTAGGAGTAGCTTGTCCATGTTTTCTTCAATAGTGTGATCTAAGAGAAGGTCGCTTGCTGGCAAAAGGACAAAAACCACATTCAATGAGCACACATTTAAAATACGTCCTTATTTGGAACTTAATATCACATTTGATGCCAAAGTATTACCGCTACAAAAAAACCCATGATCTTGTTCGCAGAGACCCCCAAGGTCAACACCCCCTTGAATTGGCTTATCAAAATGTACTCCAAGTTTAGATGAACCACTCTCGTCCAAAGACAAAAGTACTTCCCCTCGATCACCATGAGATGGACCCCTGAAAACATTGAGAAACAAGATGTAAGCTAAGTACAAAGGGATTACTACCAAAAATGTCACCTTCAATAGTTAGAAACTAGCACATGCCAAACACAGAGAAAATCAATTTCTAAACTTCATGCCAATCTCTTCGATAAGACAGAACAGATCAGAGTTGAACATAATGAGTATAGCACCAGCTTTCACTTAACCAATAGAAAGTATTCATAATGAGCATGGCAAATAATGCTATCATGATGTAACTCAACCAGAAGTAGAAAGCACTTGATAGATTAGAATATTCACAATTGGAGTGTAGAAATATTTGTAAAACATACCTCAAAGGAACTTCGGATGGCAGATTATCTGACTTTTGGGATTTAATAATGAATTTCACTCGATCACCTGAAAAAAATTTAGGCAAGAAAAACCCAAAAATGTCCTTTAGTACTCAAAAAAGCATGCTTATAAAATGATTTAGTTGTAATAACTGAATTGAACTTTTGATCAAGCCTAGAAACTACCTCTCTTGATGGAATATTCGTTTGATGTGTGCAAGTTTGATGTGTGCAAGTTTGATGCAGTGCCTTGGAGAGGCCATGCTTTGACTTGAAAGCTACCCAATTTTGACCGTAAACCAGGACATATGTTCCCTCTTTGTTCTCCATCCTTCATTGATGAGGCCTGTCATGTTAATACAGAGAACATCACTACAAAGTGCAAACATATACAAGAGTGGAAATGCAAAAAATTAACATTGCATCAACTGCAGAGTTAAGAAGAATCATGTTCCCCTCGAAAAAGAGAATAGCACATCTGGATGAATTTTGGCCCATCATAAAATGGATCGGCCCAATGAAAGCCTTTATGCTCATATATCAATTTGAAATAAAGCTTCCACATCAAAAAGAATATTCCAATGAGATCATAAAATGTTGCAGAGTTTGATATACTATAACTTACCGTGAGTATTGAACTGCTATCAAAGTGAAGCAATTTTGCATCAAAGTGATTTGCCAATGCCTTCACTAACGTTTCTTGATATATCTCAGACCCTATGTAAGTGACAAAACATAGATTGAATCAGATTAAAAATATTGTTAATCACAATCGAATTCCACGTAACCATTCAGGCTTGTACAGCAGAAGGGATAACAAACCTTGCGGACCAGACATCAATATTTTGGGACTCACGTTAGGAAGCTTCTTTGTAAATTGTACAAATTCATTCCGTTTCAAATGTGTGAACGTTGATGCAATCAGAAGACTTTTTGTCTTCTTACTGTAAACAAAATAAGAAACCATACTCAATCTTCCAATGAAACAAGAAAAGGAAGACTAATATAACAGAGAACTAGTTTCAGTCCACATTTCTATTTATATTTATATGAATAAGACGACGAAGAACTTGTATCAGAACCTCTAATAGATCAAAACCAATATACGCAAGTTTGAAAGAAAGGACAATACTTAAAAAGCATTTCAATTTTATACCTCAGGTAATAAGGAAAATCGTCAAATGATACACAAGTCTCTCTTCCATCAACTATTCCTTTTCTTAATTGTTCCTTCAAAGTTTGGCATTTAGCATGTGCTTCAGATGGGTCAATACTTCTTACAGATTGCTTTCTCTCTTCACAAACTTGTATAGGTGATTTACCATCGATTTCATTGTGAATGTAACCGTTCTCATGACGTTTTCTTGAACGTTTCAACACACTAAGCATGGGCGAAACCCCAGTCTCAAGTTCAATCACTTCAGTATCTGAGGCAGACTCATCTGATATATTATAAGCAGTCTGTGACTCGTATGCATTGCTTCCTTGGTCACATTCTTCACTGTCATTGCAAGAAGGATGACGAATTTTGTGATTGGGGAACACTTGTCCAAAGGGAAAGGGTAAGTGTGACAAAGAACCCGCAAGAGGTCCTTGCAAGGGGCCAAACATAGCTGCTAAAGCTTCAGATATTCCTGCTGCCCCACCTGCACTGTTTTCTTCTGCATCACCTGTTACCACCTGATCTACCGTCTTTCCTACTGGAGTAGGCAATACAGGGGCTGAGATATCTTCATTTCCGAGGAGCTGAAAAATCTGCATTGAAAAACCATTAAGGAAAATATTTGTTGACTGAAAATATACGAGAAAATTTTATGGCCAACTGTCAATAAACAGATCATAGAGGATACATAAGTATGCTGACTGAGAGGAGAGCTAAAAACAAGTTCATCTCCTCCTCCAATGCTGACGACATCCTTGTTTTTAAGACACTTTCCATTGAGCACGACAAATCCACAACTCCCTAAAACAAGCATTTCAGCACCATTCTGCTGCACCTAATAATAAACAGACAGTTCAGCTTTAAGACAGGTATTTAACAATCAGATTCATAACCCACAAGAAGCAGCAGGAAATTTCCCTCCTACGTAACCTAAATGAGAAAGAAACTACCACCTTATTCTTCAACATGCACAAAACTCCACTAATTGAGGAATCATCTATGCACAAATTGCAACTTTTGCTTCGTCCAATCATGAAACTTTGGTCACACAGGTCCACATCCGGATTCTGAAATCATTCATCAACATTTAAAAATCTTAATTACACATTTAATACAAAACAAATATATAAATGAAAAAGGTTAACAGAACTCCTTTTAAAGAAAATACTTAACAATTTACCTGAGAATCCTGTGATAAGAGCTTGGCCCAAGGACCCTTCACTGTTACCTCTTTCATCTTCTCTGAATCTAAGACTATTTCAATTTAACAGCAATAACAACCATTTTAATATAAATGATAACAAACTTATAGCAGAAATGGTTATGTTGCATACTAAAAACTACACAGTTTACAAAAATTTCACATGCCAAAAATCCAACGAGTTAGAATGAAAATTAATAACAACTACAAGAAGTGAAAATAAAATAATAGTTTGTAGTTCAATTCTAAATGAACCAACAAACAGGCCAGCATGACGATGATCCAAGACTACAGGTGTTCTAGGTTTTGTACACATTGACTTTGAATTGATGACTACTATATTGCAGTTTGCATTGTTTTGGCACAGCGAATTGCCATTTTAGTTATGATGGGAAAATTTACAAGGCCATTTAATTAAAATGGAAAAAAATTCTTTAACTTTGCTATTGAAACAAGTTCAATATTTTAAAAAATATCTACTACCCTGGGTTCAAATCCTTGCCAGTCTATTTTGACAATACATTAAACATTATAATTCAAAGATAAATTAATTGATTTGGTTGTACGAAGTTGACGAATTTTAAATGCTAATTTTAGAAAATGTTAAATTTAAAATTTTGAAATCAAAGTCACAAGATATACGACTTGTAACTACACAAGTAATAATACAACTGCAAATTACACTACCTACAACTACCAGCTCTTAAAGAAAGCGACTCCATTGTTAAAACAAAAGAACTTAGATGCTCAAGCTTTATTATGTCACATAATACACACAATTATAATGTTAAACCAGTAAATTTAATGGCTTCCGCCTAATCTAAACAGCGATGGTAAAGCAATCATCTTTATTCACATAGACCAGATGATAGGAAAAAATTAGGGCAAAAATGTAGGGCTACTCTGCAGACGTGAAAAGCTAAAGGTAAAGGTAAAAAGCAACTTGCAAAATATATGCTATAAATTCATCTACTGAATAATCAATCATGCCGGTGGTGCACTACAGAGAATGGTCCAAAACATCGATTTTTTAACTAATTTTCTGCACAATTCTTCTGTGGGAGTTCTCTATACGAATTCTTTAACATTAACTGATGAAAAAAAATTGGAACTTACTAGAATTTGAAGCTAAGTGCGCCTCAGATGAAGACGAATTAACGACCACCTTTTTGTTGATACTCTTGGCCAATGGCGACTGTTAATTTGACAGAGTAATTGCAGGCACAGATGGAAATTTAATTCAAAGCAAAAAAATGTACATTCAAGTTCTTCAACATGAATGCATATATATAAATTATTTTTTTCGTTTCTTGAAAAATCTCTACAAAAGGACTTGTCGTTTGGCTGGTTTTCTGTTTTTATTGATGTTTTATATGCCTAATTAAGTTTATTTTATCTCTCTGTATTAAAGCCGACACTTCTCTTTCTATTAATTTAAGAATTCGTACAACAATATTAATGACTGAGTTGGGTGAAGAAAAAAACACTTGCTTTTTATTATTTTATTTTTGTTGAATTTTAGATATTAATGAAATTTCTAAAATAATTTTAATTTTGAATTTTTTAATGCAAATTGTCAATGTTAGAGAGGATGAATTTAAAAAATAAAGAAAATAATTATATGAATTTAAGGTTATTTTAAATAAGTGTAAATTTTAATGATTATTTTGTAAATTAAATTAATTGAGTTGATGGAGACAAATTGAGTTCAAGCAAGGAAGAAATAATGAAATGATTAAGATGGATTAGGAATGACTTGGAATTGGCATAATAATTATGACTTTGAGTGTTAAGACGTCATAGAGATATAGAAACTAAAATTTGGAATTGAATTGTGATTAGAGGTATGTAATGGTTATAGATTGTGAGATCTTGGATGTTAGGATGAGATTGTGCATATGATATGGACTAGCTAGATCAATTGTGTCTTGGGTGGCACGATTTTGTGTAATATGAAATTTCAATTACAAAAATTGCTCACCAATTGATTTAGGCTGAATCCATAATAGCGAGTCTCACTTGTGGGACATCACTTCTTTTTTTTTTTATCTCAGATGAAGGTGAAAAGTAAAATCATCTTCATTCAAAGGTACATAAAAAGTTACCTTTGTTTGAAGGTTTAAAACATTAAAAAACCCTTAAATGAAGGTAATTTTCAAAAATGGAAAACAATGGACCTTCAAATAGGAATGAAGGTCCTTTTTTTTTTTTCATTTATGGAAATTATCTTAGTTCAAAGGTTTTTTACATTTTTTATATTGTGTACATGGTGAATCTTCGAATGAAGGCCCTTGAATATTATCGAATGAGGGCCCTGGAAATGACCTTTCCATCTTATACCTCAATATTTTCTTAGTTTTTTCTCAAGGTTTTTTCCATCATTGGGTTGGAAAAAAAAAATAGAATGAATATGAAAAGATAATTTGTTGAATTGTAGCACTCAATGTAAGCTTTTCAACAAGTATAATATTGAATATATTTAAATTGATTACCATGTATAACACCTCATCACTTTCAATGGGACTTTAACATAGTTACATAATGTGTTCCATCCTCCTTGTTTCAAGATGTTGGTTCTAAGTTGTTGTTATTGTAGCATGTAGTGAGCCATCGATAATCTTTGATTTGAAGTTGGGTGATCTTTTGCAATGGGTGTTGGTTTCATGTAGAGCTCTTGGATTCTACCTTTAGATTTCAATGAGAGTTTTACATCTTTGGTTCTATTGAAAAAGGATGTGTCATTGTATCTTCTTGGTTTCAAGAACGTGGTTTGACTTTTCCTTCTGAGAGCTCCTAGTATTGATTTTTGTGATCATGCTGAGCACATGGCGGATCTTCAACTAGGAAATGGTTATCGTGATGCTTAGAGAGATTGGTTACTTGGTTTAGTGGGAGCTTTGGTAGAGATATGGATTCATCATTTGATGATAAATATTTATATTCATGTGATTTGGAGATGGTGACATCTTGGTTTGATATGAATGACTCTTGAGTCTTTGGTGAGCTATCAGTTATGATATGTTATTTGGGTCTTCCTTTGGGGAGATGTTAGATCATGATGTCATTTTTATGTTCTTGATTCCATGATTGAGACTTTGATAATGGTTTCATTGGTTTTGAGTATTAATCATTTTCTTGGAGCTTCATGATTTTGTAAGGAACTTGCATTTGAAATTAGCATTGATTGATTGATTAGTGCTCATGGATATGACAAAGACTTGGGTGAGGCTATGAGATCTAATATTTTTATTGGGATCATGTATTGAGATGGTTACTCTTTTATGAGGTTTTCAACATAAAGACCAAGGAGTCTACACTTGGTCATATATGCAAATCCATTATGGACATGAAGAGAAAATTGTCATTTATTATAATCTTTTATTTCTTGGTGTTGTGTACACATGAAAATCTTGTTTCTCACTCTTGGTCTACTTGGTAGATTTGTTAGGATAATATGACATTAACCTTGCAACCCTAAGCCATTCATATGTCTCCATGTTCTTTAGAAAGTGTTCCCTAGGACATGTGAGGAAAATATTAAATATTTGTACTTTATGGCTATTTGTAATTGCATTTTCAAGAGGTGAACATGAAGAGGTGATAGATATAAATTAAAATGGATAAAATACACTCCTTCCCACGTTCGAAATGAGACATGAAGGTTCATGCATTAGGAGATCAAGTTTGGGAGGAGAAAAGGTGTTCATTTGGGGTTCTAAACAAACACCGCAAGCTTTAGAGCACTTTGAATGTGTAAAGGCTAAGTGGCTTTTGGTTTGGTGTCATTATCTATTGTAGAAGCTAAATACATTGTAGCAGTATCTTGTTGTACTCCAATCATGTGGATGAAGAAAATACTTATAGATATTAGAGCAATGTATGATGAGATATCCCATTATATGCAACAATAACAATGCTACATACATCTCAAAGAATCTGGTAATGCATTGAAGAAATGAACACATTTAAATTTGGTATCATTTATTTAGAGAGAAGGTTGCAAAAAAAGAAGTCAGATTGGAGTATATACCTACAAAGGAACATATAGCAAATATTTGTACTAAGGAATTGACGAAAGATACCTTTGTGTACCTAAGATAGAAGTTAGGGGTTATTGCCCCTCCCTTTTCTAACTAAATTCAGTAAGGTGGTGCATCTTTCTAGGGGGAGATTGAAGGCTTATCTTTTGTCTCCTAGACTAATGTGGTGATTGCTCTTAGGGGGAGCAGTGATGCATGCATTTTTCTAGTATTGCATTTGTCTCTATTAGGAGTGTTGTTGAAGAGAAGTTAGTAATTGCCCTTGTCCTTGATGTCAAGGGGGGAGAGATTTCAGTAGAACATGGTTTTGGTAGTACAAGTGTTGCCATCAATGACAAAGGGGGAGATTGTTGGAAATCTGAGTTATGTTGTGTTGTCATTAATGTCAAACTTGTTTGTTCAGATGAGATCTGGACATGGTCTAATACTATGCTAGAAAATAGTTGATGAAAGTTGAAAATGTTTAGTAGCATATATGGTCTGATGACATGTTTTTCAGATTTTGTCATGTTGTTTGGAGGAGATGTTGTTCATACATAAGGTATTTCTGAAAGGTTTCAATAGAAGAAGTCTCAATATGAAAGAAATAGTATTTAAAGTCCCAATGGAAGAATGTTTTTCTTTTCTCCAGATTATGAAGATCATGATGTACCAATTTGGATATAATGTTTATGCTTTGTGAATGATGTACGATCAGGTGTGTAGGTCCTTTGATTGGTCAAATCATGAGGTTAATAGAATTTGTTGTTGTTTTCTAATAGTAAGGTTGTTTGTCAGATTGGTTTGGAAATCACCTAGTGGCTTTTGGATATGAGGATTCAAGGGTTGTGGTTTGGAGGACATTTTCATTTAGTTTGTGTGGTATCCCAAATCAACTTTCAAGTGTGGTTTTTGTTCTATAAGTTAGTTATGTCCGTATGTGCTCGACATGCTCTGTTGTGTCGAGCCTCAGTTTTATTGATTCATCTATCTTGTTTGGATTATGCTCTTTTGGTTTGAATAAGATTTGGAGGATGAGTTAGAGTGTTGATATGGATCTCACCATGGTGTGTGGTGATCCACACTTAGTAATTTGCATTGGAAGATATTGTTGGGTTGACCAATTGATGTGTTTCATTATCTTTTGAATAACATGCTTCATTTGGTGTCGATCTTGTAGATTGTGGTAGCATTTGTGGTTTGTTGTGATCTACTTGAATGAATGTATTATGATGTTTTTAGGTCCCCCTTATCTCCTGGAGAGGGATAAGGTAATTATTTTAGGTCTACATGGCCTAATTTATGTAATATTGCTTATTCGATCTTTGGTTGACCTAATTGAGCGTTCTGATGAAAAACTTTATATATAAGAATGTATGGTTGTATGTGTCGAGGCATGGAATGAGTGTGAACCATTGCAAAGTGGATGAGAATAATATTCAAGAAGATTTGGTATTGGTGATGTGCAAAATTCAATTGAGAAGTGCTTTGATAGTAATATCTTTAAAGCGAAAGTGGTCAGAGACAATATTTGCAATCAAATGTGCTTGCCATGATATTGGTCACTTAACACCAAGATTCAAGGTCAATTTTATGATCAAGAGATCCTACTCATTTTAGTTTCAATTATTCCTCCAGCTTGTCAGTAGACAATGATTCTATTGGTAGACTTATGTATCTTTCCCCAAGATTAGGCATCTCAGTTCTGCAAGTCTATTTGTATCTTTCCCTAAGGTTGTTCGCCTTAGCATTGCAAGTCCATCAGATACATAATACTCCTTGGTAGTGATCCTAAAACCTTATAATAAATTTTATTATATTGTGAGTATGTTCTCACCATGGTTTTTCCCTTTTAGGATTTTCCACGTAAATGTGATGTTCATGTGTTGAATGTTTTTTTGCTTTCATATTTTTCATTTACAGTATAAGATTAATTGTTATATAGATTTGAAAATAATTGATCTAGATTGATTCACCTCCCTCTCAGTCTTGTGGTGTGTTCAACATACTTCTCATAGGATTTTGGGTAAACAGCAGAAATTTGTCGAAGCACTAGACAAATTTCTGTTGTTTACCCAAAATGATTTGAGAGTAAATTCCATCTGAACTGCTAGAGGCATTAAGAATCCCTAACAACCAAAAAGGTCGCCCGAAGACAACACCAAAATGCGGCTAGGTCCAGACCCACCACTTGAGAGACATATTGACAAACATATCACCATAAAAGTACAATTCTTGAAAATTTGCACAAACAAAGGACCCAAATAGATACAGAGGGAAAACCAAATAGAACCAACCCCACACACACAACATTATAGATATATAATTGAGAATACAATACCAACTAATTATTTTTTGCACTAGGCCACAGGGGTCCATTGGCCCAATAGTTTGATAAATCAAACTTTCGTTTCACTTTGGTCTTCCCTTCACTCCTTGCCATTGCACAACCTCGCTCAACCTCCTTCTCACATAGGAATGCAACCAATTCATCTCACTAAATTAAAGGTTTTGTGCAACACTCCTTATGACTAGCAAAAATACCCCATTTTATGAATGGTTGGAGTGGACAAGGGGAGTTCGCCTCCTAACTGGATCACCACCTTCAAGCAGAAAACCCACACCAAATTGAGCCCACACTAGATTGATCCCTTGCTAGAATGGATGACATTTCATACAACTAATTTGCATCCACACACTACTCCATCACCTAGGTCACCTCATCCTTTCTTCCCAACTGAAGCCCCCACGCCATCACCATTGAAACAATGTCAATGTTTGTGTGATACTGATGTTTTGTCTACATAAATGATTTCCCCAACAATATATCTATGATCTATAGGAAGATGAGGTCCCCAAATTTAAATAGGCTCCTCAACCTTTTCTCAGCCACTAACCCCAAAAAGGCAAGTTGTTGCCTTGACATGATAAGGGTGAATGTTGCCTCCATCTAGCATTGCTAATTCACCAATATGCCAAAAACCTCTATGCTCAACTCATGCCACCCACCACATAAATAGATGTAAACCACACCAATACATTAATACCCCCATACGTGCAACCATAAATTCCTTTCCCAACAATAACTAAAATTGGCTTTGATGGCATATGGTAAGGTCCATTTTCCCAAATCCAATTCATAGTACAGTCCTCCCAAATGCCATGCAATTCTTCCTTGTCTAGAGATAGTGCAACCTTGGAGAGTTTGTCAGCCACCATATTACCATCTCTCAAGATATGAGACACATTAAATTTGGTAAATATTGAGAGCATATTCCTCACAATTTAAATATATTTGTTAATTTTCCAAGCCACCAATTCCCCTTTGATCAAAGCATTGATAATAACCTCATAATCACCTTCAAGATGAATCTGAGAAACATTCATTTTTTTATCCATTGCAATAGCCAACTGAGTTGCTTAACTTCTGCTACATTATTAGTTCCTTCACCGAACCTTGACATCCCAAAGGCTATGATGCTTCTCGACCAATCTTTGGCCCTGTAAATCACACTCAAGGGGTCAGGGTTTCCCTTAGACACCTCATCAAAATTCACCTTGATCCACCCTTTCTTTGAAGCAATCCATTCTACTATTCTACTCCCTTTAGAGCTTAGAATAACCTTAACAGGTCCATTAACAGGCCAAAATTTAACCTTCGGCCAATTGGATTGGATCAGACTATCCTCCTTACTAAATATGCTTACCTTTATTAGATTGATCTGAGTAGCTGTTAAGATAACCAATTCTGAAATGGCCACTTCAATTCTTTCACATAGCCTTGCAAGATTCTCCTTCTCTTGAAAAATACATCTATTTTTCTCCTTCCAAATTTCTCATATAACTGTTGAGGGGAAAATCTACCAAATGCTTGATAAAACCATCTTTGTATGATTCAAGAACCACCCCTGGAGAAATGTCATTAAAGTAGATGAAAAAGGAACAACCATCTCAATTTTTTTTTCACAAAACTCTAGCAAGATCGAGTTACATCAGAATTTAGAAAGAGGTGGTCTAGGGTTTCCTCTTTCTTATCAAACATCACACACTTGAAAGGGCCATTGAAACCAATTATTTGCAACCAATCCCTAATAAGAATTCTCCCTTTAAGTGCCAACCACGCTAAAGATTTCACCTCTGGTAAGCATTTATTGCTCCAAAACAACTTATGAGGCCACTCTACATCAATTAGTACTCTTTCTAATAGATTGTACCTAATTTTAACAGACTAACCCTCCTTTGAGCCGCACCACATCACCTCATATTTAGCTCTGAAAATGAGAACCTTTCTATCATTAAATATACTCTGTAACAATCTCACATTTGTATCACCAAGATTGAGCTTCAAGATAGATTTCCATCTCCCCTCTTCCTTGTCATCCACAACCACCTTTTCCACAAAATATACCACCCGAGAACCCCAATGCTGACAAGAGATATGTTTGACATCATCAAATCTAGCTTCATCACCCAAAGAGGGAAAACCTTCTCGAGTCCATCCAAAACTTGGCCAGTTTTCTATCTCTAGTATGCCAAGTTAAATGGTCCACAATAACTGGCCTACAAGACACTAAGAAATTCAAAATGGGTATGTGCGGGTTCATGGTGCACCAAACAAGCACTTAAGCGACAACGAAAGTCAGAAAAAGAGAGTTAGGCAACTTGACACAAAAGTTTGAATAAGTTACCAACATTATTTTAAAAATATACAAGAATAGAAGTTGTAACAAATTGAATGTAGTTTCTAAGCTACTAGTTGTTTTCTAAAAAAAATCTATTTGACAAAAAATTGAAATTTCAATGCAGTAGTACTAAAATTCCCAGAAAAAGATAAGAAGCAGGTGTTTGTCTGACTACCCTAAGCATAATAAAATCATAATATTTTTTAATAAGATTTTAGATATAAGTAGAAGACTCATGTCCAGATGTGACACATATTTTAATGTATTTTTTTTGAAATAAATAATTAATTATGATTTTTTTACTACAACTTTTTAAAAATACAAAAAAATCGTATGTCTAACCATCATAACTTGGTCAAAACTTTATGAAATTCAATTTTTTTTATAATCCTATAGTATACAAAGCATAGAATGTGACACATTTTTTGGACTCATAAAATGTGATACCGTTTGAAAGTTGTAGATATTTTTCAATCAACTTATTAATCAGGACTCTAGTTAGGATATTGCCACTTTTGGCCCCTCATGATTCTGCACATACCCCAACAAATTCTTGAGAGCGATTTTGAATAGTAAAAATCCGCTCTCTTGAAAAATTGTCTAGATAATTGGAATTAGAATTTTGACCCACATTTGATCTGGATTACAATAAATACTCCACACTAGTTTAACTCCCATGACTTCATTCCAAACTTGCCACTTTCTTAGACCTACTCCCCTAAATTATTTAGGCCTACATATATTATCCCACGCCCAAAGGGAAATTTTATCCTGAACTTGACTGCCATTCCTGAAAAAATTTCGCATCCTCTTTTCAATCCTCTAACAATTTTTTTGGGAAATCAAAGACACATCATCAAAAAATAGGAATAGTTAAAATAACAGCTTTAAGCATCAAAATTATCCTAGTAAATGAGAGCCCCTTACTCTTCCACCTGTCAATTCTATTCAAGCAATAGTCCATTAAGCCCTTCCAGAGTTTTGACCTGCAAGCACTTGCAAAAAGAGGGATGCCCAAAAACTTACCCGATAGGGATCCTTGAAGAATACCCATTATTGTAGGAATTTCCTATAGATGATTGAACCAAGTATTGAAAAAGAAGATCTTAGATTTCCTCCAATTAATACATTGACCTAAAGCAATGCTATAGAGATCTAGAGTTGATTTTATAACCCTTGCTTCTCTCAAAATTTACTCCCCCATGAGAAGAGTATCATCAACAAACAACAAATGAGTCGTTGGGTCAATTCCTCGGGCAATTTTCACTCCCTTCCAAATCCCATCTCCACGTTTCTTAGAAATCGGATGATCCAAAAATTTAGCCATAATGATGAATAGAAATAGGGACAAATGATCATCTTGACAGATCATCTTGGGCGAATGAAAGAATCCTTGCGGGCTACCATTGATAAGGGCCAAAATCTGGGGATCTCAAATACTACTTTTAATCCAATCAATCTATTCCTGACAAAATCCAAACTTGTCCAAAACTTGGAGGAAGCTCTAATCATCCTGATCATAAGCTTTCCTAATATCCAATTTGACAAACATCTTCTCACTTCTAGAAGCTCTCATAGAATGAATAGCCTCATGGGTAATAATAATACCCTTAATGATTGATCTATGCAGGGCAAAGCCACTCTGCTCCTCAGAGATGACAAAACTGAGAACCATTTTTAACTTGTTAGCCGCCACTTTAGAGATAATTTTATAGATCATATTGCAAAGAGAGATTGGTTGAAAATCTTCAAAAGATTCAATTTTATCTCTTTTGGGAATGAGGGAGATCAATGTGTTGTTCAAATCTTTTAAAGAAAACTTGCCCACCCTCGACTTCTCCACCATACTCTAAATATCATTCTTCAAGACATCCTAATTTTTTTGGAAAATAACTATCAGAAATCCGTTTGGACTTGTAGTTTTATCACCACGCATAAAAAAAAGAAGTTTAACCTCTTCAAGTGAAACTGGAGCTTGCAACATATTATTTTGATTTGCAAAAATACACTTTGGGATAATTGTAAGAATTTCATCTAAAGGCTCCACCTGATCTCCTCCCGTGAAAGGATTTTATGGAAGTAATTGACTCTTACTATTAATTTCTTCTAAATTCTATAGAAAGACACCATCTCAATTCTTGATGGAAAGTATGCAATTACTAGATCTTCTCGCTTTGATTGAACTATGAAAAAAATTGGTATTTCAGTCGCCCTCCTTAAGCCATCATTCTCTCAACTTTTGATGCCAAAAGATTTCCTCATAAGCTATAATCTCTGATATTGGGCATTCAAATATTTATCCTCGGGTGATTTTATCATATCATTCAAAATCACCCTAGAATTGAGAGCCTCCAATTCTCCCTCCAAACCAAGCTTCTCTGAAAAAATGTTTTTAAAATGTTCCCTATTCCAAGCCTTTAAACATGACTTAATATACTACAACTTCTTAAAAAAAACAAAAGCCTTGTTACCTTCATACCAAGGCGCATTCCTCCACTAGCTAGGCACAAGATGAACAAAGCCCTCTGACCTAAACCACATCTTCTCGAACTTGAATCGACATTAGGGAACCCATAGAGGAATTATTATGAGTTATGATTAAGTCTTCCTCTAGACATTGTTATGATTCACCTATGTTATGTAATAAATTTACTTACTGTTGTATTGAGTTAAAATATGGTTAATGTATTATGCTTCCTTTTATTAAAAATATATATTTTTGGTTTATTAGTTGTTATTTCTCCGAGGTTCCCTGGCGAGGCATTACACGCATGGTTTTTGACTTTTCTTTCTTTTAAAGTTCCTTAGAATGCATTTCTTCTACAAGCAACTTAAGAAATCATACGACTTTTTAATTTTCTTTCTATTTCACAATGGGCCTTTGTGGCCTTTTGGATTTTATTTTATTTTGGATCATATTTTTCTTTGTTTTTGCATTTCAATTAGATGGGACATGTTGATCCTTGAATGTGTGGATTGTTGGACTTATGGATTTTACGCTTGGCATCCAAATTGCTTGGAAGAGGAATATGACTCATGGGTGGATATGAATGATATGGAAGTCTTTTAGATAGGTGGAAGGTTATCAAAGATGTGTGCATTTGTTGATCTTGATTTATGAAAAGATATGTGGATTGTGAGCTAATGGATGAAGGAATATACAAACCTAAGATGGATGGAAATGATGAAGGGGAAGGCGTATATTTGGATTTAGATTTTGTAGGTATACCAATTTCTTGAGTGTGAAGTATGTAATTGTGGCTATGACAATCAATATTTGCTTTAATATGTAGGCTTGTTGATTGCCTTGATAAATCTTTTGACAAATTTGATACTCGTTGCTTTGGGAAGAAGACGTGAGTCCATTTTGAGGTGGATATGGCATGGAAAAAAAGATAGGATCATAAAGTATATCTCACCCAATGGAAGTAGAGGAACACATTTGACATGTAAGAGGTTCATGAACAACTTGCACAAAGGTGTTGGGATCATAAGAGGGACTAGGAGGATTGCTAGGATCATTAGGTTGAATAGGAGGAATGATAGGTTCATCTAGGGAGATGGAATCTTGTGGGGGACATGGAGGATTAAGATATGGAGATGAAAGGATCTTGATGGGAATCTAGAGGGATGATGGGATCTTTGGGTAGATATGAAGGTGAAGCGATACTTTAATCTTTGTTGGAAGGGGATCATTGGACTCTATTTTAAGGGTATTTTGATCATGATTTTTTATGGAATCATAGGAAGGATGGAAAGGATGTCATGATCTTGCTTAGGAAGAAAAGTGTCAACAGGAATTGGAAGTGTTGGCTTGATGATGATTGTACTAATTGACTTCATGTATTGTCATTGATGGAACATGTACAGGCACACATATATTCAAATTGTCATTGTAATCTTAGACAAACTGGTAATACTTCTAAAGTTACTTGTATTGCAATTGGTATTGGATGTTTAGTTTATGATGGTTTAGAGAGTGTCAAACCGGTATATGTAGGAATGGCCTGACACTAGTGTGGAGATTCAACGGAGACCATCAAAGAAGCAAATGGAGGACAATCAGTTTATATGTTGATAAGTGGTTAACTCCTAACCGGTATCGGTGTTCCAACAGGTATTCACTGATTGTGTGATGAGTTATTCCTAACCGATAGATTTGGTGGCAATTTGTGATGAGTTATGTTAGATTGTCCAGAGACACTGCACCTAGGAAATTATGATATGATTTCTAAACCGACATGAAATCTAATGTCTATATAATGACATTATGATAAACCATTTCTGATATATGGTATGATGCGAGATAGAAGTGTTAAGTTGTTGAAGGCATTGCAAAATATGTTGGTGATGTAGTTTTAAGTGAGTAGAAGAGGATCTATTCAAGCAAGTTTTTCTACTTCTAGATCACACCACCTGTTATTTTATAATCACTACAATAGTCAAATCCCCTAATCGGGTAAGCTCTAACAAGCTTCATTGTACAAATCCTCTAACAAGGTGATCCATTAGTTTGGATTTTGAAATCCTCTACTGAGGTTACTCCTAACAGGGTACTACCTTTAATAGGGTATAGCTCCTAAACAGAGCTTTGGGATCTTTAACAGGATTCGCTCCTAGTAGAGCACTTTTGTAGACCTTAATCAGTCAGTTACCTATTACTGCAGATAGTTAACTTGTGAGTTCCATCTCACCGTGGTTTTTCCCATTTGGGTTTTCCACGTATAAACACTTGTGTTATGGTGGATGTTTTACTTATTATGGATGCTTTAATATCACTTTGGATTGCATGCATAGTGTTTTGTAAACTTGTTAAGTATCTCTATCGATCAGTGTTTAAAGTAGTATTGTTTTTGTTGTTACTAATTCACCCCCCCTCCGAGTGCTTTATAAGTCTATCAATTGGTATCAAAGCCTAACTTCTTTAAGGCTTAATCTCTTGGAAGGAAACCCTAAAGCCACCATGGGGGATATGAGCTACTTTGAGATGACTAGAGTGATTGAAGCTACCAAGGAAGAGCTTGAAACCCTAAGGGCTAGATTTAAAGCTTCACAAGTAAAAAGGAGAGAGATGATTGAACAACTATTAGAGATATCTGATAATAGTTCTTCAGATGAGCTAACATTGATGCATTGGCTGAAGAAGTTGAAAAACCGAACGATGAAAAGCTAAATCTGAGAAAAGAGTTAGAAGCTCTAACTATCTGCATGAGCCAAGAGCTGGAAGCTAGAAGGGCAACTGAAGACCTAATCAAAGAAAGAGATCATGAGATTTCTAAGATCAAATAAGAGAATGCAACTTTGCATGAGCATTGGCATGCAGAAAAAGAAGAAAAAGAGGCTTTGCAGCTAGATCTTGAAATGGCATCATCCCTAAGAGAGACGCTTACAAAATACAATGAAGATCTTACCAAAGAACTCATTGAGGCTAATGGAAAGATGGAAACGTTCAATAAGAGTTCCACTATGCTGGACGAGCATATCCAATCTCAGAGGATGAAAGATGATACATCTGGACTAGGCTTTAATACATCTGAGAAAGGAGAGTCTTCCGGTACAAAGAGAAACATTCACAAGGACAAAACTACTCCTAAGGCTAGCAAGCCTACCGGTAAGAAAGTTTTTAAACCTATTTGCTTTGTCTATCATAAACCTGGACATACTGCAAATGTGTGTAGAAACAAACCCAATGAGAATACAAGCTACAATGCAAATACTAGGTATGTATCTAGGAGATTTGAAGGTCATTATTTTACATGCAACATGTATGGACATAGATCAGTTGAATGCAGATATGGAGTAAATAATCTAGTACCTCACATGAATTCAAGATCCAATGGTAACAGAAGGAGAATCTATGACAACCGGGGACATATGAACTGGCAGAAACCCTATGTCAATCGATTTAGTCCATTTGAGATGGAAAAGGTAACCAATGCCATTTGCACCATTTGTAACAATTATGGTCATGTGGCTATGAACTATAAAAGGAGAACTGGAAGAGGCAATGCAGGACCTTGGAGATCATCTGGAATGGCCTGCTATCATTGTCACAAATCGGGACACATGGCAAAGTTTTGTAGAATCATAAAGAACAAACCGGTTAATCATTCTATAGATCAGAAAGGTAATCAGAAGGTAAATATTGAGGAAACTAGAGAAGAGATGAACCGAATCTAGAAAAAGAAGAGTGATGATATGCCTGCAGAAGAACCTAATCCTTCACCCATTGTGGAGAATACTGCATCAATGAATTAAGAATCTTCAACAGGGCTAAGGGGAGCATAGCGGTAAATCTACTTCTGGAACCCTTGAAAGATGCATGGTAAGAAAGTTTGCATTTTTGAGTTGATATGTGTGAAATCTCGATATCTTTGTTTATCAGTTTTTCGAAAGACTGTCAACCGGTTTTACACCTGCTAATATTGGAAGTATCGTTAAGCGGTGTATTAGGGTTTGTAACCCTAGTGGTCGAGCAATTAATGCAGTAGGTAAAGATGATAAAAGTGAGTTTTACTATGTTATTTTTACCCTAAATACATTTGAAAAAGAATTCTTGAGCACTTACAGAGCGAAAAGAGAATTGCTAGTTGGTTGTGGACGAATTTGTGCTATGAATTGCGCGATTAAAGTTGATTCTAAGATCAGAGAAGGTGGAATTGGTGTGAATTTGTGTAATCAACTAGAAATCAAGGCAATGTGGGAGAATTAAGGTATTTATTTGTAAATCCCTTTCAAATCGAGTTTATCAGAATGAAGTCATCATCTAAGCAAGTAGAGAGACATATGATCACATCTGAACCTATGGAGGTTATGGAATCTGAACAAATTGTGTCATACAATGCTTTGTCTCAAGTACCTGACGATGTTATCGTAAAAGGTGATTTGTCTTGTTATATTGATTGTAAAATCAAAGATTTAGGATCATTGTCGATTTACTCTCAATTGAAATCCCTATGTGATAAGAGCAAAAAGATCCAACCTGAGTATATTAGGGTTTATGAGAAGGGTTTTCATAATGCAAGTTATTTTCTTGAGGATTTTGAAGAGGAACATATCAGAATCATTCTTAGTCAAGTTCATGGTGAAAATATGTATCTGGAAAGGTCACATACTATAACTAAGGGAGCTATCCATGCTGTGACTGGTTTTTGGTCAACCGACGAAGTTCCCAAGCTAAGGCGAATTTCTAAAGAGACTGTAATGATATTAACTCAGTCTACCTCTGATGGGTGTGCTTTTTTTGTTAATAACATTATAGACCCAACGGTAAGATTGGCTACCATGGTTATAGGCTATAGTATATTCTATTCCAGTAGAATGAACATTGTCATCTGCATCAGTGCATACAATGTATAGAATGATTGCTGAGAACGCAGATTATGACCTATGTGAGGCCATAAAAAGTCAATTGATGTTGAATCTACAGTCAATTAAGGACAATAGTCAGAAGTTCAAATTTGATCAGTTATTGATTGGTTTATTCTATTATTTTTCAGAATTTCCTATCAGGAATTGGTGATATTGAATGGTCAAAAGACCTACCGGTAACTGCCCAGATCAAGAACAACATTAAGGCTATTAAGAACACTTTCTCTGCTGCAATGAATAGGTACTTTAATGAATTTCAGAAGAAAATGAGTATGAGGGTAAGGCTACTTGAAGATGTGGTAAATTTTTTTGATAAGGATATCATTTTCATAGTCACCACTGATTTCTGTCTTATGGAAGCTATCGAACACAAGGAGGATGAAATGGAAGACATGAGCTATGAAGTCAATTATGACTTATTGATCGATTATGCTAATAACCTGTTGGCATCTCTAGTGGACAAGAAAAAGAAAAGACTGGGAACATTCGAGGAGCAAACTACACCGGTTCAAACCAGTAGTGCTCAACCCAGTAGTGTTAAAGGAAAGAAGAAGAAGGTTGAGAAAGCACCTTCTATACCTGCTAATACAAGGGTGACAAGAAGTGTACAAGTCAAAAAGGAACGGGCACCCAAAGTGAATGCTACGAAGCAGACTGCAATGAAGAAGAGAGGTAGGCAACTGATTGTTCAAGCAAAATCTGAGGATACCGACACAAAAGAAGAACCCAAGAAAATGAAAGCAACTGGTAAAGTAGCTAAACCAGTAGTAGAAGTGTCAAAGGAAAGTGTTCATATTAATGTTTTATCTTATAAGCCTATGACTGATTTTGAGAAGACATTGAAAACATTAGGGAGGAATAGATTTGATAATGTCAAAAAATGTTTTGATTCATTTGATGAAGACTAGAAGGAACAAATTGTTCAATAGGTAATCAACTACTTATGTCAATACAATCGATTACCTCAGGACCTTAAAGATGATATTTCTGATTCTTTGTACTCCATTCTTGCAAATAAGTGGCAAAAAGCTATTGACAAAGATCAATAAATTATTGATAATGTATTTATTCAATATTTTCCTGAATTATCTAGAGATGAATTAATTGCATTTACTTGATAATTACAAAGGACCGTTTATTTGTAAGGCAAGAAGATTGAAGTTATTAAATGGGAAAGCTCAATCTGTTGAGTTGAAACTCATCAGATAGCTCGAAATGTTCAATAGATGCATAAGCATATAGAGTCTTATAATGATGATCAAACGGAGCTTGAAGTACGACCGGAGATGGATGAGGAAGAAATAGTGCAAGCTGATATTGTTTATCTTATTAAGAAAAATGATGACACTACTTCCCAACCGGTGATCTTTTTTGATGACATACAGGATACCATTGATCTATCTGGCAATATTATTGAACTAGATAAGCTACTACAACAACCACCTATTATTACTATTTCATAGGTTAAAACAGTGGATGTACTGACAACTCAACCTAGTGTGGATATTCCACCCCCACCGATAAAATATCAACAAATGAACACGCAACTACCACCAGTTTCATAGGATACTCAGGAGAAACCTGCAGAAAAAGTTGAGGAGAAGCCCTCTGAGCAAGAAAAGGAACAAGAGCAAGAGAAAATTGAGGAGAAGAAATCTGTTGAACTTGAAAAGGCATTAGTCAAGTAGCATAATGATGATGATGATGACTCATTAGGCATCAAAGGGCCTAAAGATGTAGAGAATATGAGTGCATCGAAACTTATGGCGATTGCAACTGTGATGCAATCCGGAACTCAGAAGAAGAGACTTAAGGAACAAAGGAAGGAAGCAAAAACTATCCAAACTGCTATGGAGATTTTGTCCAGTCTTCTACCAGAGACTGCTATAGGGAACTTGTCAACTCCTATTGGCAAGCTTGGCCAGTTGGTTGTTGATGCCTCTGACCAACTCAAGTCCCTCGAAGAAGCCGCTCAAACTTTGGCTGAGAAAAACTACAGGAAGAAAAGAGGAGAACACATAATGAAAGATATTGATACAAGGAAGATTGCTTTATCCCTGAATAAAGATCTTTTGAGAAAAGCTATTGAGATAGGAGGAAAAATTATAGCCTACACATCCAATGTTTCATTTTTCTATACTGATTTTATTAAAAGGTGTACTGAGACAAAACATGAATTGGAAAAGATATGTACTTCCTACATACCTTTATAGGATTCAGTCTTAGCTTTTGGCAAGTCAGTTGATGATTTGCAAAATCAGTTAGATATGTATGATTTTGAATAGGCTAAGAGACTTTGATCCCTGAAGGAGCTAAAGAACTTATTGAGACCTAAAGTGGACATCCTGCAACGAGCTTATAAGAATGCAGATGCAGTTTTAGCTACTCCAGAGATGAGTACAATTGATGCAATGGAAGAATTTTTTTCACAAGTTATGGCAACCATTGAAATTACTGAAACCTTACTGGAAACATGGGAAAATGATTTTTCTCAAATGAAGCATACTTTCAGTAATATTTTCTTGAAAATTGAAGTGAACACTCCCTGATAAAGACTCTTACATTTTTGTATATGTAAACTTTTGATGCAAATTTTTCTATATGTATAAATGCATTTTACTTTTCAATTTGGCATTGTTGTCAAAGGGGGAGTAGAAATATGTATGTGTATGTATGTGTGTTGTGAAAATTTTGTATGTATTGTTAAGGGGGAGTAGAAATATGGTTGTACAATTTTTGTAAGCACACTTAGTTGTAAAGTTGTAAAATTTTCTAAGTGTTGCCATCAATGCCAAAGGGGGAGATTGTTGGCTTGATGATGATTGTAATAAATGAATTCATGTATTGTCATTGATGGAACATGTACACACACATATGTTCACATTGTCATTGTAATATTAGACAAACTGGTAATATTGCTAAAGTTACTTGTATTGCAACCAGTATTGGATGTTTAGTTTATGATGGTTTAGAGAGTGTCAAACCAATATATGTGTCAAACCGGTATATGCAGTAATGGCCTGACACCAGCATGGAGATTCGACGAAGACCATCAAAGAAGCAAATGGAGGACAATCGGTTTACATGTTGACAAGTGGTTAACTCCTAACCAATATCGGTGATCCAAGTGGTATTCATTGATTGTGTGATGAGTTATTCCTAACCAACAGATTTGGTGGCAATTTGTGATGAGTTATGTTAGATTGTCAGGATACACAACACCTAGGAAATTGTGATATGATTTCTAAGCCGACATGAAATCTAATGTCTATATAATGACATTATGATAAACCATTTCTGATATATGGTATGATGTGAGATAGAAGTGTTAAGTTGTTGAAGGTATTGTAGAATATGTTGGTGATGCAGTTTTAAGTGAGTAGAAGAGGATCTATTCAAGCAAGTTATCTTACTTCTACATCACACCACCTGTTATTTTGTAATCACTACAACAGTCAAATCCCCTAACCGGGTAAGCTCTAACAAGCTTCATTGTACAAATCCTCTAACAAGGTGATCCATTAGTTTGGATTCTGAAATCATCTATCAAGGTTACTCCTAACAGGGTACTACCTTTAACAGGGTATAGCTCCTAACAAAGCTTTGAGATCTTTAACAGGATTCGCTCCTAGCAGAGCACTTTTGTAGACCTTAGCCGGTCAGTTACCTATTACTACAGATAGTTAACTTGTGAGTCCCATCTCACCATGTTTTTTCCCATTTGGGTTTTCCACGTATAAACACTTGTGTTATGGTGGATGTTTTACTTATTGTGGATGCTTTAATATCACTTTGGATTGCATGAATAGTGTTTAGTAAACTTGTTCAGTATCTCTACTGGTCAGTGTATAAAGTAGTATTGCTTTTGTTGTTACTGATTCACCCCCCCCTCTCAGTGCTTTATAAGTCTATCAGAAAGGACACTTTGTTCTTGAGACAAAAAGGGATGACCTTGGATAGGATGGACATGCATGCTATGATTATCATGAGACTATGAGAAGGTGGAATCCTATTCAATAATTGGATGGGATTGGTCTTTCTTGGTATCTTGATCTTGATTTATTTTAGGACTCATTTTTTCATGCTTTGGATCATCCTCTTGACATGGGGTATAATTTTTCATATGTATGGGGGATTCTAGAAAGGATTCAATATTTTGACATGAGGGGGATGAAATTTGCATGCAACTCTTTGGAATGGGAGCATATGGTGGCATTGGGTCTTGGATTTCTAAAGCATGTAAGGGACTTTGATCATATATTAGATTAGCTTGGAAACCTATTGTGGGTGGCCATTGGGAGGTTGCATCATTGGGTGTATAATTTGATGGAGATGGTGTCGATTACTCCTGTGAAACTTTAGGGGTGAGGAAATGATAGGATATATGGAGCCTCCTTGAGGACCAATTTATTGATGGAAAGTGGGTGTGTCATTGGTGTAATTACTTTGAAATGAGCCATTTATAGATATAGGTTTATGATTTAATAGTCAATTATTTTGCTCATGTGCCAAAACCAATTGTACATCCGAGTCACTCAAAATGGATCGATACTTAGGATTTGATGCCATTTTTTATATAGTGTATTTGAAGTACCTTGGAGGATTCTTAAAGATCAATTGATCCAAATTTTTCATAACCTTAATATTATTTATTGGCTTATTTATTTATTTTTGAGAAATGTTTGTCAAAAAGAAATGGGTCTCATCTTTAGATTATGACTCCAATTGTACATCTAAGTGTGCCTCTTGTTGAAAGTTTGAGGGTGACCTAGGTTAAGCATAACAAAAACCTAGATGAAATATTGGTTGAACATTTGATGATGTCATTTATTGAATGTAATTATGACTTGATTGATTCAAATTAAAACTTTGTGGCACATTTGTTGCGGTGTTGGTGGAACACTACCAAATCCTGGTTTCAATGGCACAAAAATTTGGTTCAAAATGTGGTGGAGGCCCTAATTAAATCATACCATATTTTGGTTGTGTGTTTGTAGGTGGACCCATATTTGGATTAAGGCTTGGTTAAATTATTTTTCCTTGTTGTTGTATCAAATGGAATTATGATTGCCTTGGATAAAAACTTGAGTCTGTGTCATTCATGGGACCAAACATGGGTTTATATGATGAATTATGTTGTCTACTAGAAAATTGGAATATCATTTCAATTGTTGCACAATGTTGAAATGAAATGCAACAAGGGAATGACAAATGAGAATCTAAAAGATGAGAGACAAATACAACTTATAACGTGGTGAAAATTAGGGTTTCCACCACTAGGTATAGTAAAACCACTAATTTTGCTTAGGGACCAATTACATTAAAGAGGGATAAATCCAATAGATCTAGCCTCAATCCAACAAAGATTGGGCTGAGAATTCTGATTAGATCCATTGGTTAGAATTTGATTCCCTCTTTCTAAGTTGAATTATGAAAATGCTGAAATTAGGGTTGTGACAATTTGCCGAGAATTACCAAGATCTAAAGCCTAATGAATAGCACAACACAAGAGATATAAATATTGATAAGAAGAAACTATATTCTCATCAAGATGCAAAAAACAATCAACTGGATAAACCATATAATGAAGATGAGTCTGCTTATAAAGACAAGGCTATGAGAGCACACAATCATGATATATGGCCCAATGAGATACAAGGATGGGTAGGGTTAGTTAGAAAAAACAATAGAATATTCCGTTAAAGGTAGATCACCCACTGAAGGTGTAATGTGATAACCAGATAACACCATAAAAGGTGAAATTTCTCCTACAACCATGTTCCCTAGATGTGCAATTCCCTAAGTGTCTCATATGTAAACTACAATGAAATGCATTATCCTTTAGAAGTCAACTTAAGTAAAGTATAATTATGATTACACCAACAAGGGTAAATGTGTGGATATCAAAGAAATTATGCACAAAAAGTTATCTACAATCATCAAACGAGCCATGAACCTCGATTTGAGCTATATGCGAATGTTTGGATCTGGTCTGAGAAGGTCAACCTGAATTTTTGAGGTCAGAATGCCTGTTGCTCAAGTCCTCCAAAATTCTCATTGTCCAAAAGGGACATTGTTCATCTTTTCGAATAAAGTCAATCCAAAAAATTATATCTTTGTACCTATTTCTTGCACACAAAAAAGAAAGGGGAAATTATTGGGAATAGGGGCTTACTTAAGTCAAACCTCAATTTAGGAATTTAACCTGAATGAAATAATGAAAATACTATAATAAATGGTTGGAAGATATACCTTAGATCTACAACATTGATAATGACACTTTGATTCTTGAATATAATCACATATGTTGTATGAAATGGCATGAACATGACAAAACCCTAATCACACACACACATGCTTGCATATGAGTGATGTAATTTTGCTCCATAATGGTTGAATGAAAAATATGCAGCCTTGAAGATCTCTGAAAATGCCTGATGATGAATGCTTCATGGATGCAAGATTGTTTTATTACTTGAATTCAATAGATAGATTAGAGATATCAAATTAGATTGATCAAATTTATTTATATAGGGGCATCTAAGTCATTTACTTATTAGGCCGACTTCCAACGATCATGCAGAGCCACAAAGATGAATCTTGTTAGAGAGATAGGATGCTTGCCCCATTTCAAAATTAGGCCCAACTAAGAGGGACCAAGGCATGGGCGCCTTTGTTCTTCTTAGAAAGGGACCTCAATAAAGCCCTAGGGAGAAGGACACCCCTCTAGGAAGTTCATTAGTGGGTACATGTACATGGTATGAAAACTGGAGTTTGGTCACAAAATAGACCTAGATAGGAGATGAGAGGAGACATGCTAAATTAGGGGCACAAACATGAGGTTTAAATTGGCCTGGTGATAATTTATGACACTACATTTAGCCCCCACTTTAACTTGAGCATGAGCATATGCAAATACTCACGGTAATGTAGATGAAGAGATGAAAGAGAGGAGCAATTAGGATCATAATCACAAGGAGTATAAGACATCGCTAATTTCAAGGAACAAAGCCCCCAATCTTAGGATATTAACTCACTCAATCGCATGCAAGGGCACACAAAATAAGACAAAAAAACAAAAAAGGAAAACAAAGGCAAACAAAGACAAAAAGGCAAAAGACATACAACACAAAAGCTAAAGACCAAAAACAAGACCTCAAGTCAACTATTCGAAGAGACCTCAATCAAAATGTCTCAACCACTAATATCATTCTTGAAAATGCCATCTCACGAACACAAGTGATCAAATAAAAGAGCAAGAGCATGCATTATCCATAAACTACAAATAGTAAAGCTATGAGCTCATGTGAAGAAAGAGAGAAAGTATGGATACACATTCTAGATGTGTTTTCCTTGGTGATCCATGATAAGAATGATGAGGGAAGACATGGATACACATTCTAGATGTGTTTTTCTAGGCGATCCATGTTGGGGAGGGGAAAAGGAATAGTCTAGTTGTATCTTTCTAGTTCCACTCACCCTTGTGCGTGTGTGCAAGTGATGTCTGGTTTTAGGTGTTAAACATCTTGTATAAGAGTTTGTTTTATCTATTTTCAATCATGCAAAAACCTGTGTAAGAGATGAAATGAAAATTCGAATGGGTGTCTGGTATCGGGAACATCTCATATAAGAGTTTGTTTTCTCTAGTTTCAAGAATGTGTAATCTCTTTTAAGACAAATATGAACGTTGTGTCTAGTTTCAAGAATGTGTAATCTCGTTTAAGACAAATAAGAACGTTGTGTCTAGTTTCAGGAATGAAGCATCTCGTGTAAGAGTTTGCTTTCTTTGGTTTTGATAATGAATACCTTACTTAAGACATTGAAAAAATATAGTACAAAGAGGGCGATATGTGCCACCTCGTTAAGATGTCAACATAGCCTTATGTTGATCTCTTAAGGAACCTTAGAAACAAGGATACCCACCTTCAACACAAAGGAGATATCCTTTTAGGCAACAATGTTCATAAATCCAAGATCAAGGGGCATTACTCTTACAAGAAAGGATAAGATAGTTGAAAAAGAGATATCTTAAAACAAGTCTAAAAAGGGTCCTTGGAGGAGAAGGGATCTTTGCTCAAAATACATCTACCTCCAGGAGGAGTTCTTGAACAAACATAAAATATTATACAAAAAGAAGGGAAGGAGAACAATAATGCATGCCTTCCCCTATTGATAGGTGAAAGAGATTCTTGATGAAGGATGGAACACTTTTGACCCAATGTGAGGGGTAAGTTTATAATAAATATACATTGCCAAGTGAAGAAGAGGTTTTAGTCAAGGATACACACCTCTTACATAAGAGAGAATCCTTGAGAAAACAACAACTTCATACAAGGAATGACATCAAATCATAAGCAAACACCACTCAACAAAGGAAAAGTGGATCCTTATAAAGGATAGGAGAGACCGATGCCCCCCAAGCACAGGGATAAAGAGAAGAATTAAACAACTTCCAAAGAGATATTATTCATAAGAGACTTACCATTTCAAACAAAGAATAGGTCCTAACCAAGAAACACACGTATACTCACAGGAAGGATAATTCTATGCAATAAAGAATATCATGTTGTGAAAAATGCAACCCATAAGGAAAATGTGAATCCCAAGAAAGAGGAAAGGGAGAGAAAATTATTCTTGCCTCCTAGGAATAGAGACAAGGATAAATAGTCTATTAGGTTGCTCACTAAGCATTATTGCACCTAAAATTGTACCACCATGAATGAAAATGAGCCCCAAATAGGTAAGCTAACAATGTCACATAGTGAGGAGAAACATAATAGGAACTTGAATGTTATTTGAAATGATTGTGAGAAATATGCAATTCATTGACACATGTTATTTTTATGATACCTAAATCAATATAATATTGTAATTTTGTTTTCAAAGCTTGACACTCATTAGTATAATGGACATGAATTTGATGATACTTGCAAAAAGAAGAATATTCAAGATGTTGTCCACGTTTCCTTTTTATTTTATGCCAAAGAAGAGAGATTAAATTGGCATGAAGAACATGAAACAAAACATTATCTTGTTGTAATACCATTTTAGAATGAGAAGATGTGGATTCATTAGACAATGGAGAAGGCGATGTTGACAAAGGAAGAGGTTGGAAACCTATATTTTTATTAGAAAAGTGTGATTTCTCATGACTTTCAAGACTTTGTTTCACACATCCTAAACCATGTCCATTGTCTCTGTGTGTAAATGTTGAAATATCTAGAGGAGAGGGTTCATTCTTAGTATCAAAATCTAAAGAGCTCCCATCATTATCAAGATGCGTTGGAAGGAGAGGTGGGAATTGGTTTAGAATAAGTTTGGATAAAAGACACAAAAGGTTCCTTTAAGGCTTCATTCTTAGATTGAGGCATCTTATACCCATTGAAGGAGGGTGTAAAGTCTATTGTACCCCAATTCCTTGCTAAAGAAGCATCATTGATAGGAAATGGTATTGTTGAAAGGATCATAGTACTAAAGGGGGAAATATATCCCACTTCATCATGAGTGAAATCATAAGGATTAGGATCAACCTTTATTATGTGAAGTTCATTGTTATATATGAATTTGATTGCCTAATGAACATTAGAAGGGAATGCTTTCATAACATGCATCCACGGTCTACCTAGAAGAAGGTTATAATTAAGATGGTTGGGCATGACATGAATAGGAGCAGGTAAAGTCATGGGTCCTACTTTAATAGGTAATATAAATATACCAAGTGACACTCTAGGAATATTATCAAAGCCATAAACACAAAGAGGATCTGGTTGAATAGAAGAATAATCTCAATTTATCTTATCTAATAAGTCAACACAACAAATTTTAAGTGTTGATCCATTATCAATTAAAGTACCTCTTATATTTTGTTCATAAATGCAAGGAGTAATCATAAGGGGATCATATATATTTTTAACCTCTATAGAAGACAATTCATCTTGTGAGAATGTAATATCATTTGGTTTAGAATAAGGATGAGGAACCACCCTTTGCAAGGCTTCTTGGATCAACTTATCGTGTGAAGGTGAAGTTTGAATCAAGTCCCAAAGGGAAATCTTAGCTAAGATATTATGGAGTTTCTCAACAAGATTAGGTTCCCTATCAACATGTTTCTTAAGATGAGGGGGGGGAGGAAGGGAACTGAAAATAATATTGGGATCTTTTTTTGTGGCACAAGCATTAAATGTGTGATGTGTTTCAGAATCATATTTTTGTTCTAGTTGCCTTTCCATATCACTTCTTTCATATATGTATTTTGCAAATTTTAAGATATTGGGAGGTTTTTTGGGTCTAGGTTTCTCATATCTAGAAACATGAATGGTATTGACTTGATTAGGTTCCTTATTCTCCAAGGATACATCTTTAGGAGGGAGAGTATTAAGGAAATTGCTAATAAATTTATCTTCTTTCTCTAAGGTATCTTTATGGGTAAGAAACGCTTTAGGAGAAGGACAAACATAAATCATTAATGCTTTATCTCTAGTGGGAAATTCACTGAAATGATAAGAGAGTATGGTATCACTAGGAAAGGTGGAGATGATATCATCCACTTGCACCAAATGATACTCATGGGGAAGGTACATTTTAGAAGGAAAATGAACATCACTCTTCAAAGATTCATCCTTAGGAAGGGGATCTTTGAAAGAAGTGTTCATAACCTCTTCCTGGACCAATGTACCCTCATCAGTAAGACCAAATTTGGGAGAGGATAAATCAATGTCCATTGATTTTTTTTATAGGAGAGGTACCATGAATGGAAGGTAAGGTAACATCAAGGAATCTGTTTATGATATCATCCTCTTCCTCTAAGATACTCTCATGGGAGAGGCACATTCTAGGAGAGAGATCAACATCATTCTTCAAATCTTCATCCTTAGAAGGGAGAGTCTTGAAATGTGTGTTAATTATTACTTTTGGCACTAAAATATCCTCATGAGTAGGAGCATCCTTAGGAGAGGAATAGAGTGAAACAATGGAGGATAATCCATTATCACATCTATGAAATAAATGCACCATGACAATAATTTTCAATTTTCTTTTCCAAATGATAACATATAAAAATGAGCAATTTTTATGTTGTTTTCACTAATGAAAAACAATGAAAGAATGCATTTAAATCTGAACATAACATGTCATGACAATCAGATTTGAAAATGTAATTGAAAAATTATGCAACCCACAAAAAATTAACCAAAATAAATTAGGGTTTTTATGAATTTAACCTCTAAATTTATGTAATTTGATTAAAAAAATAATAATTTATGAGTACAAAATTGAAAAACTAAAGTGTTCCCAAATCAGATCTTAAATAATTAATCCAAATTAAGCAACCCACAAGTTCAATTTTAGAATTATAAATTAGGGTTTGTGTCAATTTTACCTCTAAATTTATGTAATTCAATTGAAAATTTAACTTGTAAATGTAAATTTAAATTTTAAAATGCATATACACTCAGATATAAGAGCATAAATTAGAAATAAGGGTGTAAGGAGTCAGGTTCACCAAAATTTAATGTGGTGAAAATTAGGGTTTCTATCACTAAGTGTAGTAAAACCACTAATTTTTCTTAGGAACCAATTACACCAAAGAGGGGTAAATCCAATAGATCTAGCCTCAATCCAACAAAGATAGGGTGGAGAATTATGATTAAATCCATTGGTTAGAATTTTATTCCCTCTTTCTAAGTTGAATTATGAAAATGTTGAAATTAGGATAAACTTGTGGATATTGAAGCAATTATGCACAAACAGGGAGTTATAGTCCTCAAACAAAGCCAAAGACCTGACTCTAAGCAATATGTGAATGTTTAGATCTCTTCCCAGAAGGTCAACCTAAATTTTCTAACTAGAATGCCTGTCACTCTAGTCCTCTGATCTTTTTGTCATCCAAAAGAGAACGTATTCGTCTTTGCGAATAATGTCAATCCAAAAAATTATAGCTCTATACTATTTCCTGCAGACATAAAGAAATAGGAAATTATTGGGAATATGGGATTTCCTAAATCAAACCCCAGTTTAGGAATTAACCTTGAATGAAATAATGCAAATATTGAAATAAATGCTAGAAAGATATACCTCAGATCTGCAATTGTTGATAATGACACTTTGCTTCTTGAATGTAATCACATATGTTGTATGAAATGACATGAACATGACAAAGCCCTAATCACACACATATTCTTGCATATGAATGATGTAATTTTTCTCCACAATGATTGAATGAAGAATATGAAAACTTGAAGATCTTTTAAAATGCCTAATGATGAATGCTTCATGGATGCAAGATTGCTTGATTACTTGAATTCAATAGATAGATTAGAGATCAAATTAGGTTGATCATATGTCTTAATATAGGAGAATATAGGTCATTTACCGATTAGGCTGACCTCCAATGGTCATGCATAGCCACAAAGATGAATTCTTTTTGGAGAGATAGGACCCTTGCCCCATTTCAAAATTGGGCCCAACTAAGAGGGACCAAGGTGCTAGGCGCTCTAGTCTAGGATGAGGGCGTGGGTGCCCTGGTCCTCAAAATGGGACCTCAATAAATACCCAGGGAGAAGGACAACCCTCTAGGAAGTTCATCAGTGGGTGTACGTGGCATCAAAACTGGTGTTTGGGAACAAAAACAGACCTAGATAGGAGATGAGAGGAGACACACTAAAGTAGGGGCACAAACATGAGGCTTAAATTGGTTAGATGATAATTTACGATACTGCACAACTAAAAAATGCAACCTATGTTTTTGATGTTTTCAAAGATGCAATTTAAAGATGACAAATACAATCTATGTTTTTGAGATTTATGAAGACCTTGGAAAATGCAAATCTAGGGACGTAACCTCAATTGAAGATCTCAGTTCATCTAATGTATATGACATCAAGCATTCAATACAATATGGTGTATACATATTTTGAATTTTTAACTTTCTTGTTAGATAGGGTGCATAGGAATATGGTGTCCATCAAGGCAAATGATGCAAATTTGATTTCAAATGGTACTCTTTAATGTGTCATATGTTCCTGTGTAGGGGAAAAAGCAAGACTGAATGACTAGGACCTAATCCCACTTTTGCCAACACATTGGGAATACGAAAGAGCCTAGGGAGATAGATCATGTAATGCCCCGCCAGGAAACCCCTAAGGGTTTAAGTTAAAAACACCCAATTAGAGTGTAAATTTTTTTTTAAAAAAATAATAATTAAGTGCGTTAATGAAACGTCACAATATTAAGATAGATTGAAGTTATCTCAAAGTTATCTCTAACTAGATAACACAGCGGAAGGCTAAATGATCCTAAGAGGTTTCCCAACGCGATTACATAATCTTACACCTAACTCAACTTGCATTCATTAGATTCATTAAACTGGATATCTTATTTACGAGATATTGCATAGATCTTGATTACATATGTGTTCAAAGATATGACGTCTTAAAATTTTAGGAGGCGTTCATTTACTTTAGAGGTTAGGAGGCCATCGAGGAGTTATTTATCTAGTGCACTTAATTTCATAATTACATTAGGAGGCCCCCCAAAGGGGTTCATAAATTTCATTCCTTGGGTTGTGGTATCCATTCACAATTGATTTCATCCTTTAATGTTTTAAAAATATGCCTAATGAGATTCATTCATTCAAGGTTAAACTATGATTAGTAAGGCGAGGGTTCCATCATTTGATTTTAAGGGATTCACTCACGTTTGATACCTTTTTAAAATATTAAACAGTACGGTTAGTAAGATAAATTCGTTTCTTACGGATTAAACTTCCATGAGTAGAGTGAGGTCTCTTCATTTGTTATCATGCGTAGCCAACTAATGAGTTGAAGTTCTTTTATGAAAGGTAAACTATGAGTAGCCATAGAATTCATTTGAAGTTTTAATAATGCAATAAGTGGACTAACTTCATTAAGATGGATATGCATTAGGACAACGGAAACATCCTTAAAATTAAAGTATCGTTAACTAGATGACACTCATCATTTCAAGATTAGAGTAATAAGCTCATAATGACGTTCATCTATTAGGAATTAAAATACAATTGTCTTATTGCATATCTCTTTTTTTTTGTTAAATGAAATTAATAGGAGAGAGATACTTTTACTAAGATTTAATGTATAAGCAACTAACCAATTATTTTCCCATTTTAGATCAATTTTAGCAATCATGAGGGGATTCCTTTTATAAGGATTAAAATATGGATATCTAATTGAGTTCACCCAATTATAAAGTTAATCCGGTGAGGATTATTGATTGTAATTACCACATAAGTTACTAAGTATATCCACCCAATATACAACATGAATACCTAATTTAGTCCACACGATTATCAAAGTAATCTGGTGAGGATTATTGTTAAGATTAAAACGCGAAATATCTTAACAAATTCGTCCAATGCAATGAAACATAATTGACATGGTGTGATTCATTTACTAAGGTAAAAAGATAGATATTTATATGATGTTCATCTTCTAGGTTTCAATCTGAGAATTGCGACATAAATTTTAACCTTGTTTCTTTTTTTTACATTCATTCCATTTATATACTTAATAACAAGTTATTTCCAATAAAGTATTCCAGCAAGATTCTTCCACTATTACAATTTAATTTAACATTATCAAATTACTTTTTCCACAACTTTAATTTCAATATTTAAATACCTTGCCATATTCATAATTCACAACGTTTTATGAACTTAAACAACTACATTTATCCAGATGTTTAATGTTATGCACTTAAATTTGAATTCATTAAATTTTCACCATACACTTATGCAAGAATACAACCATTCATGATAATTTAAAACATAAAACAATGCACGCTATAAACATCGCATAACACAGATATGATCTCGGAGTTCACCCCGGATGGGCTACATCTCCGGGTCTGCTCAACTGCAAGACCCTTTTGGCATTATATTGTTAGGAATACATAGTTTATAAATCTTTTACACCTTGCCACTTAGGTGAATACAATCAATAAACAATAGACAACTCCTTCGGGGTTTACATATTGGTCCCTTCTAGAGTGGCTCCAACTAAAACACTACAAGCAAATTACAAGTTCTAATGACTGACGATATTTTGACTAGGGCATATTTCGGCTATGACCGACACAATTATCTAGATAACAAGGTCTGAAAAAACAAATACACCAAGGTATGACGCCACCCCAAACCAGGCAATTATGGAACTTATACTTACAACATTTTCCTTTTTATATCGATACGATATCCAATTTACATGCGTACTACTAACATACCAATGAAGTAATAACAAAATTTACAAGGATAATTTCGATTCAAATTTCATACTCTCCTATACTTTAGTTTTCATTTGTAAAATTATCGGGAGATCTTACTCATTAAATTCGATAGACAATGCTTATTTAGGAGAAGAACAACTTCTTGTTAAAATATATTTCATGACGTTAGCAATGGGGTTTTATTTCAAAGGTCTTCAAATACAAACAACTTTTGGCCTCTTCTCCAAGTATACTTCCCTATTAGATTCGGTTCCAAAATTAAACGTGATCAATATAAATTTAACAATACATGTCTAATGGAATGTTATAACCAACAAATCCATATATACCCAAACTTCGTGTCATATATATATATATATACACATAAACAATATTTAGCGAGATAAAAATTAAATAAAACTAATTTCCAACAAAATGAACTTTTCTACCAAATTTTTTTTTTTTCTTTATATCTTCCCCATGACATATCATAATATATATTTTTTGTGTTTTTTTAAAAAAATATATATAAAAACAACAATATTATAAACAATGATTATTTTATATTGGGCGAACCCTGCGGGCCCACAACGTGGAATGCAGGTTCCCTGCGAGCCACGCTGTGGACGCAGGTCTCCCTGCGGCCCACAGCGTGGACGCAGGGTTCCCTGCGGGCCACGCTGTGGTCGCAGGTAGACTGCGAGCCACACAGCGCCGCGGGGAAAGGGGAGGGTAGAGCTTCGGCTCCCCCCCCCGAAACCCTAAAAAAAAATTCTTTTTTTTTTGTTTTTTCGTTTTTTTTAAATTTTATTTTATTTTTTGAAACCACAGTTGAATCTAAAACGTTTTTTTTTGAAAATGAATACTAAAGAAAACACACCCACATAGTCACAACTTTTTTCTTGTTTCTTTCTTTTCTATTTTTTTTCATATATATTTCCAGAATATATCAGCAAGGATTGGGGAAGATTTTCTCCCTTCTACATGTCCAAGCAGCCATGTCAAAACTTGCATCCAAGAACAACAAGCTTCCAAAACTAAATCTAAAACTAATCTTCAAGAACCCTCATGGTTTTTAAAAAAAAAACATTTCTTTCTTTTCTCTTCTCAATATTTCATGGAGATCAAACAATAAACAAATGGGTAGATAGACTCCTACCTCCAAATGCATTCCGGGAAGAGATTTCTTTGACAAAGAGCTCCACCTGCAACTCCCATGCAAATCCCCCATTTTTTCCAAAAAAAAACTCCCAAGCCAAGGAACCCCCAAAATGCTTACAAAACTAGGTTAAAAAGAGAACCCTAATTTTGCCCTAATTTTTAATTTCGAATTTAGGCACTTTATTTTAAAAATAAAATAGATGAAAATCAAGATGGGAGTCATTCCTTTCCTCTTTATTCATTTTTCTTTTAAAATTTAAAAGCTTCCATTCCTTATTCAACTCTAATTTTTTAAAAAAATTTCTTCATATCACTTTAGCCAACACTTTATACTTTGATTAATTTAATTTTCTAAAAATCGAACTTTTATACTTTATCCGCTTTACAAGTAAAATGGAACTAATTTCTTTTAAATAATAATAATTTACCCCTTTTCCTTCCAAAATCCGAAAATGAGTAATTTATTTCTATCTCCCAAGGACTTTAAAATTTTCCTTTCTAAAACGCATAACTCAATAAATTCGTTATTTTAAAATTAGCTATTAGATTAACTCACTATAACATAATAAAGCGACATTTTAAAATACATGACTAATCTAGTACAAGAGTCTTATTTATTCTAATTTCCCAACTACATATGCGTAAATGTTACAACTGTGTAAATGAGCACGCTAACCCCAGTTAATTACCTTAAGCTTGCTACAATAATAATTTAAAGCGATCTCTTAAATTAATGATTAATCATATAAAGGAAGCTACCCATTTAAATTTCTAAATTTCTAATGTGCTCGTCTACTCATAAATTTTGAATTTAATACTTAGGATAACAAACCTCGCTTACCTCGTGCAAGGCATGCAAATCAAGGAAGTCCTCCAAATCTCTCGACACGCATCCCAATGAAAGGTAAGCCCCACGAATCCACACACGATGCTCACCTAACCATGGCTAAGGCAAGACAAGAGTTATATGACCACTAAATCCGAATTCAAAAGATGAAGGAGCACACTCAACCTTGCAAATTCCAAAGGAGATGAACCTTGCCCTAAGCGGTGTTGTACCTGCAATCTCCTGCACCCATGAATTCATACAAGCATGCATATACATATACATATTCAATGAAGACGTTAGCTCAAGATTTATCACAAGGGTTAGGAACAATTACATTTTCATGAGAATCGATGCAAAAGCACAATAATAAGTATGCACAGTTATTAATATTATCTAAACTACACATTTCACCATGGTTAACCTACTATTCAAGAATGCCACATAGGGAGTCAATCAAGGTTAAACAGGTTTTAAAAGTCTGACTAGGGTATGGGCATTATAGATCACTTTGGTTACTTCTTGTGAGAAAGATAGAGCCAAGGATTAACTCTTAGGGTTTTTATTCCTCTTGTTACAAATGATGAGAAAAACTAGGGTTTGAATGATCAACTAACTAGGAGATAAAGAATGAAGCACCAATGAACTTGAAATTACACAAACTTGCATATCTGAAACTGAGATACTAAAAGCATGAAAGGGGAAGGATTTTGGATGTGTACCTAATGTTGCAAATTGAGCCAGATTAACCAGGACTGGGGTACCACACCACTATCCCTGAGAATCTGACATTTGTAACTGGAGAGATGGAATCTAGAGGTCCTGAACCCAAAACCTACTGAAAATGACTAATTTTGAGGGGGACCAAGGTGCCATGCCCCTTTCCTTGACATTTTTCTGCAAATTTGAGACTTCTAGGTGGTTCCAGTGCCATTTCCTGATCTGAAGATGCTTTTGGATGCCTGTTTCTGCACCTGCAACTGAAAAGGGAAAGTTTGGGTGGCTATATAGGGTTTTGCCTCAGTCAAACCCATGTGTTGGTGGTTTCCACCTCAACAAATAGCCGATTTGTATAGTAAAATAGTGTGTGCAGGAATCTTGTGTGTGTGTGTGTAAGACCCTAGGATGAATGAAACTAAAGCTACCCTACGCATGAGAGTAAACCCTAAATGTAAATGTGAATTTAAATGGCAATGCTTCAAACCAAATATGCTAAATGATCTAAAGCATGAATGAAATGAAGCTCATGCAAGGACATGAAATCATACCCAACCCCTAAGGGAGAGATATTGCCACTAGATCTCCTATCACTCTTCAATGTCTTCAATGATCCTAATTGATGATGAATTCTTGATGAAATGTTGTTGAATGTTGTTGAAGACTCCACATAGGCTTCTATTTCACTACATAGAAGGATCCTTATGCTTGCTTTGCTAAAAACTCCCTTAGATTCGATAGATCTTTGATCCCTTCAAATGAAGAAAGAGAGCTCTTATGTATGAAACCCTGGATCTTAATTTCAACTTGATTCCATCTTTAGGATGACCTAGGAATTGAATTTCCCACCAATCTTTTGGGGTTAAGCATTATAATATCATAGAATTATGCTCCCAAAATTTTGGGAAAAAAGTCGAGGACCATGTGCACTCCCGCCACGGTCTGACCAACTTTTCACCAAATTTTCAAGACCGTTAGATATGATGATATTAGAGCGAATCCCAAAGTTAAAGCTAATTTTGAGGTGTTTTTATATGTGAAATCGGGCCTTAAAGGTCGAAATAGGACATAATTAGGGTTTATGATTAAATGATTTATTGAAGGAATAAAATGAAAAGGGGCACACTTAGGGTAAAGGGCCCAACTTTATAACATGTAAAGTGATGAAACATGATTTTATATTTAATTAAATTAATTAATTAAATGCTTAAAGGGAAATTAGAAATGCAAGATGCAAGACACACTAAGCCGGGTGCTAACCTAAGTGTGAAATTGTACCACCCTAGCAAGGGTGTACAATTTACAACACTACAGTTCCTTCATGTTGACAAAGGTTTGTGGGATAAGACTTTTCAGATTAGAGAAGTAGATGACAAAATTAATTCCATCCTCATTCAATTTTGGACATATATATGTGACAGAGGTTGTGATAATTCTAGTTTTATCATTTTATTTTTTAAAAATTCTTGAAGAATTTTCTTGGGTATTTTGGTGAGCAAGTTGAAACGATCCCAAGGGATATAATGGAATTTCTAAGGCTAGCTAAGAGAATCCCATAGTTGGGAAGTAGACATAATTGGGGTGATTGACATCTCTACCAATACTCTACCCCATTCAGGATATATGGGTGGCTTGTCATGCCCCATTTATTACCAATATGTGTCCCTAGCAGGATAGCATACTTGCAAATTATCTAGTAACTAAATGAGTCTAACAAAACTCATTTTAGAAGTTGGAATAAAATCTCATTCTTTCCTACTTCTTTGAAGTGGTTTCACTTCCAAGTTATAAACAAGGATGGGTTAGATCAAATATATTCTCTGTTGAAAAGGTATAATATGTCATATATAGCCCCATGAACCAATTTTGATCCAGAGGACTTCATCAATGCATTTAGGGCTAGTGTGAAGAGACCTACATCCCCTACGAGATAGATTTTGATGAGTATGTTACAAGGAATTGCCTCTCAATTGAAGATGTGAATGATAAAATGAGGAAGTGGTTTAAGATTGTTAGGGCTGAAAAGATAAAAATACAAAAAAGATCCTAAATTTTTGGGCTACTTTATAGATGAGGAAAATAAAATGGTCACAATACAAAAATGCTTGCAAATGTGGAGAAATTTATGGTAGCAAAAGAGGAGAGACTTTCAATAAAAAGGGATCCAAGTTTCTCAGTCAAACTATATGTTAAGGGGATCAACAAATTTAAAGGCAAAAGGCCTCTAAACCTAAGGAGAAAGGGAAGGCTCCTATTGAGATTATAGAAATAGAAGATATGTTAAAGGTCCCAAAAGTTGCTAAATCCGAGACTTCACCAATAGGAATGATTTTCCCTACTATACTTGTAAATAGAAGTGAGTACTTGAAGGATTCCACTGACAATACTAGAGATATTTAAGGGATTTGGTTTATAGAAGGTTCTTGTCTGATGATGAGTTTTTGAAGACAAGGGAATTCAGAGATTATGTTGTCAAAATCAGTCAAGATGACTATAAGAGGAAAGTTGCAAAAGAAAGAAATAAGGTGGACCCCCCAATGGCATGAGATAGGAAATAAAATTTTGCTATAGATAGATTTTAAGGGGAATATTATTACTCCTGAACAAAGTAGACAAATTGTAATATATATTGTTATTTTCTTACACCAAAAATGTTGGAAAATAAACTTGATCTTTGGCATGGAGGCATCATTTCTCCATCTAAGTACTACTATTTTAAGCCTCTTTATAGAAATAGTCTTTTCATATATTGGTATATTTTAAAAAAAAATTATAGTCTAAAAAAGGATAATAATTAGTATGAATAACACCAATCTGGTTCTTGTGCTTTGTATATTTTATTGGCTGGTAATTGTACTTGACATGGGTAGCAACTTATGTAATTTGGTGAATTTCTACACACCCAGGTCCTCTCCTTTTTATTCATACTATGTTACTTCCTATTGGGAAGATATCGTTACTTTCAACTATTTTTCAAGAGAAAATCAAAGTCTATTAGATTGACATTAGTGGTGCTACTCCTATCCATATCTTTCTACATAATATAATCAACAAGGATGTTAATCTTACCTCCAATATAATGAATTGTAATAAAAAGATCAAATTGAATACTTTCTACCATTCAAAGTATCCCAAGTTTATGAATAGTATGAATGTCAAGACTACATAGACTACTTCTTAGACTATTTTGAAATTAAAGTGTAAGAAAATTTATGAGCATTTTTTGTTTTATAATAAGGTTGATTACACATGTTTTCATTCTCATGTCAACACTCACAATATTAATTTTTTCACTATCTTAAGTTCATCTAGGCACTCACAATACAACTCTCTTCCTAACGTTGGTCTTGCTTAGAAAATATTTTACCATGGGAAATAACCATATCCAAGAGACTTGCATTGAATCTACAAATTTACAAGATTTAACTTCTAGCACCAAATGCATAAGAAAACTATAAGGATAATATTTCTATGATGTGTATGGAATGAGTTTACCATAGAAGAATCATGGAGGACCAAGCAAAAACTTCGAACATGAGACTTGAAGGACAATCTTCATGGTATAGGATATAAGGAACTTGTTCCTCTAGGCACACATGTCACTCTACCATGAGGCCAATGCTAGAATAACAAAATATTTCCTAATGTAAAGCTTGATATTTAAACACTTTTATTTCATGATACTGTGATCACACTTTCTAAATATTTGCCTCTTTGTGTTTAACCTTTGGCCCTATTTCTCATAGCAAAAGTTTTAAAATTTATCCATAATAATAAAATAAAAACATAATTTTAATAAAATAATAAAATACTTCATAACATCTGATACAGAAGATGTAAAGTGAAGATTCTATTTCAGAGGTTTCATTGTCATACATTTATAAGAACTTGGGTAACCAGTCTTCTTTTTCCCATTGGGATAATAGGGTTACCAGGGTTTGGAAATCTCTCTTGATCTTACCCTTTCATGGCTCAGTCTCCAAGAGTAACAATTCCTTAGGTCAGCGGTTGTTGACCAAGTGGAAAACTCCTCCTTGGGGACACTTCAAACTTAATTTTGATGGTGCCTCCCAGGGAAACCATGGGAAGGCAAGGGTTGGGATGGCTATTTTTGATCATAATGCGCAACTCATTCTTGCTAAATGTCATGATATTGGTATTAGTACTAATAATTTCGCGGAGTGTCAAGCTTTATCCTTTGGCTTGGATATGGTAATTTCATTAGGGATCAAAAACATAGTGATTGAGGGTGACTCTATGGTAATAATTCAGAGTGTTATGGAGAAGAAATCGAATTGCTGGAAGTTGCAATATTTTCTTGATCATATTTTACAAAAGTTAGATTCTTTTGATTCCTTCTTAATATGTCATTGTTATAGAGAAATTAACATAGTGGCAGATTTTATGGCTAATCTAGCTATTGATAGCAAAGCACATTTTCGTATAGTTGATCCCAAAGAATTTTCTTCCAAAGTTTGGGAAGGAGTTCAGAATGATTTATGATTTGTATGGTTCTATTGCAATCTGGTATCCAAATGATTTAATTCTTGGTGATTTTAAATTCCTTTCCCACCCTCCTTGAATTGTGAGGTTTGTGTACATGTTCACTGTATGGATGACTATCGTTATATGTTTGGTATTTGAAGTAGAAATTGTATTTCTATTTTATGTACTCAAGATATATGATGTCATTCACAGGGTGAGGGTATGGATATTCATGATACACTCAAGGGTGGCGGTATGTGCGATGTAAAGTTTTAGATTTTTAGCTTTAAATGTATTTTTGCATGTGTGAGGTATTATTTGTTGTACGTACTTGGGCTATTATTGTTTGATGATGTCTATGTACTAACTTGAAGATTGTTTGTGTGAGTTCGGTCGTGGCAGGAACGACATTGTTCTATGATGTTTGTAATCATTTTTTGGCATGTGTTTTCTCCCATTAAGCTAACATTGATGGTTGTCAGGTTTTGAAGTGTTGTTATGTATTGTGAAATATCACATCGACACAGTTTGCAATCCTGAAATGATATTTTATCTCTTTTTTGTCGTCGACATGGTGGCAAGTTGCTAACGGACGTTTATTACTTCTTTCCGTGCCTTTCGCTTAGACTATTTAGTATGTGGTAGGTTGCATTTTGTTTCACATGTATTGTGGGTTGTCTTGGTGTGATTATGTCTACAAATGTTGAGTCTCTTGTCTTCTGTTCAATAGAGAGTGGTGCTTGAATCTGTGGTTTTGGAGGAAGAAAATGAGGATAATTATCAAAAGCTTGGTAAGGTTTTTAACCTGTTTTCTCCTGAGGTGACTTATGAAATCCACAAGCTTTTGGGGAATCGTTGGTTGAAAATATATCTTAATATTTCTTACTCTGAGATTATGTCTCGATTTGTTACAATTTGTTATGATGTTTTACTTGATGCTGAATTGGTTCGTCTCTTGGTCTCCACGTTCATGTTTCCAATAATGTGTAATAGTGGTTTTTTCTACTTTGGATAGTTATCATTTTGATGTGGGGACTTTCTATTACGGTGGTTTTCTTCCTCGTCATGAGCTTTTGGGTAATGGTTGGTATGGTCAATTATTGTTTGAATTAAGAATGGGGCTGATATGTGATACCATGGATGATATCCAAGCATGTAAGGAGTTTCTTGTGAATTGGGTACTTGCTCAAACTGTGGATAAAGCTTTGGTTGTTTTTGAAGCTTTGCACTCGTTACTTTCTTTGAGCTTTCTATTTTGTGCTCCTGCATGACTGAAATTCCATCTAAGGGTTGTTCCTCCTCCGGACACAGCTAATGATCCCCCAGCTGAAGGCACTGGCACGTGGTTTTTAAATATCTGATACTTTTCTATGATATCTTGGAGATATGGTATATTTTTTTTGATGCAGGTATGGGCAAATTTGGTATAGAATTCAATTTTGACAAGCCAGGCTGATGAATTTTTTGCTCCCCAATTGGTAAAAGCATACGGGCTTCTTGGTGTCTTTGCATGATTTTCTCGAGGAGATTTTTGTTGACATCTAACTCTTCATTTTGTAAACAGTTGAGCTTATGTTTTGTTGGATATAACCATATGATGTACTATTGTATCAAGAAAAGTCCTATGGGACCTCATTGTATCTCTCAAATGAATGGGTTTGGGTGGGTTATATGATCAATTGGATATGTAACAACTATTTTGTAAGGGTAGTATAGTTTGGTTTATATAAGGCAATAACTAGAGGTTTTTTTGCGGATTCTTTCCTGTCGGTATGTCTTTTTGAACCCGTTGTAAAAAAATATTAAATATAATAATAATAAAAAAAAGTTTAGTGACTTGTCCACTTTTATTGAAAAAATAAAATAGAATACTTCCTAAAATTGATCTAAATTCAATAACTTTGATTTATTTAAAATTTAAAAATTATAATAGAAAAAAAATTAATCAATAAAATTATTATTTATTTATTTAAATTTCATAAATTAAATTAATTTGAATTTCATTATTAGTGTATGGATATAAACAAAATAGATAATTTTAAAATTGGCAAAATGCATTAACATGGTCAAAGGCTATCTTTTGTTTATTAGATTATAATTTTATTATATGATTAATATCTTTCAATCATACACTTCATAAGATAAGGCTATTGTTCAATATTTGTATCGTATTATCATCTAGGATTATGGTGAGATTGATCAATTATTGTTTCTATTTTCTTGAACAACAGTTGGGATTTATTACATCACTATGTTGTAGGCTAATTGATTACATCACTATGTTGTTGGGGTTTATTTTATCTTGAACAACAGTTGTTGTAGGCTAGTAACCATAAAATGATGGGGTTAATAATCTGTGTAAAGTTATAGCTGGGATAAGTGTGGACTACATATTTAGAGATGATCATGACACATTGTAAATGAAATAATTTATTTAAATATATATTCTTATATTTAGTAACTTTATATTTTAATCTGACATATCAAATTTATATATTATATTTTTTTTATTTATATATTATATGTTTAATACACATGAATATTTAGTATTTTTGATTTAAATGTAGACATCAATAGACTTTACATTTGATTATTTAATATACTTTATGTTATTTATTTTTTTGAACATTTTATATTAGATGAACTTTATTCATGTTCATTAATTTTATACTTGTTCATGTACACATGTTGAACATGTTACTTTATATCTATTTCATGTACATGTGATGTGATAGAAAAGTTATATTTTATACTTCATAGACTTTACATATTTTCAATGTACATGTGTGATGTGATCTACATATATGAAACTTCAAGAAATTGACATGTGATTTTATAGTGTAAAATTTTAACAAAACATGATGTGAAATTTTTTAATTAAAAATTGATATTAAATTGGAAGAAAAAATAATATAATTTTAAAAATAAAATGGTATAATAAGTTTTATATAAGTTAATATCAATTTTTAAATAAAGTGATATAATAAATTTAAATTAAATTGATATAAATTTGTTTAGAATTGATAGGATATTTTAGTATTGTTTAAACATTCCAAGGGGAGTTAAGGGGATAAATTAAGGGCATTAAATGGACTTAAGACATGGATTGAGCGGAATAAAGCAACTTAAAGAGACACACTAAGGACATTAAAGGGAGATACAATGATAGAGTACGAGAGCTTGTTTTTAGTTTCATGTTAATTATTTGGATTTTTTTTATTTTCATTTTGAGTTCATCAACAATAAACTATCCAATCAAATAGTATAAATATTCATTGTTTCATATTCACCCTTGCAATTATAATTCCACGTTTCTTATAATTATTTTAAAGTCAAGCTTCCACAAATACCATTATACATGAAAATTTAATGTGTATCATAAACCAAATCATCATTTAATGAATATCTTGTAATCATATCATAACAAGATATAAAATGTAAGGATCAATCAACAACATTATCAATATTCAACATTTTTTTTTTGTCAATAATAGTGTTTTTTTATTAATAGTAGTAAAGATCAAGTACATCTAAAAAAAATGCATATACAAGAAAAAATAACCCTTATATCCAAAAAAATGTCACCATATTCGAACTCCATATTATACGACATAACCGTTCTACATACCCATTGATATACCCTTATACTACTCTTACAATATTGTGCAACCATTCAAAATTTGCACATAATTACTATTGTGCCTTGCCCATCCTCATAATATGTCACATATTTAACATACCCCATACATACATACATACATACATATACAAAATTTAACACAAATGACATTCAAATTACTATTTATTCACACCATGCGATGAGGGGCCATTGACCTAGTAATCAGATAGGTTGAAATCCTCTTTTTCCTTGCCTTTTCTATCTTTCACAGTCTTTGCTACACTCTACTATGCCTCCTTCTCGCATAGGAACACCTTTAGCTCATCCCACCCAATCAAGGATTTCATTCAATGTACCTCACGGTCAGTCAAATTGCTCCAATGTATGAAAGGCTGGAGAAGTTGTGGGGCATCCACATCTAGGCTTGCTTGGTCACCTTCAACTAGAAAGCCCATACTGGATGGTGCCCTTTCCATTAAAGATGGAATTACATACAACCATGTTGAAACCAAGGTAGGACTGAGAGGGGGGGTGAATTAGTCTAAACCAAAATTAATGCAATAACTCACAATATTAAATAGCAACACATAATGAACACATCAACACCAAAATTTTATACATGGAAAACCCAAAATAGGGAAAAACCACGGTGAGCACCTGCCCACAAAATATATCCACTATGTATATCATATTACAATGAAAGAGATCACTACTTTGGACTTGTAGACCAAGACTAACTGCTCTTGAGGCAAGATACAAAAATAACTTGCAAACTTGATGCTAACTAAAACAGGGCATGATACAAAAAATTGATTTCAAAAGAAGGATCTCCTGATCATGAAGTTATCCTTGAACAGCATCAAGCGACCAACATCAACACATAACTCAGACCTCATCTATCAACTCAATGTCTCATATTTCTGCTACAATCTCAAACAACTCGCATATCATTCGAACACAACTCTTCTCCTCTACTCTTCACTGAATTTCCCTGATTATCAATGCATTTAGGGCTAGTGTGAAGAGACCTACATTTCCCTATGAGATATATTTTGATGAATATGTTATAAGGAATTGTCTCTCAATTTAAGATGTGAATGATAAAATGAGGAAGTGGTTTAAGATTGATAGGGCTGAAAATGATTGCAAATGTGGAGAAATTTATGGTAGCAAAAGAGGAGAGACTTGCAATAAAAAGGGATCCAAGTGTCTCAGTGAAACAATATGTTAGGGATCAAAGTGAAGAGCTATAATAGCTATCTCAAGTTATTTTTATGCCTAAACAACAAATTTAAAGGCAAAAGGCCTCTAAACCTAAGGAGAAAGGGAAGGCTCCTATTGAGATTATAGAAATAGAAGATATGTTAAAGGTCCCAAAAGTTTCTAAATCTAAGACTTCACCAATAGGAATGATTGTCTCTACTATATGTACAAATAGAAGTGAGTACTTGAAGGTTTCCACTAACAATACTAGAGATATTTAAGGGATTTGGTTTTGTAGAAGTCACCAGTGAGGAGGGACCTCAAGGAGATCAGTCCAAACCGATCAGCAAGAGTAAACACAATAGAAACACACAGATATGATGGAGGCAATACATAATAGATAGTTTTATTGCATGAAAGTTAATTACATCTAGCCGGTAACAACCAGGTTACAACATACCAACACATAGGCCTGGTAGATTAGGTCACATCAGGACCTTGAATTGAAAGATCTATCTGATACTTCTTTATCTTCAATTAATTACATTCTAAAGAATGATTACAAATATATATATCAATCCAAAGGATCCGGTAGGCCCAAAAGGGATCAAAACCCGAAGAACAAGACCTAACGTGCAAAATGAACAAGGTTGGCCTCTGCCAAGAGATTCCTCAAGAAAATCCAAAGGATAAAATGTAGAAGGTTGACCACATGCCAAGGAACATTGAGATCAATGTCCAAGGCTCTGCAAGCTTCAGAATGGGTTTTGGTAGATCACCAGAATAGGTCTCAGGCAACCAATAACAAAGGAACAATTAGTAACAAGAAACTATCAAGGAAACCAGTAGCGATATCTTGTCCGAAAGTAATCCAAAAGAGAAACAGTTTGAAAGAGAGAAAGATGATCAAGTCTTCAAGTAGAATCCAAGTCCACAGGATCCGGTGAGCCAAAGTCGAGACACATATAAAAAGGAAAAATAAAATTGCAAACAAAACATTTTGGAAATGTTTTTGGTTGATGCAATATTACTGTGAACCGGTGATTCTCCTGCATCAGACGTCCATGGTTAATGAAAAAGTGAGCCTCTCACTTTGCTGGGGTCAGAGGGAAACCAAGGTGGTCTACCTTTGCCTAAGAAAACTGAGATGAATCTTCAACTGGTCTGCTCTTCCACTTCACAAGATATTCTTTGTACTGACTCTTCTGGGTACTATGCCCAATCCTACAATCCAAAATCTCTTCAATCTGATTAGATTCCTTCCAGGGCAATTGTTTCTCAAGGTCTGCAAAAATTTCCACACTGAATTATGGTTCATGGTACTCATGAATATCTGAAATATTAAATATAGGTAAAATACTTAGACTATCTGGTAGCTCCACTTCATATGCATTTCTAGAACTGAACTTTCTCAAAATCTTACAGGGTCCAAACTTCATCATCTGCAACTTATTATAAGTTCCAACTGGGAATCTCTCTTTTCTCAAGTTTACCATCAACTCATCGCCAACTTCAAATTCCTTATGATCCTCTTCTCATATGCCTTCTCCTTATATTTGTTATTCATGTCTTCCAAATGGTGTTTAACCTGAATATCAAATGTTTCCATTTGATCTGCAAAATCTTCTACTTCTGAACTCTTCTAGTCTTCACTGCTAATATCTCTCAATTCTTCTATTCCTCTAGGATGCACTCCGGTAATAATCTCAAAAAGTGTTTTTCCGGTACTTCTATTCACTTAATTGTTATAGGCAAACTCTGCTTGTGCAAGGATCAAATCCCAATTTCTGTTTATCTCCCACTAAACATCTCAACAAGTTTCCCAAACTCTGGTTAACTACTTCGGTTTGTCCATCAGCTTGTGGATTAAAAGTAGAACTGAACTTCAAATCTATCTTTATCTTCTTCCAACGTGTTCTCCAAAAATGGCCAACAAACTTAGTATCTCTGTCTGCAATTGTGCTCTTAGGTAACCCATGCAATCTCACCACTTCCTTGAAAAATAGGTCTGCTACATGCAATGCATCTGATGTCTTCTTACAAGGTATGAAATGATCCATCTTTGAAAATCTATCCACTACCACAAATATAAAATCATTCCCTCTTGGTGTCTTAGGCAATCCAAGTACAAAATCCATGCTTATATCCTCCCAAGGTCTTACTGGTACTGTCAAAGGTTTATACCATCCCACATTCTGACTACTACCTTTTACAACTTGACAAACTCTACAACTCTGCACATATCTCTTAACATCCTTATGAATCTGGAGCCAAAAGTACTACTCACTCACCAATGCAACTGTTTTATCAATGCCAAAATGTTCAACTAAAACTCCACTATGTTTCTCTTTCATTAGGTTCTCTCTCATGGAACTCTTAGGTATGCACAACTGAACTCCCCTGAATAACATCCCATCCTGAATAAAATAATCCAACCATTTTCTTCTACCAACCATAACCAATTCTCTACATGCTTTCCAACGTTTTGCAGAATTCGGGTCTTCATCATACTGTTGGCATATGCACACTCCAATGAGACATTGTAGGTGATTGGAGATTTTGTCATTGATGGAAACCTTACAATCCTATGGCACCGACAAGGCATTACAAAAACAAGATAGTTCACTGGCACTAGCAAGATCAGACTCTACACTGGCACTCAGACCACCGGCAGAGAAAGGAAGCATACCGACACAGAGGCCGACATGATTTTTGTTATATTATATTTTGTTTATTATTGTAAAAACTTTGTAAGCTGACTTGGCATAATTATAAAATGACTCTTATATAAGAGAGATCATTGTAGAACATTTGCAAGTAAGAAAGGAATATAGAAGATTGTATTTAGGCGAATTAAGGTAGACCTATTATGCGAAATATAGGTTAAGGGTTTATGTAAGAAGCAGAGCAGAAACCGGTATTGGATCTAGCATTATAGATGCTATTCTGAAGTAGTACAAGATACTGGATTTATATAATCCATCATTGCAAGTCAGTGAAACTTCCCATTTTGTATTTGAGCAGTGAACTCTAGGCAGTTGGCCTTCCTGCATGTGCAGGCCCCTCTTGTAGCAGTAATATTCTCTTATTGACCAGTAAGTGAATATTGTGGGTCACAAATCCCACCAAGGTTTTTCCCACACTGGGTTTCCTTGTTAAATCCTTGTGTCATGGTGTGCTTTTCATGTGGATGCTTTTAATTCTATTTATTGCATTATTTCTTGCATACCGATACACTATTATAATATGTTCTACATGTTTTAAGTTAAGAATTTCAATTCACTGGTTAGATATTGATTCACCCCCCCTCTCAGTATCTATGGGAATCCTAACAATTGGTATCAAAGCTTGGTCCTCTATTTTCAGAAGCCTAACAACTTGAGGAAGATCTTGACATCGGTAGAGATGGAAAATCTGATGAAGCAACTTGAAGGAGCTCTCTCGGACTATGATAAAAAGAAATTGAAAAACATCAAACTAGAAGATGATTTAAAGGTTGCTCAGGATATCATTCAAGCACTTAAAGAGAATCTTACTATTGCAAGAAATAAGAGAAGAGAACTTTGTGAAAAGATGCAAAATGAGAATGATGAAAAGGAATCACTTAATGATATGATAAACAAGCTGAAACAAGAGAACATGACAACAAAGAATGAGATGCAGGATATGACTGTGAGATTTTGTAAAGAAATTGAAGATAGAAAGAAGAATGAAGAAGAATTGACTAGAAGACTAAGTGATGCAGCAAATGAGAACACACGACTTAGCTATGAAAATGATTTGTTGAAAACAGATCTGATGCACACTCAGAATGACTCAAATGAACTGATGAGGTAGAAAGAAGTCTTAGAAAGAGAACTAGATACTGCAAATCAACATAAAGAAAAATTCAAGAAAAGCTCATAGGAACTTGGTAACTTGCTGAAGAATCAAAAACCTAAAGGTGACACTTCTGGAATTGGCTTTGAAGTTCATGAAAGCTTTGGTACTGCAAACACACAGGATCATAGCAAACCGGTAAGGCAACCTAATGCTTATAAATTCAATAGAAAATGCTTTAACTATAATAAGTATGGTCATAGAGCAAATGAATGTATATCTAGAAATTATCAGAATATCAACACACCCACCGGTCAATGTTCAAGATGCAACAAAGTTGGTCACAACTCTGAAAAATTGCAGAATGAATGTAAGATGTTATGTTTGTGGAAGATTTGGACATTTATCTAATCAATGCAGAACACAAACTGCCATAGGTTATGGAAAGGCTATTCAGAAAAATAATGTGACTTGTTATGCATGTAACAAGATTGGGCATATTGCAAAATTTTGTAGAAGTAAAGGATCACCGACAGACAACAAAGGTCCTAGTTTGAAAGGAAAAGAAAAAGTTGAAGAGGTTAATCAAGAATTCTCAAAACAATGGATTAGAAAGTCAGACCTAAATATTGTTGGGAATACTCCTCCACTAGTAGAACCAGTCATCACTCCACCGACAGGACAGAGTAGAGCTTCACCGACAAGACAGAGTAATACTCCACCGGCAGGATGCTCTTCATCAAATTGAAGAAATTTTTCTTGAGGGTTTGGCAATCAATGAGACATATGCTATAATTCCCTTGGTTAATGGTGAGAAGTTGGAAATTACTTCTATACCGGCAGATAATGTTAAGTGACTACTTAACTGACATACATTAAATGTGGTAGTTGGTAGTTTGACACTATAAATTAATATTTTTGGCTCCATTTCACTTCATTGAGCATTCAAACATTCGAAGAGCATGAAATATCCAGAGCTAAGGCATTTCGAGCAAAGAGGCAAAGCACTTCAGAAATCAATCCATCCAAAGGCAGAAAAAGGTATTTATCATGGCATCCTCCTCTGCACCTGAATTCATAGCAAACCCTACAATAGTCGAGGTTATAAAACATCCTAGGCCCGTATTTCAACTAGTTCCCGAGGTAGCTAAGAAAGATGATAATGTAGGTGCTTTTTCCAAAATTCCAAAAGGAGTTGTTTTTGCAGAAGATCCCAGAATATACATCCATTGTAACATAGAGGAATTAGGAGATGAAGAAATTAAAAACATGTACAAAACTGTTATATGTGACAATTCTGGAAATATAAAACCTGAACATAAAGTTGTTGAAACCCTAAGATTCACTGAAATCCTCTGCATTCATGAATTTCCCAAGGAAGTGATTAGGATAGTTTTAAGCATGGTACATGGCTCATTCTTTTGGCTTGATTTGATTCACAAAATTACAAAGGAAGTTGTGAAAGTAGTAACAGGGTTACCCTCCACCAGTAACAGACCAGACAAGACTAAGAAGGTCTCCAATGACCTAGTAATGAACTTAACTGGTGCAACATCAAACAGAAGGTCTCTAAGGGTTAATGAGCTGACTAATATAAATGTGAGATTTGTTAGCATGATTTTAGGGTATAGAGCAACTCATGCAAACAGACTTAACTCAGTTTCCAGTTTATGCATTAAGAGTGCTTATGATATGGTTAAATACAATGTAAAAATTGATGTATGTGAATGGTTAAAAGATGAGTTGATTGATAACTTAGGCAAAATCAAGAAGGATAAGAAAGGAACTTTTAGATTTGGAAATCTACTTGTATGCTTGATGCTACACATAACTAAACAGGTTCCTAGTATTGGCCATAAGAACCTTGGATTTGATATACCAGTAGGAAAATAGTTAACAGACCTATTCAACAATATGGGTGAAAACAAAGAAAAGAATATTCATGACCATTTTCAAGCACTAAAGGTTAGGATGAACAAAAGGATTAGACTATCACAGGAAATTGTTAACAAATACAAGGATGATATATATTTTGTAATAAAAAAGGATGAGATCTGGATGGAAGCAGTCGTCCCTAGAACAATTTGGGTAACAAAGATGGGTTATGAAACTGATGATCATATTATTGAGACTTATGCTAAAGCACTTCTGGAAGCACCAAATGAACCAAAGGAAGAAGTATTTGGTAGTGCTGAGACCATAGAAAATCAAATTCAATCTAAGAAAAGAGTTGTAAGGAAAAGGGATCCTTCACCGGCATCCACACCCTCGCCTAGAAGGACTAGACAAAAACAACAGGTAGTGAGGTCTCCAGTTAGAAAGACAACACCAAAGAAAAAGTTGACACCAAAGAAGAAGAAGACTAGACAAGACTTTGCCCCTCTTGACAAATTGCTAAATGAAATCACAGAGGAAGGGAAACTCAAGAACATAGGAAAGGTTTATGATACACTGTCAGCAGATGAAAAAGAACAAGTTGAAAACAATGTCATTTTACACCTAGATATCTATAAGAAGTTTCTGATGGAAGTTGTAGATGAACTACCAGATGAATTGTTCAAAAGACTGGAAGCAAGAAGACAAGTTGTTGTAGAGCTTGATAAGAAAATCAAAATTGAAAAGTTACTTGTTGTTTACCCAATAAATTCACCTAAGGAGATAGATGACTTAATTGCACAAGCCAACCGGTCAGTATTCTCTACTGCACACCGGCATATTACATTAATGGTTGGAAGAGTGAATGAAGTAACAGAGGAAACAGAAAATGCATGGGACATATTCCTTGTTGAGAAAGAAAAACAAGAAGAGTACAAGAACCCCAAACCAATAAAGGTATATCAGAAGGAAAGGGACAAAGGAAAAGGAAAGGTTGGTGGACCTCCAAGTATCAAAGTAAAAGACAACTTACTCCCACCACATCCAATTACGTCACCAGTAACAAATACTGAAGATCAACCGGCAGATGAGAGTATGGACATAAAGGATACTAATCCTAATCTTGAGGTACTATACACAATTGATGTTGATACACAAAAAGTCAACATTATGATAGACAAAGATACAACTGCCAGATGGATATGGCTAATGAGCCACTAACAACTAACAGCATTGACAATACTGAAAGAAAAGTTGAAGTTGATAACATAGAGCAACAAACAGAGAGACAAGCAAAGCAACAGGCTCCGGAACAGAAACAGATTCATGTGGAAACAGTGCCACCGGCAATAGGAGAAGATCAAAAGCCATTGCTTAAAGAAATGGAAACACAGACTGACCTACCAGAGGTCACTACAAGCTTGGTTACTTCCTCCACCGGCGGAATTTAGAATGTTGGTTCCTCCTCAGCAGGCTACAAATCAACAAATGTAACTGAAGTACTTTTGGACTCCATCAAAAAGATAATAGATTGTAGTTCACATGCTTATAAAGCTATAGATGATACAATCCCAATTTTGAAGATGATAGCTCCTAACTGTAACATGGACAATAAGGATTCTTTAAAACAACTTGACACTTTTTGTAAATACATCACTGAGAACACAGTGACTGTCGAGCAAATAAAGGAAGAGGTATTGAAGAATAAATTAGAAATTGAAAAGCAAAAATTCTTTGAAGATCAGATAAAGAAGTGTACTAGGGAATTTGACACACTTCTACCAGAACTATGTAACTTATTGAAGGAATACAAAACTTTGTACAAAGATACTCGCAAGATAAACTTTTTGACAGTAGACATAGATAAGAAAATGAGCAAGGTACAGGATGAAATCAATAAACTTACTGATAATTTTGTTAACTCACCTGATTCATTATTAGTTTTTGAACAAAGGATAACAAGTTTTGAGGAAGAGTTACTTAAGTTAGAAAGAGAAAAGGAGAGAATAGTAAATAAGGAAAAGAATTTGAGACTAAAACTGAGTCCAAGATTGGACTATCTAGCATCATTACAGAAGGAAATATCTGAGGCACTGGTACAGGAACAGAAAACACCGACAGAGCATATGCAGCACCTCACCAATAGAGTTAAAAGAATAGAGACAACAATAAAGGACAGCAAGAAGTTTATGGAAAGTATAAACTTGATTTTGGGAGATCTTTTTCAAATTGTAACAACCCAGTTACAAGGTTGAGACTACAACTCTACTGACATCTTGACAACCTTTGTCATTGATGCCAAAGGGGGAGTAGTAGTATGAGAAAATAACCAGCAAAAGACTTATCTACTCAAGGGGAGTTCTTATATTTTTGGTAACATATTTTTGGAAACATTTTTGGATTACAAGTTTTGGATACACTTTTGAATTTTCTCGTGAGCGTTGCCATCAATGCCAAATGGGGAGATTATTGGCATATGCACACTCCAATGAGACATTGTAGGTGATTGAAGGTTTTGTCATTGATGGCAACCTTACAATCCTATGGCACCGACAAGGCATTACACCGGCAAGATATTTCACCGGCACTAGCAAGATCAGACTCTACATCGACACTCAGACCACTGACACCGACAAAGAAAGGAGGCATACCAACACAAAGGCCAACAGGTTTTTTGTTATATTATATTTTGTTTATTATTGTAAAAACTTTGTAAGCCGACTTGGCATCATTGTAAAATGACTCTTATATAAGAGAGATCATTATAGAACATTTGCAAGTAAGAAAGGAATATAGAAGATTGTATTTAGGTAAATTAAGGCAAACCTATTATGTGAAATATAGGTTAAGGGTTTATGTAAGAAGCAGAGCAGAAACCGGTACTGGATCTGGCATTATAGATGCTATTCTGAAGCAGTACAAGATACTGGATTTATATAATCCATCATTGTAAGTCAGTGAGACTTCCCATTTTGTATTTGAGCAGTGAGCTCTAGGCAGTTGGCCTTCCTGCATGTGCAAGCCCCTCTTGTAGCAGTAATATTCTCTTATTGGCCAGTAAGTGAATATTGTGGGTCACAAATCCCACCAAGGTTTTTCCCACACCGGGTTTCCTCGTTAAATCCTTGTGTCATGGTGTGCTTTTCATGTGGATGCTTTTAATTCTGTTTATTGCATTATTTCTTGCATACCGGTACACTGTTATAATATGTTCTACATGTTTTAACTTAAGAAATTCAATTCACCAATTAGATACTAATTCACCCCCCTCTCAGTATCTGTGAGAATCCTAACACATACAAGGTCTTCAAATCTTAAAAACCTAATACTATCACTCTCATCTCTGTCAGCAAATTCCTTCTCCTACTCAATGCATCAAGAACTTTTTTATATTTCCCACTTCTATGCTTCAACACAAAGGTGTAACTATGCAAGAACTCTACCCATCTCATATATCTTTGATTCAACTTACTCTGACTATTTAAGTACTCCAAAGCTTGATGATTTGTATACAACACAAACTCCTTAGGAAACAAGTAGTGTCTCCATTTCTTCAAGGCATGAACTATGACATAAAATTCTTGATCATACACTAAATATCTCTTCCGGGAATCATTCAATTTCTCACTGAAATAAGCTATTGTTCTCCCTTCTTGAATCAAAACTGCTCTTATTGTTATTCCATTTGCATCACAATCCACTTGAAATACCTTATTGAAATCAGGTAACCCAACACAAGCTGCTCAGTCACTTTCTGCTTCAACAATTCAAAAATTTTGTTTGCTCCAGTGCTCCACTTGAATTCCTTCTGATCTCCTCTCATGGTCTCAATCATAGGGTTACAAATTGAACTGAAATTTCTGATAAACTACTAGTAAAAACTAGCTAATCCATGAAATGCTCTTACCTCTCCAATGCTTTCCGGTGTAGGCCACTCAACAATGGATTTCACTTTCTCAGGGTCCATCTTCAAACCATCCTCAGATATCACAAAGACCGAATAGACTAACTCATCCTTCATGAAAGTAAACTTCTTGATATTGATCAACAACTTCTCTTCTCTTAACCTCTGCAAAACTTGTCTTAACTACAACAAATGTTCCTCTTTTGTCTTACTCAAAATCAAAATGTCATCCAAATACACAATAACAAACTTACCCAAGAATTTCTTCAATACTTCATTCATCAGCCTCATGAAAATACTCGATGCATTAGTCAATCTTAAAGGCATCACCAACTATTCGTATAGTCCTTCATTTATCTTAAATCTTGTCTTCCACTCGTCACCTTCTTTGATTCTGATTTGATAATATCCACTTTGTAAAGTGGAAAAATCGAACCCTAGTTGTTCTCCCCCCCCTAACTCCAAGGAGAGAGAAGGGAGGTCACTAGGGTTGATGGTTTTCAATTAGGAGAGACTTTACATTCAAAAGAGGGGTTGAAACCCACAAGATCCAATCCCACACAATGTAGGATTGGATTCTAAATGAGTTTCAAGGGTTAAGACATCAAGGATACCCTCTTTTGTAAAGAATGTAGATAGAATGATTGAACTAGGAATGCATGTAAAGTAAGAAAGATTCACTTATAAATCGAGATAGGGATACGGGATGAAGCTGCGGACCTGGAATTAGCAGTAAAATGTCGAGACGATGCTGCTCTGCAAATTTGAGCGAAAGTTGACGGGACGATGGCGCCCGGAGTGCACACGGTCCTCCGAAAAATACGCGAAACGAAGGGGGATTTGTTCATCTCTGCACAAGGATTCCAGATCTTCAATTACAGCCGCGTACCTGCAACCTACACACAGAAAAGAGAGGATGATTGGGGGGTTAGGGATTAGGGGTTTGCCTTTAGGTCAAACCCTGGTTTTGGAATTAAAGAAAAAATGAGAATGCTATAAATGTAAATGTTTGTAATGTAAACAAGTACGGATACCTTGTTGTAAGAATGTTTGTATTCTTACATGCGAAGGTGTAATGTATGTAGTATGTTGTATGTTGTATGTGATCTCCTCTTCAATGGTTGAATCCTTGTCTTGAATGCAACACCTAGCCTTGAATGGAGACTTAGAATGCTCAATTGCTTGAAGGAATACTTGAATGCTTGAATGCTTGAATGCTTGAATGTTTGAATATTGCTTTCGCGTCTTGCACACATATGTTTCCCTTCCTCCCTTTCTAGGAGAGGAAAAGTAGTTTATATACTTGTCAATTAGGGTTGAGAGACTGATTTTCCCGACCTTAGGCTGACCTAGAAACAATATTTTCCAATTTGCAAACTTCAAGACCCGATGCCCAAAAGGAGACCGGGCCAAAAATAGGGCCAGGGACCAGGGCGCTGGGCACCATGGTCCTGGGGGACCAGGGTGCTGGGTGCCATGGTCCAACCTCCCAGGACAGCAGGGTGCAAGGAGGGATCAGGCCAAGGTGCAAAAAGATGCAGTTTTTGGTGTCGTAAATAGGTTTCGGGGTCTCCATTCAGGTTCAACGTTGCGCCGCCATCGTGAAGACCCAAATGCAGTCGAAATTGCAAGTGTCACAATTTTAGGACGCTACATTTAGCCCCCACTTTAGTGGGAGTATAAGCGTACGCCCATACTTCCGATAAAGTACAAGGAAACAACATTGAAAAAGTTTCACCACGTTAAGGAAGCAAGATACACCAAGCCCCCAGTGGACTAAGGATCTTACGACTTTGATTGACAAAGTAAAAGGGAAGATCACGAGGGAGAACCATGACTGTCAGTAGTAAGGTTCCCTCACTATGAGTCATGCAAGAAAGATATCAAAAATTTTCAAGGCAAAGCTAAATTTGTCAAGAAATTTTCAAGTATCTTGGAGAGATATGAACGGGGTGTATGCCCCCCTACATTAAAGCGATCGCACATGCCTCATCGGGGGTGATTTCTTTAAGGTAGTGATACATATAAGAAATGAGAAGGGAAAGGAGTACGTTATCACAAGGATTTAGCCCCCAAGTGTGAGATAAGCCCAAGGATAATAGACACAAAACACAAAGCACAAGGTGACTTCGCTTTCCTCGGGGTCAGTATGCTATATGATAATTCATGTATATCATATGTATGTATGCATAATTGTTCTTCATTCCCCAATCAAGGAAGGTCACCTAGAAGAAGGGAACACATGTGTCTTTTGAGTCAACATGAGAGAGACCAAAAGAGATCTCAATGCTTTGCATCGTCCTCAAGTAAACAACACTAAGGACAACAAATAGAAGAATGAGAATAACACATAGAAGAGATAACAAAAGAGATCAAGAGAGGAGGAGAGAGTCTGCTATGCTAATGAAACTAGCCTAGCACGTCATCTACCCCCCGATCTTGTTGATCAATATTTCGGGAAGGCAGGAAACACGCTAGAGGAGGAACATCCAACATAGCAGATGGAGCAATCACAAGATCCAAACAAGGGCTATGTTCATGTTCCAAGCCACGTTGTTCTTGTCTAGGAGCTAGGATAAGTGCTTTAGAAAATTCGTTAGATAAATGATTATCAATATCAACATATTCATATTCACTATCAGAAGAAAAAGGAGTAACATTTTCATCATGAATAACATTTTCATCTATATCATCATCAAGATTTATAAAAATAGGATCTTTAACTCGCACAGGATCAAGACCATCATGCACCTTATGTTTAGGAGATTTTGGCTCAATTTTCGGTTGAGGAGAAAACGGAATAATACTAGCTGAAGGTGTTTTTGGGGATTGCAAAGTTTGAGAAGCAACTGCCTGAGCTCTAAGACGACACTTTCGTCGGCGTTCACGTGTAGAACAATTTTGTCTAGTCTTAGTAGGAAGTTGAGAAGATTGAGGAGGAGGAATGTTCTCATCCTTATCACTTGGGTGTTTAGGTTGTGGTCTCTTAGGTTGAATAATAGGAGAAGAGGAAGGTCTCTTCTCTCCATAAGAAGAAGGAGGAGGAACTGCTCCATATAAAGGAGGAATATTTGTTTTAGGAAGGAGACCAAGTCCATCATGACGAGGAGGTATAGGTCTACTTTTAGGAAATTTATTAGTCATAGACGTAGTCACATTCATAGGGATAGGTTGGGAATCTTTATAGGAAAGACATTAGTTTTATCTTTCAAAGGAAGAACTTCCTTCTCAAGAATGATAGGAATATCAAGTTTGGGTGTTCTAGGTTCACTTAGAGATAGGATCATATCTTTTTTCCACTTTTGATAAGATTTGAAAAGATGATCACTCCGCGGTGGAAGAGATTGGAATTGTTTAGGCCAAAAATAATCAATAGGAATGCTAGAAGTTCTTTCAACTGGTTTAAAGAGACTATGATTGACAGTAACAACTTCACCATTATGGGGAAATTTCACACACTTGTGAATAGGAGAAGCAATAGCTTTCATGGAAGATAGCCAAGGATGGCCTAGCTTCACACGAAATTGTTCGGACGATGGAATAATAGCAAAGTCCACATCAAGGGATTTGTTATGAACCTCAATAGGCAATGTAATAGAACCAATTGCAGGAGAAGAAAATGCATCAAATAATTTCACAACCACATTTGTTTCGTCATAGATCACTTGATTCAATTGCAAAGTAAAAAGAAATTCTTTAGGAATGACATTAATCATACAAGAAGGATCAATAAACACTCCACGGCAAGGTGTATTCTTGACTTTTGCAACTATATATAAAGGACCATCAGGTGCCCTGATAGTTTCACTGGAATCAAATGTGATGGAAGGTTCTTTAGGGATTTTCTGTTGTTCGACAAAGTTAATCACATTCGGAGTCATAGACACAAGACTATCAGGCGAGAAAGAGGAATCATTAGTCTCAACCACATTAGAGGTATGAGAAGGTAATGGATCAGTAAAAATCTGAAGATTTTGGTTAGGAGGAGCTACAGATGTGTTGCCTTTATCATTCGCACTAGAAACAAGGATAGTATTATTATCAATCAAATCTTGAATTTTACCCTTTAAAGCAAAACATTTTTCGGTATCATGCCCAGGATGATGATGAAATTGACAAAAAGATTTGTTATCAAAATAGGGTGAGTTAATCTTTGCAGGATCTATTTGCTTTATAGGAGGAAGAGTAAGCACATTTTGTTCCAATAACTTATTCATAATACTATGCAATGATTCATTCAAAGGAGTAAACTTTCTTTCTTTCTTGAAAAACTTAGAAATAGGAGGCACACCTGATGTTGCATTCACATTGTTGTTGATGATGTTTTCATTGAACTTAATTGACTCTCTATTCAGTTTAAACTTCCCAAATGGTTGTTGACTACTATCACCCTTATCACTCGGAGCCATAGGATTTGCTTGTTCCATTTGACTCACAATCAGTTGATAATTGTGAAGAGTTGCGCACAACTGTTGGAAAGAAGTAAACTCAGAAAATAGAAGTTTTTCTCTAATATCTTTTTGTAAATTAGAAATAAAGATTCATTGAATATCATTGTCAGGTACTGGAAAAGAAATTTGAGCGTACAAATGCTTATATCTACCAATGAAATCAGTCACTTTTTCTTTAACACCTTGTTTACAATGCATTAAATCAATCAAAGTAACTTTAGGACTTATATTGTTTTGAAATTGTTGAATAAAAGCATTTGCAAGTTGTTCGAAAGAAGTAATAGAATAGGAAGGCAATGAGCAATACCATTGTAGGGCTTTATCTCTTAATGTTCTAGTAAACAATTTTGCAAGCAACCTTTGGTCATAAGCAAAATCGGTACATATTGTTTGAAAGGTCTTAACATGTGTTAGAGGATCACCCTTACCATTATAAAGCTCCAACTGCGGGATTTCAACATGTTTAGGGGGAATAGCTCGAACAATGTCAAGAGAAAGTGGGCTCGCAACATCAAATGTGGGCACACTAAACTTAGCTTGATTCATAGAGGCAATTTGTTGCTGTAAAGAAGAGATAGTTTGTGCAAGATTGTTAATGGTCACTTCAGTCGAAGAGTTCATATTAGACGTGTTAGATTGTGATGGAGTTATTATGTTATTGAAAGAAGGTGGCAGGACACTATGATAGTTAGTCATAGGAGATGATTGGAAAGGAGGAACACTACAAGGAGGAATGGAATGATTAAACGAATTGCCCCCTTGCGTCATGTTCATTTGTGGAGATATAATAGGAACACTCATTGAAGGAATGAATGAAGAAGTTGGATTGAATGAAGGAAGAGGGTTGATTGAAGAAGAAGGATTGCCCCCATGACTGGTGATCATAGGTGGAATGTCTTGTATTGAAGTAGTCATTATGTTTGATGTAAAAGTAGGTATACTAGCAATAGGAGTTGTCAAAGGAATAGAATGATTAACTTGAGTAGGAGGTTGTGTATAACCCAAAGTTGCGGCACAACTCTTCATAGGCATCACATTTGAATCCACAATGTGTGCAATACCACGCAAAATATCAATTCCATTTTTATCACTTTGAACCATACATTTTAGACCCTCAATTAATGAAAGAGCTTGACTATCGGGGTATTCTTGAGACATCCATTGTCGAAAATCATCAAATTGGTTATCCAATTTTGAAAGTTGTTCTACAGAAACCTCATGGAGAGCTTCTTCATCATTAAGAGGATTAGAGGAATTACCCATGTCCTCGTTAAAAAGGCCATTCAAATTAGGTTTCATCTCCTCAGTAATTAAACCTTGGAAAGACTTAATTCTAAGGCTTCGTCTAACGGGAATAGTGTAAGTAGGGCTTATTGTTGTAAAACTCATGCACTAAAGAGAGAGAGAAGATTTTGAATTTTATAGATAGCAAATTTCAATAAAATCAGCCAATCTCCTAGATTTAAGCTATTAAATACAATCAGGACCATCTCCCAAAATTTTGGAAAAAATGTCGGGGACCGTGGTGAACGGAGTGCACATGGTCCTCGCAACTTTTTTCGAAATTTTCAGGGATGAAAGCTATGATGATTTTAAAGCTAATCTGAAAAAATTGAGTGCTTTTACAATCTGTAGATAGGCCAAATTAAAGTTGCAATCTCAAAATTGAACCCTACCAAGATTGTTGAAAAATGCAAAATTTGAATTTTGAAAAAGAGAGGGAAACTGAAATTTTGAATTTTATGATTTTAGAGGGAATACTGAAAGCAATGCAGGCTTTGAAATTTAAAAGTTGACTCAATTTCATGCAAAATTCAAATTTGAAAGCGGAAATCAAAGTTGCCGCAATTAAACACTTAATTTCAAAAGTCACAAATTGTAAAAATTTGAATAAAGCACTGAAATTTCGAATGAATGCTAACACACTTTTCAGATTTAGGATAGTAAGGAACACAATTTTGATATGAATTTTAATTTCAACAATTTTTGAATGATTATAAGCCTTTATCCAAGCAATCACTAGACCAACTTTGACTTTAATTTTGAAAGTGTTAGAATTGATAAAATCAGCCAAAATTCTGGATTTTAGCATAAAAATACAGTAAGATCTAGCTCCTGAAATTTTGGAAAAAATGTCAGGGATGATGGCGCTCGGGGTGCACACGGTCCTCGCAACTTTTTTCCAAATTTTCAGGGATGAAAGATATTGTGATTTTGTTGCGGAATCCAAAGTTACAGCCGATTTGGAGGTGTTTTGATTAGTGAAATTATCAGTCAAAGGTTGAATCAAGAGGGTTCTAAAAGTTAAGGTTTTGACACTTAACCACTTAATTTTTAGAATTAAAGCACAAATATGAATTGACAATTTGCAATAGAAGGGTAGATCTGAAACAAGCATTAACAATTAAACATTTCACAAGCTTAATTACTAAAAAAGAAAATTTTAGGGTTTTTTTGCAATTAACCTCTAAAATTTGCAAAAGATCAAACATGAAAAATGTAATTAAGGAAGCAAAATTTTTCAGATCTAACCATGAATAATCAGAATTAGGATGTTCACATCGGGTTCACCAAAATGTAAAGCGGAAAAATCGAACCCTAGTTGTTCTCCCCCCTAACTCCAAGGAGAGAGAAGGGAGGTCACTAGGGTTGATGGTTTTCACTTAGGAGAGACTTTACATTCAAAAGAGGGGTTGAAACCCACAAGATCCAATCCCACACAATGCAGGATTGGATTCTAAATGAGTTTCAAGGGTTAAGACATCAAGGATACCCTCTTTTGTAAAGAATGTAGATAGAATGATTGAACTAGGAATGCATGTAAAGTAAGAAAGATTCACTTATAAACAGAGATAGGGATACGGGATGAAGCTACGGACCTGGAATTAGCAGTAAAATGTCGAGACGATGCTGCTCTGCAAATTTGAGTGAAAGTTGATGGGAAGATGGTGCCCGGAGTGCACACGGTCCTCCGAAAAATCCGTGAAACGAAGGGGGATCTGTTCATCTCTGAACAAGGATTCCAGATCTTCAATTACAGTCGCGTACCTGCAACCTACACACAAAAAAGAGAGGACGATTGGGGGGTTAGGGATTAGGGGTTTGCCTTTAGGTCAAACCCCAGTTTTGGAATTAACCAAGAAATGAGAATGTTGTAAATGTAAATGTTTGTAATGTAAACAAGTACTGATACCTTGTTGTAAGAATGTTTGTATTCTTACATGCGAAGGTGTAATGTATGTAGTATGTTGTATGTTGTATGTGATCTCCTCTTCAATGGTTGAATCCTTGTCTTGAATGCAACACCTAGCCTTGAATGGAGACTTAGAATGCTCAATTGCTTGAAGGAATACTTGAATGCTTGAATGCTTGAATGTTTGAATATTGCTTTCGCATCTTGCACACATATGTTTCCCTTCCTCCCTTTCTAGGAGAGGAAAAGAAGTTTATATACTTGTCAATTAGGGTTGAGATACTGATTTTCCCGACCTTAGGCCGACCTAGAAACAATATTTTCCAATTTGCAAACTTCAAGACCCGATGCCGAAAAGGAGACCGGGCCCAAAATAGGGCCAGGGACCAGGGTGCTAGGCACCATGGTCCTGGGGGACCAGGGCGCTGGGTGCCCTAGTCCTGAAGGATAGGGCACTGGGCGCCATGGTCCCACCTCCCGGGATAGCAGGGTGCAAGGAGGGATCAGGCCAAGGTGCAAAAAGATGTAGTTTTTGGTGTCGTAAATAGGTTTCGGGGTCTCCATTCAGGTTCAACATTGCGCTGCCATCGTGAAGACCCAAATGCAATCAAAATTGCAAGTGTCACAATTTTAGGATGCTACACACTCTTCAAATATATCTTTGTAAATTATTTTGCTCCACTCAGATAGTCCATTATGTCATCCATCCTAGGCAAAGGAAACTGATATTTCAGTGTGATCTTATTTATTTCTCTTGAATTGGTACACATCCTTCATTCTCCATTCTTCTTAGGTGCTAATAATGTTGGTACTACACAAGGGCTCAATCTTTCCTTGATCAAACCTTTCTCCAACAACTCCTGTACTTGTCTATTCAGTTCTTCATTCTTTGCTGGTGTCAACCGGTTTGCATCTTTGTTAGGAAAACTAGCTCCAGGAATTAAGTCCATGCAATGACTAATACTTCTAACAGGTGGCAATCGATCAGGTACATTATCTAAAATGATGTCCTCATATTCTATCAGCAGATCTCTTATCTCTGTCGAGTGTTCTCCTTCCGGTTCTGGTCTCTCAGTCTTCTTAGGAATTAAGGCAAAACACACATTCTCATGTCTCAATCCATCCATGAATTTCCTTCCATCTACTAAATAGATTATGTTATTTGTACAAACTTCATTCTTCAAAGGTTCCTCCAAAGGTAACAAGGTTTGATTCATCCCATTGCCCACAATAGTGTATGTATTCTTCCTCCCATCATGTATTGTCTATCTATCAAATTGCTAGGGTCTTCCCAACAAAAGATGACAAATTTCCATAGGCATAATATCACACAAAACTTCATCATGATAATTCCCAATTTTCAATTTTACTAAACACTGTTCACTTACTAACAACTTATGTTCATCCTGAATCCATGCTATCTAATAAGGCTTAGGGTGTTTCAATATTTCCAATTTCAATATATTCACCATCTCTTTTGAAACAAGGTTATCTGAACTACCACTATCAATAACAACTTTACAACACTTACCGGATACCTTACATCTAGTCTTGAATAGTTTCTTCCTCTGCAAGGGTTCTTCATCTCCTCTAGTATGACACAAAGCTCTCCTCATCATCAACAGTTCTCCATCTTTTGGTTTATTGTCTGGTCTGGTGGGGTTTTCTTCCACCACTATTGCTCTTCTGGTATCCTCTGTCTTCTTACATTCAAATGCACAGTGTCCTTCTCCTCCAAATTTAAAGCAGGTTCCTCTAAATGTCTTCTTGTCTTGTCTTCCAAAGTTCTCATTTCGGTAACCATCCAGTTCTCTCCTCTGGTAGAAATTTCTATCATCCTTTCAGTATGAATTACCTTCCTTGCTCACTTCCTCATCCTTGTTCTGATCTGTACTAGTTCCTCTTCCTCTGGTATATCCTCTTCCTCCTTGAAATCTTCCTCCTTAAAATCTTCCTCCGGTAAACCTTCCACCTCTACCTCTCTGTCTATGCTCATGTCCTTTGTTCAATTTCTCTTCAGCCTTTAGTACATACTGGTAAGCCTGTTCAACACTCTCCAATTTGATCATACTGAGTTCATCTTGTATAGACATCCGCAATCTTTTCAAATATCTTGCAATTTGTTCAACTTCATCATCACCATGTCTGGATCTGATGTTCAACTTGTAAAATGCTTTGGTGTACTCCTTCACACTAGATTCCTTTTGTCTCAGATTCTACAACTTCCAGAACAAATCTACTTGATAATTCGCCAACACAAACTTTGATTTCAACTTAGCAATCATCTGATCCCATGTCTTAATCTTTTCTCTACCTCTTCTTTGCCTATCAACTTACAAGTTCTTCTACCAAAGAGATGCATGACCTTTCAATCGGGTATAGGCACATTTCAACTTCCTCTCTTCTACAGTGTTTTCAAAATCAAAATACTTCTCCATCTCCAAGATCCAATCCATCAACTCATCCGAGTCTAACTTCCCATCATATTCCGGTGGAATAAAGTAAGGTTTAGTGTTCGCCCTACTCAAAACCCTTAAAACCTTTCTTCATCTGGATCAACTGTCGGTAGGTTCACTTGTTCTATCGGGGCTTCTTCTCCTTCATCTTCACTCACATCCTCAATATGTCGGCCTCTTCTCTGGGCTGTCTCCATGATTTCTAACTGGGCTGCTATTCCTCACAAAATTTCCATCACAACAGGGTTTACATTATCACACGCTCCACCATTCCTAGTTCCTCTTCACGCCATTGATTCACACTAGTCCTCTGCAATTGGAGGTCGGATCCGCAATCCGCCAACCTACAACAAAAATTCAAGACATGCAACCTCCAGAACAAAACTTGGCTCTGATACCACTTGCAATAGTCATTGGTGAGGAGAGACCTCAAGGAGATCAATCCAAACCGGCCAGCAAGAGTAAACACAATAGAAACACACAGATATGATGGAGGCAATGAAAAATAGATAGTTTTATTGCATGAAAGTTAACTACATCCAACCAGTAACAACTGTGTCACAACATACCGACACATAGGCCTGGTAGATTAGGTCACACCGGGACCTTGAATCAAAAGATCTATCTTCTAGGTACAGTCTATCTATCTGATACTTCTTTATCTTTAATTTATTACATTCTAAAGCATGATTACAAATATATATATCGATCCAAAGGATCGGGTCGGCCCAAAAGGGATCAAAACCTGAAGAACAAGACCTAACATGCAAAATGAACAAGGTTGGCCTTCGCCAAGAGATTCCTCTGGAAAATCCAAAGGATAAAATGTAGAAGGTCGGCCACACGCCAAGAAACATCGAGATTAATGTCCAAGACTCTGCAAGCTTCAGAATGGGTTTCGGTAGATCACCAGAATAGGTCTCAGGTAACTGATAACAAAGGAACAATCAATAACAAGAAACTATCAAGGAAACCGGTAGCGATATCTTGTCGGAAAGTGATCCAAAAGAGATGTGGTTTGAAAGCGAGAAAGATGATCAAGTCCTCAAGTAGAATCCAACTCCACGGGATTTGGTGAGACAAAACTGGGACACATACAGAAAGGAAAACGAAAACTGCAAACAAAACAGAAAGGAAATGTTTTTGGTTGATGCAAGATTGTTGTGAACCAGGGATGCTCCTGCATCAGGTTTACATAAGGTTCTTGTTTGATTATGAGTTTTTGAAGACAAGGGAATTCAGAGATTATGTTGTTAGAACCAGTCAAGATGACTATAAGAGGAAAGTTGCAAAAGAAAGAAATAAGGTGGACCCATCCCAATGGCAGGTGATGGGAAATAAAATTTTACTATAGATAGATTTTAAGGGGAATATTATTACTCCTGAACAAGGTAGATAATTGGTAATATATATTGTTATTTTCTTACACCAAAAATGTTGGAAAATAAACTTGATCTTTGGCATGGAGACATCATTTCTCTATCTAGGTACTACTATTTTAAGCCTCTTTATAGAAACAGTCTTTTCATATATTGGTATTTTTTCTTTTTTCTTTTTTATAGTCTAAAAGAGGATAATATTTAATAACACCAATCTAGATCTTGTGCTTTGTATATTTTATTGGCTTTTAATTGTACTTGACATAGGTAGCAGGTTATGTAATTTGGTGAATTTGTACACATGGGTCTTCTCCTTTTTATTCATTCTATGTTATTTCCCGTTGGGAAGATATCGTTACTTTCAACTATTTTTCAAAAGAAAATCAAAGTCTATTAGATTGACATTAGTGGTGCTACTCCTATCCATATCTTTCTACATAATATAATCAACAAGGATGTTAATCTTACCTCCAATATAGTGACTCATAATAAAAAGATCAAATTGAATACTTTCTACCATTCAAAGTATCCCAAGTTTATGAATAGTATGAATGTCAAGACTACATAGACTACTTCTTAGACTATTTTGAAATGAAAGTGTAAGGAAATTTATGAGCATTTTTTGTTTTATAATAAGGTTGATTACACATGTTTTCATTCTCATGTCAACACTCACAATATTAATTTTTTCACTATCTTAAGTTCATCTAGGCACTCACAATACAACTCTCTTCCTAATGTTGGTCTTGCTTAGAAAATATTTTACCATGGGAAATAACCATATCCAAGAGACTTGCATTGAATCTATGAATTTACAAGATTTAACTTCTAGCACCAAATGCATAAGAAAAGTCTAAGGATAATATTTCTATGATGTGTATGGAATGAGTTTACCATAGAAGAATCATGGAGGACCAAGCAAAATCTTCGAACATGAGACTTGAAGGACAATCTTCATGGTATAGGATATAAGGAACTTGTTCCTCTAGGCACACATGTCACTCTACCATGAGGCCAATGCTAGATTAACAAAATATTTCCTAATGCAAAGCTTGATATTCAAACACTTTTATTTAATGTTATTGTGATCACACGTTCTAAATATTTGCCTCTTTGTGTTTAACCTTTGACCATGTTTCTCATTGGAAAAGTTTTAAATTTATCCATAATAATAAAATAAAAACATAATTTTAATAAAATAATAAAATACTTCATAAAATTATAAAACTATAAAATTAAAACCAAATAATTAATAATTTTATTATATGATTAATATCTTTCAATCATACACTTCATAAGATAAGGCTATTGTTCAATATTCATATCGTATTATCATCTAGGATTATGGTGAGATTGATCAATTATTGTTTCTATTTTATCTTGAACAACAGTTGGAGTTTATTACATCACTATTGAACAACAGTTGGGGTTTATTTTATCTTGAACAACATGTAACCATAAAATGATGAGGTGCTAATAATCTATGTAAAGTTATAGCTGAGATAAGTGTGGACTACATATTTAGAGATGATCATGACACATAGTAAATGATATAATTTATTTAAATATGTATTCTTATATTTAGTAACTTTATATTTTAATCTGACATATCAAATTTATATATTATGTTTTTTTAGACATATATATATAATTTTACACTACATCATTCACATAATTTCTCATAGACTTTATGTTTCATATATAAATATTATATGTTTAATACACATGAATATTTAGTATTTTTTATTTAAATGTAGACATCAAAAGACTTTACATTTGATTATTTAATATACTTTATGTTATTTATTTTTTTGAACATTATATATTAGATGAACTTTATTCATGTTCATTAATTTTATACTCAAGTTCATGTACAATTGATGTGATAGAAAAGTTATATTTTATACTTCATAGACTTTACATATTTTCAATGTACATGTTTGATATGATCTACATATATGAAACTTCAAGAAAGTGACATGTGATTTTATAGTATAAAATTTTAACAAAACATGATGTGAAATTTTTTAATTAAAAATTGATATTAAATTGGAAGAAAAAATAATATAATTTTAAAAATAAAATGGTATAGTAAGTTTTGTATAAGTTAATATCAATATTTAAATAAAGTGATATAATAAATTTAAATTAAATTGATATAAATTTGTTTAGAATTGATAGGATATTTTAGTATTGTTTAAACATTCTCTGGGGAGTTAAAGGGGATAAATTAAGGGCATTAAATGGACTTAAGACATGGATTGAGGGGAATAAAGCAACTTAAAGAGATAAATTAAGGATATTAAAGGGAGATAAAATGATAGAGTAAGGGATATTATTTTTAGTTTCATGTTAATTATTTGGATTTTTTTTATTTTCATCTTGAGTTCATCAAATAGTATAAATATTCATCATTTCATATTCACTCTTGTAACTATAATTCCATGTTTCTTATAATTATTTTAAAGTCAAGCTTCCACAAATACCATTATACATGATAATTTAATGTGTATCATAAACCAAAGAGTCATTTAATGAATATCTTGTAATCATATCATAATAAGATATAAAAAGTAAGGATCAATCAACAACATTGTTAATATTCACCATTTTTTTTTTGTCAATAACAGTGATTTTTTATTAAGAGTAGTAAAGATCAAGTACATCTGAAAAAAATTGCATATACTAGAAAAACTAACCCTTACATCCAAAAAAATGCAACCATATTCGAACTCCGGATTATAAGACATAACCGTTCTACATACCCACTGATATACCCTTATACTACTCTTACAGTATTGTGCAACCATTCAAAATTTGCACATAACTAATACTGTGACCTGCCCATCCTCAGAATATGTCCCATATTTAACATACCCCATACATACATACATACATACATACATACATACATACACACACACACATACATACATACATACATACATAGAGACAACACACACACACACACACACACACACACACACACACACACACACACACACACACACACACACACACACACACACACACACACACACACACATACATACATATACAAAATTTAACACAAATGACATTCAAATTACTCTTTCTTCACACCATGCGATGAGGGGACATTGACCCAGTAGTCGGATAGGTCAAAATCCTTTTTTGCCTTGCCTTTTCTATCTTTCACTATCTTTTATCCACTCTGCTTTGCCTCCTTCTCGCATAGGAACACCTTCAGCTCATCTCACCCAATCAAGGCTTTTGTTCAATGCACCTCATGGTCAGTTGAATTGCTCCAACATATGAAAGGTTGGAGAAGTTGTGGGGCATCCACATCCAGGCTTGCTTGGTCACCTTCAACCAAAAAGCCCATACCTGATGGTGCCCTTTCCATTAAAGATGGAATTACATACAACCATGTTGAACCCAAGGCAAGAACGAGAGGGGGGGTGAATCATTATAAACCAAAATTAATGCAATAAATCAGAATATTAATAGCAACACATAATCAACACATCAACACCAAAATTTTGTACACAAAAAACCCAAAATAGGGAAAAACCATGGTGAGCACCTGCCCACAAAATATATCCACTATGTATATCATATTACAATGAAAGAGCTCACTGCTTTGGACTTGTAGACCAAGGCTAACTGCTCTTGGGGAAAGATACAAAAATAACTTGCAAACTTGATGCTAACTACAACAGGGCAGGATACCACAAATTGATTTGAAAATAAGGATCCCTTGATCATGAAGTTGTCCTTGAACTCTGCATCATGTGACCAACATCAACACACAACTCAGACCTCATCTATCAACTCACTGTCTCTTATTTCTACTACAATCTCAAAGAAATTGCATATCATTCAAACATAATTCTTCTCCTCTGCTCTTCACTGAATTTCACACTCTGCATCACACTCTCTACTATGATTACACACAACTCAATCACATACATTCTTTCTATGCAAGATAGATCATCAAATATTGAAAATGCAACTAGGAAAATAGAATGCATCAAAGCAATATTAAACTAGCTCAACCACAAAAACTAGATTGCAATGATAAGAAATCCTAAAAACATTCAATAAAGGCATGAAGGTGAAATACTAAAATAAAATGCAAACCAAAGCATGTATCTCCTTCATTGTTCCTCCATTGTCCTTCTTTCTCCTTCAAATTAGTGTGTTTGTGGATCTCACCTACAAGTGCAAAAGCATAGTATGAAAGCAAGATGACTAGAAAAACGACAGCATAAGGATACTAGAAGCGTGGTTTTCTCTCCTTTTGATTGAAGAAACTCATCCAATTTATAGACAAATTGGAGAGAGGAGAAGATTAGCATGAAATTGATTTGAATGGAAATTCAAATCATGAATGGCAAAATTATGACAAATTATGACAAGATTGACATGCAAGATTGATTGATTGACAAAATTATGACAAATTATGACAAGATTAAAATGTCATTCCCATGACAAAAGGGAAGAGAGAAAATAGCCTCCATGATTGCAACAAATGGAAGCATAAACATAGGAGAAAATTAGGGGAAAAATTAGAAAAATTGAAGAAAATAGGAGAAATAGAAATTAGGAATTAGGAGAAATTAGTAAATTGAAAAATTGAGGAAAAAGATGAAATAGAAATTAGGTGAATTAATTAATAGGTTTTCATCCATTAATTAATCCATGAAAAAGAGCTAGGACTAAATAAATAGATCTATTTAACCCACCAAGAAGAAGAAAAGGATTTAATGATCAAATCATAAAACCCTAGAAATAAGAGGATATGGAATTAGGTCAAGACAACAAGAAATTAATGTCGATTAGATCATGATTTTGATTGACAAAGGACCAATGTTGATAAATGATTGAGATTGATTGACAAATTGACCAAGATTGATAAAGAGATCAAATTGATAGGCGCCAATTGACGAGGAACAATGACTAATTGATCCAAATTGACATGATTGAAAAGGACAACGATTGATGACAAATCGATCGCAAAATGACAAGATTGACCAGGACAAGGATCAATGACGAATCGATCGCAAAATGACAAGATTGAGAAGGACAAGGATTGATGACAAATCGAACACAAAATGATGAGATTGACAAGGACAAGGATCGATGACGAATCAATCACAAAATGATAAGATTGACAAGAGGACAAGGATCGATGACAAATCGATCGCAAAATGACAAGATTGACAAGTTGATAATTGCAAATGATTACTAAAGGATGATTGAAAGATTGACAAGAGGAAAAAACCCTAATTCTATCATCGATTAGGATTGACAATGTCCAAAATGATGATAAATGAGCACGCACCATGATGCGATAAGATAAGATCGACCAAAATCATGATTGAAGATTGCTATCAACAAGACCTAATTCGAAAGCGAGAAAAATGAGGAATGTAGAAGAAGGACTCGATGCTCGCAAATGATAAAGACCAAGCACGCAACATAGAAGAAATGTTAATGCAATGAAAAAACCCTAAAATAAGGCAATGTGCAGATGTTAAAGTATGACTCCGCAAGCGTTTGACCATTTTTAGATGTCTACATTTTGCCCCTCTTTAAGACAATGCGATTCTAAGCGTTGTTTCAAAGAACAATAATGAAAATGCCCCAGACAATAACAATGAAATATGCATGCCCCCTGGAGGAATTGGCCGGAAAAATCTAGAAAAGAGGCCAATTGATCGATAAGAATGATAGAAGATGATAGGTTCGAACGGAGCAAAAATCAGAGGTCAGATACACAAATGACAAGCAGTGGAAGATGCAAAAGACAGCGACCAGCATAAGATGGAGAGGATGCACGTCCATCTAGGTACCGACAAAGAGCTATATAGGAGACAAAGAGAATGAAAAGAGTTCATTTGCACTGGCCAAAGTGGAGGAATTGTTGCTCTAGAAAAGGACCCTTGCATAGAGATGGCGAACATTCCAATCACAGATCACCTTGGGGAACATGTACGCACCTACAGATGATAGAACAATGTGGGAGCAACAGTATGTAGCTCAAAAACCCATATGTCAAATTTCATGAATTTTGCTTGCTTGCGGGACATTGCGGGGCCCACAGAGGAAGGAAAAAGAGAGTTTTGAACCTGTGTGGGTGCATTCTATGCCTGTGTAAGGTACACAGGTGCAGCTTGATACTGCATAGGCGCAGGATAGGGTACACAGGCGCAGTTGTGCACTTAGGAACCGAATTTGACTAAAAACAATGTGTGGATGATCCCAAAAAGAGGGATAAGGGTAGGATAGGTCAAAATAGATAAGAAAAATCCCGATTGGTGTATGAAACAAGGAAATGCAACCCTTAGGAGAAAACCCTAAAACTGACAAATTTGTGCCCCAATTGTGATGCAGAGTCGACAGTATCCATTGATTACGCGGGAGAATAAACCCGACTGCTTCATATTGCGATACAGACTCAGGAGTACTGACAAAGATACACTAGCAGGACTTGGATTATACTACATCACATACATGCCTGAGATTAGGGCAAACACAGGACTTCTCACCGCATTGGCAGAGCGATGGCATTCAAAGACTTCCTCATTCCATCTGTCGACTGGAGAGGCGACAGTGACACTAGAGGACGTGTGGCGTATCCTCCGCATTTCGATTCATGGGGAGATGGTAGTATATGACCCAGCGATAGGGAGAGACTCATTGTGCAGATGACCTTGATATCGTAGAGAGGGAGATCCTCTGGGAGACCATGGCAACAGAGTACGATCAGCGATATGTGGTGATAGCAGTGGTTATAACATGCCTATTAGCATGGGACAGACGAGGACATGGATTCCCTATTGGATGGGGAAGAGTGCTAGAGCGGATGGCAACAGAGGGGACTATATATGCATGGGGACCATGTGTGTTTGCCATGCTATATTTTCAGTTGCATCAGATAGCATATCAGAGGGTTCAGACTTTGAGCTGTGGGGTCACACTGTTATAGGTATGGGCATTTGAGCACATAGCCATATGTCGACTGATTGTAGAGAGATAGGTAGTACCACATCGACCATATGTGTACTATTATGGGGGTACACTGAGACAGGGTCCATTTAGATACATATTGTATTGGCGACATGAGCTAGATAGATTGAGAGATTTCACATGGAGGCCATATCATGATTGCCCTAGATGGTCAGATGATAGTGATGAGCTACCGTATTGCAGATAGGAGAGATACTTGATTGGGTGATCAGTGAACCACCAAAGAGTGATTGAGATGTACCTACCAGAGAGAGTCAGACGACAGTTTGGAGAGAGATAGGATGTATCGATAGGGACTGCACACTTTGCCTGATCTCACGGAGAGACGAGTCAGTGGGGGAGGATGATTCAGCCACACATAGCATTTACCGACTTCACATAGCTACAACAAAGACAGTGGGATTGGAGATCAGATGTTGTAGATGCCAGGATGACAAAGGAGTATGAGTGATGGTTTGCACAATGGTGGCCAGTGCCATTGACGAATCCTGATATTCCGGTACCTAGGAGACAGGAGGACTTCCCACTCGCTGGAGAGGAGGAGGAAGATGATGAGGATAGAGATAATGAGGGGGAAGATGATGAGGACGGAGATGATGAGGGGGAAGATGATGAGGAGGGAGATGATGAGGACGAGGGAGAGGATGAGACAGGAGATGAGGAGAGTCCTAGTTGCATGCAGCGAGATGAGTCAGATCTGGTAGATCACGAGGCATTGCATGATATACCCATAGGGCAGGAGACAGCGAGCATAGAGGAGATGCAGACATGTAGGGCCACCATAGCGAGTCAGCATGATTACATGGACACATTAGAGAGACAAAATGCTATCTTGAGGACAGAGTAGGATCAATTCAGAGCAGAGATAGCCAGACTGACAATGGCTCGAGATACAGCGATAGCCCAGGCACAACAAGCAGAGTAGAGAGTGACCGAGTATATTGGGTCAATTAGGGATGCCAATGCACATGAGATGGCATAGATGTTGGTAGAGACCATAGATGAGATGCGCCAGTTGAGGACACTATATGAGAGTGCAGTTCCACTAGAGCAGAGAGCAGCGTCATATCGGTCACGGTTGAGGACAGAGAGCAGGCCATGCTCTTGGAGGTCAGTGAGCAACATGGGGGTGAGTGGACCTATGAGACCACCACAACCAGGACCGGGGACAGGAGGGACATCATCTTTGAGACATGGCAAGGATGAGGAGGACAAAGGGAGCACCCAGTGACAGAGGCGCGTACTCCTTATGACAAAGACATATATAGTTTGACATTATATACTCAGCCTGCGGGCCATACTTAGGACAGACAGTCCAATTTTGTACTCCGATATTGTTTTGATATATGATATGATATGCAGCTATACGAGGGAATGCAATGTGTTATGGCTGATGTGTACTTTCCATGTATGGATGGCTTATGCACTGTTTCTGTACCATTGTGGAACATGTATGAATATATTTTTATGTGTTTTTTATGCATTTATAATATGAAATTGATAAAATGCTTGACATGGGCTTGATATAATGCAAACACACTAACCAATGAATGCAGGATGCAACTTATGTTTTTGTTTTTTTGGAGATCGGAGAACTAGACCAAACTAACTGCCCAAACTGACGGAAGAAATGTTAGTAAGAAGAAATTAGACAGAGGACAGTTAGAGATGAAGAAAAACTTGCTTTCACCAATGCACAGAAGTAGGTGAGAACCTTTATTTAATGTAGAAAAGCGGATGCAGAGCATCATGGCATTAAAGGCCAGAGCTGAAATGCAACCCCTTTTGCAAAAGACAGACACATCGCACACAAGGAATGAGTGAATCATCCTAGGGTGCATACATCAAGGGTTGAGGTATGTGCGGCGTTCACAAAGCGAACGTACTTATCACAGACACCCAATGATATAGTTGCCCCAGTTTGTGACAAACATTCCACAAACAGCAAACACAACAAAAAAGGAAAGGGACCATGAACCATCCTAGTCACTCTAAATCACTCAGTGACATCCTTGAGCAACATAGGAACATGATCGAATCCAAAGATAAATCAGTAAAAAGATAAGACGCACAAATTCGACCAAGTCAAACAAACAGTCTGATCGTCATTGTCAAAGGTGGAAAACAAGAATGATCATGCTATCTGGTTTCAGGGAATGCGGTACCCCGTCTAAGACAGGACACGGTCTGGTTTCGAGTATACCACCCCCTGTATAAGACCCATGATAATAGTGACAAGGACAAATGATATTGATGTTGATTGATTGATATGACAATTTTGATCAGTTTGAATGTCAGGTTTGATTGAAAAGTTCATCTGTTAATGCATGATTTCATTAAAGCACAATGTTTGATTGATTGTCGTTGGATGTATGCTCAATGATCTGTCTATGCATAGAGGGGACCATTTATTGACAAAATGCAAAATGCCAAAGAAATTGTTTTTGGGTTTTGATGTTTTTCACTTTGTAGGAATTTCGAGTTTTTTACAAATTTTTTTTTTCGTTTTTCAGGACTTTATTTGACTTTTTAGGGATTTTTTTCAGGACATTATTCAATTTTTAGGGATTTTTTCAGGACATTTTAGCTGAAAATGAACACATAATTTTTTTGATGTTATTGAATGTTTTCAGGATTTTTTCAATTTTTTGATTATTTTAGGACATTTTATGATTTTTTTTTTTATTATTTCAGGACATTTTTTGAATGTTTTTGGATTATTTTAGGACATTATGTGATTTGAAAGTTCTAGTAATTGATCATGACAAGGGGCGCACACCCAATGAACATTTGAAAGATATATATAGTGACCAGGACCGAAACATATGCACAAGGACTGGAAACCTGAGTATGCAAGACAATGATGTTGACCAATCACAGGCCTGGAACAGAACATTGGGTCAGGGCAAGGATAAGCATGATAAACCTGCAGAGGGAAAGTATAGCTAGGGGTAATGATAGATGACGGAGCAATAATCTTTTACACATGGCACCTATTTGCCAGGTTTTCACCATGGTACTTGCCCAAAGCACCTGTTTGTCAGGTTTTCACTAGAGGGTGAATTATTTTTCTTTACTTTTGTTCTTTTCAATTTTTCACTTTTTTTTTTTATTTTTCAATTTTTTCACTTTTTTTGAAATTTTTTGAGCTTTTCTTCTTTTTTTGGAGCTTTTTTTGAGCTTTTTTTTTTTTGTATTTTTTCAGGATCATATTAAAGAATTGCTGACAAAAAAAACTATGCCCAGTACTTGCGAAGGTGCATGCTATTTACAGGATCTGACAAAGGTTCACCTTCTAGGGCTGCAAGCTGATATGTCCCCGAGCCATAGGCTGCAGTAACTATGAAAGGCCCAACCCAATTAGGCTCAAAATTTCCTTTAATGATGTCAGTAGATTGTGCATTCTTCGGGTTCGCCTTTAGGACCAAATCTCCCACTTCGAAGTGTCGCCCTTTGACCTTCTTATTATAAGAGCGACGGAGACGGTTTTGATATGCCTGCAAATGTCTCAGGGTTGTCTGACGTTTCTCATCTAACATTTCAAGTTGATGCAACCGAGAGACTCTGTGCGTCTCATCATCAATCAAATGTTGCAGGGAAACACGCAAAGAGGGAATTTCCACTTCCAAGGGTAAAATGGCTTCCGCACCATACACCAAGGAATAAGGTGTTGCGCCAGTAGGTGTGTGGATGGAAGGGCGATAAGCCCATAGTGCTGGATTCAATTGTACATGCCAATCTCGACCAGCATCATTGACAACCTTTTTCAGGATCTTAATGATGGTTTTATTGGATGCTTCATCTTGACCATTACTTTGTGGATAATAAGGACTGGAGAAACGGTGTTGGATGCAAAACTTTTCACAGAGTTCCTTGACATCTTTATTTTTAAATGGACGGCCATTATCTGTGACAATTGCAAGGGGAACCCCATATCTGCATATCATATAATTCAGTAGAAACTTTGAAATTTGAACACCAGTGATATAGGTCATGGGGATAGCCTCGATCCATTTTGTAAAGTATTATGTGGCCGTGATGATGAATTTGTGTCCGTTTGCAGATGTCGGGTGAATCTTGCCAATAAGATCCAATCCCCATTGAGAAAAGGGCCACAGAGATATGATAGGGTGAAGTTCTTGAGCTGGCACATGAATGTAAGTTCTGTGTATTTGACATTTGTAGCATTTCTTGACAAAATCATGAGCATTTCCATAGTGGGCCAATAATACCCAGCAGGAATCAACTTTTTAGCTAGACTCAGACCATTGAAATGGCCCCCACATATACCATCATGAACCTCATGTAAATTTGTTTGTGCCTCATCAGAATCCAAACACCTGAGGAGGGTGTGGTCAAAGGAACGATGGTAAAGGGTGTCTGAGATGATGACATATTTGGCAGTTTGGCGTATGAAGGCTCGGCGTTGGTTAGAGGAAAGGTTAGGTGGTAAGGTTTGGCCTTTCAAATATTGATAGATGTCATTGTACCATGGGGAATTAGGACCAACAAGAACACACATCACATCTACTGTCAAAATTTCAAAAGAAGGAACAAGCAACTATTCGACCAAAAATTCACATTTGTTCATATTGTGGGGCATATTTAACATGGAAGCAATAGTTCCCATTGCATCTGCTGACTTGTTTTGAATTCTTGGAACTTGACTGAAATGGATAGCCGTAAATTTTGTCTTGAATAAATCCACCATATGCTTGTAGGGAATAAGCTTTTCATCTTTTGTTTCATAGTCATCATTCACTTGATGGATGACTAACTGGGAATCTCCATAGACTTGCAAATGTGTGATGTTCTAGTGGATTGCTACTCGGAGTCCTGTGACCAGAGCTTCATATTCTACAATATTATTGGTGCAATGGAAATTTATTCTATAGGATTTGGGAATAGCGTCACCTTGAGGGGTGACAAACAATATACCTGCTCTGGACCCAAATTTGGTATGGGATCCATCAAAATATAATTTCCATTCATTAGAAGATGTGACAGCAAAGACTGATTCATCTGGAAAATCCGTCAACATTGGATGATCATCATGAATAGGTGCCTCTGCAAGTTGATCCGTTATGATTTGTCCTTTTATTGCCTTTCTCTCAATGTACTCAATATCAAACTCACTTAGGATCATAACCCACTGTCAAAGCTGCCCTACTAAGCAAGTATTTCAAGGGATCAATTTTTGCAACTAGCAATGTCTGATGATTTAACATATAGTGTCAAAGCTTCTGTGTTGCAAATACCACTGCTAAACATGCCTATTCAATAGTTGAATAATTCAGCTCATAGCCTACTAGTGTCCGACTGATATAATAAATAGCCCGTTCTTTGCCTTTCTCATCCTTTTGGGCTAAGAGAACTCCCAATGTCATTTCAGTTGCGGAGATATACAATATGAATGGCTTCCCTTCTATAGGAGGCATTAGAATAGGTGGTGACAACAGACAATCCTTGACAGTTTGAAATGCTGATTGGCATTGCTTAGTCCATTTAAAAGTGACACCTTTATGCAATAAATGTTGGAAGGGATGACATTTTTTTTCCAATTGAGTTATAAATCGGCGGATTGACTGTAACTTCCCTTGCAGACTTCTTAGTTGACGGAGTTTCGAAGGAGGAGGCATATCCATTATTGCTTTAACTTTTTTAGGGTATACTTCGATGCCTCTATGAGAAACAATGTACCCTAATAATTTACCAGCTCTAACACCAAAGACACATTTCTTTGGGTTGAGTCTGAGCTTATAGGTTTCCATACGATCAAAGATTGGGCCAAGGATGGCTAGATGACTATCTCTTGTGACGGATTTTCATAATAGGTCATCAACATAGTCTTCCATCAAAGTATGCATAAAATCATGGAAAAATGTTGTCATAGCTCTTTGATATGTTGCTCCAGCATTTTTAAGGCCAAAGGGCATCACATTCCAGTAGTAGGTACCCCAAGCACATCTGAATGCAGTCTTATGTTGATCTTCAGGAGCAATGCGAATTTGATTATATCCAGAAAAACTATCCATCAATGATAGCATCTCATATCCAGCAGTCATGTCAACTATGATGTCTATATTCGGTAGTGGAAAGTCATCTTTAGGGCATGCTTTATTAAGATCCCTAAAATCCATACAAATTCTGATGCCCCCAGTTACTTTGCTAACTAGTACCAAATTTGAAATCCAATCTGCATAATCAATTGGTCTGATAAAGCCCACATCTAATAATTTTTTGAGTTCTACTTTGACCAAGAGAGCCACCTGGGGATGCATCTTTCTGAGTTTTTGTTTGACGGGCTTGGCATCTAGTTTTAATGGCAAGTGATGAAGGATTAATTTAGGATCAAGGCCAGGCATATCTGCATAAGACCATGCAAAATTGATCTTTTTCTCGAGAAAGAAATTGACAAAATCTATTCTTTCTTGTTTTGATAGAGAAGCAGCAAAATGAATGACCTTAGGTTTGTCAGGTGTACCCAAATTTATCTCTTCGGTCATTTCCACAAGCAATGTTGATTTATCCTAACTTGATGAGGGTATGTCCAATCTTCCACCTTTGGGTGCCTCAAAGAGGTTTTCACCCGCAGGTACGTCTTTTATTTTTACTTTTTCATGATCAGAGAATGCCTTACGGTTTTCACTCAAAGACCTATTCTTTTGATTTTTTACTTTTTCTTTTTCATTTTTATGACTAGAAGATGGAGTTGACTCCCCAAAATATGTTGTAGAATCTAAATCAATAGCAAACCCTACCTTATGATCACCTTGTGGTATGCCTTCTCGTAGTCCAAGGAATGCTGCAATTGCTTCGTCATTTTGAAAACAATCCAATTTGAGTGGTTCTTGTTGGTCATGTTGGATAAGTTGTGGATAGACAAGGGGTATGTCATCATCGGTTTCAAGGAGAGTTAGGGCCGAGATGGTAAGGATAAGAATGTTTGTGGTATCGTTGTCTAAACTGCTCGTATCTAATTCAGAGCTTGGGTCCCAGAATGACTCTATCCAAGCATTAGGACATGTTTTGGGAGGGGGAGTTATTTCATGTTTTTCTTCCATGGGCAAATCATCAGGGTCAAGGAAACATTTTCAAGGGCATAGGAGCTAGAAGAAAAATAACTCCACTCCCATTCATTGGAATCAGTTTCAGGTTGGGTATCCTTAGGTGTTGTTTCATCATCAGAGTCATGCCCCTTTCCACACGTGGTCACTTTGGTAGACGAGGTTCCAATTTGCAATGGTACAAAACCTAACCCTAAAGTTGGATGTCAGATCTTAGGTATAATAGGTTCTAGTCTTCCTTTCTTGCCAGGGCCCAAACCACTGCAGCCATCATATCCCTTTTTCTGTAGTATAGTAAACCCTTTTCCATACCACTCCACTAGCAACTTGATAGGTGGTGTATTAGTTGGATCCTTATAAAGCCAATCTATTACATCATCATCCAAAGTTTCTTTGTTAAGTTCACCCCATTTTGTAAATGTAGTGGGGGGCTGATACTGAATGACTATCTTAGGTTCGTTTTGCAACAAATGTGGTTTGCCATGTGATTTTGGAGATGTAGGTAAATTCCCAATGAGGAATGTTTGAGCCATTGAATACTCTCCGCATCCTTGGTCCTGTATCTTCAATTTTCCTTTGACAGCATCTAACAATTCATTAGGATCCACATAATTATGTGAGTGGGCCTCTCTATTGACTGGGACTTGTTGCTTCGGGGAATCTTTTAGATTAGCACAAAATTGGAATGGATTACAATCTCCCAGAATTGTTATCTCAGTCCCATTATAAGGATATTTTAAACACTGGTGATAAGTAGATGGAACTACTTTCATTGCATGGATCCATGGATGGCCAAGAATCATATTGTAAGGGAGATTGAGGTCTAGGACCTGTAGGAAAGTGTTTTATGTCACTGGACCAACTTTGATAGGCAATGAAATTACCCGTTTAGATGGGCGCTCAGCATCATCATATGCTTTGATTGTTATTCTTCTGGAAGAATCAATGTCATTTTTTGTATAACCAAGACCAATGACCACTCTCAAGGTACAGATGTTAAGACCTTCTTCGCCATCTATCAAGACTCATCGGATCTTGCAATTATGGACAAAGACTTCAAGATGTAAAGGATAATTATGAGGGAGCTTATCAGGAGAAATATCATTATCAGAAAAGGTGACGTGTTGGGAAATAGCTAGATGTCCAATTTAGGCTTGAAACTGGTCAACATCAATGTCTATTGGGATAGTGGACTCAGTTAAAGCTTTATCTAGGAATGCACAATGCATAGGGGACATTTTCAACAACTCAAGAATTGATATTTGTGCAGGTGTCCTCCCCAGATGATCTAGGAGATTATACTGACTCGTAGGAGTGGATTTGGGAGGAATTGTAAGAGCTCCTTTCAGGACTATTTTGGATCGATGAGTGGTGACTGTGCAAGAAAGATCTTGTCCCTTTAATCTTATGGTGGAAACATACTCATTTGACGCTCGAAAACAATTGATGAAATAACATTATTTCCATAATTAAGATTCATTGTTTGGGTAGAGTTTGAAGAAGATGCTTTACCCTTGTCATGATCAAGCAAAGGAGTTTTGAAAATTGTATGATCAGTGTTAGAAGTTGCATTGGGTGGGTCTATCTCAATTACTCCTTGATCTAACAAGTCTTGAATCATATGTTTCAATTGAAAACACGATGTGGTTTTATGTCCTTTTGACCGATGGTATTCACCATATGCATTATCATTCCACCAATGTGGCTTTACCAATGGTTCTTCCTTGATATCTGGTAGCTTGATAAAATTTGCTTGTATTAATTGTTTCATTACTGACTCAATAGGCTCTCCCAATGGCATAAATTGTCGAGGAGGCCCATCCCTTGATCTAAAAGGTTTTCGCTGTTGATTTTGTTGTTGACCTTGTTGTTGATTATACTGTTGGTGTTGCGGCTGTTGAATAACATTGCTTGCTTGTGTTTGATTTTGGTGCATAGTCAACATATTAGGAGCACTCAATTGCTTTATTGTGAACGTGGGTTGATTTGCATTCACTTCCCTTGCGTTGACAACTCCATCATTAGTGCCATTCTTGTTTTTGTACCAAAATCTATTTTTGTCCCCTGAATTGTTTGTGTTGTCACTGTCTTTGTTGAGCTTAATGAGTCCCTTAGCCACAAGAGCATTTTCAATGTTCATCCCTTTCTTAATGAGCTTCTCAATGGTACTAGGACTTTTCAGTTTAAGCTCGTACATCATTTCTGGGACCAAATTTTGAATAAACAAGTTCACTTGTTGTTCTTCAGGTATATCTAGGGAAGAATGACTATATAAGCTTCACCATCTTTGTAAGAAAGTAACTAATGGTTCACCTTTCTTTTTCTTTGTGTTGCATAAATCTGACATGGTCACTTCGGTGTCAATGTTGAATGTTAAGTGGGATATAAACTTTTGAGCCAATTCTGGCCATGTCTTTATGTTCCCTGGCAAATGAGAATACCAATCCATGGCTTGTCCTGTGAGAATTCACGTGAATAAGTGCATCAAATATGTTTCCTCATAGCTTACTTCAGTGCATGCTACGAAAAATGCTTGTGTATGGTCTTTCAGGTTGCCTATCCCTTTATATTTCTCAAAATGAGGTGCCTCAAAATGCTTAGGAAAGGGAGGCATGTACAAGCTCTTGTCAAATGGATTAGGACATAAATCTTGATCGGTGTATAATTTATTTGCCTCTTTGGTTTGCAATGCTTCGATTTTTCATTGTAACTTCTCAAGCTATTGCGCAACTGTGTCAGATATCAAAGATTTTGGAAGTTCATCATTCATTCTTGGGTATACTCTTTGTCGATACATCATGTTCTCCATTGGCTGTTGATGTTCTAAAATTGATGTCTTTGGTGTCTCTGGCATATAAAGTTCTTGATACAGCTCTTGTTGTTGTGGTTGTGCCATGCCTTGACAGTGACCCTATTGCGGTGTTTCTTGTGATGGGATCATCATTGGTAGCCTTGGTTGATATTGCAATTGAGGGTGTTGTTGATATTGCATGGACATCAGTTGTGGTTGTGATGTATGATAACTTGTTTGTCTTGGCACATATTGAGGCACATGTTGTTGTTGATGCTGATGAATCGGCATTTGCTGACTTTGTGCCAATTGTTGTTGTCCTGATATGAATCCCATCATTTGCAAAAAACTTTGTTTGGGAGGTTTTTGTTGTTTCTCCTTTAGATGGGCTATGGCACTTGCATTGACTTGTTGTGTTTTTTGTCCAATCCATTGTGGTGGTTGCAAGTTTGAATTGACTTGTAATGATGCAGAAGACGTTGCAACTTGTTGTTGAATGCGGTATTGTTGTTGTTGTGCATTGCGTGTTTGCGCATTCGATTGTGCTTTTTGTGTATTTCTCAATTGTTGCAACATTTGTTGTTGGTGAACATCACTATTTGTGGCCTTTTGTGTTGCCACTATCGAAGGATTTGTCACAATATTTTGCATAACGAGTACTTGAATATTTGCCAAACGTATTGAGCTCGACGGGACATATGAACTTTGTTGCATTGTAGAATTGTTTTGAACATTCGGAAGATCAGGCATTCCAGTCGTAAAGCTTTCTTGCATCTTAGATTTGGATCCAATTTTAGGCATGCGAGGAATCACTTCTTGTTGAGGTACACCTGTCGACATTTGTGTGGCCATCATTTGATCTTGTGTTAAAGGTGTTGCATTAAACAATGGATTGTTTATTGTTTCAAATGTTGATTTTTGTGGAATAGTCACTATCAAAGTTTGTGAAACACGCTTACTCAACAATGTGTGTTAAGGTTCTTGTTGTACATTTTCTTCGTTTGGATGTGGAGAGAAACTTAACAGGTCACCGCCTTGTTGTTTTTGCACATTAGTTTGGTCATTTGAGGAGGTCACATTACTCATCATATCAAGATATTTTTGTGGAAACATCTTAAAGACCTTGTTCAAGAATTTATCCATCTTTTTTGTCAACTTCGGATCTTTAAGAAGCATATCAGCATCATCAGAAGCATTGGAATCTGATGAAGAATCCAGTAAAATATTTGGATTTGTTTCTTGTTAAATGCCTTGATCTGAACCAAATCCTTGTGAAAGAGTTTGTTCCTCATGTAATGTTTGAGTTTGAATTTCATGTTGCATGTTCAGTTGATTCCAGTCAAAAGGTGCTTTTTCCCTTGGCGTTGGTGGAACACTTCCATATCCCGGTTTCATGGGTACAAACACTGACTCATATAGTGGAGGTGGTCCAAGTTGAACCATTCCATATTGTGGTAACGATGTGTTTGATGAACCTTCAATGTGTAATGTTTGACTAGGTTGAAATTGTGAGTTTGATACGTTGTCCATGGGTTGATATGTTGGTTCACCCATCTTCTTAGACTTTGACCTTGTTTCAACAGGCATGTCACTATGCAAATGCAATATTTTTAGGATCTTTTGATTTTAAAAGGATGATGTATGATATGCAACTAAATGCAACCTAAATAAATGAAAATGCAATCTATGGCAAGAATGCAACCTATGTTTTTGTTGTTTTTCAAGATTTGGACAAACTTTTTGAAATGCAAACCTAAAGACTCAACCTTGGGAAGTTGGAATGAAGCCAAGACCTTAAAGGACAAAGGACCAAATGATAATAGGACAAATTGAAAATGTCTCACCTATATTCTTGGATACTAAGCTAGGTTTTGACAAAAATGATATTAATGAAAGGACAAATTTTTAGACCAGGTCAAGACTCCCTAACAACAACCTAGGGTATCATCCAAAGTTTTTGATTTTTCAAAATTTGACAAACCAAATTTTTGAGACTAAATGTAGGAAGGCAATGATTATGACAATGACTTAGGATATGACATGAAAATGATCTAAGGATATGATATGACAAGATGAAGCCAAGACAAGATGACAACACAATGATAAGGATATGCGAAGACCAATGACTTGGAATATGCAAAATGCAACCTATGCAAGACCTAATTTTAGCATGACAAGGATAAGGCAGGAATGTCACCTAAATGGAAATCTGACTTGGGTATGACAATGAAATGCAAACTTAGAGAAATTATTTGGAACCTAAGTGCAAAATGAGGATGCTTGCAATGAAAAGGACTAAAATGAAGGGAGATGACAATATGCCCTAGGACCTAAGTTGGACTATGCAAAACCTAGCCTAAAGTGACATGAATGTTGAGACAAAGTTTTTTTTTTTTTTTCAATGTGTTTGAAAGCCATGTTTTGAAAATGTTTTGAACTTTTGTTGGATGAATTTTCTCTTTTTAAAACCTTGTTTGGACAATGTTTGGACTTGTTTGACAAATGATGTTTTGTGACAATTGTATAATTCAACTTTTGACAATCACAAAAGACAAGATGTTTGGACTCAGACCCAAGACAATCATGCTCATTCACAACAAATCCTATGGCTGGCAAGGGAAATATCTGTTGAATCCTCTAACCATAAAATATAACACTCAGTCGGATAGCTAGACGCTTGGTAGCATTGGCTCCCCCTTACAATGCACTTACTTCTCGAGCATACCAAGCTTCGAGTTCAAGGGGCATCACTTCCCAAGAACTTGATATCTCTAACTGAGGAGTACATGAGAGGTGTCTTCGGCATGCGCGTATCACAACGCCTGAGCCAACAGATAGAAGGATTTTGGCATCTAAACAAGAGATTCTAGTAAGGGCATCCATTCGGGTGGGTATTGATTCGGCGAATAAATCATCGCAATACCATTCCAGCACCCGTTGTCTACAACTTTCATTGCATCCACAGTTATTTAGAGTGGTTCAAAAGAGCTTGGCTTTAGCCCATAACCACTTTGGGTCGTTCCCTCTCACTAATGCCTATGCGAAGTGCCAGGCAAATCGGGAGGCAGGCCCAGTTCTAAGGGTTAAAACATGCAATCAAATTAAAAACAAACATAGCATGCATGGTGTTCATTAACCTTTAAGAAATGAAATGTGAAACTACTTTAAAAATTGCAAGCAAGATGTTTTAGGGAGAATCTTTGACCGTGTCCTGCATAAGATTCGTTAGTAGGTGTATTTTTAGTCTTCATCACACCTAACGCCAAGATGCTCCACAGAGAATCAGTACCAAGGAAAAACCAGAATGCAAGAAACAGAATGAAAACAAACTAATTTGCAAGTAAAAACACTAATTTTACCTTTGTTTTTGGCCTTACACAGGCGCAGAATGTCTCAATATAGGCGCAGGATGTCTTGACACAGGTGCAGATCCCTTCAACACAGGCGCAGGATGTCTTGACACAGGTGCAGGAGTGTCCAGAAAGCTCTGAGTCGCCCTATTTCTTGATTTTCTCACTTGCAAATCAGCTCAAGAGCACTCAAAACATGGTTAAGGGGTTAAGATTCATGTCAGGTCTCCCACCAGAAAATGTAACTAGGAAAATAGAATGCATCAAAGCAATATTAAACTAGCTCAACCACAAAAACTAGATTGCAATGATAAGAAATCCTAAAAACATTCAATAAAGGCATGAAGGTGAAATACTAAAATAAAATTCAAACCAGAGCATGTATCTCCTTCATTTTTCCTCCATTGTCCTTCTTTCTCCTTCAAATTAGTGTGTTTGTGGATCTCACCTACAAGTGCAAAAGCATAGTATGAAAGCAAGATGACTAGAAAAATGGCAGCATAAGGATACTAGAAGCGTGGTTTTCTCTCCTTTTGATTGAAGAAACTCATCCAATTTATAGACAAATTGGAGAGAGGAGAAGATTAGCATGAAATTGATTTGAATGGAAATTCAAATCATGAATGGCAAAATTATGACAAATTATGACAAGATTGACATGCAAGATTGATTGATTGACAAAATTATGACAAATTATGACAAGATTAAAATGTCATTCCCATGACAAAAGGGAAGAGAGAAAATAGCCTCCATGATTGCAACAAATGGAAGCATAAACATAGGAGTGTAGCATCCTAAAATTGTGACACTTGCAATTTTGACTGCATTTCGGTCTTCACGATGGCAGCGCAACGTTGAACTTGAATGGAGACCCCGAAACTTGTTCATGACATCAAAAACTGCATTTTTCATCACCCTGGCCTGATCCTCCTTACACCCTGCTGTCCCGGGAGGTGGGACCATGGCGCCCAGCGCCCTGGTCCTTCAGGACTAGGGTACCCAGTGCCCTGGTCCCCCAGGACCATGGCGCCCAGCGCCCTGGTCCCTGGCCCTATTTTGGGCTCGGTCTCTTATGGGGCTTCGGGTCTTTAAGTTTGCAAATTGGAAAATAATGTTTCCTGGTCGGCCTAAGGTCGAGAAAATCAGTCTATCAACCCTAAATTGACAAGTATATAAACTACATTTCCTCTTCCATTTGAGGAGGTCGGAAAAGAGGAAGGACATATCTGTACAAGAGGCGAAAGTGCTAGGCAAACATTCAAACATTCAAGCATTCAAGCATTCCTTCAAGCAATTGAGCATTCTAAGTCTCCATTCAAGGCTAAGTGTTGCATTCAAGACAAGGATCCAACCATTGAAGAGGAGATCACATACAACATACAACATACAACATACTACATACATTACACCTTCGCATGTAAGAATACAAACATTCTTACAACAAGGTATCAGTACTTGTTTACATTACAAACATTTACATTTATAGCATTCTCATTTCTTGGTTAATTCCAAAAGTGGGGTTTGACCTAAAGGCAAACCCCTCATCCCTAACCCCCCAATCATCCTCTCTTTTCTGTGTGTAGGTTGTAGGTACGCAGCTGTAATTGAAGATCTAGAATCCTTGTGCAGAGACGAACAGATCCCCCTTCGTTTCGCAGATTTTTCGGAGGACCGTGTGCACGCCGAGTGCCATCGTCCTGTCAACTTTCGCTCAAATTTGCAGAACAGCACCGTCTTGACATTTTACTGCTAATTCCAGGTCCGCAGCTTCATCCCATATCCCTCATCTCTGTTTATAAGCGAATCTTTCTTGCTTCTACATGCATTCCTAGTTCAATCTTTCTATCTACATTCTTTACAAAAGAGGGTATCCTTGATGTCTTAACCCTTGAAACTCATATAGAATCCAATCTTGCATTGTGTGGGATTGGATCTTGTGGGTTTCAACCCCTCTTTTGAATGTAAAGTCTCTCCTAAGTGAAAACCATCAACCCTAGCGACTCTCCCTTCTCTCTCCTTGGAGTTGGGGAGGGGAGAACGACTAGGGTTCGATTTTTCCGCTTTACATTTTGGTGAACACGACGTGAACATCCTCATTCTAATTATTCATGGTTAGATCTGAAAATTTTGTTTCCTTAATTACATTTCCATGTTTGATCTTTTGCAAATTTTAGAGGCTAATTGCATAAAAACCCTAAAATTTTCTTTTTAGTAATTGAACTTGTGAAATGTTTAATTGTTAATGCTTGTTTCAGATCTACCCTTCTATTGCAAATTGTCAATTCATATTTGTGCTTTAATTCTGAAAATTAAGTGGTTAAATGTCAAAACCCTAATTTTTAAGACCTTCTTGATTCAACCTTTGACTGATAATTTCACTAATCAAAACACCTCCAAATCGGCTGTAACTTTGGATTCCGCAATAAAATCACAATATCTTTCATCCCTGAAAATTTGGAAAAAAGTTGCGAGGACCGTGTGCACCTCGAGCGCCATCGTCCCCGACATTTTTTTCGAAATTTCGGGAGCTAGATCTTACTGTATTTTTCTGCTAAAATCCAGAATTTTGGCTGATTTTATCAATTTTAACACCTTCAAAATTAAAGTCAAAGTTGGTCTAGCGATTGCTTGGATTGAGGCTTCTAATCATTCAAAAATTGTTGAAATTAAAATTCATATCAAAATTGTGTTTCTTACAGTCCTAAATCTGAAAAATGTGTTAGCATTCATTCGAATTTCAATGTTTTATTCAAATTTTTACAATTTGTAACTTTTGAAATCAAGTGTTTAATTGCAACAACTTTGATTTCCACTTTCAAATTCGAATTTTGCATGAAATCGAGTCAACTTTTAAATTTCAAAACTTGCATTGCTTTTGGCATTCCCTCTAAAATCATAAAATTCAAAATTTCAGTTTCCCTCTCTTTTTCCAAAATTCAAAATTTACATTTTTCAACAATCTTGGTAGGGTTCAATTTTGAGATTGCAACTTTAATTTGGCCTATCTACAGATCAAAAAATCACTCAATTTTTTCAGATTAGCTTTAAAATTATCATAACTTTCATCCCTAAAAATTTCAAAAAAAGTTGTGAGGACCGTGTGCACTCCGTTCGCCACGGTCCCAGACATTTTTTTCCGAAATTTCGGGAGATTGTCCTAATTGCATTTAACAGCTTAAATCTAGAAGATTGGCTGATTTTATTGAAATTTGCTACCTCTAAAATTGAAAATCTTCTCTCTCTCTTTAGTGCATGAGTTTTACAACAATAAGCCCTACTTACACTATTCCCGTTAGACGAAGCCTTAGAATTAAGTCTTTCCAAGGTGTAATTACCGAGGAGATGGAGCCTAATTTGAATGGCCTTTTTAACGAGGACATAGGTAATTCCTCTAATCCTCTTAATGATGAAGAAGCTCTCCAGGAGGTTTCTGTAGAACAACTTTCGAAATTGGATAACTGATTTGATGATTTTCGACAATGGATGTCTCAAGAATACCCCGATAGTCAAGCTCTTTCATTAATTGAGGGTCTAAAACGTATGGTTCAAAGTGATAAGAATGGAATTAATATTTTGTGTGGTATTGCACACATTGTGGATTCGAATGTGATGCCTATGAAGAGTTGTGCCGAAACTTTAGGTTATACACAACCTCCTACTCAAGTTAATCATTATATTCCTTTGACAACTCCTATTGCTAGTATACCTACTTTTACATCAAACATAATGACTACTTCAATACAAGACATTCCTCCTATGATCACTAGTCATGGGGGATATCCTTCTTCTTCAATCAATCCTCTTCCTTCATTCAATCCAACTTCTTCATTCATTCCTTCAATGAGTGTTCCTATTATATCTCCACAAATAAACATGACGCAAGGGGGCAATTCATTTAACCATTCCATTCCTCCTTGTAGTGTTCCTCCTTTCCAATCATCTCCTATGACTAACTATCATAGTGTCCCACCACCTTACTCTCAATCAATACCTTCTTTCAATAACATAATACCTCCATCACAATCTAACACGTCTAATATGAACTCTTCGACTGAAGCGACCATTAACAATCTTGCACAAACTGTCTCTTCTTTACAGCAACAAATTGCCTCTATGAATCATTCTAAGTTAAGTGTGCCCACATTTGATGTTGCGAGCCCACTTTCTCTTGACATTGTTCAAGCAATTCCCCCTAAACATGTTGAAATTCCACATTTGGAGCTTTATAATGGTAAGGGTGATCCTCTAACACATGTTAAGACCTTTCAAACAATATGTACTGATTTTGCTTATGACCAAAGGTTGCTTGCAAAACTGTTTACTAGAACATTAAGAGATAAAGCCCTACAATGGTATTGCTCGTTGCCTTCTTATTCTACTACTTCTTTATAACAACTTGCAAATGCTTTTATTCAACAATTTCAAAACAATATAAGTCCTAAAATTACTTTGATTGATTTAATGCATTGTAAACAAGGTGTTAAAGAAAAAGTGACTGATTTCATTGGTAGATATAAGCATTTGTATGCTCAAATTTCTCTTCCAGTGCCTGACAATGACATTCAAAGAATCTTTATTTCTAATTTACAAAAAGATATTAGAGAAAAACTCCTATTTTCTGAGTTTACTTCTTTCCAACAGTTGTGCGTAACTCTTCACAATTATCAACTGACTGTGAGTCAAATGGAACAAGCAAATCCTATGGCTCCGAGTGATAAGAGTGATAGTAGTCAACAACCATTTGGGAAGTTTAAACCAAACAGAGAGTCCATTAAATTCAATGAAAACATCATCAACAACAATGTGAATGCGGCATCAGGTGTGCCTCCTATTTCTAAGTTTTTCAAGAAAGAAAGAAAGTTTACTCCTTTGAATGACTCATTGCATAGTATTATGAATAAGTTATTGGAACAAAATGTGCTTACTCTTCCTCCTATGAGGCAAATAGACCCTACAAATATTAACTCACCCTATTTTGATAACAAATCTTTTTGTCAATTTCATCGTCAACCTGGGCATGATACTGAAAAATGTTTTGCTTTAAAGGGTAAAATTCAAGATTTGATTGATAATAATACTATCTCTGTTTCTTGAGTGAATGATAAATGCAACACATCTATAGCTCCTCCTAACCAAAATCTTTAGATTTTTACTAATCCATTACCTTCTCATACCTCTAATACGATTGATACTAATGATTCCTCTGTCTCACCTGATGATCTTGTGTCTCTGACTCCGAATGTGATTAACTTTGTGGAACAGCAAAAAATCCCTAAAGAACCTTCCATCACATTTGATTCTAGTGAAACTATCAGGGCACCTGATGGTCCTTTATATATAGTTGCAAAAGTCAAGAATACACCTTGCCGTGGAGTGCTTATTGATCCTTCTTGTATGGTTAATATCATTACTAAAGAATTTCTTTTTACTTTGCAATTGAATCAAGTGATCTATGATGAAACAAACATGGTTGTGAAATTATTTGATGCATTTTCTTCTCCTGCAATTGGTTCTATTACATTACCTATTGAGGTCCATAATAAATCCCTTGATGTGAACTTTGCTATAATTCCATCGTCCGAACAATTTCATGTGAAGCTAGGCTATCCTTGGCTATCTTCCATGAAAGCTATTGCTTCTCCTATTCATAAGTGTTTGAAATTTCCCCATAATGGTGAAGTTGTTACTGTCAATCATAGTCTCTTTAAACCAGCTGAAAGAACTTCTAACGTTCCTATTGACTACTTTTGGCCTAAACAATTCCAATCTCTTCCTCCGTGAAGTGATCATCTTTTCAAATCTTATCAAAAGTGGAAGAAAGACATGATCCTGTCTCTAAGTGAACCTAGAACACCCAAAGTTGACATTCCTATCATCCTTGAGAAGGAAGTTCTTCCTTTGAAAGATAAAACTAATGTCTTTCCTCAAGAAGATTCCCACCCCATCCCTATGGATGTGACTATGCCTATGATTAATAAACTTCCTAAAAGTAGACCTATCCCTCCTCGTCATGATGGACTTGGTCTCCTTCCTAAACCAAATATTCCTCCCTTGTATGGAGCAGTTCCTCCTCCTTCCTCTTATGGAGAGAAGAGACCTTCCTCTTCTCCTATTATTCAACCTAAGAGACCACAACCTAAATACCCAAGTGATAAGGATGAGAACATTCCTCCTCCTCAATCTTCTCAACTCCCTACTAAGACTAGACGAAATCATTCTGCACGTGAACGCCGACGAAAGCGTCGTCTTAGAGCTCAAACTTTGCAATCCCCAAAAACACCTTCAGCAAATATTATTCCATTTTCTCCTTAGCCAACGATTGAGCCAAAATCTCCTAAACATAAGATGCATGATGGTCTTGATCCTGTGCGAGTTAAAGATCCTATTTTTATAAATCTTGATGATGATATAGATGAAAATGTTATTCATGATGAAAATGTTACTCCTGTTCATTCTGATAGTGAATATGAATATGTTGATGTTGATTACCATCTATCTAACGAATTTTCTAAAGCACTTATCCTAGCTCCTAGACAAGAACATCGTGGCTTGGGATATGAACATAGCCCTTGTTTGGATCTTGTGATAGCTCCATCTGCTGTGTTGGATGTTCCTCCTCTAGCGTGTTTCCTACCTTTCTTGCATGACTCATAGTGAGGGAACCTTACTACTGACAGTCATGGTTCTCCCTCGTGATCTTCCCTTTTACTTTGTCAATCGAATTCGTAAGATCCTTAGTCCACTGGGGGCTTGGTGTATCTTGCCTCCTTGACGTGGTGAAAGTTTTTCAATGTTGTTTCCTTCTACTTTACCGGAAGTATAAGCATACGCTTATACTCCCGCTAAAGTGGGGGCTAAATGTAGCATCCTAAAATTGTGACACTTGCAATTTCGACTGCATTTGGGTCTTCACGATGGCGATGCAACACGGAACCTGAATGGAGACCCCGAAACTTGTTCATGACATCAAAAACTGCATTTTTCTGCACCCTGGCCTGATCCCTCCTTGCACCCTACTATCCCGGGAGGTGGGACCATGGCGCCCAGTGCCCTGGTCCTTCAGGACTAGGGTGCCCAGTGCCCTGGTCCCCCAGGACCATGGCGCCCAGCACCCTGGTCCCTAGCCCTATTTTGGGCCCGGTCTCTTGTGGGCATCGCGTCTTTAAGTTTGCAAATTGGAAAATAATGTTTCCTGGTCGGCCTAAGGTCGGGAAAATCAGTCTATCAGCCCTAATTGACAAGTATATAAACTACATTTCCTCTCCCATTTGAGGAGGTCGAAAAAAGGAAATAAGGAAGAACAAAAGGCGAAAGCAATATTCAAACATTCAAGCATTCAAGCATTCAAGCATTCCTTCAAGAAATTGAGCATTCTAAGTCTCCATTCAAGGCTAAGTGTTGCATTCAAGACAAGGATTCAACCATTGAAGAGGAGATCACATACAACATACAACATACTACATACATTACACCTTCGCATGTAAGAATACAAACATTCTTACAACAAGGTATCAGTACTTGTTTACATTACAAACATTTACATTTACAGCATTCTCATTTCTTGGTTAATTCCAAAACCGGGGTTTGACATAAAGGCAAACCCCTCATCCCTAACCCCCCAATCGTCCTCTCTTTTCTGTGTGTAGGTTGTAGGTACGCGGCTGTAATTGAAGATCTGGAATCCTTGTGCAGAGACAAACAGATCCCCCTTCGTTTCACGGATTTTTCGGAGGACCATGTGCACGTCGGGCGCCATCGTCCTGTCAACTTTCGCTCAAATTTGCAGAACAGCACCGTCTTGACATTTTACTGCTATTTCCAGGTCCACAGCTTCATCCCATATCCCTATCTCTGTTTATAAGCGAATCTTTCCTACTTTACATACATTCCTAGTTCAATCTTTCCATTTACATTTCTTTACAAAAGAGGGTATCCTTGATGTCTTAACCCTTGAAACTCATATAGAATCCAATCTTGCAATGCGTGGGATTGGATCTTGTGGGTTTCAACCCCTCTTTTGAATGTAAAGTCTCTCCTAAGTGAAAACCATCAACCCTAGTGACTCTCCCTTCTCTCTCCTTGGAGTTGGGGAGGGGAGAACAACTAGGGTTCGATTTTTCCGCTTTACATTTTGGTGAACCCGACGTGAATTTTGAGTATAGGGTTCCTCCTAGAGAGCTTAAAGTTAAAAAGAAGGAAGAAACTAGAGATCAATCAGTCTTACCTGAACCTATGAGCAATAATTTTGTGGCCGCTTCTCAAACTTCTTCTCCTCACACCTCTAATTCTGAAAAATTTGATGCTTTGTCTTATGAAAAACCACCTTTTCTTTCTAAAATGGCTAATTGTTATGGTCATGGTTTTCAAATTTTAGCTAAGAGCGGCTATAGTGGAAATGGTTGTGGCACAAATGAACAAGGAATTAAAGTTCCTTTAGAACATAACATGCATGAATATTCATTTGGACTTGGATATAATCTTTCTAAGCCCACCAAAGCATCTAAAAGACCATCTCTCAATGTGAATGCTATATTTAGTAGTGATGATGATCTCACTTCAACTAAATCATCTTCTACTTCTATAAACTCTCATTCCCCTCATAAGGAAATCTTGGCGATGAACAAATCTCTTTATGAATCCCCTCAAATTTCTAAATTCACTTATGAATCTTTATCTCCTATTCATCATAAATTCCTTTCCTCTAGGGATAAGGCTCAAATAAATTACACTCATCCTTCTTCTAATATTTCTGGTGACTTTTCTTCTTCAATTTTTATCATTTTATACATGTTTTTGATCTCACTTATAGTTGAGCATTTAGCATGTCATATTCAAATACCTCATTTAGTCTATCATGTCTTTAAATAACATTAATGGCTATTATGTTGCTCATCATTATGTGACATTGGTAGCTCATTTACTGGGGGCTCATTGTCATTCATGATGGTACAATTTCAAGTGCAATCATATTTTTGAAGCAACATAATAGCCTAATTTTTCTATGTTATCTCTTGTTCCTATGGGGTAATAATGTGGAAATATTGATCATCTTTTCTTTAGAATCCTCTTTTCCTAGATATGGGAGAAAAAAAGTATTCTCTTTCTTATCCTACCCACTTCTTGTGAGGAGCATTTTACATACACTAATGTCTTGCTTGCATGAACTCATGTGAGTATGTAGTACATTTTGTTTATGTCTAAATCTCTCCCTGGAAGATTGTGTAAGTCCTTCTCATTGTCCTTATCCTTGGGAGGCAATGATCTTTTCTTATTTTTATCCAAGGATCCACTTTTTCCTATTTCGTGGATGGTGTGAACTTTATTACTTGATGTTATTCCTTGTATGCATTTGTTGTTGTTTGTTCAAGGATTCTCTCTTACAAGAGGTGTAAGTCCTTAACTACAACCTCTTTTGCACTTGGTAAAATACATCCATAATGAATTCACTCTCCCAATTGGGTTAAAAAGAGCGTCATCCTTCATTAAGAATCACTTTCACCTTGCAAAAGAAGGAAGTATTGCATTCTTATTCTCTTCTTTGTCTTATTCTAGAAAATGTTATATTTGTCTAAAACAATTCCTCTCAGGGATAGGTGTCTTTTGTACAAAGATCTCTTCTCCTATAAGGATCTCCTTTACACATACTACAAGATATCCCTTTTCAACTATCTTATCCATGCTTAAAGAGTAAAAAAAGACTCTCTTGCTTGGATCTATGACATTGTTGCATTTTTGGGGTATCTTCTTTTGTGATGAAGGTAGGTATCCTTGTTCTACTTTGCTTATGACATAAACATTACACTTTTTGAGCAATGGGTCATTCTCGGAACCAGAGCACAGACTCTTAGAGCGAGATGTCTCCATTTTTCTTTTATGCAAGATGATTATTCTCGGAACCAGAGCACAGACTCTTAGAGCGAGATGTCACGCTTTTGTACTATACATATACAGGTTGTAGCATAATCGGGCATAGACTCCTATGAGGTGCTTCTAGCCTCCCTTACACACACATGCACGAGGTTGAGTGGAACTAGCGGCATAAGGCTAGGCTTTCTCACTCTCCTCCCTTACATGGATCACCTAGACAGACTCTAGGGGCTAGTTTTCCATGTCCTTTTTCCCATGGATCACCTAGACAAGATCTAGGGGTGAGAAGTCCATGTTTTCTTTCTCACTAGTCTTCTCATGGATCACCAATGTGTGTATTCATGCTTTTTTCCTTTCTTTTCTTCTCTTTGCATTTTGTTTCCATTTACATCCTTCATCTTGCGTTAGAGAACTCTCAAATCCTCACACTCTTTGTTGTGTTGGAATTGAGATTTAGTCCTCTTTCTTACCAAATGATTCTCCATTAGTTTTTGATCTCATATCAAATCTTCTTGTGAGCATTTGTCATCAATATTCTTTAACAATTCAAAGTGGTAAACATGATACCCTGTTTCAACTCACTAAAATTAGCAAACCGAAACAGGGGGGGCATATAGCTACCCTCGAATTTTCATCACCTTCCTTAGTAAGCATTAGGTGATTTTGTGATCTAACGTGTGCTTTGTAGGGTGCAGTTCCTAACTGTGTACTGCAGATACCACTGGGGGCTTCGTTCAACAGACTTATGGATATATCCTTTTTCAAATAATGTTTACTTTTCTGTACTTTAGCTTGCATATGCACGTAGTGTTCATATGACCGCTAAAGTGGGGGCTAAATGTAGCGTCATAAATTGTATGCACTTGCTAGGGTGGTACAATTTCACACCTAGTTTAGCACCCGCCTTGGCGCATTTTGCATTTTGCATTGCATTTCCCCTTTAGCACTTAATTAATTAAATTAATTAGGTCTAAGGTTCTATTTCATCATCATCTACATCATAAAGTTGGGCCCTTTCATTAAAGTGTGCCCCTTTCATTTTATTCCTCCAATACATCATTTAATCAAAAACCCTAATTAGGTCCTATTTTGAACTTGGGGGCTTGATTTTGGGTGTCAAAACATCTCGAAATCACCTGTAACTTCGGGATTCTCTCTAAAATCATCATATCCGACGACCCTGAAAATTTGGTGAAAAGTTGTCGGGACCATGGCACCCGGAGTGCACACAGTCCCGGACTTTTTTCTCGAAATTTTAGGAGCGCGATCCAATCATAAAATAAAGCTTAACCCCAAGAAATTGGCGGGAGATTCAATCTCTAGGTTAGCCAAAAGTTGAAATTAAGACCTAGGGTTTCATATATAAGAGCTCTCTTTCTTCATTTGAAAGGATCACGAATTTTTGGTTTCAAGGACCTTCTATGCAGTGAAAGAGCATATCTTTGAAGACTTCAACAACATTCAACATCCATTCATCAATTTCATTCATCCATTTAGGGCTTTGAAGACATTGAAGAGCAATAAGGGATCACCGACTGAAGATTGGCTTGTACCCCTCCCTTGGGGTTGGGTATGATTTCATGTTGTTTTCATGTCTTTGCATAAGCCTCATTATATCACTTGTATTCATGCTTTAGATCTCTTTACATCTTGATTTGGAGCATTTACATTATCATTTGCAAGCAATTAGGGTTTACTTTCTAGGTTGCTCTAGTTTGCTTACTTGCATTTTAGGATCTTGCACACACACAAGGTCTGCACACACACTACTTTTACAATACAACTTGGCTATTCATGGAGGTGGAAATCACCAAAGCGGGGGTTTGACTAAGGCAAAACCCTATATAGCCGCCCACCACACCTTTTCAGATATAAGTGCAGGTTTCAGAATTCGGACGACGCCGCAAGTTGCAGATCCGGGAGAAGCAGACTGAGACAGAACAACACCCCAAATTTCAGAGCAAAAGACCAGGATAGGGGCGTGGGGTGCCCTGGTCCTGCCAGGACAGGGGCATTGGGCGCCCTGGTCCTTGGGACAGGGGCGCTCGGTGCCCTGGTCCCTCTGTCAGACAGCAGTTTCAGCATTTTTGATAGCTTTTCAGGTTGCAAAATAGCAGTTTCAGGAGCAATTTCAGGGGCAGAAATTGGACAGTGGCACCCGCACCCCCGTCCTGAACATTTTCACTCAAATTTTAACACCAGGTATGCATTTACATTCTTGTCTTGTCCTTGTGTTTACATCTTTCCATTGTTTAAGTTCAATTCTGCAATCTTGTTACTAGTTCATACTTGCACTCTAGGGCTAGTAGTTGAACTTGCATCATTTTATCTTCCAATTACAACATGCCCTAATCAAACATGCCCTAATCTCACTTTCAATCACACACTTGTGGAATACGAAAGAGCCTAGAGGTATCACACAATTGGCTACTTCTTTCTGTGGAAGAGAGAGCCACGGGCTACCTATTAGGATTTCTATTCCTTTGTTGCAAATGATAGATAAAATGATGCAAGTTCAACTACTAGCCCTAGAGTGCAAGTATGAACTAGTAACAAGATTGCAAGATTGAGATTAAGTGATGAAAAGATGTAAACACAAGGATAAAAGGAGAATGCAAATGTGTACCTAGGGTTAAAATCTGAGTGGAAATGTTCGAGACGGGGGCGCGGGCGCCACTGTCCTGATTCTGCTCCTGAAACTGCTGTTTTGCAACCTGAAAAGCTGTTAGAAAAATGCTGAAAATTGCTGTCTGACAGAGGGACCAAGGCGCCCAGCGCCCCTGTCCCAGGGACCAGGGCGCCCCATGCCCCTGTCCTGGTCTTTTTCTCTGAAACTTGGTGTGGAGTGCAGACCTTGTGTATGTGCAAGATCCTAAAATGAAAGTAAGCAAAGTAGAGCAACCTAGAAAGTAAACCCTAATTGCTTGCAAATGATAATGTAAATGCTCTAAATCAAGATGCAAAGTGATCTAAAGCATGAATACAAATGATATGATGAAGCTTATGCAAAGACATGAAAACAACATGAAATCATACCCAACCCCAAGGGAGGGGTACAAGCCAATCTTCAGTCGGTGATCCCTTATTGCTCTTCAATGCCTTCAAAGCCCTAAATGGATGAATGAAACTGATAGATGCTTGATAGATGGATCTTGAATGTTGTTGAAGTCTTCAAAGATTTGCTCTTTCGCTGCATAGAAGGCCTTGAAACCAAAAATCTGGATCCTTTCAAATGAAGAAAGAGAGCTCTTATATATGAAACCCTAGGTCTTAATTTCAACTTTTGGCTGACCTAGAGATTGAATCTCCCGCCAATTTCTTGGGGTTAAGCTTTATTTTATGATTGGATTGCGCTCCTAAAATTTTGGGAAAAATGTCCGGGACCGTGTGCACTCCGGGCGCCATGGTCCTGACAACTTTTCACCAAATTTTCAGGGTCGTCGGATATGATGATTTTAGAGAGAATCCTGAAATTACAGGTGATTTCGAGATGTTTTGACCCCCGAAATCAAGCCCCCAAGTTCAAAATAGGACCTACTTAGGGTTTTTGATTAAATGATGTATTGGAGGAATAAAATGAAAGGGGCACACTTTAATGAAAGGGCCCAACTTTATGATGTAGATGATGATGAAATAGAACCTTAGACCTAATTAATTTAATTAATTAAGTGCTAAAGGGGAAATGCAATGCAAAATGCAAAATGCACCAAGGCGGGTGCTAAACTAGGTGTGAAATTGTACCACCCTAGCAAGTGCGTACAATTTACAATGCTACATTTAGCTCCCACTTTAGCGGTCATATGAACACTACATGCATATGCAAGCTAAAGTACAGAAAAGTAAACGTTATTTGAAAAAGGATATATCCATAAGTCTGTCGAATGAAGCCCCCAGTGGTATCTGCAGTACACAGTTAGGAACCGCACCCTACAAAACACACGTTAGATCATAAAATCACCTAATGCTTACTAAGGAAGGTGATGAAAATTCGAGGGTAGCTATATGCCCCTCCCTATTTCAGCTTGCTAATTTTAGTGAGTTGAAACAGAGTATCATGTTTACCGCTTCGAATTGTTAAAGAATATTGATGAAAAATGCTCACAAGAAGATTTGATATGAGATCAAAAACTAATGGAGAATCATTTGGTAAGAAAGAGGACTAAATCTCAATTCCAACACAACAAAGAGTGTGAGGATTTGAGAGTTCTCTAACGCAAGATGAAGGATGTAAATGGAAACAAAATGCAAAGAGAAGAAAAGAAAGGAAAAAAGGATGAATACACACATTGGTGATCCATGAAAAGAATAGTGAGAGAGAAAACATGGACTTCTCGCCCCTAGATCTTGTCTAGGTGATCCATGGGAAAAAGGACATGGAAAACTAGCCCCTAGAGTCTGTCTAGGAGATCCATGTAAGGGGGGAGAGTGAGAAAGTCTAGCCTTATGCCGCTAGTCCCACTCAACCTTGTGCATGTGTGTGTAAGGGAGGTTAGAAGCACCTCATAGGAGTCTATGCCCAAGTATGCTACAACCTGTATATGTATAGTACAAAAGCATGACATCTCACTCTAAGAGTCTGTGCTCTGGTTCCGAGAATAATCATCTTGCATAAAAGAAAAATGGAGACATCTTGCTCTAAGAGTCTATGCTTTGGTTCCGAGAATGACCTATTGCTCAAAAAGTGTAATGTTTATGTCATAAGCAAAGTAGAACAAGGATACCTACCTTCATCACAAAAGAAGATACCCCAAAAATGCAACAACGTCATAGATCCAAGCAAGAGAGTTTTGCACTCTTTAAGCAAGGATAAGATAGTTGAAAAGGGATATCTTGTAGTATGTGTAAAGGAGATCCTTAGAGGAGAGGAGATCTTTGTACAAAAGACACCTATCCCAGAGAGGAATTGTCTTAGACAAATATAACATTTTCTAGAATAAGACAAAGAAGAGAATAAGAATGCAATACTTCCTTCTTTTGCGAGGTGAAAGTGATTCTTAATGAAGGATGACGCTCTTTTTAACCCAATTGGGAGAGTGAATTCATTATGGATGTATTTTACCAAGTGCAAAAGAGGTTGTAGTCAAGGACTTACACCTCTTGTAAGAGAGAATCCTTGAACAAACAACAACAAATGCATACAAGGAATAACATCAAGTAATAAAGTTCACACCATCCACGAAATAGGAAAAAGTGGATCCTTAGATAAAAATAAGGAAAGATCATTGCTTCCCAAGGATAAGGGCAATGAGAAGGACTTACGCAATTTTCTAGGGAGAGATTTAGACATAAGCAAAATGTACTACATACTCACATGAGTTCATGCAAGCAAGACATTAGTGTATGTAAAATGCTCCTCACAAGAAGTGGGTAGGATAAGAAAGAGAATACACATCTTCTCCCATATCTAGGAAAAGAGGATTCTAAAGAAAAGATGATCAATATTTCCACACTATTACCCCAAAGGGAAATTTTAACCATAAAAGGAAGAGATGTATGAAATCACTCTTGTCCCCATAGGAACAAGAGATAACATAGAAAATTAGGCTATTATGTTGCTTCAAAAATATGATTGCACTTGAAATTGTACTATCATGAATGACAATGAGCCCCAAGTAAATGAGCTACCAATGTCACATAATGATGAGCAACATAATAGCCATTAATGTTATTTAAAGACATGATAGATTGAATGAGGTATTTGAATATGACATGTTGAATGCTCAACTATGAGTGAGATCAAAAACATGTATAAAATGATAAAAATTGAAGAAGGAAAGTTACGAGAAATCTTAGAAGAAAGATGAGTGTAATTTATTAGAGCCTTATCCCTGGAGGAAAGGACTTTATGATGAATAGGAGATAAAGATTCATAAGTGGATTTAGAAATTTGAGGGGAGTCATAAAGAGATTTGTTCATCGCCAAGATTTCCTTATGAGGGGAATGAGAGTTGATAGAAGTAGAAGATGATTTAGTTGAAGTGAGATCATCATCACTACTAAATATAGCATTCACATTGAGAGATGGTCTTTTAGATGCTTTGGTGGGCTTAGAAAGATTATATCCAAGTCCAAATGAATATTCATGCATGTTATGTTCTAAAGGAACTTTAATTCCTTGTTCATTTGCACCACAACCATTTCCACTATAGCCACTCTTAGCCAAAATATGGAAACCACGACCATAACGATTAGCCATTTCAGAAAGAAAAGGTGGTTTTTCATAAGACAAAGAATCAAATCCTTCAAAATTAGAGGTGTGAGGAGAACAAGTTTGAGAAGTGGCCACAAAATTATTGCTCATAGGTTTAGGTAAGACTGATTGATCTCTAGTTTCTTCCTTCTTTTTAACTTTAAGCTCTCTAGGAGGAACCCTATACTCACCTACAAAGGTGGGATTAAAATCAAGAGATCCCCAGTCGCCTTCTGCGAGAACCTTCTCAGGATCAAAAGCCTTTTCATGTGTAGATTCAAGTTGAGAAGAATCTTCTTCAGGAACTTCAGACTCATCCAAAGAATTTTGATTATCAGAGGGTGATGATCCATCCATAGGTATCTTGTTTAACGAGTCATCACTAGAAGAGGAAGGCTTAGAAGAACTCCTTTTGGAAGTAGATGTTTGCAAACAAGCTTGAAAATTAGTATCACCTATCAAGGTATTGGCATTCATTCAAAATTTCATTCATTCGAAATTTCAGTGTTTTATTCAAATTTTTGCAGTTTGTGACTTTTGAAATTAAGTGTTTAATTGCAACAACTTTGATTTCCACTTTCAAAATTGAATTTTGCGTGAAATTGAGTCAATTTTTAAATTTCAACACTTGCATTGCTTTAAGCATTCCCTCTAAAATCATAAAATTCAAAATTTCAGTTTCCCCCTCTTTTTCAAAGTTCAAATTTTGCATTTTTCAACAATCTTGGTAGGGTTCAATTTTGAGATTGCAACTTTAATTTGGCCTATCTACAGATCGTAAAATCACTCAATTTTTTCAGATTAGCTTTAAAATCATCATAACTTTCATCCCTAAAAATTTTGAATAAAGTTGCGAGGACCGTGTGCACTCCGTTCGCCACGGTCTCGGACATTTTTTTCGAAATTTCGGGAGATTGTCCTGATTGTATTTAACAGCTTAAATCTAGGAGATTGGCTGATTTTATTGAAATTTGCTACCTCTAAAATTCAAAATCTTCTCTCTCTCTTTAGTGCATGAGTTTTACAACAATAAGCCCTACTTACACTATTCCCGTTAGACAAAGCCTTAGAATTAAGTCCTTCCAAGCTTTAATTACCGAGGAGATGTAACCTAATTTGAATGGCCTTTTTAACGAGGACATGGGTAATTCCTCTAATCCTCTTAATGATGAAGAAGCTCTCCATGAGGTTTCTATAGAACAATATTCAAAATTGGATAACCAATTTGATGATTTTCGACAATGGATGTCTCAAGAATACCCCGATAGTCAAGCTCTTTCATTTATTGAGGGTCTAAAATGTATGGTTCAAAGTGATAAGAATGGAATTGATATTTTGTGTGGTATTGCACACATTGTGGATTCAAATGTGATGCCTATGAAAAGTTCTGCTGAAACCTTAGGTTACACACAACCTCCTACTCAAGTTAATCATTCTATTCCTTTGACAACTCCTATTGCTAGTATACCTACTTTTACATCAAACATAATGACTACTTCAATACAAGACATTCCGCCTATGATCACCAGTCATGGGGGCAATCCTTTTTCTTCAATCAACCCTCTTCCTTCATTCAATCCAACTTCTTCATTCATTCCTTCAATGAGTGTCCCTATTATATCTCCACAAATAAACATGACGCAAGGGGGCAATTCATTTAACCCTTCCATTCCTCCTTGTAGTGTTCCTCCTTTCCAATCATCTCCTATGACTAACTATCATAGTGTCCCACCACCTTACTCTCTACCTTCTTTCAATAACATAACACCTCCATCACAATCTAACACGTCTAATATGAACTCTTCGACTGAAGCGACCATTAACAATCTTGCACAAACTGTCTCTTCTTTACAGCAACAAATTGCCTCTATGAATCAATCTAAGTTTAGTGTGCCCACATTTGATGTTGCGAGCCCACTTTCTCTTGACATTGTTTGAGCTATTCCCCCCAAACATGTTGAAATTCCGCATTTGGAGCTTTATAATGGTAAGGGTGATCCTCTAGCACATGTTAAGACCTTTCAAACAATATGTACTGATTTTGCTTATGACCAAAGGTTGCTTGCAAAATTGTTTACTAGAACATTAAGAGATAAAGCCCTACAATGGTATTGCTCGTTGCCTCCCTATTCTATTTCTTCTTTCAAACAACTTGCAAATGCTTTTATTCAACAATTTCAAAACAATATAAGTCCTAAAGTTACTTTGATTGATTTAATGCATTGTAAACAAGGTGTTAAAGAAAAAGTGACTGATTTCATTGGTAGATATAAGCATTTGTATGTTCAAATTTCTTTTCCAGTGCCTGACAATGACATTCAAAGAATCTTTATTTCTAATTTACAAAAAGATATTAGAGAAAAACTCCTGTTTTCTGAGTTTACTTCTTTCCAACAGTTGTGCGCAACTCTTCACAATTATCAACTGACTGTGAGTCAAATGGAAAAAGCAAATCCTATGGCTCCAAGTGATAAGGGTGATAGTAGTCAACAACCATTTGGGAAGTTTAAACCGAACAGAGAGTCCATTAAATTCAATGAAAACATCATCAACAACAATGTGAATGCGGCATCAGGTGTGCCTCCTATTTCTAAGTTTTTCAAGAAAGAAAGAAAGTTTACTCCTTTGAATGAATCATTGCATAGTATTATGAATAAGTTATTGGAACAAAATGTGCTTACTCTTCCTCCTATAAGGCAAATAGAGCCTGCAAAGATTAACTCACCCTATTTTGATAACAAATCTTTTTGTCAATTTCATCGTTATCCTGGGCATGATACTGAAAAATGTTTTGCTTTAAAGGGTAAAATTCAAGATTTGATTGATAATAATACTATCTCTATTTCTGGTGTGAATGATAAAGGCAACACATCTGTAGCTCCTCCTAACCAAAATCTTAAGATTTTTACTGATCCATTGCCTTCTCATACCTCTAATGTGATTGATACTAATGATTCCTCTGTCTCACCTGATGATCTTGTGTCCATGACTCCGAATGTGATTAACTTTGTAGAGCAGCAGAAAATCCCTAAAGAACTTTCCATCACCTTTGATTCTAGTGAAACTATCAGGGCACCTGATGGTCCTTTATATATAGTTGCAAAAGTCAAGAATACACCTTTTCGTGGAGTGCTTATTGATCCTTCTTGTATGGTTAATATCATTACTGAAGAATTTCTTTTTACTTTGCAATTGAATCAAGTGATCTATGACGAAACAAATGTGGTTGTGAAATTATTTGATGCATTTTCTTCTCCTGCAATTGGTTCTATTACATTACCTATTGAGGTCCATAACAAATCCCTTGATGTGAACTTTGCTATTATTCCATCATCCGAACAATTTCGTGTGAAGCTAGGCTATCCTTGGCTGTCTTCCATGAAAGCTATTGCTTCTCCTATTCATAAGTGTTTGAAATTTCCCCATAATAGTGAAGTTGTTATTGTCAATCATAGTCTCTTTAAACTAGCTGAAAGAATTCCTAGCGTTCCTATTGATTACTTTTGGCTTGAACAATTCCAATCTCTTCCTCTGCGAAGCGATCATCTTTTCAAATCTTATCAAAAGTGGAAGAAAGATATGATCCTATCTCTAAGTGAACCTAGAACACCCAAACTTGACATTCCTATCGTTCTTGAGAAGGAAGTTCTTCCTTTGAAAGATAAAACTAATGTCTTTCCTCAAGAAGATTCCCAACCCATTCCTATGAACGTGACTATGCCTATATCTAATAAACTTCCTAAAAGTAGACCTATCCCTCCTCGTCATGATGGACTTGGTCTCCTTCCTAAACCAAATATTCCTCCCTTATATGGAGCAGTTCCTCCTCCTTCCTCTTATGGAGAGAAGAGACCTTCCTCTTCTCCTATTGTTCAACCTAAGAGACCACAACCTAAACACCCAAGTGATAAGGATGAGAACATTCCTCCTCCTCAATCTTCTCAACTTCCTACTAAGACTAGACGGAATCGTTCTACACGTGAACACTGACGAAAGCGTCATCTTAGAGCTGAGGCAGCTGCTTCTCAAACTTTGCAATCCCCAAAAACACCTTCAACTAATATTATTCCATTTTCTCCTCAGCTCACGATTGAGCTGAAATCTCCTGAATATAAGATGCATGATGGTCTTGATCCTATGCAAATTAAAGATCCTATTTTTATAAATCTTGATGATGATATAGATGAAAATGTTATTCATGATGAAAATGCTACTCCTGTACATTCTGATAGTGAATATGAATATGTTGATGTTAATAACCATCTATCTAACGAATTTTCTAAAGCACTTAGCCTAGCTCCTAGACAAGAACACCGTGGCTTGGGGTATGAACATAGCCCTTGTTTGGATCTTGTGATAGCTCCATCTGCTGTGTTGGATGTTCCTCCTCTAGCATGTTTCCTACCTTCCCAAAATATTGATCAACAAGATCGGGGGTAGATGACGTGCTAGACTAGTTCATTAGCATAGCAGACTCTCTCCTCCTCTCTTTTGTTACTTCTTCTATGTGTTATTCTCATTCTTCTATTTGTTGTCCTTAGTGTTGTCTACTTGAGGACGATGCAAAACATTGAGATCTCTTTTGGTCTCTCTCATGTTGACTCAAAAGACACGTGTTCCCTTCTTCTAGGTGACCTTCCTTGATTGGGGAATGAAGAACAATTATGCATACATACATATGATATACATGAATTATCATATAGCATACTGACCCCGAGGAAAGCAAAGTCACCTTGTGCTTTGTGTTTTGTGTCTATTATCCTTGGGCTTATCTCACACTTGGGGGCTAAATCCTTGTGATAACGTGCTCCTTTCTCATTTCTTATATGTATCACTACCTTAAAGCAATCACCCCCAATGAGGCGTGTGCGATCGCTTTAATGTAGGGGGGCGTACATCTCGTCCATATCTTTTCAAGATAGTCCATATCTTTTCAAGATACTTGAAAATTTCTTGACAAATTTAGCTTTGCCTTGAAAATTTTTGATATCTTTCTTGCATGACTCATAGTGAGGGAACCTTACTACTGACAGTCATGGTTCTCCCTCGTGATCTTCCCTTTTACTTTTTCAATCGAAGTCGTAAGATCCTTAGTCCACTGGGGGCTTGGTGTATCTTGCCTCCTTGATGTGGTGAAAGTCTTTCAATGTTGTTTCCCTGTACTTTACCGGAAGTATGAGCGTACGCTTATACTCCCACTAAAGTGGGGGCTAAATGTAGCATCCTAAAATTGTGTCACTTGCAATTTTAACTGCATTTCAGTCTTCACGATGGTGGCACAATGTTGAACCTGAATGGAGACCCCGAAACTTGTTCATGACATCAAAAACTGCATTTTTCAGCACCCTGGCCTGATCCTCCTTGCACCCTGCTGTCCCGGGAGGTGGGACCATGGCGCCCAGCACCCTGGTCCTTCAGGACTAGGGCACCCAGTGCCCTGTCCCCCTGGACCATGGCGCCCAGTGCCCTGGTCCCTGGCCCTATTTTGGGCCCGGTCTCTTATGGGGCTTCGGGTCTTTAAGTTTGCAAATTGGAAAATAATGTTTCCTGGTCGGCCTAAGGTCGGGAAAATCAATCTATCAACCCTAAATTGACAAGTATATAAACTACATTTCCTCTCCCATTTGAGGAGGTCGGAAAAGAGGAAGGACATATGTGTACAAGAGGCGAAAGCGCTAGGCAAACATTCAAACATTCAAGCATTCAAGCATTCAAGCATTCCTTCAAGCAATTGAGCATTCTAAGTCTCCATTCAAGGCTAAGTGTTGCATTCAAGACAAGGATCCAACTATTGAAGAGGAGATCACATACAACATACAACATACTACATACATTACACCTTCGCATGTAAGAATACAAACATTCTTACAACAAGGTATCAGTACTTGTTTACATTACAAACATTTACATTTACAGCATTCTCATTTCTTGGTTAATTCCAAAATCGGGGTTTGACCTAAAGGCAAACCCCTCATCCCTAACCCCCCAATCGTCCTCTCTTTTCTGTGTGTAGGTTGCAGGTACGCGGCTGTAATTGAAGATCTAGAATCCTTGTGCAGAGACGAACAGATCCCCCTTCATTTCGCGGATTTTTCGGAGGACCGTGTGCACGCCGGGCGCCATCGTCCCGTCAACTTTCGCTCAAATTTTCAGAACAGCACCGTCTCGACATTTTACTGCTAATTCCAGGTCCGCAGCTTCATCCCATATCCCTATCTCTGTTTATAAGTGAATCTTTCTTGCTTCTACATGCATTCCTAGTTCAATCTTTCTATCTACATTCTTTACAAAAGAGGGTATCCTTGATGTCTTAACCCTTGAAACTCATATAGAATCCAATCTTGCATTGTGTGGGATTGGATCTTGTGGGTTTCAACCCCTCTTTTGAATGTAAAGTCTCTCCTAAGTGAAAACCATCAACCCTAGTGACTCTCCCTTCTCTCTCCTTGGTGTTGGGGAGGGGAGAGCGACTAGGGTTCGATTTTTCCGCTTTACAAGGAGAAAATTAGGGGGAAAATTAGAAAAATTGAAGAAAATAAGAGAAATAGAGCACGCACCATGATGCGATAAGATAAGATCGACCAAAGTCATGACTGAAGATTGCTATTGACAAGACCTAATTCGAAAGCAAGAAAAATGAGGAATGTTTGAAGGACTTGATGCTCGCAAATGATAAAGACTAAGCGCGCAACATAGAAGAAATGTTAATGCAACGCAAAAACCCTAAAATAAGGCAATGCGCAGATGTTAAAGTATGACTCCGCAAGCGTTTGACCATTTTTAGACATCTACAGAACCAAGTTGGCCTAAAAAAATGCACCTTCTAGACCTAAAACACACATGTTGATCCACTCGAGGAGGAGGAGACCAAAACACATCTTCCTAAGTCAAATCCATCAATCTATAAACATCAAAACATAACGCACAACATTTTGATGCGTAATGTGTATACATAGACAATTAACAAGCCAAAACATATTCTCCAATGAAAATTACTCTTATCAAAATCTCCACACGCTATGATGAGACCCATGACATATTGAATTACCTTCCACAAATCATATCCGAACCAAAAAGTAGGATTAAAACAAAATAGCACATCCGACAATGAAACATACTACAACATCTGAAGAACACAAAGATATTTTCGGACCACAAATATGACATATTTATAATACCAAAACATAACCAAGGAAGATAACAACACCAAGAAACATCAGTAACACTTTCTGGACTCGAACACTTTTGGAACAATCAATAGAATAACTACAACACCAATACAACAAGATATCTCTGCACCACAAACTTCCCAGACTAACAACTATCTGTAACAACAAGTTTGACATCAATTCCAACCACAACAACACATACTTACAACAATATCCCCTTTTGTTATTGATGGATACACTTGACCAATCTGAACACTCAAACACTTGACCAATCTACAAAACATACTGCAACAACTATCTCTTCCTCTCCAAAGTAACATTCTCTTTCTCTCCGCCTTTTCCATCAAAGAGAAAGGCCACAAAGCCATCATACACTCCACTGCTCCTCCTGAGAGTAGCTACAACATCAATCCAAAAAAAAGAAATAGTCATGAAAGCTCCCCTTGAAAAAGATGCACCCTCATAATGCACCTAGTCAGAAGGAGGGGCAATAACCCCAAGCTTCTCCCAAAGAAACTCAAATGTATCATTTACCAATGACTTAGTGAGATATTTATAACCTATTGTTTTGAAGAAATATATTTCAACCAAAATTCCTTCTTAGCAACCTTCTCTCTTAAGAAATGATATATGATTGAAATGTGTTTTGTTCTTGAATGTGTAATCAAATTTTTTGAAATGTTTATTGCACTTGTATTGTCACACATAATAAAAATTGCTTCAACATATGTTACCTTGATATCTCAGCTAAGTGTCTGTCTTATCTACATTATTCATGTACAACAAGATTTTGTTGCAATATACTCTGCTTCAGTAGTAGATAGAGGAATCGAATCGTGTTTCTTACTGAACCAAAAGACCAATTTGTCTCCTAAAAAGAAAGCACCACCACTAGTAATCTTCCAGTCATCAACACTTCCAACCCAATCTACATCAGTAGAAGATTTCAACATAAAATCTCCACCCTTTTTATACCAAAGTCCAAAATCCATATTACCTTGCAAATGTCTAAAAAAAATTTTCACAACTTTCTCATATGTCACCTTCGGATTAGCCTAAAATCTATCTACCAAATATGATATCTGGTCTAGACATTGTCAAATATAGTAATCCATCAACCATTAATTTGTACTTCTTTTGATCAACCTCTAGAGATTCATCATCTTTGCTCAGCATGCATCCAACAGTCAAAGGAGTTATAACAGGTTTACAACCATCCAACTCAAATCTCTTCAACTTTTCTTTCGCATATTTTCTTTGTGAGATAAAAAAAACTATTTTGAGATTGAATAACTTGTAACCCAAGAAAGAAAGATAACTCATCAATCATTGACATTTCAAACTCTTTTTGTATCTCTTTAGAAAAGTCTTTACATAAGTTATCATTTCCTCTGAATATAATGTCATCATCATAAACTATAACAATCAGTAGCCTATTAATCTTTAAATAAAGATTACTATCTATCACACCTTTCCTAATTTTCTATCATAGAAAATACCATTCTAATCTTGCATACCAAGCCCTAGGTGTCTGTTTGAACCCATACAATGCCTTCTTCATTCTACACAGCATATCTAGATCCTTTGTCAGTCTAAATCCATCCAATTGCTTAATGTAAACTTCTTCTTCTAGATATCCATTCAAAAATATTGACTTGACATCCATCTGATAAACTCTAAAGTTCTTATAGGCACAAAAAGAAAGAAACATACATATAGCTTCCATCCTTGCTAGCAGAGAAAAAGTTTCTTCAAAATATATGTCTTCCACCTAAGAATATCCTTTACATACCAGTCTTGCTTTATTTCTTATGATGTGTCCTTTCTCATTTAGTTTGTTCCTAAATAACCATTTAGTTCCTATCACATTCTTTCCTACCAGTCTAGGTACCAACTCCCAAATCATTCTAAAGTAACAATCAATAAGCAACATGAAATACGTCTCTTTGTTTAACCATCTTATTCTTGTAGGTCCATACAAATCTATGAATAGGCTCCAATGGTTTTGTAGTGGAATACTCTTTATTCTTGAATCTTCTCTTTGTTTCCAATCCCAATTGACATTCTTTATACATTGTATCAATCAACTTCACAAGTCTAGGTAAGTCTCTAACTGGTTCAGATCTACAAATCTTAATCATATTATCAAAATTGACATGTCTCGTCCTTTTGTGTCATAACCAACATTCGTTACTCTGTGTTAGAAAAACATTTGCTTTCTCTTTTATCCTTGATGTAGTATACATTTCCACTTGTTCTAACCCCTTTTGCATTCTTTTTTCCAGTCTTTTTTTTATCATACATTTAGTACTACTAAACAAATATTCATAGCCTTTTCTACACATCTGACTAAAACTTAACAAACTATGTCTTAATCCTTCAACATAATAAATATCAACAATTATATGCTTATCATCAATAGAAACACTTTCAATACCTCGAATAGTTGCACCATCTTCTCCAAAAAAAATCACTGACCCACCATCATATTTCTTGACATTAATAAACTTGTCTTTGTCACCGGTCATATGGTTTGAATATCCAATCAATGATTGATGTCTTTGGTTCTATTTTTGTATGCAATGAAGTCTTGACAGTTTTCTCCTCTTCCAGATTCTCTAATACATTCTTCTTTTCTTCAATTGCCAAAAACAAGGCTTCTTTATTTGAGTCATCATCAATTTCATCTTCAGATAACTGTTCCTCTATAGAACATAAGACCTTTCTTTCTCTTCTATTAAATTTGTATCTTCTAGTTTTATTTTTCTTCTCATCATAATCTGGTCTCTTATAATCCTCCCTATAAGTGCAATGAGAAGCATAATGTTTAATTTTACCATAAGAAAAACATTTTAGAGGTAACTTACCTTTATATTTTCTAGCGCCTCATTGCAATCTTCTCACAAAGTTTGCCTCAGCTTCATCCATCTCTCTACTGCATTTTGGATCATCATGTCTTGAAACATTAAATATTGCCTCTTTCTTTTCTCTTTTCTCTTCCTCCATTTCTGAAATTCAAAGGTTTTCAAGGTATCGATAACTTGATTAGTGGTATATTTAGTTAAATCATTGCTTTCTTGTATGTCACACCTCATTGCTTTGTAAGATTTTGGTAGGGTTAGCAAGATCTTTTAAACAATATCACCTTCGTCCAAATGTCCACTGGCAACTCTAATACCATCAGCAAGTTTAGTCACTCTATGTACATAGTTCTCAGCACCTTCATCTGCAAGCATTCTCAGATATTCATACTTCTTCTTTAGATTGATAGGTGCAACCTATTTTGTCTTCAAATCTCCTTCAAATGCCAAACATAACTTATTCCATACAACTTTGGCTTATTTTAATCCTCTTACTCTTCTAAACATTAAATCACTTATACAACTGTAAATTATAGCTCTAGATTTTGCATTAGTCTCATGTAATTTTATCTCATCTGGAGTTTGAGGACCACCCTATGAGGGTGTATATCTAGTTAGGATAATATCCCATACTCCATTTTGTAATATCTCCAAATGTGCTTCCATCCTCTCCTTCCAATACAAAGAGTTTGTGCCATCGAATATCGAAACTTTGAAATGCATGTCCTACACCATATCGGATCTCCCTCAAGTGATTAGCTCACTCAAGAAGAACCTTGCTCTGATACCAATTGTTTAACCCAAGGCAAGACTGAGTGGGGGAGTGAATCAATCTAAACCAAAATTAATGCAGTAACTCATAATATTAAACAATAACACATAATCAACACATCAACACCAAAATTTAGTACGTGGAAAACCCAAAACAGTTAAAAACCATAGTGAGCACCTGCCCACAAAATATATCCTCTATGTATATCAGATTGCAATGAAAGAGCTCACTGCTCTTAGGGAAAGATATAAAAATGAATTACAAACCTAGGTAATGCTAACTACAACAAGGAAAGATACAACAAATTGATTTGAAAAGAAGGATCTCCTGATCATGAAGTTGTCCTTGAACACCGCATCAAGCGACCAACATCAACACACACAAATCAGACCTCATATGTCAACTCATTGTGTCATATTTCTGCTACAATCTCAAATAAATTGCATATCATTCGAACACAACTCTTCTACTCTTCTCTTCACTAAATTTTGTTGATTATCTCCACATCACACTCTTTGTCATGCTTACACACAACTCAATCACATACATTCTTTATAAACAATATAGATCATCAAAGCTTGAACCAAGTTGAACTAAAACAAAATACACCTTCCAAACTAAAAACACACATGCTGATCCACCCCAAGAGAAAGAGGGGACCAAAACACATCTTCCTAAGTCAAATCCATTGATCTGCAAACATTGAAACATAACCTACAATATTCTGACACATAACATGTATATATAGATAATCAACAAGCCAAAACATATCCTCCAATAAAAATTACACTTATCTGGATCTCCACACGCTATGGTGAGACCCATGACACATTGAATTACCATCCACAAATCATATGCGGACCAAAAAGTAGGATAAACACAAAATATCACATCCGACAACGAAACATATTACAACATCTGAAGAACACAAAGATATATTCGGACCACAAAAATAGCATATCCATAATGCCAAAACATAACCAAATAAGATAACAACACCAAGCAACATCAATATCACTTCCCGAACCTGAACACTTTCAAGAACAACTAATAGAATGACTGCAACACCAATAAAACAAGATATCTTTGTACCACAGACTTCCCGAACCAACAACTATTCATAACAACAAGTTTGACATTAATGAAAACCATAATAACACATACTTCTAACAAACCAGTCTACATCCACACACCTCTGCATCATCCATGTCACCTCCTCCTTCTTGCCCAATTCAATTCCCCATGTCATCACCATCAACATAATACCAATGTTCGTTTGATAGAAATGCTCTGTCAATAAAAATTCTTCCCCGATTAATATTTCAATGATCTATAGGAACATGGGGTCGACATACTTATACAAACCCTTCAACCAATTCTCTATCACCAAACCCAAGAAGGCAAGTTGTTTCCTTGGTGTGATGAGAATAAAGGTTGCCTTCATATGGCACTTCTATTCCATTCAATACAACACCATTCTTTATCTTCACCCCAACACCGTCTGCCACATAAATAGCAACTCGCCTCTCTGAGCCATAATTACCACCCTATATGCTACCATAAATGTCCTTCCCAAAAGCTATTGTATTTGGATTTGGCAGTGTATGATGTTGCTTATGTACCAAGATCCAACTCATAGTAGTCCTCCCACAAACCTTGTAGCGTGTTCTCATCAAGAGAAAGTGCCACCTTGGACAGCTTTTCAGCAACCATATTCCCTTCTCTTATTATATGGGAAGTCTAAAAGTTGCTGAATGTGGCAAGCATATCCCTTAAGACCTAAATATATTTATTGAGCTGCCAAGCCCTTATTTCCCCTTTGATCAACATATTAATGATAACCTAAGAGTCAACCTCCAAGTGAATCTTAGAAACATTTAATTTTTTGGCCATTGCCACTGCCAGTAATGCAACCTAAACCTTTTTTGCATTATTCATTCCTTCCCCTAATCTTGAAGTGCCAAAGACAATAATTATCCCCATACAATCTTTAGAAATATACCTCACACCCAAGGGATCAATATTTCCCTTCGATGCCCCATCAAAGTTCACCTTAATCCATCCTTGATTAGGAGCACTCCATTCTACAATTATACTCTCCTTGGGACCCAAATATTTGCCATATTAGGTACATATCAAGTTATTTGATTAAGCACAAGATCATTGAAGATACAAATGAGTACATAAAAATATTTTCAAAAGATAATTCAAACCCATATCAATTGGATCAAAACTCTCATAAATTTCATGTAGTATCTTCCTATGATCTTCTATATCTAATTTCCATTCACGGTTACCATTTACATGTGATACACTACATAGAGTCATATTAGTTTCAACTATTAGGTGACTATATCAATACACTTTATTGTGAGGATCATGATAATAAAAAAAAATGGACCCAATTATGAATATTTTTTACCTAACACAAATACTTTCCCTACAAGACAATTGACCACGTGGGAAAAATTGTACCCACATTCTTTTTGGATTTTTTGGTTTCATTTTCTCCTATCTGCACTAGTGTACCGATTATTAGTATTACCTATTATAAGAAGTTGTTACCTATGAGTCCTTGACACTTGAATCAAATGTGTTCCATGAGTTGGTACTCAATCCAAAAATGCAAAAAAAACACTTGGTCCTAGCCCTTTTATATTAGACCTCATTTTTCCTTCACATATAACTAATCTAAGAAAACTTTAATTGGGCCTCATTGGTCAAAACTTCTAATTATTGTTCATATTTCTACCCCGTGTTCCTATTGATTTTTGAGGTTGCAAAAAATATAAGAAAGTTCTAATCATAAGACTATTTTGGTTATTTTATATAGTCTTTATGGAGTTTCAATGTTTTGGTGGACTACCAAAGATCTTCGGCTCATCTTGTTGCAAGGTGTGTACCCTTGGTCTCCTTGTGTTGTGCAATGCAACACTTAGGTTTGTGACATGGCTTAACTGCCTCTTGTGGATTCTATAAGTCTATTGGTTGTATCGGGTGTTAATAGGTCGATCTTTTGGTGCAACAACAACCACACTTGCAATAAGTGGTATCAGAGCTTGGTCACGAGTTCAAACCCCTCACTTGTGTTGGGGGGGGGGATTGTTACAAGGTGTGTGCCCTTGGTCTCCTTGTGTTGTGCAGTGCAACTCTCAATTTTGTGACATGGCTTAACCACCTCATGTGCATTCTATAAGTCTAGTGGTTGTATTGGGAATTAATAGGTCGATATTTTGGTCCGACGACAACCACACGTGCAACACATCTAGTATCTTATCCTAGTTGTTGGTCCACATCAAAACTCATGCAATATATCAAGTGCCTTTCTCATTTTATTTCCTTCATTCCATCAGTTTATGAGTTATCAATGATCATCTATATTTCTTCCTTATTCTTACCTCCCAACATCTCATCCTCTTCTACATCCTTACATTCTCTCATTCCATCATTCCTTTCGTATTGTCCCTTTTACAAAGTTTTAATTTTTTTCTAATCTTCTGATATTTCTTTTCCATATCCTAACTTCCCAAGTTCTTTTGTATCCTTGAAACATTCCATTCTCTTTACTTTACAAATTAGCAAAGTTAAAATTTTTTGAGTTTCTATCTTCCCAGCTTCCCAACATTTATTTAGGTTCTTCATTGCATTCTTGCACTTTGCTCCCTTTTATGGACATATAGAGATTGTCTAGACTTCTTCATATTCCCTTATTTCTCCTAACCTCTAACTCTTCTTTGTTTCTATTTATTGTATCCCTCTCTTTCCCTATTTCCCTTTTTAAAAACTAGTAAACTTCTAATCAACTTCTTCAATTTCCCCTATGTATCCTCCACTTCCCATCTCTAGTTCCACATGTTTATCCTACAAAATTTTCAAACCCTCTTATAGTATTATTTTCTACCTCTAAAAATCTAAACCTCTCTATTTGCTATAGAATTTCCCATGTTTCTTCCACTTCCCTTTTTTAAATATATTCCACTTTTGAAATTCCTTCACTTACAACCATTAGTTTCATATTATTTTCTCAATGAATTTAGCATTCCTTTTATCCATTTGTGTAGTTCTTTTAGAGCTTGGGATGTTCTTATCTCCATTTCTAGATTATTTCCTTGTATGTTTTTATATGTCCTAAACTCAACTAACTTTCAGCCATTTGTAGAGATTTAATGACCTCTAAATTCTATTTTCATGTTTAGTCCCAACTTCCAATCCCACAATGAAACCTTGCATAGATATGATTTAGGCTATTTATCCTACATCAAAGTTCCATATTTCTACCACATTACCCTTATCATTCACTTAGTCTTCCTAGAATGTCATTAATGACTTAACTTTGTTGTCTACTCCAAAAACATTTTCACACCAATAAGGGGCACAAATCCATATAAAATTCCATTAATATGGTGATTAATTTCTAAATCCCAATTATCATCACATTCTTTCTAAATAATTTATATCATGGATTTTATTGGATTTTAACTTGGCTTCAATTCCACATACATGATCTCGAGCTCTCATTCAAATTCTTGAAAGTGATCATGTGACCTAACAAAGTTTTATATTTCTGAATATATTTTATAAATAAAAGTTCATTTCTATATTTTCACATGACTACAATTATCAAGAATTATCTAAGGTTTCAACTCTTTCAATTATAGTCACCTACAAGAAATTACATTTTATAAATTATAAAAGTTTTATAAATTTGCAATTGATGTTCATAACTTAATGTCCCCTTCACCATTTCTAGATATTCAAGAGAACTTCTATGTGATAAATTATGACAAGAATTCTAGCATTGGGTTCTCTCTTACCATATTTATTGGTATGATCATAATAAAGATTTGATAAAAGTTTCAACATTTTAATCCATTACAAGCCATATTTGTAATGGTATCTTATTTATTACATATGGACTTTTAGAGTTTGGATAGTGTCATAGCCCAATTTATTGTTTTAATTATTTTATCAATTGAACATATGAAAAAATTAAAATCATTTATTTATGAAAGATAAATTATAAAGCAATATTTTGTATTAATTTATTTTGATTGAAAAATATTAGTGGAGTGAGAGGTTATGCTATGCAATGTACCAATTAATCAACCACTTTCCTTTCCATTTAATTTTCCCATAAAATAAGGAGGAGAGATATTCATCATCAGCATGGAAAAGGAGAAAATCATGCACACACAATACAAAAAGTTGGGTGGGGGGGGGGGGATTTATTTTAGGGGGCATCACAAAAAGGAGGAAAAAATCAAGGCAATGTCATTATAGTCTAGTAAATACTTGAATGAACCAAAAAGAAAGCACCACAAGAATAGTATAATGTTTTGAGTATGTTTCTAACTCTCGTAGTTATTTTCTACCGTATTATATCACTAGATATAAATGCTTACAAATAGATATCTCTTGAGCCATATTATGTTATTTAGTCTAAATTGCACATGTTTGTGCATTTTCTATTAAGAAGGCATGTTTTTTTATATTAATTTTGTTGGAATTATATTGTCATTGATGTCAACCGATATGCAATATGTTGTTACCGACATTGGAGATTGTTGGCATGTTGATGTCAACTAGTATGGGATGTCAACCGGTAAGTCTGTCAACCAATAAGCAAGCAAACCCAATAAGTACGGTCCAAGATAGCATGTTCTAATCGGAAGAATAGAGAAGTGGATGATATGAAGGTTAACCAGTTAGTATATACTGGTAGCATGTTCAGTTGGTGACCAAAGTTGAACCAACACAATTAAGTGAGCTAGATGCTGATAGAGATGTCATGTGGACTCCAGGTGGCGAACGTGCATTGGTAGGTGAATGGTGTGTTGACGAGGTAGTTGCCGACTAAGTCCATATTAAATGTCGAATGCGAAAATCATGAATTGGTTGTAGAGGATTGCGCTTTAAAGCAAATTGAAGGGCAAAGATTTTATTCTTTGACATTATGATCAAAGCAGGATATCTAATTGTCTTGCTTATCTGGAGAAGGAAACTGCTAGATCATTTATTGTGATCGACAAAATCAAGACTGATGAACAAAGTCCAATTTGCTAAATAAAGTAGACGTTCATAGGAAGAAAAAAAGAGGACAACGATTTTTGTTGTACTATTCCAGGTTGTCGATTCAAGAAAGATGAGATCTGATTTGATATGGATCGAGGTTGGTGAAGAAAACCCTAAGTGCGTGAAGTTTGAGCTTTTGTTTTGGCGGGAAAACATATATATAAATATGCAAATAAAAAACTTAAGTATGTTGATAGAGGATGCTTGATAAGATATTTATGATAAAGTGAATCTCTACGAGGCAAGAGCTGATCAATCTAAGTGTGATAGAAAATATTGAAGTGACTGAGTGTTAGAGAAGAACCGGTAAGGAAGGTTTAACCGGCAAGGGTTAAGGTAACAGGTAAACAACTATTACAAAGGTTAACAGTTTGTTAAATTGGCAATGTCTGAACCGGTAAGAGAGCAACGGAGAGTGAAGGAGAGTATAGTGAGATTCTGAGAAGATCCAGCAAGGCAAAAATTGAGTTGTAGAGGATTCAGACAATAAGAACAGAGGACCGATAGAAAAGAGAAGCGGTGTAATAGTAAAGACTTCAACCAATAGAGTGAATAGTTTACAAGTGTTACAAAACTCCTTTGTAACCAAGTGTTCATCATTGTATTGATTTTATATCTCATTGTATTTCACTGAGTAGGTGCTCAATGCAGGGGTTGGTGCTCCTTTGGGCAGGTCCCATAAATTGCTACGGTTTGGTGCCCTAAACATTATAAAATTGTTATTTCACTATGAAGCTGGATCAGAGCAGTAGATCTCCAACAGCATTTCTCACCGAGGTTTTTCCCACATTGGATTTTCCTCGCATATATGGTGTTATGTGTTGTGCTCTTGTGTGTGATTGCTTGTTAGTGCTTTCATTATCCTATCGGTTGGATGCATTGTTTGAAATTATTTATAATCACTTATTCAACCCCCTCTTAGTGATATCTTGTATTCTACAATCGGTATCAAAGCATTAGGTTTCCTATTTGTCAAAGCTTTCTCTAGCTTGGGTAGATTCTGGTATAAGAACACAATGGAAAGGAATGAATCCTCCTCCTCCAAAGCTCCCATCTTTGATGGTACCAACTATGCCTTATGGAGTAGAAGAATGGAAACCTTTTTTCCTCCCTAGGTTTGGATGTTTAGATGTCTGTGAACAATGGGTATACTATCCCTAATAATCCTCCTATAGATCAAGATGCTAAGAAGGAATATGAAAACAATGCCAAGGCCAAGCATGCTATTCTTAGTGGACTATCTGATAATGAGTTTGTTAAGGTTATGCACTGCTCATCCACCAAGGAAACTTGGGATAAGTTGAAGAGATTGTTTGAAGGAGATGTCAAGGTTAAGGAGGCTAAACTGCAAACACTAAGAGGTCATCTTGAAGGCTTGAAGATGAAATATGAAGAGAAGATTATTGATTATCTTCACAGAATTGATGAAATGATGAACACTATTAGAGGAATTGGAGAAGATATAGTTGATGAAGTGATTGTCAAAAAGGTACTTAGATAACTCGCATCGAAGTATGACACAAAGGTCTCTTCAATAGAAGAAGCCAAGGATCTAAAAACCTTTTCAATGGATGAGTTTTTTATTATGGGAAAAGTAGGTTTTGAAGAGATCCTGAAACCCTTTACAAAAGTTCCTTAAGAGATAATAGCATTAAGAAACAAGAAAAGACAAACTGCCAAAAAACCAGCACAGTTATGGGCAATAATCAGCAAAAAAGCCCAACAAAACGAGCCACATCCAACCATAACAGAAAAGAGATAGAAAAAAAATTACTTAATGTTTTTTAGGGCATTAGCCAAATTTCCGCTAATCCCTTGCAAATATTTAATATTATCCCTAAGCTTAGGGATATCCTTGGAAGAGTCCACCACAACTTTTTTCATGCTTGCCCTTGTTCTTTTCACTGCACCACTAGGAGCACTTTCCAATGTTCCTGCCTCGATAGAATCCTCATCAATATCTAGATCCATGATAGGTTTGGGGTTGCTGGAACATCAAGGAACTTGGTAATTTCCTCTAAATGCTTAGTCACAGAGGAGAGAATATCCGGAATCATTAGCAGAAAGTTTTTCATAACTGTTTTTCCTTCCTCCAGATTACCAATCTGAGCTTACAGCTTCTCCACTTTTTCCTCTATTCCTTTATTCCACTGTTCCTGGTTTATTTCAGCTTTCTTCCCTTTCTCTTCTTGCTGCCTATCAGTTTTTTCCAGATTTATTATTCCTTCATAAACCCACCTGTCAAAACCCATACGAGCCTCGGACTGGTTTTTGAGTTTATCTAGAATTATCCCCTCTCCAGATTTATCCTGATCCCTGCTCAAATTATCCTTGTCCTTCTCTTGCTAAATTTTCATTTCCCTTTCCTCATTAATCTTGTCCTGCTCCTCCATAGGTTGGTTGTTAACAATTCCTATGCTCACACTGTGGGTCAGACTAGTTTGACCAGAGACTTCCTCAACTCCTCCTTCCTCTTCCCCCACTTCCTATTCCTTCCAGCTCTCAATGGATGAGTTATTTGGGTCCCTAACCACTTATAAGATGAGAACAACCGGTGAAGGAACTTCAAAGAAAGAGGTTGCTTTCAACTCCATCAAAAAGGGTAAGGAAGAAATTACTCATGGAGAATCTAGTGAAGACTTGGGCACAATGGTAGCAAACTTTGTAAGGAAGCTAGAAAGAGGATTTGGTAAGTACAAGGGAAAATTACCTCTCAAATGTTTGAACTGTGGTAAAATAGGACACTTTGCTTCAAAATGTCTCTATAGTGAGAATACAGGAGAGGAGAAACAAAGCACCAACAGACCTTCGAGTAAGAATAAAAACAAGAATGCCTACCGACAAGATATAAGAAGCTATTAGAAGCAGAACAACCTGTATACTTTTGAAGATGATACTACAAATAAAGAAAGTGCCTCATAAAATGACTACTGTGAGGATGAAAGAAAAACCAATCTCTTTATGGCACTAAATGAATCGGTTGTTGAAGATAATAAAGATGAAGACATTGAAGTTGAAGTGGACCTAGAAGGTGAGCTCATTAGTGCTCTTGAGGAGTTAAGTAAAACAAGAAGAGATCTCAAGAAGGTTAAGCATGCTGATGTTGAATAACAAGACCGTTTGAGGCAATCCCTAGATGAATCTAAGAAAACAATTTTTGATTTGAAACTCTAGATGGAAGAGGCCAACATGATATGTAAAGTTACATCCTCTGATTTGATAAAGAAAGAGGAGCATCAAAATTTGGAAGAATAAATTGTAAGGCTCAGAAAGGAGCTTGAAAAGAGTAAAGATGAATTGAAGATGAGAAGCAAGTATGAGGGCAACACTGAAGCCTTGGACAAGATGCTAAGTAATCAGAAGCACTCAAAAGATACCGGAGCTTTAGGTTTTGAAGAAGGACAAAGTTAAAATAGAAAAGATACATCCGGAAAGGAAATACGATTTACCTCTTCAAGTGAGAGTAAAGAAAAACAAACCTTTACTGTCAACAAAGCTACTGAGATGAAGACCTATGCTGAAGCTACAAGAAATATGCCTGTGAATTAGAATGCTCGGAACCAGAAGGATCACTCTTTGTATTGGAATGCAAACCATAAAGGAAAGTTCAATATTGATGAAGAGGGGTTCACTAAAGTAAATTGCATGAGAGGAAAACATACAATGAGACAAAGGTTTGACGGCCCAATGCAACAAGATTGGTATGTACCCAAATTCCATGGTTATTGTTACTGGTGTAATAAGTTTGGTCATAAAATTTCTGATTGTAGTTTGTTGCGTAAGCCCCCTACTAGTTTTGAAAGTAGAAATTTGTTTGCTGCACTCTGAGAGATTAATGTCAATTGTTATCAATGTAATGGTTTTGGTCATAAGAGTTATGAATGTAGGAGAAGTCAGCCGGTATCCTACAATAGTTTTTAAAATTCATCATTCAATGTCAATGTGAAATGCTATCATTGTAAAAATGTTGGTTGCATTGCAAACTCGAGACTTCTAAGAAAAATAAGTCAGTATCGGATCAGAAACCAGAAGCAAAACCGGAGCATAAAATTGCAACTAACAAGAAGAAGGAAGACAACCCGGTTTGGGTTGAGAAGGATAAGAATAAAGCAGAATCAAGTTCAATTGTGCAGACTACCCTGCATGCAGAAAGAAGAAATTTATGGGTTTTGGATAGTGGATGTTCCAATCACATGACCAAAGACAAAAAGAAGTTCATCAAGTTTGATGATTGGAATGGAGGTTCGGTGAGGTTCAGAAACAACTCTTCCATCAAGATAAAAGGAAAAGGTACTCTGAACATAGATGGGAAATTAAAAGAACATGGTGTATACTATGTGGAAGGATTAAAACATAATTTGCTAAGTGTGAGTAAGATGTGTGATAAAGGATACAAATTCACCTTTAACTCTACTGGTTGTCAGATAAGGAAGGATAGTACCAGACAGATTGTTGCAGAAGGTAAAAGGATAGATGGAAATGTGTACAATCTGAAGGAATGCTTTAAGTACCAATGCATGATGGGACAAGTAGATGAAATCTGGCAGTGGCACAAAATATTAGGCCATATAAACTTTGATAATCTGGTTAAGGTGAGCAAGAAAGGTTATGTGAGACATATACCACCAATTATCAAACTAACGAGTACTTTTTGTGATGAATGTCTAAGAGGCAAGCAGACTAAGGTAACCTTCAAGACCAAAGAACATAATACCTTAAGGCCCTTAGAACTTGTGCATACAGATTTGTTTGGTCCAACTAGAACTAGAGCTTTAGCCGGTGAGAGATACTTCATGTTGTTCATTGATGATTTCTCAAGAATGACATGGGTCACTTTCCTACATGACAAATTAGAAGCATATGAAAGGTTCAAAGTATTCCAAAAGATGGATTAGAAGGAAATTGGATTCCAACTAAAGTGTCTGAGATCAGACCGGGGTGGTGAGCTCACATCAAATGAGTTTGTATACTACTGTGAGAGGCATGGAATCAAAAGACAATATTCAGCCCCAAAAACACCACAACAAAATGGTGTTGTAGAGAGGAAAAACTAGACTATCAAGGAGATGGCTAGAACTATGTTGAATGAGACAAACATACTGGATATGTACTGGAAGGAAGCAATACATACTACTGTATATACATTAAACTGGGTTCAACTGAGAAAAAATAGCAAAATGACACCTTATGAACCATGGTATGACTAGAAGCCATTAGTTAAATATTTCAAAGTGTTTGGAAGTAAATGCTCCATCAAGAGAGATGAAGATAGTTTAGGTGGTTTTGATTCTAGGAGTAATGAAGGCATCTTCTTAGGTTACTCTACTCACATAAAATCCTACAAATTCTACAATAAAAGACTGAGAAGAGTCATTGAAAGTGTGCATGTAAGAGTTGATGAAGATTTGCATAAAGGCAAACAAGCACATGTAAACCAGTATGATGATTCATGTGATCAAGATGAAGTTCAATCAGAAAATGAACTCAGAGTTGCACCCATCAAGACCCCTAATAGATATGTATAGAAAAATCACCCGGAAGAGAAGATTATAGGAAATAAAAGTGATGGTGTATAGACAAGAAGAAGACTTGCCCGAAACAATAAACAAGTGAATTTCTACCTCATGACTGAAATTGAACCCAAAACATTCAATGAGGCCAGCAAAAGTGAGAAACGGATGGATGCAATATAAGAAGAGCTATAACATACTGAAAAGAAAAAGACTTGGGAATTAGTTCCTAGACTAGTAGATAAGAATGTCATGGGTACTAAATGGGTCTACCAGAACAAGATGAATGAAGAAGGTAAGATTGTCAGGAATAAAGCAAGGTTAGTGTGCAAAGGGTTTTCTCAAGTAGAAGGAATTGATTTTGAACAAACATTTGCACCGGTTGCAAGACTTGAGGCTGTTAGAATGTTCTTAGCATTCTCTACCTTCAAAGGATACAAGGTATATCAAATGGATGTTAAGTATGCTTTCTTGAATGGCAATTTGGAAGAAGAAGTCTACATAGAACAACCAGAAGGTTTTTTGTTGCATGATGATGAAACTTTTGTATGCCGATTGAAGAAAGCATTGTATGGTTTAAAGTAGGCTCCAAGAGCATGGTATTCAAGGTTGGATAAGTATCTTAAGGAGAAAGGTTTCAAAAAGGGAAGTGCAGATAGTAATATGTACATAAAAGTAGATGGAAATCACTTGGTTATTGTTGTTGTATATATGGATGATATAATATTTGGAGGCAACAAGGATATCTTATGTAAAGAGATTGTTGATCAGATGCAATCAGAGTTTGAGATGTCAATGCTTGGAGAGCTGTCATATTTTCTTGGTTTACAAATTTTACAGCAAGATAAAGGAATATTTATCTCTCAAACCAAGTATGTCAGAGATATGTTGAAGAAGTTTCAGATGGAAGATAGAAAAATGGTAAGTACCCCCATGGTGACCAGATGCAAGCTGAGCAAGGTTGATGAGTCACCAGAAGTGGATCAGACCCTGCATAGATCCATGATTGGTAGTATGTTATACCTTACTACCTCAAGACCGGATATAATGTAGGCAATATGTATGGTGGAAAGATTTTAAGTTGCACCTAAACAGTCACATGAGAATGCAGTTAGAAGAATCTTTAGGTACCTATAAGGAACACTTAATTATGGCTTATGGTATCCAAAGAAAGGAGATTTCACTTTACAGACCTACACTGATGTTGATTGGGCAGGTTGTATTGATGACCACAAAAGAACAAGTGGTGGTGCATTCTTTTTAGGTGACCGGTTAGTTTCATGACACAACAAGAAGCAGGATTCAGTCTCCTTATCTACTGTCAAAGCATAATATATTACTGTTGCTACATGTTGTTCTCAGGTGTTATGGATGAAGCAGACCCTCAAGGACATTCAGATAGAAATATTTGACCCTATTTCAATTTGGTGTGATAACTCAAGTGCAATCAATATTTCAAAGAATCTAGTTATGCACTCAAGGACAAAGCACATTGCTATCAAACACCACTTTCTCAAAGAGAAGGTTGTAGAGAAAGAAGTGAAGGTGGAATATGTTCCTACAAGTGAACAAGTTGATGATAGCTTCACAAAACCTCTACCGGTAAACACATTTGAATATCTAAGACACAAGTTAGGAGTTTTCTCACCATCTTTATGAACTTAAATGTGTATGGAGATCTATGGTTCAAGGGAAGTTCATAGCCATACAATTTTTACTCTTGGATCATACGTTGTACTCAGGGGGAGACTACACATCCCTAGATTGTTTTTTATTTTCATAGTTGTGTCAATTATCTCTTCAATTCACATGACTGGCAGAATTTTTAGTATAAAAAAGGAAATTAGGTTTTTATGCTACAATACTGACAGGTTTGGGACTTTGAAAAGTTATCTATTCAATTTGTCTATCTACCAAAGTCACAATCAGCTTGACCGGGAGAGTAGCTTCATCGGGGAAGAATGTGCTCATGAGTCCATATTTGTGGTTGTTTTTAGTGTCCATTCAACTTGTACTTTAAAAAAATCACAAATTGGACCGGAGGGTGAAAGGGAAAAGTAGTCTGGCCTATCGAGAGATAATGTATAGTAGTTCATGAATTACCTACAAAGGGGGAGACCTTAGAAAGTTGTCCTGGCCCTTTGTCATTTTTGTCAAAGGGAGAGAAATTTTGTAGGTCACAGTTGGAGATAGTGCATATTGTGAGCCTAGGTTGTGGAGGTTAACCCGATAATATGGGTGTTGACATCAATGCCAAAGGGGGAGATTGTTGGTATTATATTGTCATTTATGTCAAATGGTAAGTATGTTAGCTGGTATGAAATATGTTGTTACTAACATTGGAGATTGTTGGCATGTTGATGTCAACCAGTATGGGATGTCAACCGGTAAGCAAGCAAACCCGGTAAGTACGGTCTGAGATAACATGTTCTAATCAGTAGAACAGTGAAGTGCGCGATATGAAGGTTAACCAATTAGTATATACTGGAAGCATGTTCGCTCGATAACTAAAGTTGAATTGACACAATCAAGTGAGCAAGATGTTGATAGAGGTGTAACGTGGACTCCAGGTGGCGAATGTGCAATGGTAGGTGAATGGTGCGTTGGCAAGGTAGTTGTCGACTAAGTCCACATTAAATATTGACTACAAAAATCACGGATCGGTTGCAAAGGATTGCGGCTAAAAGTAGATTGAAGGGAAAATATTTTATTCTTTGACATTATGATCGAAGCAGGATATCTAATCATCTTGCTGTTCTGGAGAAGGAAACTGCTAGAACATTTATTGTGATCAACAAAATCAAGACCGATGAACAGAGTCCAGTTTGCTAAATATAGTAAACGTTTAGAGGAAGAAAAAAAGAGGATGAATATTTTTGTTGTACTATTGCAGGTTGTCGATTCAAGAAATATGAGATCCATTTTGATATGGATAGAGTTTGGTGAAGAAAACCCTAAACGTGTGAAGTTTGAGTTTTTGTTTTGGCGGGAAAACATATATATAAATATGAAAATAAAAAATTTAAGTATGTTGATAGAGGATGCTTCATGATAGATTTATAATAAAGTGAATCTCTGCAAGGCAAGAGTTGATTAGTCTGAGTGTGATAGAAAACATTGAAACGACTGAGTGTTGGAGAAGAACTGGTAAGGTTTAACCGGCAAGGGTTAAGGTAATCGGTAAACTATTACAGAGGTTAACAATTTGTTAAACCGATAGTGTCTGAACTAGTAAGAGAGAAACAAAGAGTGAAGGAGAGCACAGTGAATTTATGAGAAGATCCAGAAAGGCAGAAACTATGTTGTAGAGGATCTAGACAGTAAGAATAGAGGATCGGTAGAAAAGAGAAGCAATGTAACATAAAAGAGTTCAACCGACAGAGTGAATTATTTCCAGGTGTTACAAAACTCATTTTTAACGAGGTGTTCATCATTATATTGATTTTATATCTCATTGTATTTCACTAAGTGGGTGCTTAGTGTAGGGGTTGGTGCTCCTTTGCGTAGGTGCCCATAAATTGCTAGGGGTTGGTGCTCCTTGTGTTGGTGCCCTAAACATTGTAAAATTGTTATTTCACTATGAGGTTGGATTAGAGCAGTAGATCTCGAGCAACATTTCTCACCGAGGATTTTTCCACATTGGGTTTTCCTCGTATATCTGGTGTTATGTGTTGTTCTCTTGTGTGTGATTGCTTGTTAGTGCTTTCATTATCCTATCGGTTGCACACATTGTTTGAAATTGTTATAATCACTGATTCACCCCCCCCCCCCCCCTCTCTCAGTGATATCTTGTGTTCTACAAAGTTCACTTAGTCGAGCTAACTTTAGTTTCTTTGAGCTAATTTTAGCTCTCTAATTTTATATTAGGTTTCTCTTGCTTTCTATAAAGCAAGTATTTATGCATTGTTGCATTCATTCTATAATATTTTATGTTAAGGAATACAACAATTATTTTCTTGCTACTCTCATTTGTGGAAGGTGTTCTTGTTTATTGTTCGACCTTGTACACTTGTGTTGCAAACTTCAACATGGTATCAGAGTGTGGATTCAACAAACCTCTTCTCAATATTTGAGGATTTATTTTCTAAAGAGTGTAACAAGGTTACAAATATTACCTTCTTGTGTGGATCTGGAAGTGGTTTTTTTTAGTAGTTTGGAGCAAAACTAGGCTCACCATTGCATTTACAACATCCCAAAATCTATAGATTCATTGTCATCTCATAAAAATTTGAATAGTTAAGATTTCAGGTCTTTTTAAGGGTACAAGATTAAAGGCTACTTCTACCTTTGATGAAAAAAATTATGCATTCTAGAGAAAAACAAACTTCACCATTATGTCTGGAGTGCCAAAAAGACTACAGATTGACTATACATTTACAAAAATCTAAGTAGTTGACATTTTAGGCTAATTTTTTGTGGGAACATTTTCCAAGAAAAAATTGTTTGTATGGATCATAGGTTTGCTGACACAATCACAAAGATATTTCATCATCGTCTAGAGAATATTCTATTGCCAGACGCCAAGAGAATATTTCATCAAAATACTCCATCAAGACCCCCTTTTTTGGCTTTTTGACCTATTTTGGTAAAACAACCATAACTTTTGCATATCACACCAAAATTGGGCAAATGAGATATCATTAAAAATCTAGTTTCACACCTGATCTAATGGTACTAGTATTTTTTGATATTTTTGTTGGTATATTTTATAGCCTATTAAAGTTAGATGTGGTATTTTTTGTACCTTTCCATATAGAAAAAAGTGCATTGATAGATGTGAAGCATTTTAAGAGAACTTTCCATCTATCAATGCACTTTTTCTATTTTTTTCTCCATGTATATTTTATTCATTTTTTTGTGTTTTCATATTATGGATGACTCCTTGGTCATTTTTGGCTCCTAGAAACTTTCTTTTTGTGTTAGATGATGTAGACATCTAAAATTAATTAAATTAATATTTAATTATTTTATCATTTTCACATAATTAATCATATTAAATATGTTAGTCCCCATTCTTCTCAAAATTAATTAAAGAATATTTTTAATTAATTTTGTCACTGTAGCCATATAATTAATTTATTAAATTAATTATATCCAATTCTTCTAATTCAATTTCCAATCTTATCCAATTTCTTCAATATTCTCCTCTTATCTTGATTAGTTAATCAATCCTAATTAATTAACTAGTATTTTGATTCCTATAAATCTTCATCCTAATCCCTCTCATTTAGCCTAATTAACCTAGGACTAATCATGATAATCATTTCTTCCAATTTTAAATTTCCTCACTCATTCTCTCTCCTCATGTTCCATACTCCTAATTCATCAAATGGCCCTCATAATCCCTCATTATCCCACATAATCCTTCTGCTAATCATTTGCACACTCCTAATCACCATGATTAGGAGATAGTCAACTTCAACCTCCCAACCTTAAATTCCACTCTTTTGTCTATCCAAAGAATTTTGAATCCCTCGAGTCTCCCCATGCCCCCTCTTCCCAAAGAATTTTTAATTCCTTTTATTCTTTATTCTCCCAAGGCTTCCTATTTCCAAGAAATTTTTATTTCCCTTTGTCCTTCCTAAGGAATTTTTAATTCCTTTATCCTCTTCCCCATGTACTCGAGAAGTGTGGAGACAAGAAATTCCTTTGTGGCAAGATCTCTTGGATCTCCCACTTGTCCTCTCCAATCCACCTCACCTTCTTTCAATCCTAACCCTTCATCTCCTCTCAATCTTGACCCTCCATTTTAGGCCCCTCAAATCTATAAATTGGAGTCTCCTCCCTTCACAATCATATCCACTTCATGTACATTGTTATGTTGTCAACTTGAGCCTTATATACCATCCATCACACCCACATTATGCTAAAACATAGCCACACTTAATCCATTATCCATCCTCACCTTGTTATGTATCTTGGGTATCAATCCACATCTATCAGCACAAAGGAGAAAATCAAGAGGAGAGGGGCGCACTCTACTTCAAGCTCAATCTAAGGGAGTTAAGAAAAGGTATAAAGGTTATTTGTTTGCTATTGGATATTTTGTTATGTTTTATTGTAATGGTAAAAATTTGGGGTTTCTGACACTAACACATTTGGGTTCGTTTTCTGAGGAACTATCATCAGAATTCTGACATATTAATGTCGTAGATCCGATGAAAAGATTTTAGTCGCTCAAATTTCATCAGAATATTCAACGAATAAATTTTTGCTGAAATTTTGATGACATGTTCATTGAAAATTGATCCATACTATGGTGGTCTAATTCGTCAGAATATTGACGAAGTCGTCAAACCTCCGACGAACCATGCACACTATTGTCGTCGGTACATGTTGGGGTTTTCATCGGAAGTCCAACGATAAATGGAACTATGCCTTGACAGGAATGTTGTACTTGTGATGAAATTTGTCATCACAAGTACAACATTCCCATTGGAAAATGATGGGAATAACGTCGAAATTCTGACGATAAATGTAAGTAAGCTCTAACAAGAATGTTGTACCTGCGACGAAATTTTTTGTTGCAAGTACAACACTCTTGTTGGGGCCTATGTTAGTAATTTCTGTCAAAATTTTGACGAACAAGCAATATTTTTAAAAAAAACGTCCATTCTACCCCAATATAACATGAACACACCGATTGCCATCAGGGAATATAAAGCATTGCAACTATGGAATATGATTTGATAAACTTTCTCAAATATTGAATTACCTCTAAATAACTCCTTACCTCAATGAGAATGAAAGTCTTGGAACACTTCAAAATGTCTTCCACTTTTACTAAATTCCTAACGATGGTTGGATATCAACTACTTCATTGACTTAGCTATCCTTCATCTCAGACTTAGGCAACTATTTGGTATATTTGGTGACTTCCCTTTTAAAAAGTTAAATGAATTATTTCCTATGTAATCAACAATATGAATATAAACAACAAAAATCTATTTTCTACAATACATGGGTTAAACTCCTTGTCTCAATGACAATGAAAGTCTTGGATCACTTCAAAATGGCTTCCACTTTTACTAAATTCTTAATGATGGTTGGATCCATGTCTAATAAATTTTGATCCCAGCTACTTCATAGACTTAGCTATCTTTGAATTCAGACTTAGGAAACTATTTGTTGTATTTGGTGACTACCCTTTTAAAAAGTTAAATGAATATTTGTTTATGTAATCAGCAATATGAATATAAACAACTAGGACAGTCATACCCTTAAACTTCTAGGATAGTCATACCCTTAGACTTCTAGGACACTATTTCATTGACATTTTGAAGTGATACAACTTCTAGGATAGTCATACACTATGCAAGGATAGTCATACCCTTAGACTTCTAGGACAGTCATACCCTTTGACTTCTAGGACACTATTTCATTGCCATTTTGAAATGATGCAACTTCTAGGACAATCATACCCTTAGACTGTTGGCATTTTGATGATGTTTTTATTGTCATTGATGGACACACACTTTCTTGATGTATGAGTTATTCTCAACCGGTAATTGTTCCAACTGGTATTGTGTATTATTGTATGTATAGTCTTTAGACTATCGGTATTTTGTAGAAGATGTTTATCGGTCACTGTTTGAATGAAGAGCTCAAGCAGAATGGAGACCTCAAGCGGTTTGAGGATCACAAGTGGTACGAAGGACCCAAGCGGTAGTTAGCTTTTGATCAGAACACTTTGATCTACCAGTCTTCATTTTTGTCAAACTGGTAATCAGTATATTGTATTAACCAGTATTACTCTGTGATGAGTTACCAATCGGTATTTCTGTAATGTGTGATGAGTTATCATCCACTGACACTTTGGCAGTGATTTTGTGTCATGCTACCAAATGTATCTAGATGCACTGAACTTAGGAACTTGTAGTCTAATCCTATTGGACCGACATGAAATCAGTTTCCTTTATAAGGACATCATGTCGAGGGTTGGCATGGATGATGTATGTGAGATGTGTGATAGACAAGGTTATGTGCGATCATTGAAGAGAAGATTAGGTCTGTTTGAAGAGATAGAGTGTGGACATATTGAAGAATGAAGTAATTCTGAAATGCATTAACAATGAGCTATCAAGAATCTAACCAAGCATACTGTACTAGTATCTAGATCACTCACTTGTTGATTACTAATATCTTTGACAAGTCTAAAACCCTTAACCGGGTAGGCCTAGCAAAGCCTTTGTAAATCCTCTAACAAGGTGGTTCACAAATGTGGATCTGAAGTCCTTTAACAAGGTAGTCTTTAACATGACTTATCTCCTAATAGAGATCTAGATTCCTAACAGAATCTATTCTGGTAAAGAACATTGTATGTCCTTAACCGGTCTAGTTTCTATTCTGCAGATAGTTACTTGTGAGTTTCCGCTCACCATGGTTTTTCCCATTTGGGTTTCCACATCAAATATCTTATGCTATGGTGATTGTGCTCTTGTGGGTGAATTCTTTGTTTGCTATTTGGTTTGCATTTATCTTAACTAGTTTATTAGTGAATCTATTTTACCAGTTATTTGCTAAACTGTTTAAGAGTTTGATTTCAGTAATTTTTGGTATACTAATTCACACCCCCCCCTCTTAGTATTCATCATAGACTTATTCACTCTTAACAATTCCTTAGGGACTTCTAGGAATTTGATAGTAGTTACCCAAAATTCTCCACTGGCACTAATCATCCAACCAATCAAGAATGAATCTTGCAAATATAAGTTCCTTATACCCTGTCAAAAAGGGTAGACACTGTCATTTGTAGGACAATCAAAGATATTTGTTTTTGTGGTTGTTTACTTTCCTTACCCAACCTTGTATCTCTCCAATAACCTTCATTCACTCTCCTTCCTTCCCCTAATCCCCTTACTCAATGAATCCTTTGCATAAGCTTCACCATTAACCACTCCTTGCTGCTATATTTTGACTGAGACACATTTCAGTCATAAACCATTGTTTGAGCACGTGCCAACATTTCTTTGAGACCCTACAGACAATATTATAAGCAATAGCACAATATGATACAAAGATTTCCTCATTGGTATGATCAATCAATCAAGAACTATTTCAAAATACATTTTATTTTGCCACTGATTACCCTAATGAGGGTTTTGACTGTGATTCACAAGAATGAATCAATCTTATTCAATACACAACCAAAATAGATTGTAACTACCTTCAACTTGATTTGGAACCAACTTTACATCATTTTCTTCCAAAATGCATCTTTTCCTTTTCACATTTTTTGTCAACTTTGACAATTTTGCACAAAATCCCACCTAGACCAAACCTAGACCTCAAATGACTCAAAATAGATCCAAATAGGTCCAATTACATCATAAATAGACTTTTACATCCTAATTTCCCTTTACAAGACTCATTTACTTATACCACAAACCATCTTGAGAGTCCAAGGATTGGGAAATATTGATTGCCAAGAGAGTGTTTGAGGGTCTTGTTTTCATTCCCATATGTGTTTCCAATAAAGGGTCTTGAGTTTCATAATGACTATCCTAAATGTGGATGTTTGTTGAGCCAATGGAATGTGGTTTTTCAACCGGGTGTTGTGATAACTTGAGGGGTGTGTGAAGGTATTGGGTCTTGTGTTTAGTCATGGAAGTGAGGTACATGGGAAGCCTTGGGGTGGTTGTAGATGTGTGAGTTTGTGAATCCTATTGAGGAAAGGTGTTGATGAAGTAGGATTTCATTCTGATAAATTTTGATGTTCCTAACAATGAATGGATCTCATTCTGATAAATTTTGATGTTAGATAATCTTTGATCTCGGAGTTAGACAACTATTTGGTGTAATTGGTGACTGCCCTTTTATAAAGTTAAATAAATATTTTCCTATGTAATCAACAAAAAAATATAAACAACAAAAATCTATTTCCTAGAATTCATGGGTTAAACTCCTTGACTCAATCACAATGAAAGTCATGGATCACTTCAAAATGGCTTCCAATTTTAGTAAATTCCTAACAATAGTTGGATCTCTATCTGGTCCAAGACTTTCATTGTAATTGAAAACATTAATAAAAGAAGAAGAGAAATATTGCTGAAATTCATCTAACTATACAACTATTCTATCCTTGGTTAATTTTTGGGTATATGAGAAGAATCCATGGATTTGACATAGGTCTATAATAATGTTCTTGCTCAGGGCTATGGCTAGAGCCCATGAGGCTCCATGATGCCATTACAATATGGTGGAGAGAAAGTCTTTGTTAGATTTTTAAATGATGGACATATATTTGTCTTGAAATTGCAAAATGAAAAAAATACTTTATACATTTTCATTGATAAATTATCTAGTAATAGAATTTATTCTTCTATTCTAGTAATACTTTATGATTAGATATTTTTTCTACTATCTAGTAATAGAAATTTTTATGCTATCTAGTAATACTTTATGATTAGAGATTCTGCTATCAGCTATCTTATTAAATAGATGTTTTCAACTATCTTAATGGATTCCTTAGGTTTTCTTCACATTTGTCATGTTTAGATATTTTGGCCTTAAACATGCATCATTAGGGTTTTAGGTTTAGATTATCCGATTGGATAGGGTAATTTTTAGCAAAAGGGAAACAAATAAATTTGGTTATGTTTGAAATGCACATAAGATAAAGCTAAGTAATTTCTCACCTGTAAACTGATCAGCTAAGTGATCGATCCGAACTATCCCTCTCTCAACGAATTCTGGTTGGGTTCTTCATTCACCACCATCTCTCACCTTGTGAATCTCCTCTCCTGCACGCGCGAATGAAGTCTTCTGGCAATAAGGATAAATGTATAAGGTCAGATAGTCAACTGTAATATCTATGAAGGAGAAATCATGAAGCAAAAGTTAAAATAGTATAAGTACAAAAAGACAGCTTGGATCAAACAAAACATAGGTACCTTTCAAAGTAAGAGTAACCTTATGTCTAATTGATTTCAAAACATAACATATTCTTAACTAGCACTTACCTTACCCAACCTTGTAACTATCCAATAACCTTTATTCACTCTCCTTCCTTCCCCTCAAATTACTCACAAGTATATATGGATATTGTTTTATTGATAAAAAATAAATCACATTACACAAATTGGAATCAAAATAGAGGATAAAATCCTCAATAGGCTGCAACACATTTCAACCTATTTCCTCTAGTATCTGGAAACTTATGCTTTATTGCACCTTCAAATATACTTCTATTTTCTAGTTTCCGTCCTTTTATCATGACTTACCACTTCCATTGCCAAAAAAGCTCAAAAAATGGTCATAATAACCCCTTTTGTGACTTTTGATTAGTGATAGCCTTAAGATTTAAAGGCCATGGCAATAATCAAGGATGATAGCCATGACAAGTAAGAGTTTCTGACAATCCTATGAAGTCAAGATAACCAAATAAATATGAAAAAAATGAAATCTTCTATAGGACAATATGATACACCTACCATGAAAGTCCCTATAGAAATGACAATGTAGAGGTAATGATGACATAGAAGGGAAGTTATTTCTTACTCTCTAGCTTTGCAAAGACCAACCAAGATCTTCACTAGATCTGAACAATGTTTATGGTTTCTTGTAGAACATTACATGCAAGTTATTTTGTATGATACCAAAAGAGCATTAAAACATATTTGTGATAATAGGAAAAGAAGAAGACAACTTAGAAAAGAAGAGCACAAACCTATGAATGATGGGAGAAAATTCAGGTGGAAAATATACTTGATGATAATTATTGTCTATACATAGAAGTAGGAGGTTGGACAAGTTGGTTTGAGCTACCCTCCAAAATAAGCAAAAGGGTGACTAGTGAAGACCATGCATTTGAAGATAATTTAGATGTTGAAAAATTGAAGAAGGAAGATGATATAGAGTTTTTTCTTGAAAATTTTTTATTGAATTGTCTGATGGACCAATCAATTAGTGGAGTTGTACTAATTCTTGAATTTCATGAGGGAGCCTTGAAATAAGCATATAATTTTCAATAAAATCATGGAAAAAATGATCATTGGAGGTTACAAGGTAGGTTAGGAGGGTTCAAGGTAAAACATGAGATGATTTACATGGGACAGTGATGGAAGACATTGCAAACTATAAAATATTACACATATATTTATGTTGAAGCCTTAGCAAAAATCTTTAAAGAATCATACAAACCAAGTAATAATAGTAGTAAGAAAGTATGAGATAAAGTTAAGAAGACAAAGAGAAAGCTTCTAAAAGGTATGAAGAGGAGATTTCCATTAATATTTGTAGGTCATAGTGTCATCGGAGTAATTAACAGAGAAACCCAATTTGGATGAAAAACCCAATTAGATCTAAAAGTGCAAATAATTCCCCAAAAAAAATTAATCAGATCTAAAAATGCAAATAAAATACCAAGTGATGATTATCTTAAGTGTCTCCTATAACCTTGGCTAGGGATTTGAGAATGCATCCAACCTGATTGTTTACTCTAACCTGTTGGCAAATGCACACTCCAATGAGAAATTGTAGGTGATTGAAGGTATTGTCATTGATGGCAACCTTGCAATCATATGACACTGGCAAGACAAAGATACCAACACCGGCACTAACAGACTCTACACCGGCACACAAAACACTGGCAGCGAAATGGAAGAATACCGACACCCTGGCTGACAGGAATTTTATGTATTTATATTTTGTAATTAATTGTAAAATATTTTCTAAACCGACATGGCGGATTGTAATATGACTCATATATGTATGAGATCATTGTAGATCATTTTAGAGAGCAGAAGAGACATGAGATAGGATGTGAAATATACAGACCTAATATGCGAATTATTGGTTAAGGGTTTATGTTGTAGCAGAGCTTAAACCAATACTGAATCTGGTATAGCAGATGCTGATCTGAAGCAGTACAAGACATTGGATTAGTATAATCCATTTTTGTAATTCAGTGTGACTTCTTTTGTAATTGAGTAATGAGCTCTAGGCACTTGGCCTTCTTGCATGTGCAGGCCCCTATTGTAAGAGTAATATTCCCTTTTTGGCTAGTAAGCGAATATTGTGGGTCACAAATCCCACCGAGGTTTTTCCCACACCGGGTTTCCTCGTTAAAATATTGTGTTATGTTGTGCTTCTCATGTTGTTGTTATTATTCTTATTTACTGCATTATTTCTAGTTTATCGATACTCAGTTTTAATATGCTTTTCATGTTTTAAATCAAGTAATTTGATATACCGGTTAGATACTGATTCACCCCCCCCGTCTCAGTATCTTTTGGAATCCTAACAATTGGTATCAGAGCATGGTACTCTATTTTCAAAAGCCTAACAGCTTGAGGAAGATCTTGTTGTTGGCATTATGTGAACCGATATGTGGACATAATGACATTCTATGTTGTCATTGATGTCAATATGTTGAAGAGGTATGAACCGGCATATGTGAGAACTGGTATAACACTATGAACTGGAATTTGTGCCAAAGTGAAGTGGTGTGCTTGTTCAAGGTGAACCGGCATATGGTTATGGGAACCGGCACATGGAAGCATTGTATGACTACCGGTTGGTAGTCTCAACTTCAAGGTTTCTGGTTGAAGTGCATCAAGCCTGTATGGCTCAATCGGTGACATTGTGTGATGAGTTAGCATTGTAATGAAGAACAGATCATGTTGCCACGTCAGCCTTGTGTGCATGAAGGATCTTGCCTAAAGGAGATTGTTCCTATCTACCTTGGGAATGTGTCTGTAAACGGTGATAATGTGTGATGGGTTATCAGTCACCATGAAATCGGTGGAAAACAAATGATGGAGAATGTCTTGAGATTGGATCAAGACTATTGCATTCAATACAGTATGATCAACGGTCAAGATTGAACCGTTTGAATTCCTTAAACTAATAGGTCTAGGGTTTATGCTACCGACCTGTCTGTTGTCCTATAAGGTCGATGTTGTGATTCTTTCAGTTTTTGTTGGAAAAAGTTGTGTGAGTATCCAAGAAGGGATACGTGATTCTTTCCAGACCAGAGGAGAGACGTGATACCTGGAGAGTGTGAATGCAGAAGGTGAAGAGAAGCTTAAGCAGACATGCATTGGCATTGGGTGTTGTTACCAGATCATTGTAATACTTGTTGATCTCTAACCACCTCAATAGTTGGAAAATCCCCTAACAGGGTAGCCTTAACCGGCTTGTTGTAAATCCCTTAATAGGGTAACTCAAAGTTATTGAGATCTGGAAAGCTAGAGAGCTCTGGAAATCCTTTAGCTATTGAGTTCTTGAAATCCTCTAACAAGGTTTAACCCTTAACCAGGTGATCCCTAATAGGATCGGTTCCTAACAGAATCTATTGTATCTGTCTTTAACAGGACAAGGCTCCTAACAGAGCAGACTTCCAAAGAGTTCAACAACAAGCTTGTGGGTATTCATCCCCACCGTGGTTTTTCCCAGTTGGGTTTCCATGTGAAAAATATGTGTGTCATGTGTGATGCTTTTATCTTGTGATGCTTTGTTATTGCCTGTCAAGCATATGATGGTTCTGTGTTTTATGTCTGTCAATAAAACATGTTGAATTAGTTGTTGTGAAGATATGATGATAGATTACCTGTTCATGCATAAGGGTGAAATGGTAGTGTAGTTTTGAGTTGAGTGGAAAGCTAAGTGAGCAACCGGTTTATGATTGTTTTAGTTGTTCTGGGATTTTATCGGTTGCACTCTGTTTCAAACCGGTGTCACTGTTTGCCAGTCATTTGGAGTAATTGTCATTGAACCAGTTTAGGACAGTATTTTGTCTGTACTAATTCACCCCCCCCTCTCAGTACTGGTTTGGTACTATTTGCTCATCATTGAGTTATCAATTGGTATCAGAGCGTCCTCCAGGTCCTCTATGTTGTAAGCTTAACCGCTTGAGGTAAAGATCCCAGTCAAATGATGAAGAGGGAAGGTCCAAAGTTTAACAGGGAAAATTTTGGTATATGGAAAGATAGGATGAAGATATTCATCAAAAGCATGGGTGCTCAACACTGGAGTTATGTTGAGAATGTTTATGTTGTCCCTACCGGTACTCTCACCAATGACCAAAAGAGAGAGATACAAGAAAATGGGCAAGTCATGGAAGCCCTTATTAGTAGTCTATCTGACACTGAGTTTATTGATGTTTAGGACAAGGTAAATCCCAAAGAGGTATGGGATGCTCTTGAAAATATCTATGGTGGTGATGAACATGTAAAACAGGCTAAGGAAGAAAGCTTGAGAAAGAAGTTTGAAGATATTCGGATGGTTGAAGGTGAGACCATTCAGCAGTATGGAATAAGAATCAAAACTATTGTTGGAGATATCAAGAGTGCAGGTGGTAAAATAGAAGATTCCACTGTGGTAAGAAAAGTCCTGAGATCCCTATTGTCAGTCTATGCAATAAGGGTTGTTGCTATTCAGGAGCTGAGATCAATAAACAAGACTAAGGTATCCTTGGACTCCATCATAGCCAAGTTGACAGCCTATGAGCTAAATAATTTTGATGGCAGTGTTCAAAAGACTGAATCAGCTTTTAAAGCCGCTGCTATACCATCCAGAAAAGGAAAAGAAGCTAGCACTAGTGGTGAACCTAGACAGAGCAGAGAAATGGATGATGAGGAGATTCTGATGGCATTTGAAGCTCTCCTTGCCAGGAAGCTTCCTAAAGGAACCGGTAAATACAAAGGTAAGATACCTTTGAAATGCTTTTCTTGTAACTAGATAGGACATATTGCTATAAACTATCCTAATGGTGATAACAAGGACAAACCAGAAAGGTTCAGGAAATTCAAAGGAGAAAACCGGAGAAACTATTTTGTGGCAGTTAATGAAGGTGTCATAGATGAAGAATCAGAGGATGAAGAAAATGAAGATATTGTATTTGTTGCTGTCAAAGAAGATGTGTCAGACAAGAAGGCTCTTGTCTCCCGGTTTGATAATTCCAATGAGTGGATCATTGATAGTGGTTGTTCTCACCATATGACTAGTGACTGAAGCAAGTTTCTATCCCTGAAGGAGTATGATGGAGGTGTGGTTCGCTTTGGCAATGATGCACCATGCATGGTCAAAGGCAGAGGGTCCATCTCTCTAAATGGAAAGAGTAGTGTTGACAATGTATATTGGGTTGATGGTCTCAGACACAACCTTCTAAGTGTTGCCTAGTTGAATGACAGTGGCCTCACTCTAGAATTCAAGAATGGAGTTTGCAGAATCAAAGGAAAAGATGGTGAATTGGTGGCCACTGGCATGCAGACCAAAGGTAACCTATTTCATGTGAATGCAAATATAAGTACATGTCTTATGGCTAAGTTTGATGATAGCTGGATATGGCATAGGATATTCTGCCATGTAAACTTTGATAACATTGTGAAGGCTAGTAGGATCAAGGCAGATAGAGGGTTGTCGGTGCTAAGAAAACTGGATAATACCTTGTGCAGAGAGTGTCAACTGGGGAAAATGTCTTCCTCAACCTTTAAAGGTAAATCTTTCACTGCTGACAACTTGCTTGATCTTGTGCATACTGATTTGTGTGGTCCTATGAAAACTAGAAGTGTGTAGGGTGATAGGTACTTCATGATTCTCATTGATGACTGCTCAAGAATGATGTGGGTCACATTCTTGAAAGACAAGTCTAAAGCCTTTGCGAAGTTCCAAGCTTTTAGAGCATTAGTGGAGAAGGAAAGCGGTAAAAGGATCAAGTGTCTCAGAACTGATCAAGGAGGGGAATTCACTTTCGGTGAATTCAACAAGTATTGTGAATAATTTCGCATCAAGAGGCAACTATCTGCCCCCCAGACTCCATAGCAAAATGGCCTAGCAGAGAGGAATAACTAGACTGTGGTTGAAGCAGCTAGAACCATGTTGATTCAAGGAAAGGTAGCTCACACCTTTTGGAGAGAAGCGGTAAGCACTACAGTCTACACAATGAACCGAGTACTCATCAAGAAAGGTAAGGACAAAACTCCTTATGAGTACTAGACCGGTAAGACACCTATGGTTAGATACTTTAGAGTGTTTGGTAGAAAATGTTACATCAAGAGGAGTGAACACCAGAGAAAATTTGATGCAAAATGTGATGAGGGAATATTCCTAGGATATTCCACCAAGAGCAAAGCTCTCAAGTGTTTCAACAACAGGACTCGGAGAATTGTGGAAAGCATCAATGTAAGAGTTGATGAAACCTCTGAGAAAACTGAGGAAACCGGCAGTGAGCAAGCTGTAAATGAACCAGTTGCAACCTTCTAAGAACCGGTTGTCAATCAACCAAGTACCAGTAACAGTGTTCCTGAACCGATGAATGTTGATACTGATGAAGATGAGGATGTAGAGGAAAAGCAAGAAGAACCAGTTAAGAATATTCCTTGGTATGTCAAGTTGAATCATGATCCTAAGCAAATCATAGGAGATAAGGATGCAGGAATCCTTACAAGAAGAAGGATCAGAGAAAACTCATGTATGATCTCTGAATTTGAGCCTAAATCATTCAAAGAGGCTCATAAAGATGAAGACTGGATCAAGGCAATGGAAGAGGAACTTGACCAGATAGAGAAAAATGGTACATGGTCCTTGGTACCTAGACCGGAGCATAAAAATGTCATTGGCACCAAATGGGTGTTCAGAAACAAGCTAAATGAGGATGGCACAGTGATTAGGAACAAAGCTAGATTGGTGTGCAAAGGATATGCTCAAGAAGAAGGAGAAGACTATGGAGAAACCTTTTCTCCTGTAGCCAGATTGGAAGGAGTGTGTATGCTTCTTGCATATGCAGCTTTTAAAGGCTTCAAAGTATATCAAATGGATGTAAAATCTGCATTCCTAAATGGTGTACTTGAAGAGGAGGTGTATATTGAGCAACCAGATGGTTTTGCCCTATCTGAAGACAGTGACATGGTATGTAGGCTACATAAAGCCTTATATGGTCTAAAGCAAGCACCTAGGGCATGGTATGAGCACCTACATTCCCATCTTGTGAAGATTGGATTTGAGAGAACAAGTGAAGATAGCAATATCTACTTGAAGTCTGAAGGAGATCAGATCCTGATCTGTGAGGTATATGTTGATGACATTTTCTTTGGTGGAGATGACAAGATGAGTCATGAGTTTGCAGATGAGATGAAGAAAGAGTTTGAGATGTCACTCATAGGGGAGATTATGTTCTTCATTGGAGTGCAGATCCAGCAGATGAAAGATGGAATCTTTATCACTCAGTCCAAATATGTCAAAGAGGTGTTGAAGACCTTTGGCATGGAAGATAGAAAACCGGTTGGTACACCTATGGTGACCGGTTGCAAATTATCAAAAGAGGATGATTCTGCATTGGTTCATGAGAAGGAATATTGATCGATGATTAGTAAGTTGCATTATGTAGTGCATAGAAGACTAGATATTGCACATGCAGTTGGCATTACTGCAAGGTTCCAAAAAAGTCCAAGAGAATCCCACTTGGTTGCAGTCAAGTGGATTCTTAGGTATCTGAAGGGAACAGTTGACTATGGATTGTGGTACCCATACAGCAATGATTTCAACCTGAAAGTATTCATAGATGCTGATTGGGCAGGTAATGTGGATGATCGGAAAAGCACAACCAGTGGTGCATTCTTTCTCGGTGGCAGATTGGTCTCATGGATGAGTAAGAAGTAGAGTTGTATCTCTCATTCTACAGTGGAAGTGGAGTATGTTGGAGCTTTCATGAACTACACTCAGACAATCTGGATGAAGCATGTATTAGATGGCTTCAAAATCCCTGTATCTGAACCGGTAAGTATATTCTATGATAACACAAGTGCTATCAATATTTCAAAGAATCCGGTTTTACATTCTAGAACCAAGCACTTTGAGCTTAAGTATCATTTCTTGAGGGAAAAGGTTAAGAACAAAGAGATTGCACTAGAGCATGTGTCCAGTAAGGAGCAGTTAGCAGACATATTCACCAAGCCTCTCCCAAAGACTACATTTACACACTTAAGAGGTGAATTAGGGGTACAGCCCCTTCAGGAGGTGAACTAAAGGTATATGCTCCACATCAGTCATGTATTGCATAGTCAAATCTTTCTTCAGGATTGATGTGTTGAAGGATGCTACTCCTTAGGGGGAGCAGCATAATGGAACAGGGAAGCTTGTGCCTCCACTTTGGCATTGTTGTCAAAGGGGGAGAAGATGTAAAGTGGAGAAGATATCTGCAGAAATTGGGGGAGAAGATGTGAAGCGGAGAGATATCTTTGTATATTGCCATCAATGCCAAAGGGGGAGATTGTTGGCATTATGTGAACCGGTATGTGGATATAATGACATTGTATGTTGTCATTGATGTCAATATGTTGAAGAGGTATGAACCAGCATATGTGAGAACCGGTATAACACTGTGAACCAGCATTTGTGCCAAAGTGAAGTGGTGTGCTTTTTCAAGGTGAACCAGCATATGGTTACGGGAACCGGCACATGGAAACGTTGTATGACTACCGATTGGTAGTCTCAACTTCAGGGTTTCCGGTTGAAGTGCTTCAAGCCTGTATGGCTCAACCGGTGACATTGTGTGATGAGTCAGTATTGTAATGAAGAACAGATCATGTTGCCACATCAGCCTTGTGCGCATGAAGGATCTTGCATAAAGGATATTGTTCCTATCTACCTCGAGAATGTGTGAAGTCTGTAAACGGTGATAACGTGTGATGGGTTATCAGCCACCATGAAATTGGTGGAAAACAAATGATGGAGATGTCTTGAGATTGGATCAAGACTATTGCATTCAATACAGTATGATCAATGGTCAGGATTGAACCATTTGAATTCCTTAAACTAACAGGTCTAGGGTTTAGGGTTTATGCTACTGACCTGTTTGTTGTCCTATAAGGTCGATGTTGTGATTCTTTCAGTTTTTGTTGGCAAAAGTTGTGTGTGAGTATCCAAGAAGGGATATGTGATTCTTGCTAGACCAAAGGAGAGAAGTGATACCTGCAAAGTGTGAGTGTAGAAGGTGAAGAGGAGCTTAAGCAGATTTGCATTGGCATTGAGTGTTGTTACCAGATCATTGTAATACCTGTTGATCTCTAACCACCTCAACTTGGAAAATCCCCTAACAAGGTAGACTTAACCAGCTTGCTGTAAATCCCTTAACAGGGTAACTCAAAGTTATTGAGATCTGGAAAGCTAGATAGCTCTAGAAATCCTTTAGCTATTGAGTTCTTGAAATCCTCTAACAAGGTAACCTGTAACAAGGTTTAACCCTTAACCAGGTGATCCCTAATAGGATCGGTTCCTAACAGAACCTATTGTATCTGTCTTTAACAGGACAAGGCTCCTAACAGAGCGGACTTTCTAAGAGTTCAACAACAAGCTTGTGGGTATTCATCCCCACCATGGTTTTTCCCAGTTGGGTTTCCACGTGAAAAATATGTGTGTCATGTGTGATGCTTTTATCTTGTGATGTTTTGTTATTGCCTATCAAGCATATGATGGTTCTGTGTTTTATGCCTGTCAATAAAACATGTTGAACTAGCTGTTGTGAAGATATGATGATAGATTACCTGTTCATGCATAAGGGTGAAATGGTAGTGTAGTTTTGAGTTGAGTGGAAAGCTAAGTGAGCAACCGGTTTATGATTGTTTTAGTTGTTCTGGGGTTTTACCGGTTGCACTCTGTTTTAAATCGGTGTCACTGTTTGCCAGTCATTTGGAGTAATTGTCATTGAACCAGTTTAGGACTGTATTTTGTTTGTACTAATTCACCCCCCCCCCTCTCAGTACCGGTTTGGTACTATTCTCTCATCATTGAGTTATCACTTGTCACTGGTAGAGATGGAAAACTTGAGAAAGCAATTGGAAATAGCTCTTACAGACTATGATGCAGAAAAAGTGAAGAATATCAAACTTGAGAATGATCTGAAGGCTGCTCAGGATATTATTCAAGAACTTCAAGAGAATTTTACTATTGCAAGGAACAAGAGGAGAGAACTTTGTGAAAAGATGCAGAATGAGGAAACTGAAAAGGAAACTCTTAATGATTTGGTAAACAAGCTAAGACAAGAAATCAGTACAACAAAGAATGAGATGCAAGATATGACTATGAGATTCTGTAAAGAAATTGAAGACAGAAAGAAGAATGAAGAAGACTTGGTTAGAAGACTAAATGATGCTAGAAATGAAAACACAAGACTCAGTCATGAAAATGATATGTTGAAGACAGATCTTATGCACACAGAAAATGATAGAACTGAACTCATGAGATAGAAAGGAATCTTGGAGAATGAATCGACTGCTGCAAATGAACATAAGGAGAAATTTAAGAAAAGTTCAGAAGAACTTGGAGACATGCTGAAGAATCAGAAACCTAATGGTGATACAAATGGCCTTGGCTTTGAAGTTGGTGAAAGCTTCGGTACTGCAAACAATCATGATCATAGCAAACCGGTAAGACAACCTATTGCTTACAAACTTAATGGCAAATGCTTTAACTGTAACAAGTATCGTCAGAGAGCAAATTAGTGTAGATATAGAAATCATCAGAATACTAATACACCCACCGGTCAATGTTCTAAATGCAACAAAGTTGGTCATAATTCAGAGAATTGCAGAATGAATGTAAGATGTTATATTTGTGGAAGATTTGGACACTTATCTAATCAATGCAGAACACATACCAGCATAGGATATGGGAAAGCTATTCAGAAGAACAATGTGACTTGTTATGCCTGTAACAAAATTGGACATATTTTAAAATTTTGTAGAAGCAAGTCCTCACCGGCAAATAACAAAGGTCCTAGTTTGAAAGGTAAAGAAAAGGTTGAAGAAGTAAAGCAAGAATTCTCAAAACAATGGATCAAAAAGTCAGATCTGAATGTTGATGGGAATACTCCTCGACCGGTAGAACAAAGCAACACTCCACCGGTAGGAGAATCTTCATCTAACTGAAGCAAATCTTTTGGGGGTTTAGCAACAAAATGAAAAACATGCTATTATTCCCTCAGTTGATGGTGAGAAGTTGAAATTACTTCTATACCAGTAGATGAGTTAAGTTGTGACTTAGCTGGCGAGCATTAAATATGGTAGTTGGAGAAAATAACATTGTAAAACAAATGTTTTGGCTCCTTTTTCATTCATCGAGCATTCAAATCTTCGAGAGCGCGAAAATTCCCAAGCGAAGGCATTCCAAGCGAAGAAGTGAAGCAATCCATTAAAGCATTCATCCTTAAGGCAGATTGAGGTATTTATAGCTATGGCATCTTCATCCACTCCTAAATTTATTGCAAACCCTACTGTTGTTGAGGTTATTAAGCACCCTAGACCCGTTTTCAAACTGGTTCTCGAAATTGCAAAGAAAGATGATAGCATAGGTGCATTTTCTGAAATCCCTAAGGGAGTAGTATATGTTGAAGACCCTAGGATGTATATACATTGTCATATTGAGGAATTAGGTGATGATGAGATTAAGAATATGTATAAGTCTGTGATTTGTGATGAGTCTGGAAATGTCAAGTTGGAACACAAAATAGTGGAAACACTAGGTTTCACTGAAATTCTTAGTATCCCAGATTTTCCCAAGGATATCATAAGGATTGTGTTAAGCAGAGTACATGGTGAATTTTTCTGGTTGGATTCAATCCATAAAATCACAAAAGAAGCGGTAAAAGTTGTAACAGGGTTACCTTCCACTGGTAACAGACCTGACAAAACAAAGAAGGTCTCAAATGACACAGTGATAAACCTAATTGGTGCAACATTTGATAAAAGATCTTTAAGGGTAAACAATGTAAAAGACATTAATGTCAGATTTATTAGTATGATCTTAGGTTATAAGGCTACTCATGCAAATAGGTTGAACTCAGTATCTAGCCTATGTATCAAAAGTGCCTATGATATGGTCAATGGTAATGCAAGAACAGATATATATGAATGGCTTAAATATGAGTTGATAGAAAATTTGGGAAAGATTAAAAGAGATAAGAAAGGAACATTCATCTTTGGAAACTTACTTGTTTGTTTGATGCTATACATAACCAAACAAGTACCCGGTATTGGTGCTAGAGAGTTTGGCTTTGGCATACCGATAGGAAAACAATTGTTAGATTTACCAAACAATATGGGAGAGAACCGGGAGAAAAACCTAAATGAGTATTTTCAAGCATTAAAGGCTTGAATGAAAACTAGAGTAAGACTGTCACAAGCTATTGTGGATAAGTATCATAAAGAAATCTATTTTGTGATCAAGAAAGATGAAATCCGAATGGAGGCAGTTATCCCTAGAACTATTTGGGTAACTAAAATGGGATATGAAACAAATGACAACATCATAGAAACTTATGCAAAATCCCTCCTTGAAGCTCCAAATGAACCAGAAGAGAAAGTGTTTGGTAGTGCTGAAACAATAGAAAGTGGAATTCAATATAGGAAAAGGGTTAAGAAAGTTGAAGCAACTATAAGAAAAGGAACCCAATGGGCAAAGGCAATCAAGGAAGATGTTTTGAGACAAAATGGTATAAGTGAAAGTGAGTTGGAAGCACCTCAACCGGAAACTCATCTTTCACCGGTTGGAACTTCTTCTAAGAGTGATATACCGGCAGTATTTAAAAGAGTAGAAAGGAAAAGAAGACCCACACCGATACCCTCTCCTACACCAAAAAGAACCAGACAAAAACAACAGGCAGTAAGGCCTCCAACAAAGAAAATGACTCCTAAGAAGAAGAAGGTAAAACAAGATATTGCTCCAATAGACAAACTTCTTAGTGAAATTACAGAGGATGGTAAGCTGAAGAACATAAACAAAATATACAATACACTATCAGCTGATGATAAGGAAAGCATAGAGAACAGTGTAATTCTACACTTAGATATATACAAGAAAAATTTTATGCAAATTGTTCATGAAATTCCAAATGATCTGTATAGGATACTTGAAGCTAGAAGATTAGCCATTGTTGAGCTAGATAAGAAAATTAAGATTGAAAAATTACATGCAGTGCATCCAACTAACTCACATGATGAAATAGACAAATTAATCAATGAAGCAAACCGGACAATATTCTCCACTGCTCATCGGCATGTAGCACTAATGGTTGGTAGAGTAAATGAAGTATCTGAGGAAACAACAGATGCATGGGATATATTCTTTGTGGAAAAAGAAAAAGAGGAAGAATTACTTAGGCCAAAAACTATTAAAGTATACCAAAAGGACAGAGATAAGGGGAAAGGTAAGGTAGGTGGACCACCAAGCCTGAAAATAATTGACAATGTGCCCCCACCTCTTTCAAATACTCCACCGATAGATACTACTGACAGACAACCGGCCACAGAGAGTATGGAGATTCCGGTAGAGGATACAAATCCTGAATCTGAAATTTTGTATACGGTAAATGTAGACACACACAAAGTAAATGTTGTGGTTGACAGAGAAACCACTGAGGATAAGGAGAAAAATGTGACTACTGAGTCACCGGCTATAGAGGTTGAGATGAACATAGAAAAACCTACATAGGTAGAGCAACCGGCAAAGGATACCACAGAGAAACCGGTAGATACAACAGAAAAATCATCTGAAGAACTGGCAAAAGAGATTTCAAAGGTACAAACTGAGACTACATATAAGAAACCAACAGTTGAAAGCTCAGAAAAACCTTCTGAGACATAGATAGAGAAACCAAAATAGGTACAGGTTCAGATAGAGATAGTGCCACCGACCCAAACTGAAAAGCAAAAACCTTTGTTTGTAGAAATGCAAACACAGACTGACCTACCAGAGGTCGAATCAAGTAAAGTAATTACCACAACCAATAGCATGGCTATTGTAAATACTATTGGACAAACATCTGGTACATCTATGGCAGAATTCAAACCTACAAATGTAACAGAGGTCCTATTAGATTCAATAAAGAAGATCACAAAATGCAATGCACAAGCCTATAAGGCTATTGATGATACAATTCCAATTCTTAAATTGATTGCACCAAAGTGTATAGTTGATAATAAGGATTCTTTAGGTCAACTAGACACGTTATCTAAGTTCATCACCGGTAACAAATTGATTGTTGATCAAATAAATGAGGATACATTTAAGGAAAGAATGATTAAAGAAAAAGAAAAATTCTTTGAGGAAATTGTGAAGAAGAACAAGGAGAAAATGGATAACCTATTACCGGAACTTGGAGAAATAATAATTGACTCCAAGAAACTGTACATGGACACTTGTAAAACAAATGTCTTAACAGAAGACCTTGACAAGGAAATCAGCAAAGCACAAGATAAGATAAACAATATTGCTGACAATCTGATAGGATCATCGGATTCATTTTTGGAGATAGAAAAGAAGATAACAGAGCAAGAAGAGAAAATCAACAAGTTAGAAAATGACAAATAGAGAATAAAGGATAAAGAAAAGGACTTGAAATGCAGACTTGGTCCAAGACTAGAATACCTCACTTCTTTGAGAAAAGAAATATCTAAGGCTCTGGTTCCCAGACTGAAGACACCAGAAGAGAAAATGCACATACTCACTGGTACAGTGCAGAGAACTCAAGAGGCAATAAAAGACAACAAAACATTCAGTAATGGTATAAATTTGATTTTGACAGATATCTTTCAGATTGTAACCCACCGGTTACAAGAATCCAGGCAGGACTCCACTGACAGTGAATGACAACCTTTGTCATTGATGTCAAAGGGGGAGTAGTATAATGAGAAAAATGGTCATAAGGAAGTAGAGATTATTTGCTTAGGGGGAGCATTTATTTTTGGACATACATTTTTGGAAAGGTTTTTTTGGACTTCGATTTTTGGATACACTCTTGAATTTTTCTCATGAGTGTTGCCATCAATGCCAAAGGGGGAGATTGTTAGCAAATGCACACTCCAATGAGAAATTGTAGGTGATTGAAGGTATTTCCATTGATGGCAACCTTGCAATCATATGACATCGACAAGACAAAGATACCAACACCGGCACCAACAGAATCTACACCAGCACACAGAACACCGACAGCAAAAAGGAAGAATACCGACACCCTAGCCGACAAGAATTTTATGTATTTATATTTTGTAATTAATTGTAAAATCTTTTGTAAGCCGACATGGTGGATTGTAAAATGACTCATATATGTATGAGATCATTGTAGATCATTTTAGAGATCAGAAGAGACATGAGATAGGATGCAAAATATACAGACCTAATATGAGAATTATTGGTTAAGGGTTTATGTTGTAGCAGAGCTTAAACCGGTACTGAATCTGGCATAGCAAATGTTGATCTGAAGCAGTACAAGATATAGGATTAGTATAATCCATTTTTGTAAGTCAGTGTGACTTCTTTTGTAATTGAGCAGTGAGCTCTAAGCACTTGCCCTTCCTGCATGTGCAGGCCCCTATTGTAAGAGTAATATTCCCTTATTGGCCAATAAGTGAATATTGTGGGTCACAAATCCCACTGAGGTTTTTCCCATACTAAGTTTCCTCATTAAAATACTGTGTTATGGTGTCCTTCTCATGTTGTTGTTATTATTCTTATTTATTGCATTATTTCTAGTTTACCGGTACTCAGTTTTAATATGCTTTTCATGTTTTAAATCAAGTAATTTGATATACCAGTTAGATATTGATTCTCCCCCCCCCCCTCTCTCAGTATCTTTGGGAATCCTAACATAACCTTGGTGCACGCGAATGAAATCTTTTGGCTGGGTTCTTCATTCACCACATATGATCACCATGCAATATTTCCTCCTCCTGCACGTGTGAATGAAGTCTTCATTCACCACCATCTCTAACCCTATGAATCTCCTCTCCTGCACACGCCAATGGTCTTCTGCTTTGCCTTGCGATAATGAAGTTTTTCAGAGTCTTTTGTTTTGCAAAGTATTTTGAAATTAAAACTAACCTATGAGATATTATAATTATATGTAAATGGGATATTTCAATTACATAGACATGTCTTTTGCTTTGCATGGTAATTATAATTAAATGGGATATTATAATTATATATAAAAATAAAAAATGACCTATGGGATATTAAACACTTTTATATGAAATTATAAGTAAAAATTGCCAAGGTATGGGATATTATACATTTTTATATGTAATTATATGTAAAAATCAAAGTTGACCTATGGGATATTAAACATTTCTATATTAAAAATTATTTATGATATTTTTCAAAGGTCTATTTCTCACAACCTATTAGTACATTGATGCAATATTTCGTACCACGTTCTACCACTATGTTGTTTTGAGGCTTTTAGTTTCAAAAATAAGTAAGGCTAAACATGAAGACAAATCTATTCAAATTTTATAGGGGGGGATCAAGAAGGAAAGTTAAGGTTGACATTATGCTCACTACGACTAGTTCGTAGTTTGTTCCAGGGTGTTCTGAATAAATGCACTAGAGTATTGCGCTATGCAATAGCTAGACAAAGTGTGTGGATGTTCATTGGACCAAGTATAGTGTGGTTTGGGTGACATGTATTTCATGTCCCCACTCTTGGAGTAACGTGTGCGTTTTAGGACATAGTTGACTAGACATTGTGATTGATAAACTAACTTGTGGATGACTCGTAGATATTATGAATATTATCAATCTCTCTCTCTCTCTCTCTCTCTCTCTCTCTCTCTCTCTCTCTCTCTCTCTCTCTCTCTCTCTCTCTCTCTCTCTCTCTCTCTCTCTCTCTCTCTCTCTCTCTCTCTCTCTCTCTATCTATCTATCTCTCAGATGTCTCCATTCCACTTTGTCCATTCTCTCCCTGTCCTCCCTTTCTCTTTCTCTCTCACATCTCTCTCTTTTTGCCTATTACTCTCTTTCTCTTGGAATCCCTACATGTAATTTTTCCTCTTGTACATGTGTGAGGATGTGGATTTAAGGATCAAGAGATTAATATCTTCAATTGATTCAACATGAGTTTAAGTGTTCTGAAAGGTGATTTGATTGATTTATGTGGTATGGTGTGATGATTGGTTTTTCTGTTGGTTTTGTATTGCAGAGTTGTGATTTCTGGTTTGTATTGCTCTTGAATTGATTTATTCTATTGAGTGTATTTTTTAGAGTGTTTGGGATGTTCATGTGTGTCCTCAATTCGAGTGGTTCATGATTTGGAACTTCACAAGCATATCTTTCAGTTTGTTAGTAAGTTATGTTGGTGTTCTTGAGCTTCAGAAGGGAGGTGATGATGATTCTTGTAATCCAAGTTGTTCTAGTTGTTACAGTGGAATCACGTTGCTTGTTGATGTTTTTTGATCCTGTTCTATGCATATTAGTGGTCTGCATTGATCGTTGTGTACAATATTGATTTTTTTTTGGTCCGGTAGTATTCTTCGTGTTACATGACTTTCTAGCTGACTCGATGGTTCTTGCGTGTTGCAGATGATCTTGGAGAGATATTTAGTGGTGTTGTGTGTTCAAGGTTTTGATTTTGGTCCATGCTATGTCCTTGCCGACATTGTATTGGTCTGCATATTAATTTATGTATCATGTGATGTAGTTTTGTAATTAGGTCTTATGAGTCGAGCCGACCTTGAAATTAAGGTTGATAATTTGTATAAGTAAGAGTAATAATCATGTAAGATGTGTGTCTGCATTCTTTGAGAGTGTTGTATGTGTGAATAAGTGAATTGATCTTTCAGAAGTGTGGAGAAGAGCAAAGAAGTGTAGCAGAGTAGACAATGTGCTTAACCGGAACTGTGATCAGGTATTTGGAGATGCTATTCTTTCAGTTCATGTAATCTAGATTGTTGCCCGATCTTTGTAAGGTAGTGTGCCTTCCCTAGGTTGTGGCCCTTTGTTATTTTTGAGCAGTCAGTTGTAGGCAGTGTGCTTGAATGCATGTGCTTTCCTCATTGTAATATTTACACATACTACGACAGAGTATTATCATATTGTGTGTAGGTTCTCACTATGGTTTTTCCCTTAACCGGGTTTTCCATGTCAAAATCTGTGTGCTATGTGTGTTGTTGTTGTGGTGTTAATCTTTGTTATTGTTGTTCTTGATCAGATATGAGGTTAAGGTCAATTTTCTTAAGTTTGGTGAAAAATTATTACCCCCCCCCTCTCAGTTTTCCTGCATTATTGTTGCCAACACTCTGGAATGCTAGAGCTCAAGAAAAGGGAAAGCATGGAAAGTTTGGAGCTTTGTGGTTAGGCCCTTATGTCATGGCAGAGAATAATGGTGAGGACTCTTATTTCCTCACAGACATGAATGGTGAAATGCAGGAATTGCCAATGCATCGATAGTTCCTAAAGCATTTCTTTTCTTAATGCCTTTTCCATGCACAGTAGATTAGTGTTTGTACATATTTTGTAAATATTCTTGGTGTTTTTTGTGTTGGTTTGCTTCTCCAGAGATCTAGGATCTTGCCATGCCCAAAAGGGGTATACATCCCTAAGCTAGAGCCACTGTTGGGACTTCAAAGATTTTGCCTGATTTTGAAGCCCTACTCTCAAAATTTTGATTTTTGACACTCGGAGTCCATTTTCCAGGATAACACACCATGTTAGCTACACATGTTTTATAGTCTAGCAGATGTTCAAAATTCACTTGGATGGCAGTTTTCAATGAGACATTGTCTTTCGACAAGACTACCCTTTTCTCTTATCGACTCTTGCGTGTTATGCCAATGACCCTCCTTTTGGGTGTGATATCTTTGTGTTTGGCCAAAATGTGTTTTGGTGGTGTCCTCTCTTGGTGTCGGGCCCATTCCATTCATGTACACATAGGCATACATGTGGCTTCCATGAGTTGGATCCCCTAATAGTTGGGCCCACATTGTTTGAGTGTCTACAAAAGTCCAGGTGGTGAGCGTGTGTTGGTTCGTTCAGAGTGAGATGTAGTTGTGTGGGCCCTTTCATTCACAGTTCGTTCACGCCATGTTGTTGGCATGGGTTGGTTCTTCCAATTGTGTGGGCCCTTTCATTCATGGTTCGATGGTGCCATGTGGCAGGAACAGGTTGGTTCTTCTAGTTATGTGGGGCCCTTGGTGGTGTATCGGGGTTATGTTATTTTCGGTATAGATTTCCCTTTTAGAAAGACCTTTTCACCTTTGGTCATCCTCTTGTGTTACACTGATATGTTCTCTTCGATGTGATGGGAAACAGGTCATGGCAACACTGTTCTTCTTTTCGGCCAGACTTGCTCTTTCAACAAGATGATTTCCTTTGTATATAGAACCATGGAGACATAGCAACGTGGAGTTTTCAATGTGACACGTTTATTGTCACATTTAAAGAGGTGGATGCCAATAGATGAAGGTGGACCCCACTTGAACATGTCATTGCCCGAGTGACCAATAAATGAACACCAAATGGACACATGGACGAGGTGGGCCCATTGCCCCATCTCTTAAGTGGAGTAAATAGCAATATTTTTCTATAGATCCAATGGTCTAGATTGTCACATGGTTGCACGATTAATGGAACATGAACAAGAGCTTAATGCAGCAGCCTCGCCAGCTTACTTAGCATTGGGGTCCCACAGAAGGCCATGACTAAGAAGTAGGGATCATGATTGACCACAGTTGACCCATGTTGACATGTTGAGTTGAAATTGGTAGTTGGTCCATGTGTTAGCTTGTATGGCATATGGGCCCAACATTCAAATAAGGAATACAAACAACTATCTCCCACCACCCCGCGTGGTAAGAGTAAGCACATAAAGGGCATCGTGGGGTAAGAAGAGGCCCAATGGGATTCATAACCCGCCACCCCATGATGTGAAAAGTGAATTGCAGAAGGCCTTGTGGGGTATCAGATAGAAGAAGGTAGTGGGTGGCCCCGCTACCTCACACCTAGAAAAATGAAGAAGATCAGCCCCCACGGGGTGACAAAGCATGATAAGTGAAAGGGATCCCGCCACACCGCACTGTAAAAAGTGATGAGAAGATGAACTTGAAGAGCAACATAATGGTGTAGTGAGGGACTTCCCCCCACTATCCCGTAGTATCTAAAGCCAAGGTTAAGTTCTCCCATGGGGTAAAATAAGCAAAGAGGACCTGGTTTCCCTGCTATCCCGTAGCCATAAAATTAAAGGAGGATCTTTGCGGGAGTCAAAACGACAATGAAAGGAAGGTATCCCGCCAGCTCGCAGAAGGATTATTATTGAGGAAACACATAATGCACATATTAGTTGACTTGCAAAAACATGTCTACTTGCAACCGAATAGTCAGATTATCCACACAGATGGTTGACTAGGGTTGACCGAAGGACATGTGTGAAGTTTTGATGTCATAGATCCTTGCCGATAGACTTGATAGTCCATGTGGTTGTTGAATGAGCTTGACCCAGTGATTTGAAAATTGAAAATGATGAAAAGTGGCTTCCAAGTGGTTAGATATATTATTTGACACATAGAGGTCGGTGCCTAAGAATGGTAGATATTAAATATGGTAGTTCTATCCAATCTGAGCAGGTCGACAAATGATGGAGATTTCATTAATGGAAATCTTGTTGCAAATTATTCTATAGCTCGAGGTGATCTACAATGGATATGAGATCTTACAGGCAGGTGAAGGTTACTGAATTTTCCTTTATTAATCTTTACTTGGTTGTATTTAATTTGGTATATTCCTTTGGAATCCCTACATGTAATTTGTCCTCTTGTACATGGGTGAGGACATGTCATTTCTTTATTTTTCTTTATTAAGGAATTTTAGATTCACTCCTTAAGAGGATGTGGTAGATGACACACACATTTTATGAATAGTGGCATTCATAGATTTGGGAGTTACGTTGTAACTCCTCTCCTCATCTCTATTTAAGATATGTCTCCTCTCTCATTTCTTCTTAATGGCATTATTGTAAAGAGCTTCTTGCTCTCTCTCTCTCTCTCTCTCTCTCTCTCTCTCTCTCTCTCTCTCTCTCTCTCTCTCTCTCTCTCTCTCTCTCTCTCTCTCTCTCTCTCTCTCTCATTTTAGGCATTTCCTCATTCATAATAACACAAGTTCTTTGTGTTTCCCCTTTCAAAATTTCTTGTGCCTCCTTCTTCACATTTGGGTGTCTCCAAGGTTTCTGCATTTCTCTTGGTAACATTTACTTCATCAATAAACTTACTTGGATTTTGTTTTTCTTTCCTTGCTCTTGTATTTCCTTTCAAATTTGATGTACAGAGAAGGATATATGGAAGAACACTTAACTGGTAGTGATAAAGTCACTAAGATCGGTAAACCGGTACAATTTTTGTTTTATTTTTGCTTTGTTATGTCGATGGCTGACATAAGTAAGGTGTTTAATGTAATTTTGTCTAGATTCATTGAACCTAGGAAATTGTTCCAAGGTTATAAGTTGACTAAGTTGTTGTCTATAAAAATTGTGATTAGTTATGAGATAAGGGTGTGAGATCATTAGCGAAGGATGCAAACTTGATTGTGTGGTGATTAGTGAAGCTCTATATTGATGTGTTGTTGAAGTTTTTGAAGGAACTAAAGCAGATCTTATCAGACACAAAAGTGTTATATGAAGACCATTGAATTGTTGTTATCCTAATAGTTTCAACAGTCAAATCCCTTAATCGGGTAGGTCCTGACAGGCCTTAATTTGTAAATCCCCTAACAGGGTAGCTCAACATTTGAGTTTAAATCATCTTGTGAGGTTTCTCCTAACATGGCTCATCATAGCAAATCCCTTCACCGGGTAACTCCTAACAGGGTCTGCTCCTAACAGGGCATAGTTGTTACACCTTAACTGGTCAAAGATTTCTATTCTACATATAGTGAATCTTGTGGGTTTAACTCCCACCATGGTTTTTCCCTTTTGGGTTTCCACGTATAAATCATTGTGTTATGGTTGGCGTCTTTTATATAGTTTTTTCTTATGTGATTATTTTCCTTGCGTGCCTATTGATTTTAAATTTGTTAAGAGGTATAACTAGATTCTTAAGATTTTTGCTTGCACTGATTCACCCTCCCTCTTAGTTTCTTACAATTTTATCATATCTATTGTAGCATCACTATTTGTCATATTGAAATATCTAAAAGTGGTGTGAATATAGGTATACCCGCCTTGGTCCAATAGAGCCTAAAGTGTAGAAGGCTTCCAAAGCCTTGTTTGTTGGCCACTGAGTCCAGTTATCTATAGATAGAAATGGGGCCATTCTTACTGGAATATAAGTTGGAAATCCAACAATTCCCATGTCTAGTAGTCTAAGCAGATCCTCATACTACTATTGGCAAGAGATGTCAATTGGCCATGTGTGTGTCGTTTGCATGATTGGTATTTGCGCTTTAATTTTTTGTCCTATGCCTATACCTATCCAGGTTTGCCTTGATCATTCTATATCTTGGTATGTATTGGTGTACATTGGGACATGTTTTTTGTGGTATGACATGTTTGTTGGTTTCTCTTGTACGATCCAATAAGTTTCACATCTACTCCATTATGGTTGTCTGCAAACTTGTGTGCATTGAAATAACCTATTATTTGAGAGTCTAGTCCACACAATGGAAATTCAAAAATCCTAACTTCTATAGTTAGTGGTGTATATAATCTGTTGCAATATCAAAAATTAGGAATTCTCTCCATATTTTACACAATGAATCACATCCACCCATCCACCCTCCATCCTTTCATTTGTCCTAAGACTTCAATTTATTCATTCATACCCCCCTTCTTCTTCTATTCTATCTATTTTATTGTATTATGGTTGGCACATCACACAAAAATATCCCATAATCATTTGCATTTGCAGTTTCATTTCTCCTTCACACATATTTGGCTTGCATTTATTCATTTTGTTGCATTCATTTTGTCTTGCATTCATTTTAGATTGCATTCATACCGTTTCATATTATTTTATCCTCATTGTGCATTTGATTTTAGGTTAGGGTTCATTGCATCTTTCATCTTCTTTCATTTCATAGGATTTTTGGATTCATTCTATTTCAAAGTTCATTGCATTACATCTTTTATATCATTTCATTTCCGTAAAATTTCCTGTTAGGATTTATTGCATTCCATGTTTCATGTCATTTCATTTTAGGATTCATTTCATTCCCACTTACATATCATATCATTTTATCTTTCATTTCATTTTAGGATTCATTTACATTTGCATCATACCATTTTATCTTAGGATTCACTTCATCTTATATTGTTTTAAGGCTCATTTCATTGCATCTCATTTCATATTGCATATGCATACATTATACTTTCCATTATACATATCCATAACACAATCACAACCATAAGTGTGCATTCTCCTAACATCATATTCATATATCATAACCCTTACACTTTAACATAACATATGTATCATAACTACCTAATCCTGCATCCATTATAACCATCAACACATCATATAGGCATCATCATAAACATGCATATATAATCCGTCCTGCTTACAACATATGCTAGGTGAATCATATCAACCATCTAAACTTCACACCACATATATGAATATCATATCATCAACACATAGATACATGTACATGCATCCAACCATCCTAGATCACAAACATGTCAGAAACATCATAATAATAATCATCATTGTAACATAATATAACAAATAAAAATCATCATAAATACATCACAATCCATAATAAATGTCCATCACAAAACAACATCAATAAATGAATCACCGCCAAATTCATGAGTCATCTCAATGCTCATATATGTATATCAAAATGTTGATGTGTCTAATCATAATAAAGTGAAATGTCTTCAAAGGGTCATCAAAAATGGTAGAATCAATGAGCTACCTAGTGCTTTATCTATTGGAACCTAGATCTTCCCATCTTTCTGAGGGTCCTATTAGGGGAGGCCATAGTGTGCGCATACAAACTGATCCTCTTGAGGTCTGAGACTAGTTATGCCCGGATCTTGCACTCTTCATGAAATAGGTTGCTCTCTTCTCTACGAGCACATCTTGATGATACAAGTCCTTGTAATATTGCATCTCTCCATCTACTCTATTTGTGTGCTGGCACCTATGACTTCACTGAAGACCTATGTCATACTAGCTGGTATCAACATTTGCCTCGCTATATCTTTCTATCCTCTAATCTAGGTGGTGTCGGCTTGACTCGATGTCAACTATACCCTCACACCATCAAGCTTTGTCTCAATAACCTAGATCCTCTCCACCATCTCTCATCCTTGGGTCTCTTGCACTACCTCTACGATCACATCTGCCTTCATCCTAAATGCATCCCACTCTACTAGTATAGCCTCAAGGGCCACCTGTAAAGTGTCTCTCTGCTCGTACCCTGTATACCTTAGCTTAGATGCTCTCTGCACGAGCTCACTCTCCATGCACCCTAGCCCTCTCCCAGACTACCTCATCATGTAAGCTCATTTCTTGAGCTCTCTTAGTGTCCCAATCAACAACCATATGATACAACATAGCCTGTGTAATAATTGGTTATGGTTGTAGAGGTGGCACTGGTGATCCATGTCCCTGTGGTACTTGTTCTTGTACTCACAGTACCTGCATCTGTATCTATGGGGGATTTTACCCCCTCCTGACCTATCTTTGTGCTCATGGTACCAGTCTTAGTACCTGAGCCTTGGCCTCTACCATAGGGACATCACTGTCCCATCCCTTTTCTCCCTCCTTTGACTACTTGCACAACTAGTGGTCTTGCCTCATCTGCCCCCAAAACCCCCGGTATGGTGAGCCTAGCTAGCCTATGTTCCTCCCACCATGTGTTGTATGTATCTATCATCCCTGCATTGATAAAATCTACATGGTTATCCTAATCAATTGATGCTATGTAGATGGAACTACTCCATGCATGCTCCGACTCCATTGAATTCCTCTAGGTGATAGTCTCTCAAGTAATTTGTGGATGTGTCCTCTCCTCACCCACTATGTCCTATTATATCCCAAACTAGTGCATGACCCTATGTGGAAGGTACTAATCAATCACATGCATTAGGCACCCCATGAGCCAACATGGTGTCTAAACATATGCAAGATAGTAATGATCATCATCCTAGACCTCACATGTCCTGTAAAGCCTCCATGTAAAGTCCATTGTCTCATCTATACACTAGTGCCAAAATCCCATAACTCCCATATGTGTATAGCGATGTAGGGGTGGTCTAATTATCGATCCCGCACTCCTGGGGGTCAACGGATAGCTATATGTTCAAATGCCAAAATGTGTACCAAAGTTGCTCCTATACTTAGACTCTTGTACCCGCGATATACACACATGTGAATATCATGGTACAATTGACCCATCATCACATACCCCCATGCATACTAAGTACCCATATGCATTATCCTATATAGGCACCTAGACCATCCAATTGAAAATCTATGGCCGTTGAGGTCGAGCATCATTTGCATGTTGATCAATCCTACTAGGTACAATACAAAATGCAGAATTCATTGTTGGCTCTCCATCGTCGACTCCAATCGCATCCTCGTGCAATCTATAAGCACGTCATCTATCCAACATAATAACCTAAGTTAATTCTCCCCATCCTCGAGCCTATACTATGGGATGAATCACTTGATGGGAACCCACGAAATCCTCTAGATGTCTAGAAGTGTGATCGATGCCTCTCCGGTGAGAAGCTGGAAGGTGTATGTGTCGTTGTGCTACCTCTTGATCAATGTCATAATCATCACATTGTGTGTAGACACTTAAAATTGATTAATTAATTTAATCAAATTGTATTCCCTTGGGTGTTTGTATTAATTAAATCATCCATATTATTTAATTAAATATGTCACCCTTCTGCCTAAATTAATTTAATTAATAAAGCCATGTCCAATTAATTGATTGACCTTTTAATTAATTAATCCCTCTTTTCCCTTGTTATACTAAATAAAACAATTTAATTATTTTACTTAGTTCATGTCACATTTTTCCTCTTTTTATTTGAATTTAATTAATTCAAATAATCCAATTGAGTCACATGTCTCCTAACCTAAACCACCATCTAACCTTTGTCCTAACCTAACCCTTGGGTTCTAACCAACCCTGTCCACTTAACCAACCTTATCCCTTCTAATCTCACCCTCACATGTGTGTGCACATTCCTAATATCTTTAATATTTGGAAAAGGATATTTGTCATTTGGGTGGTTAATCTCCCAAATAGACATGTGTCCTCAAGTACACATGTCACTCCTCTCTTTGACACTTGTCTTTTCCAAACACACTTGTCATTTCTTGTTGACAATAAGTGCGGAATCCAATTCCACATGGAACCTTGAGGATTGCCACTTGTCCTCTCTAAGGACAAGTGTCTCATTTCTCAAGCCCTTCCTCTCCCTTCCAAATCCTATTTAATCCCTTAATTTTATATGTATTTGATGCACTTTTCACAATCATACCATCGTAATGCCGAAATAACTACTCAATTTACACAATCATTTTCATCAATCACACCTTGTATCAACCATCATGGAGCAAAATCAAACATCTGCAATATCATGAGCACACATCAAATTAGAGAACTATCAAAGTAAATTTGAATTTGGGGTTTTCATTTGTTTTATTTCATTTGTTATTTCCAATTTTACTTCTATAATGTTCTCATCTTGAGTGTTTGAATGGAATTTCTATTTTGCTTGGATTGTTAGTTTAGTATTTCAATCTTTTATTTTTGCATATTTTTATGTTGGCATTGCATGAAGATTGCATTAATGAAGTATAGTGTTGTCATTGATGTCAATAATAACTGGTAATGGAGTTGTATTGCAGCCGGTAGTGATGCAGTAATGCAACCGGTAGTAGAGAAGTGATGGAAACCGATATTCGTATTTCAAGCAGAGCGATCAACTGGTAACCCCAACCAATTGATATGCCAAACCCTAATCGATGGAGCTTGGTGAATCGGTTATGTTGATCTATGATCGAATGGTGATCGGAGATGGAGATGTTAGGTATGCATGATGCACGTGATAAGTTTCAAAGTGGTTTTTGCACTTAAAGATAACTGTTTTATCTAGGGAATGAACAAATGCATAGCATGAAGTGAATAACGTGTGATGAGTTACAAGATACAATGTGTGGTGATCCAGGAGCGGTCAAAGTTGTCTTGAACAATGTGCAGTTGATTGATATGTAATCCAACGGTCATGTTTTGACTGATATGTTTGTAATCTCTATGAGATCTTAGGTTTTGTGATGTGTTATCGACCTATTGTATTTTCTTATAAGGTCGATGAGTTGTTTTGTAATTGTGTTGGCAATTTTGTTAAGTGTGGTAGTGAGACTGTTGTTGAACCAGAAGGAGTGTCTGCAAAATGTTTTAAAGGCAGATAGGAGCATAAAAGGATCTGACGAAGCAAGATAGTGCTATTACCAAATCAGCAAAAACCCTGTGGTTCTCTAACCATTACAACAGTTAAATCCCCTAACCGAGTAAGCTTTAACAGGCTTGGTGTTGTCTAAATCCTCTAACCAGGTGATCCATTAGCTTAAATTTGAAATCCTCTATCAAGGTTACTCCTAATAGGGTATTGCCTTTAATAGGGTATTGTAGTCAATCCCTTAACTGGGTGGCCCTTAACTGGATCTGTTTCTAACAGGACATTTTTGCAAAGCTTCTAACAAGGCTTGGCTCCTAACAGGGTGAACTTCAGAAGAGTTTAGAATACTTGTGGGTGTTCATCCCCACCATAGTTTTTCCCATTTAGGTTTCCACGTCAAAAATCATTGTGTCAAGTGATGAATAATTTTGTGGATATGTTTTGATCTGGTTGATATGATTAATTGGTAAAGCCACTTAGATATGTTTAGATGACTAGAAGTGATCTGAAATGAGTTATTATTGATGTTAGTAAAGTGATTTAATGTTTTGGTTAAATGGTATGTGAGTTACAGATCTGTTACATTGTATCATTGATGTTTTGGTCAACCGGTAAGCTTGACAGTGCAGTATCAGTTTTTGTTATAGTGTTTAAACTAGTTAGTTCAATGATTGGTTTATGAGTTGGGATTAAGTTTGGTGAAAGTTTAGTTTGTTTTCTTGTTGGCATTACAATAAGTTTGTTGGTATGATATTATTGAGAGGGTTGTTGGAGATTGAGGATATAATTGATAAAGGATGATTACTGTCTGAATGATATTATTTTGTCATTGATGTCAAGCAATTGATTTTCTGATTCAGTATGATGTTGCCATATCTTAAAGAGTGTGTTTTGATGAGTATAAAGATGTCGGTAAGTGACACTGAAAGAATGTGAAAATGAATGGGAGTAATAAGTTATTCAATGGGAAACTATTATCAAGTTAGACAGTGATGAGATTATGATATTTTGATTGTTTTGATATCCTATATATGTGTATTCAAAGACTCAATAAGAAGGAGAAAAGATTTCATGCAATAGAATGAGTAAAGGTTTGATACTATTCTATTTTACCGAGAAAGGAGCGAGTCGGTAAACTCCAAGTTTATCAGTGTCCGTTAAAGAAGGAAGAAGTCACCGAGCATCCTCAGCAAGAAAAGCTATCAAGACAGTAACCGAGACGAATACAGAATGTCTACCGAATAAAGTTCAGAATTAACCGAGTATCAACCAAGCAATAATAGAACGCATTGGATGAATAAATACATTATTAAATGAAGGATGCCAATGAGTTGGAGATTTATAGAAGACTGGAATGTCGTGCAAGAAGTTTGTTAAGGATCAATGGCAATAAAAATTCAAGAGTTAGATCTACAGCACAGATTGAATGGTCATAATCGAGCACAAGTACCAAGGAAGGAATACAAGTTTCAAGGCAAGATAAAACGTTTTTCAGTTTGAAGGATTCAATGAACCTAGTCAAGTTTGAAGATCTAATGGCTAATATTAATCATGGGAAATGTGATTAAGGAGATTAAGCGGTTAGGAATTGCTTATAAATAAGGAAAGTTGATGAACAAAGTATGCGAGCAAATAGAAGAACAGCAATGTTGTAGAAGTGATTACAGAGTATAGAAGATTGAAGATCTAATTGAAGAAAAGAGTGAGAAGCCCAGCAAGGAGGAAGATAAGTCTTATGACAAGATTATTTTGAGCACATAGAGTCTGCTATAACATTTCAGATGTGAAGTTGTAGATATATTTTATTACTATTATTTATTTTTGTAAGTGATTGGAAATCTCTTAACCGAGTGGACCTAACAGTCTTATTTGTAAATCCTCTAGCAAGGTAACATTCTAATTGAGTGTTTGAAATCCTTTGACAAGGTCACTTCTAACAAAGTGCAAGATTCTGATAGATCTGAGGGAAATCCCTTGACTGGGTCACATCTAGTAATGTGTTTATGTAATCTTTAACAAGATTGGCTTTTAACCGAACATATTCTAGAAGAGTATATTTTCTTAGTGGGTCTGAAATCCCACAGTGGTTTTTCCCTATTTGGGTTTCCACGTTAAATCTGGTGTTAAATGTGTTTTGATGTTTCAAGTTTATCAGTTTATGAGTTTGAATGATTTACAGTCGTAGTTGCATATCAAGTAAGTTCTACCAAAGTTGAATCTGATTGGAACTATTGAATTGTGAGTTTATCTGATTCACCCCCCCCCCACCTCTCATTTAACTAACAATTGGTATCAAAGCTAGAACTCTGAAAGAAAAGTTTAAAGGAACTTGAGGCAAGATCCGAAGATGTATAAAAGGGATGCACCAAAGTTGAACAAGTCAAGTTTTACCACATGGCAGAAAAGGATGAAGCTGGACTTATCAGGAATTGGAGAATATGCAACATATTATCTGGAGAATGATTACACTGCACCTAGCACCTACCCTATGACAATGGAAGAAATAAAGGCAAAGCAAGAACATATTCAAGAATGATTGAAATAACATCAGCATTGACCGACTCAAAGTTTAATGATCTAGAAGGTTGTAATGATGCCAAAGCTATGTGGAATAAGCTTACATCTCGGTATGGTGGTGATGAACATGTTCAAAGAGAAAAAGTAGACAATGTAAGAGGACATCTTGAATCCATGAGAATGAATGAAGGTGAGAACATAATCCATTATAGTACAAGGTTAAAGGAAACTATCAATCAAATCAAAGGAGCAAGAGGAACTATTGAAGAAAAGGATGTAACAAGTAAGTTGTTGAGAATATTTATACTTGATTATGTCATTCGAGTCTATGCAATTAATGAATTAAGGTATGTACCAAACATGCTAGTCTCTTTGGATGCTACTATCAGTAGGCTACATGCTTTTGAGTTAAGTAATTTTGATAACAGTGGGTCTTCGGCAAACAAAGTTGAATCTGCATTCAGTTCTTTTCATCTTGGTGAATCTAATGATTACAATGATAGAATGTATAAGTATGCTGAAGGAAATCACAGTGGAGCAAGTGAGAGATTTCACAAAAACATGGAAGAAGTACACAAACTATATGAGGAAATCAGAAAGCAAGAAGAGTTTGAAGCATTATTGGCCAGAAGGTTACCGAGAGGCAAAGGTAAGTATAAAGGAAAGTTACCTTTAAAAAATTTTAACTGTGATAAAATTGGACATATGGCTTCTAACTATCCTGACAAAGAATCTAGTGAAAAGAGAGAATATCGAGATGACAGATAGAAAGACAACCAATACAGAGGGCACCGAGACTTCAGAAGGAGAGATAGAAAGACATGCCTAGTAGCTGATGAGGAATCCAATGATGATAAATCTGATGGGACTGAGACAGAGGAAGTTGTATATGTGGCTATCAAAGATGGATCAGATGAAGAAAGGTATGAAGAAAAAGCCTTAATATCACACATAAATAATAATGATTCTTGGATCATAGATAGTGGATGCTCACATCACATGACAGGTGATAAACACAAGTTTGTTAAATTAGAAGATTATGATGGAGGTTATGTCAGATTTGGTAATGATGCACCATGTCCTATGAAACGTAAAGGTTCTATCACACTTCTTGACAATGCTAAATGTGATGATGTATATTGGGTTGAAGGTTTGAAATACAATTTGTTGAGTGTAGCACAACTAAACAATATAGGATACCAAATTGAATTTTAGAAAGGAATTGTCAAAGTTCATGACAAACATGGAAAGTTGGCTGCTACCAAGACTCAAACAAGAGGTAATACATTTCACCTTGACTCAACTCGGAACAATTGTCTGTATGCAAAAATAGAAGATACCTGGTTATGACATAAAAGGTTTTGTCATGTAAATTTTGATAACCTGATCAAAATAAGTAAGAAGCACCGTGTAAGAGGTCTACCGAGCTTGGAAAAACCTAAGAATGCAATATGCCAAGGATGTTAGAAGGGTAAGATGACAAAATAAAGCTTTACAAGTAAGCCTTACACTTCTAAAGGAATTTTAGATCTTGTGCACACTGATCTTTGTGGTCCTATGAAAGTTCAAAGTGATTATGGTGATAAATACTTCATATTATTTGTGGATGATTACTCAAGGATGATGTCAGTTATGTTTTTAAAAGAGAAATCAGAAGCCTTTCAAATGTTCAAATGGTATAAGGCAAGAGTTGAAAAAGAAACAGGAAGACAATTGAAATGTCTAAGATCTGATAGAAGAGGAGAGTTTATTTCAGATGAATTTAACTTATTTTGCAATGATCATGGTATAAAGAGACAAGTGTCTACACTGAGAACACCACAGCAAAATGGGATAGTTGAAAGAAGAAACAGATCAATTGTAGATTGTGCCAGAACTTTTATGATAGAAAAGAGAGTACCTCAAATATTTTGGGGAGAAGTAATAAGCATTGCAGTTTACACCCTGAACCGAGTACAGCTGAAGAAAGGAACTATGAAGACACCGTATGAAATTTGGTATGACAAGAAACCAAATGTAAGTTATTTTAAAATATATGGAAGTAGATGTTATGTTCACAAAGATGACAGAAATGGAAAATTTGATCAGAAAAGTGAGGAAGGAACATTTCTTGGTTATTCCTCTAGGAGTAAAGCATTTAAATGTCTGATCAAATCATCTAACAAAATAGTGGAAAGTGCAAATGTGAAATACAATGAATTTGCAGAAAGGAATGATGAAGGAAATTCCAAAGAACCAAAAGATTATGAAGAGTTTGTATATGTACAACAAAGAAGTCTTACCGAGAAAGCCGATGAAGAAAATACTCAGTTACTGAGTGATGAAGAAGATCATACAGAGCCTACCGAGCCTATATTAGCAAAATATGTCAAAAGAAATCATGCATCAAGTCAGATTATAGGAGATAAGGATGCTCCAGTGATGACAAGGAACCAACTGAGACAGAACACATGTCTGATATCTGAGTTTGAATCGAGGATAGTAAAAGAGGCATTAAGCAATGAAGATTGGGTGAATGCTATGACAGAAGAGATTGAACAAATCAAGAAAAATGAAACATGGACATTGGTCCCAAGACCAAAAGAGAAAAATGTAATCGATACAAAGTGGATTTTCAGAAATAAGCTAAATGAAAAAGGTGAGGTCATTTGGAATAAAGAAAGGCTAGTTTGCAAAGGTTATGCTCAAGAAGAAGGAATAGACTATGGTGAGACTTTTGCACCTGTGGCAAGACTTGAGGGAGTGAGAACATTGTTGGCATATGTTGCTTACAAAAATTTAATGGTATATCAAATGGATGTTAAATCTCTATTTTTGAATGGTATACTAGAAGAAGAAGTCTATATTGAACAGCTTGAAGGATTTATTGAAGAGAAGAATAAAGATCAGGTATGTAAGTTGAACAAAGCTTTATATGGCCTAAAGCAAGCACCTAGAGCATGGTATGAAAGGTTGCACTCTTACTTAATAAAGATTGGATTTATAAGGACTAGTGAAAATAGCAACATGTATATGAAGAATGATAAGGAAAATGGAATACTGATTTTAGCCATATTTGTTGATGATATTATTTTTTGTGGAAATGATTCTTTATGTAAGAACTTTGGAAATGAAATGTGCAAAGAATTTGAGATGTCATTAATTGGTGAAATAAAGTATTTTATAGGTTTACAAATATTGCAAATGAAAAATGGGATTTTCACTACTCAATCCAAGTATATAAAGGAAATCTTGAAGAAATTTGGAATGGAGGATTCTAAACCTGTAAGTACTCCTATGACTACTAATTGTAAACTATCAAAGAATGATGAATTTGCATCTATTGATGAGACACTTTACCGATCTATGATTGGAAAGTTGCAATATGTATTTCACAACAGGCCTGATATAGCACATGCAGTAGGTATAGCTGGAAGATTTTCTCCAGATCCCAAAGAAACCCATATGACAGCAATCAAGAGAATTTTCAGATACTTGAGAGGCACTAAAGATTATGGTTTACTATATAAAAATAGGAATGATTTTGACTTAAAAGTCTATACTGATGCTGATTGGGTAGGAAATATTGATGACATGAAAAGCACAAGCGATGGAGCTTTCTTTTTGGGAGAAAGACTAGTGAGTTGGCTTAGCAAGAAACAAGGATGGAGGATCTAATTGGTTAGTTGATGCAGAGGATGGAGGATGGAGGATATAATTGCAGAGGATGGAGGATGGAGGATCTAATTGCAAACTTTCAGATTTAAGTATAATCTGGACCCAAACCCCTATGCTTCTATGGTGTCTCAAGTGCTCACAATGCCTTAATAAGCTCCAAATCTAACTCCACCTTATCCAGGTGTTTCCCCTACCTCAAAACACTTTAAATGACCTCAACTAACATGTCTCCAAGGTTACCAAGCCCTCAAATCATCAGCTGATACAAAAACCCAATTTTAGCCCTTCACTAGGCCTAGTTTCCTAGTAGCCTACTGGACTGTTTTTGGCTCTTTTCACACACATTTCCCAAAACATGGACCAATTTTATGACTGATTTAGATGCACAATATAAACCTCTATCAACTCCCAAAATCTTGCCTATGGTTGTTTTGGAACAAAGCCTTCAAAAAACCGCTGTCCTCAATCCCCAAGAGGGCTAATTAGGTCCACTTTGTGAAGGAAGTATCCTCCAAACTCGCAACCAGATTAAACCCTTTTGGAAAGTCTTTATTTATGGTCTAAATCAAAGGATTTACCAGGTTTTAGGTCTTGGTTGCACTCCTAGATACCCAAACACCAAAAACCTCACTAAATCAACCTTACAAGTAGGGCTTTCTAGAAATCTCACTTCCAATCACTTCCAAGGCTCAACCAAAGTTAAAAAACCTTCAAAATTGTGTGTCTAGACACTTCAATGTATAAAGTACCCCCTTTGTTTAATTAGATTCTCTGTTGCTACAACCTAGCCTTCATTTTCACTCATTTTCACAGTCAACTTTCATGGTGTACACCTGCAACCTTCATTAGTTCCTGTCAAAAGAAGTTAAAATAATATTTTACATGTTATTAGGCATCCACCCTATGAGAATCAGACATTTACATTCATATGATGGACCCATACATGCTTGGAGGCTCACAAATTAGTGAGAAATCATTGGTTTTCCTGGGACAGTCAGCAATTTTACAAAAAATGCTATCTTTACAGAACTTCAAAATGTTTTTAACATGAAATTATCACTCTAAGGAACCCTCAAAATATAGCCACAACAATCCTTTAGTCTATCAATGCAAAGGAAGCATGAAAAACACAAAGAAATGACATAAATTTAGAAGTTTTTATTGCTGTTTCTGTACCAGTCCGTACAAATCCGTACCAGCATCATCCTACCACACAAAAATGACTTTAGGGACTTTATAATATCTTCCCCAACCAACTCCAACCAATTTCCAACTAATCCAAGTGATTAAAATGTCAAAACAACTCTAAAACCCATTTCCCACCAAAACTGGAACTAGTTGTTGAAATTCAAAATTTGAATTTTCAACTTTATTTATAATGTTTTTAATCTACTAAAACTTATCCCATTCAACTTATTTTGACATAATCAGATCATTTAATCATATTAGACTACTAACCAACCTATTTAGACTCCATTTCCCAATTACATTTCATTTTGGTCCTAAGGCCTTTACTAGGTCCTCTAGGACATTTACACATTACATCACATTTGTCATTACAAAGGGCCATAATAGGCTTTAAAACATTCCAATTAATGGATTTTAATGTCATAACCTTTTCCTCTATCTTCATGTCTTCATTTGTCCTCCTAGGTGCTCCTGCACCACTGATGCTGATTGGGCAGGAAATATTGATGACATGAAAAGCACAAGCGATGGAGCTTTCTTTTTGGGAGAAAGACTAGTGAGTTGGCTTAGCAAGAAACAAGGATGCATTTCACAGTCAACAGCTGAAGCTGAATATGTCATTGCAGCATTGAATTGTACCAATATAGCATGGATCAAACAACTGTTGGAAGGTATGAATGAGATAGTTACCGAGCCAATAAGTATATTTTGTGATAATACAAGTGCTATTAACATTTCAAAGAATCAGGTAATGCACTATAAGACAAAGCATATTTCTATAAAGTATCATTATCTAAGAGAAGAAGTTCAAGAAAAGAAAGTTGTGCTAGAATATGTTAGCACAAAGGAACAAATAGTAGACATCTTCACAAAGCCAGTGCCAAGGGACACTTTTGAGTATCTCATAAGTAAGTTAGGGGTCCTACCCCTATCGAGTACTCGTTGACAGAGTTCGGTGAAAGCATCAATTCTATGACTCTACAAAATACTATTTGTGAGTTGATACTGACTTACACACTTTAGAAGGTTGTCTAAAGTTGTGCAGGAAATAGTGAATGAAGACAAGATGCTGACCGAGACTAAGATGATACATTTGTATATGTTTTAAAAGCAAGTAAATTACTTCACAGGGGAAGTAATCATGGATCAATTTTACTTTTGGCATTATTGTCAAAGGGAGAGAAGACTAATGACAAGAGAAGTTTACAGCTCAAGGATGACAGGAGAAGAATAACAGCAGTTTGAATCAATTGGAATAAATCAAGTTGGTATTGCCATCAATGCCAAAGGGGGATATTGTTGGCATTACAATAAGTTTGTTGGTATGATATTATTGAGAAGGTTGTTGGAGATTGATGATATAATTGATAAAGGATTATTACTGTCTTAATGATATTATTTTGTCATTGATGTCAAGCAATTGATTTTTTGATTTAGTATGATGTTGTCATAGCTTAAAGAGTATGTTTTGATGAGTATAAAGATGTCGGTAAGTGACACTGAAAGAATGTGAAAATGAAGGGGAGTAATAAGTTATTCAATGGGCAACTATTACCTAGTTAGACAGTGATGAGATTATAATATTTTGATTGTTTTGATATCCTATATATGTGTATTTGAAGACTCAATAAGAAGGAGAAAAGATTTCATGCAATAGAATGAGTAAAGGTTTGATACTATTCTATTTTACCGAGAAAGGAGCCAGTCGGTAAACTCCAAGGTTATCGGTGTCGATTAAAGAAGGAAGAAGTCATCGAGCGTCGTCAGCAAGAAAAGCTACCGAGACAGTAACCAAGGTGAATACAAAATGTCTACCGAGTAAAGTTCAGAATTAACCGAGTATCAACCGAGCAATAACAGAATGCATTGGATGAATAAATACATTATTAAATGAAGGATTCCAATGAGCTGGAGATTTATAGAAGATTGGAATGTCATGCAAGAAGTTTGTTAAGGATCAATGACAATGAAAATTCAAGAGTTAGATCTACAACACAGATTGAATGGTCATAACCGAGCACAAGTACCAAGGAAGGAATACAATGAACCTAGTCAAGTTTGAAGATCTGATGGCTAATATTAACCATGGGAAATGTGATTAAGGAGATTAAGCGGTTAGGAATTGCTTATAAATAAGGAAAGTTGATGAACAAAGTATGCAGGCAAATAGAAGAACAGTGATGTTGCAGAAGTGATTACAGAGTACAGAAGATTGAAGATCTGGTTGAAGAAAAGAGTGAGAAGCCCAGCAAGGAGGAAGATAAGTCTTATGACAAGATTATTTTGAGCACATAGAGTCTGCTATAACATTTCAGATGTGAAGTTGCAGATATATTTTATTACTGCTATTTATTTTTGTAAGTGACAGGAAATCTCTTAACCGAGTGGACCTAACAGTTTTATTTGTAAATCCTCTAGCAAGGTAACATTCTAATTGAGTGTTTGAAATCCTTTGACAAGGTCACTTCTAACAAAGTGCAAGATTATGATAGATCTGAGGGAAATCCCTTGACCGGGTCACATCTAGTAATGTGTTTATGTAATCTTTAACAGGATTGGCTTTTAACCGAGCATACTCTAGAAGAGTATATTTTCTTGGTGGGTCCGAAATCCCATAGTGGTTTTTCCCTATTTGGGTTTCCACATTAAATCTGGTGTTAAATGTGTTTTGATGTTTCAAGTTTATCAGTTTATGAGTTTGAATGATTTGCAATCATAGTTGCATATCAAGTAAGTTCTACCGAGGTTGAATCTAATTGGAACTATTGAATTGTGAGTTTATCTGATTCAACCCCCCCCCCCTCATTTAACTAACCTATCTACCGATTCATCATATTATCATTTTACTCACATAGTGTACACACACACATGAACCCTCAGAGACATGATTCAACCCAGGCACCTGATAAACTTATAAGGCACTGAGAGGCGGGGTGAATCAGTGCAAGCAAAAACAACAACACAAATCCGATCACCACTTTAAATAACTTAAAGCTTAATAAATATAAAATAATTATTACCACATAAGCTAACACCAAATATATCATGCTCCACATACCACAAATATTTATACATGGAAATCCAAAAGGGAAAAACCACCGTGGGAGTTAGTACCCACAAGATTCACTATCTGCTGAATAGAAATCTTTGACCCGTTAAGGTCTTACAAATATGCCCAGTTAGGAGCAGACCCTATTAGAAGTCACCCGGTTAAGGGATTTACCTCAACCCTATTAAAATATTTGTCTTATTAGGAGAAACCTCACAAGAGGATTTAGACTCAAGTTATTGAGCTACCCTATTAGGGTATATACAATTTTAGGCTTGTTAGGACCTACCCAGTTAGGGGATTTGACTACTGCAACTGTTAGGAAAACAACAATAAAATGATCTACATGTAGCACCTTTGTGCCTGATAGGATCCGCTTCAGTTCCACTTAATACATCAACAACACATCAATACAAAGCTTCTCAATTTACCGCACAATCAAACTCTCAATACTCACTTATGATCTCATGCTCCATCTCATAACTCATTACACTTTTTATAAACATCAACTTAGTCGGCTAATAACCTTGGAACAATTCCCTAGGTTCAATAATTCTAGACAATCTTACACTTCACGCTTTACTTATGTCGGCCATTGACATAACAAGCCAAAAATAAAACATAGTGTGTACCGGTATACTGATCTTAGTGACTTTGTTCTACCGGTTAGTTGTTCTTCTTGATTGACTGCTCTATACATCATAATTTGATCATCTTGTTGAATCTGCCAATGCAGTGTTGAATATACCTACAAGTACATGTCTCCAACATTCTTGTAGAACCGCATCACCTAACTCTTCATTGATTGCTCATACCAGTTGCTTTGAATACAACTTTGTTCATGTTTACTGATTGAAGTCCTATTTGTCGGTTCACTGATAAACTGTCTCCTCTACCAGTTATGCTTTATCGGTTGGCCTAAAAGACTTAGATGACTATCAAAATATAGTTGTCATCAATGAAAACATAAAACAATTCATCATTCAACTTATTACTTCAAAACATCATCATCAAGCCAACAATCTCCCCCTTTGGCATTGATGGCAACACTTAGGAAAACAATTGCCCGTGTGCAATACAAAAATTGACTCAACTCATGACATGTACTCCCCCTTAGCAATTACAACATTTTACAAGACTTATCTACTACTCCCCATTATAATTACAATAAAATTTTGACTATACTAATACTCCCCCTTTGACAGCAATGGTAAAGGTAAGAAAATACATGAAAGATAAATGCAATATACATCAAAATTTGCATTACCATATATAGATATAAAAGTTCAAAATGTTTTACAATTCTATCTTATAAAATGCATCTATAAAATGAGACTTTAACTGCTTCAAATCATTGTGTAAAGTTTCCAAAAGAGTGTTGGTTATCTCAACATGTGTTCTTATCTGGCAAGCCATCTCATCCATGGCATCAATTGTACTCATCTCATGTGTAGCTATAATAGCTTCAGTTTCCTTGTAGCCTCTCTGCAAGATTTCAACCTTAGGGATCAAAAGTGTTTGTAGCTCCTGCAGTGACTTAGTCCTTTTGACCTATTTATTCTCATAAGATTTTAGCTTATGTTGAAGTTCAACAACCCATCTACCAAAAGTTATAACAGAATCATTTAGGGGGCTAAATGATTCACTTAAAACTTCAAGTGCCTTTTTAGTTTCGTGTTTCCTTTTCATGAGATCACAAAAAAAAATGAAAATTTGCAACAGTGAAAAGGATTTTACCTCCAATTTCAAGTGCATCTTTAATATGATCTTTATTAACCATCAGAGCAACTTTGTCTTTATCAATATCATTCATCAACTTCTCTAGTATTCTCTTCTTCTTAAATTCCTTTTCCACATTCAAATAAGTTGCATCTTAAAAAATGTTCATTTGTTCACTTATAAGGCACCGAGGGGGGGGGTGAATCAGTGCAAGCAAAAACAATAACACAAATCTGATCACCGGCATCGGCAACCAATTGACCTAACTTATCAATCGGTGTAGGAAAGGCAAAGCTATATGTGTTTGTTTGAGCTTCCTTTTGCTATTCCTTCATTCTTTTCTTCTTAGCTCTAGATTGCATGGCAGATGCAATCTCCATTAGTTCTGTATAACTCAACGTATCCATATTGATGGGTCCTTGAATACTTAGTTCATCATCTTCATCATCATCAATTTTCTTTTTAGAGGTAAGTGATAAAGGTATCACTTTAGGTTCTAGTTTCACTAATTTATTTTCTTCGGTCTCCTCCTCTTCCTTCTCCTTATCCTTTACTGATGGTGTCTTTGTATCAACTGTTTCAGTGATCACTGGTGGATCTTCAGCTTTCTATTGCTCTTCATCTTTCTCCTCTCCCTGTTCCTATTGTTCAGTCATCTGAGCATCTTCATCCTATACATTTTTAGTTTTTTCCTTCTTTTCTCCCTTAGTACCGGTTATATTAATTTTTGTATCATCATCAGGAATTACAACTGTCTCATTCTGTACATTAACTGGTTTATCATCTTTCGATTGATTAGTAAAAACAATCTCATCCGGTGAAAAATCATCAATATCTACATCATCAAGGAGATCTTTTGCCTTAAGCTTCTTCGGTTTCTCTTCTGCCTCATCATGTATCAACCCCAAAAATTTCTTCATAATTTGCTCCATCTCAGCATGTACCAACTGAGATTCACCAACTAATAATCTTGTCAATCTTTTCTTTGTCAAGAATAATGGCCTTGTCTTAGAAATAATTTTGTGAATATCTTCCCTAGAGGTTTCCGGTTGTAGATACATCAATATAAATTCAATCAATTCTTGGTCCTATTTTATAGCAGTTTTCCATCTTGCTTCCAATTTATCATACAAAGAATCAGGTATCAAACCTAGAAACTCAATCAATCCTTTACAGTACTTGTTCATATACCAGAAAATAGTATCTTCGATTTGCATTTGCTCAACTTCACTAAAATTGTTATAAAGTCTCTTTACATCAGTCAAAATGCCATACTTTCTAATTTTCTCCAAAATCCTTTCAAGTAAAGTGAGTTTACTTACCAATAGCTTCACAGATTTCACAGTAGGAGATCCAACCACTTTGGACTTCTTCCCACTAGCTCTCATTTCCTTCTATCCACCTTCAAATTCAATATCATCTTCCTCAACAGTTTCAAGTGTCCTTTGTTCTTGTTGTTTCTTTCTTTTCCTATAAACTTCTTTCACCTTGGGTACTTCAGGCTTAGCTTCCTTAGGTTTTCTTCTAATCTATATCTTAGGAGTAGGAGGGGGCTTCTCCTTCACCACTATACTTCTTATTTGTCTATCAATGCTAGTACTGATTGGGGCACTAGAGGATTCAACTTTCCTTACTTCAAACTTAGCTCTAGCTTCTGCAATTACCTCTTTAGTAAAACCTTGTTCAACTACAAATTGTTCCACTTCTTTTCTGAATTTCTTTGCAATGATCAATCTAGCAAGCTCAGAATGCACCTCAATATATTTCTCCTTATAAGTCCCAAACCTTGTAGCAGTAGTATCTACCGGTTGTGCTAGCAAGTGTTTAGCATAAGCAACCAAAAGATCTTCTTCAACTTCATAGCCCATAGGCATCACCCAAGTTTTCCTGGGATCAACTGCCCCCATCTAACATGTGTTTGTGTCAACCAAAAAATAGATGCTATCCTTATATCTATTGACAACCTGTGTCGGTATCCTCTCTCTTGCATGCATCATTTTTGAAAATCTTTGAAATAACCCCTATCAATCTTACTAAAATCATTACCCAATGTCCTGATGATGTTCTTCATCTGTAACAATATCAGTGTATCCTTACACTAATACATTTGGCCTAAAATTCCAACGGAGAAGGTATATTGTGAGCAAATTTGATTTTTTTTTTTTTTAAATGCCTAAATTCGTCGGAATTCTGACGATAATTTCACATTTGGTTTCGACGGAGAAGGCATTAGTAATGAAATTTGATTTTTTTGAAAAAAAGTGTCTGCGTTCGTCGAAATTCCGACGACCATGGGCATTAGTTAAAAAAAAAAAAAAAAAAAGACCGCAATTCATTTGCTCAATCAATCCCACATAAGCTTGGCGTCGACCTCTGGCAACCCTGTGTGTGATCCCCTAAAAGGTTAGGCTCTTTTGCATATGAATTTTCATTTTAAATTAAATCTTCTTATGCCTTAAGCTTTCTATCTTGAATATACAAACCCTGGTGCCCAATTTGCTCAATCTAGCTACATCCACCTGCCATGGCTTCCTCTAGTACACCCACCTTAATAGATGCCTCCACCAATATAGTGGATTGAAATCAATGAAAAAGGGGAAGAGTGGATAGAGATATTGTTGGAGGAGATCGGGTTGTGGTGATCATGAGTCCATAAGAGTGAAGAGGATAAGAGGGCACACTTGATGGAGGAGGTTGGCAAGTGTCCCAAAAAAGTGTAAAATCCATATGCACAAGATGTAATGAAAATTGGTAGATGTAAAAGCCATATTCCACAACCTTTGCTAATATCCTTTATGCCAGTGCTAAAATGTGAGGTTTGTAATAGGATGCGACATCCATCAAAGCATAATAGAGAGGAGATTTCTAACAAGATCGCAGATCAAACAATGTAGGAAAGCATTGATTACAAATAAATACAAAATTGCATTTTATAGAGTTTAGTAAAAGGGGAAATGAACAAACATAACACTACTTTGGAAGGATGCAGAGATAGTGTGTGGCACAATATAGAGACAGGCTATGCAAGAAACAAGAATAGAAAAGATGCAAGGTTGATCCATAGAGTAGGGTATGATATAATATACATACATACACACATGGAGCTAATTTTATATTTGAGAAGACTCAAGGCCCTACAGGGTATAAAGGGTCTAGTCACACAATTAGATTTTATAACAGAAAATATAAAACAACACCATGATAGCAGTAGTCGTTCGAATAAAATTTGGTATGATCTTATGAATATGTTGGCCAATCATTCTTTCTGACAGCACTTTAATTGGATTTGGAGTGTGCATCCATTCCAAAGAAGGGAAGACAAAAAAATTAGGCCTTGCAGGGATCTCAAATTGAGATCTATTGGCATATCGTTCTACCTCTCAAATTTGCATTCATTAATAGTTTTGTAACAAGTATTTACATATAATTTTTAAATGTTTCTTTTCATCTTAGGCTTTAAAGCCTCCTAGAAATCTTAGTCAGTAAACAACTAATTTTGATCATTCAAAGTCAAGAGCAGGTGTTTGTTAGGTTTCTGATGTATGCTTTGCATGTACTTAATGTTGGGTGTGTATTACACATGAATTAGTGGCATCATTGTAAAGACCCACTTGTGTTTACTCTTGACACAACTTGGTCGAGTAGTATTGCTTGGGTTAAAGCATGTTTTGAATTAGTTGACAAGTGTTTGAAGGACAATTTATGTTTGATGTTTGAGCATTGTCATAATGAAAATTCCACTCCCACATAATCGTAGCTAGTTGTGTAGCCTAAAAGGAAAACTCTAATTCAATCAATAATTCATTTCTCAATTTGCAAATAAATGCCAACCTTTCTTGCATATGCTTAAGAAGAATTCCAACTTTGAATGGGACTAGTTGTGACAGTCAACAATTGATAATTAAGTAATATATTTCCAATATTCTAATCCTAGTGGTACCCACTCTTAACTAGCCTCTACTTATATATATTCAACAATAACATATTAGTACACAAAAACACTCTTCATAATGATAACCATAAAATTACAAAACATTTTCACACATAACTATGCAAATGTATACTATCTATAATTCATAAGATGACATACTTTAGTACTTATAAAATAGTTTTATCGGTTAGAAAGTATCATGGTTTTAGAGTAAAAATTTGCAGTAACTAGAGTATAAAATTATATCAAGCCAAATAAAAGAGTCATTAAAATAGGCTCATAAAATCAATCATGTGTTTCTCTATATGATTGTCATTGAAATGTGGTGTTATATTGCAGAGTCAATATGTAAAACAATGGTATGCTTGGGATGGACACACTAACTAAATTTATTTGGCTAGATGTACTAAAATATATGAGATCTTGTTCCTTGTGGATAGGGAGAGTAAAAATAGAGGTAACTTGTCACCCTTGCTAAGTAGAGACTGCAAATAATAATTAGGATTTGAATCAAGGACCATTTTAATTACTTGCATCCCTTTAGTATATTGTACAAATTCATATATGTCTTCCAATATAGCAACTTAATGAAGATCTTTTATCAGCACCTTTGAAGATGAAAACAAAATATGTTGAGATTCCTCTAGAGATAGTAAATGTGAAGACATTCCACACTTAAATTCCTCTTGACTTACCTCCAAGTTTTTCTTATATTTTAACTGTGTGATCGTCAAGTATAAATTTCAAGTTTGCAAGTTTGAAGTTTGTTTCCAAGTGTCGTTTCAAGTCTAGTTTGTCCAAAAGTTTCCTATTTTATAGGTGTGAAGTCATGATTGTGTGTTTGATTTGGAAGTTTTCTAAAAAATAATGATATTGAACAAAAGCACAACTAGATTGTACAAAAGTGTAGAAAGATAGTGAAAAAGAATCATTCAAGGTTACAAATGCATAAAATAATTGGACAAAGGAGCAATTCTAGGTTACATATGTGCTTCTTCCCTTGAGACATTGAGTTAAAATACAATTAACACCCCTCTTAGATGTGCCATCAAACGTTAAAATTAAATTATCCATTGGAGAAGGAATTCACTTGACCCTATTCTCGCTTTTGGAGCACTAGTGTCTTATTCACCAACATCAAGAGATTCAATCAATTACTGGGAATATCCATATTTCTATGGAGAGGGTCCCTACTTATTGTAGGATTCACCAAGGCATTTGTCTTAGCCAGAGATCTATTGATCATTCTATAGACATTATCTATTGGTTTCATGCTAATTTGGATTTTATTTTAATTATTTCTATCCAAAACAATCCACAGTCATTAGTAGAACTATTCTATAGATAGCTTAAAGTGGAATTGGTGTTGCAATGTAGAAAACATCTCAAGTCATTTTAATGGAAGTTATAGACAAGAGTTATGGCCTTGACAAATGGGGGTGCCAAATAAATAATTTTCCAACAAACATTTTCATTTTTCCATTAGGTTTGTCCTTATTTGAATGCTCATTTTAACTTCCAAGGACACTAGTTAGTACTAGGTGTGATGATTTTTTGGTTCCACCAAGATCCCTAATATACTACTTTTAGTAAGTTTTCCTTTTTTTGAAAGCTATATAGTGGTTGGATTTGAATCATGTAACAAGAATAGAAGGCATTCATCTCTACTACAAAGTTTACACATTTTGTAAACACACTCGATTAAAATAAATTTCATTTTGTTCAGCTATATTGTAATTATCAATTTTGTATTTTATTTTGTTTAATTTTTACTTTTGGTACAATAAATTTCTCAACTAGTGTATTGTTCCCCAAATTACTAGCCTAATTTAGATAAGTTCTATCACAACCTAGTTGCTCTTGCATGTACCATCAAATGTAGTCGGATATTGGATATTTGAATTAAAGACGAGATTCAATGATATTGAAGAAATAGCTACTAAGTCCTCGAATTCCTTCAAGTTGTTGATCTAGGTGGCTTGAGGAAAACAAAGATCAAGGATGATGAACCAATTTGTGCTAATGCTCCGAAGTAACCAAAATAAGTAGTGGGCCCCATTGGAAAGGTTATTTGGCAATTGGACTCCCTTTAGAGCCTAGGTAAATTGTGACATCCCTAAGTTTGACGGTAAAATTTATGTAGATGTTGTTGATGATTATATTTCTACATTAGAGATGAATTTCTTTGTAATTTCTTAGATTAGGGAAAATAGATTTTATGTCTGCCCTACTTAAATTAGAATTCCAGTTCAACAATGTTGGATTGCTAGCTTGCTAGCCAAGGAAGAGTTGAAGGAACTCCACTTGATTTAGTGATGGAGGTGAATTTCAGTTTGGGTGGTTTCATGGAGGTCATCAAGGAATATTTTTCCAAAAGATACAAATGAAGAAAAGTAAATTTTGTGGCAAGTGTGAGAGAAAATTTGTATTTGACTACATCAATACTTAACACAAATTGTGTCCAAAACTTGGCATCAAGAACTCTAAGAAGCATTGGTTCTTCACAAATTGTAATGTCTAGCATCCGCCATTAGTACATCTAGATGAAAATGACATCTTTAAATGTCAAAATATTATTTGAAGATAAACTCAACCCCAAAGGTAAGAAAGGCCCTAAAATATGACAGAGATTTATGCTATTGTTTTGGTCTGCATACAATGAAAGGACTAAATATTGGAAGGAGACAATCATCCATACTTATCACAAGCTTTTGCAGCTCATGTAGACTCAAGGTGAGTTGCAAAATGACCATAAAAGGTGTTCCATGTACCTACAATGGTGAGCCATTTCTAACATAGTGTCACCTGAGACTTTTTCTAATTACCATAACAAGATGTTTTATAACATAGTGGATAAGTACCTAAAATATAACAAAGAGATCTATGCTATCATTTAGGTTTACATGCAATGGAAGGATTACATTTTGCGTAAGGAGATAGTCATGCATACTTATTACAAGCCTTTGCAGTTCATGTAGACTTGAGGTGAGTTTTAAAATTACCTTCATCAAAGGTGCTCCACGTACCTAAAACATTTTTTTTCAATTGAAAATTTGACACAAGAACGGGAGTAGTGATAAGGTTGTTGACTGCTTGACTTATCTTTCATCTGCAGCTTTGATAATAACACTTGGTTCTTCCAAGCATGAAACATTAGAATGACCTTAACTTAACATTATAGATCTTGAATTCTTTGACATATACCAAAAATTCACAATTAGGTGGTGGGTTCTTGATTTTCACATAGAAAATGAGCTCCTATGCTACATGAGACACATTTGTATTCTCACTAAGGAACCACCAAAGATGATTTGGGAATTTCAGGGACATATGGGGAAGTTTTCATGTGTGATGATGCCATGAAAGGTCTGATATCCCTATGTATCAGACTAAGAAAACCAGTAAAAGACAACAAAAAAATGCATTGAGAAGGCAAAAGGTTTAATTGCCTAATGTTTGGTGTTGAAGTGAGGTGTGGGGACCCTGCCAAGTCAAATAATTTGTTGTAGTTTCAAAGGGTGGAAAAAGAGTAAGCATTTTATTTACTAACCTAATAGACCATCCATCATAACAATGATTACCAATGATGTGTGTGTTGCAAACAAAGTTCTAGAGGAAGTCTCTTTCTATTGTAATACTAGGTGAGTGTTCATAGACCTTGTGTAGGGTCCTCCAAGCCTAGAGTACAGAGTTTGAAGCCTAGATACATTGATTTGGCCTTGTGGCCATCAATGAGTTTTGACCCAATAGGAGAAGTCTTGAGACTGACAATTTTGGAAGTGTGGCATTGTTGAGAGCCAACACTTAGGTGTGAATCCTATCTTCACAAATTATGATCAGTTACCATGATACTTGTGTAGCTAGGAAATCAGAAATCATCAAAGCAATCAAAATACTAATCATAGCTCAATCACAAAAGCACAAATGCAATGATCAATCCTAACACACTCAATAAAGACATGAAAATAAAACATTCAAAACTAAAAACTAAGCAAACCAGATGCAGATCTGAATGTCTCCTTCATGCGGCTCCATTGTCCTTCTTTCTTCTCCAAATAGCCTTTGTTTGTGGATCTCACCTTCAAGTGCATAAACCTAATGTGAAAGCAAGATTGACATTGGCACAAGAATACTCAAAGTGTGATTGATTCGACAAAGTAATTCAAACAAGTGATTATTTCGATAATGTGATTATTAGATCATATGATTATTAGATCGATAATGTGATTAGGGATCAGGGACCTTGATTGAAGAAATTCATCCAATTTATAGACAAATTGGAGAAAAAATCAGATTAGCATGAAAGTGATTCGAATAGAAATTCAAATCAAGAATAGCAAAATTATGACAAGTGTATGACAAATTGCTATGCAAAGATTTATGACAATTTATGACAAATTTATGACAAATTGCTATGCAAGGATTTATGACAAGAATTTGAAATAGAAATAGACATTTAGGAATTTAGGAGAAATTAGAAAATTAAGTTGGAAATAATGACTTGGAAATTAGGAAATTGATGAAAATTAGGTAAATTAATTAATAATTTCTCATTCATTAATTAATTTACAAAAATAGGAGGAAATTAATTAGCCAATTAAATAAACATTTAATTGTGACAAGAAGACTTAGGATAAATAAATAAATTATTTAACCTAAAGGGGAGAATGACAATCAAGATTAAATGAATAAATCATAAAACCTTAGAAGATGAATTAGAAATGCAAAGACGACAATAAGGTCTTGATGTAAGATTGATTTGATGTCGATTCAATCATGATTTTGAATTGATAAATGATTTGATTGATAAATGCACCAATTGACGCAGAACAATGACTAATTGATCCAAATTGACATGATTGAGAAGGATGACGATCGATGTCAAATCGATCGCAAAATGACAAGATTGAAAATGACAACGATCGATGACAAATCGATCGCAAAAACCCTAATTAGGATTGACAATGTCCAAAATGATGACAAATGAACACGCACATTGATGCGACAGGATAAGATCGACCAAAATCATGACTGAAGATTATTATCAACAAGACCAAATTCGAAAGCAAGACAACTGAAGAATGCAGACGAAGAACTCGATGCTCGCAAATGATAAAGACCAAGTGTGTGACATAGGAGAAATGTTAATGCGATGCAAAAACCCTAAAATAAGGCAATGCGCAAATGTTAAAGTACAATTTCGCAAGCGTTGACCATTTTTAGGTGTCTACATTTTGCCCCTCTTTGAGACAATGCGATTTTAAGCGTTGTTTCAAAGAACAATAATGAAAATGCCCCAGATACTGACAATGACATATGCATGCTCCCTCAAGGAATTGGCCAGAAACATGCAGAAAAGAGGGCAATTGATCGATAATAATGACAGAACATGATAGGAGCAAATAGACTGACAAGACTGACGGAAGAAATGTTAGTAAGCAGAAATTAGACAGAGGACAGGTAGAAATGAAGAAAAATTTGCTTTCACCAATGCATAGAAGTAGGCGAGAACCTTTATTTAATGTAGCAAAGCGGATGCAGAGCATCATGGCATTGAAGGCCAGAGCTGAAACGCAACCCTTTTTGCAAAAGACAGACACATTGCAGACAAACAACAATGACAACAACAAAAAAGAAAGGGACCATGAACCATCCCGGTCACTCTAAATCACTCAGTGACATCATCGAGCAACATAGGAACATGATTGAAGATAAATCAATAAATGATAAGACTCGCTAATTCCAACAAGTCAAACAAACATTTTGATCTTCATTGTCAAAAGTTGAAAGTGTTGATAGGACGATCATGTTGTCTGGTTTCAGGACATGCGGTACCCCATCTAAGACAGGACACAGTCTGGTTTCGAGTATACCACACCCTGTATAAGACCCATGATAGTAGTGACAAGGACAAATAAATTTGCGGTTGATTGATATGACAAGTGCGATCAGTTTGAATGTCTGGTTTTGATTGAAAAAGGTCATCTGTTTAAGCGTGATTTCATTAAAGCACAGTGTATGATTGTGTGTCGTTGGATGGATGCTCAGGGATCTGTCTATGCACAAAGGGATCATTTATTGTTTTGTTTTGCTTTTCAAGATTTTACAAAAAAAAAGTGTGTTCATTTTTTTAGGACTTTATTTGACTTTTTAGGGATTTTTTTCAGGACATTTTTTCAATTTTTTTGGATTATTTCAGGACATTTTTCAATTTTTATGATTTTTTCAGGACATTTTTCAATTTTTATGATTTTTTCAGGACATTTTTCAATTTTTATGATTTTGCCCCCAATGTCTAGCAAGGCAAGGAATATGACAGGTGAATAAATAGGCTTTCTGAAATGTTGGTGGATAGAGGGAAGACAAAGGCCTTTTATTATGGAGACAATATGGATGCAATTTTCAAGGGCTATTGCGTGATGGGACAAGAGACTGGATATGACAATGTAAAGCAGGAACATGGCATGAGGGACATGTCAAGAGGTTTTTGAAACCATATTTAAATTTTGCGTCCTTATGTCAGATCAAGATCAAGGAATGAAAAAGAGTGCATGGATAGTGATAAGATATGGATAGGATAAGCAAGACCAAGAATGGATAAGGGACATGAACTGAAGGTCGGGATTGGCTAAGGGATAGTGGCAGAAAGTTGCAATAAGACATGGAATATGGATGAAAGGATGTAATAAGCAAATGGATAAAGACCAAAAGCTATGATGGACTAAAAGCTGCAAACAAGATGCATGATGTTCATGACTATCCTCAGCCTTGTCAAGATCATAGGTGGAAAAGGGGATATGTACATGAGGGACAATAGGACAAGGAAGGGTAATAGGACATGAAGGAGTATGACATGGTGTGATAGGATAATGAAGGGCAATAGGATATGAAGGAGTATGACATGGGTTTGATAGGATAATGGAACAATGAAGGACAAAAGGATATGATAGGATAAAACCTGCCCCCAAGTGTGGTGTGCAAGAAGTTCATAGATTGCGTATGACGCCTGTTTGCTAGGTTTTCATCACGGTACTTGCCCAAGGCTCCTGTTTGCCAGGTTTTCACCAGTGGACGAATTATTTTTCTTTATTTTTTTCTTTTGTCTTTTTTTTTTCTCTTTTTTTTTTTTTTTTTTTTTTTGTATTTTTTTGTATTTTGACTTTCTCAATAGAAGATGGACACATGATAGGGGGTGGAAGAAGGACTCAAGTGTCTTTTTGTTTGGATTGTAGCCTTGAAAAAAAATGGACCATGACCTTTAAAAGTATGCTCAAAGATGTTGGTAGGATAAGGACATGGAAAATAAGATGAAACTAAGGCAAGGATTTATGCAAAGGATTGGACTAGAGGGATGGAAGGATGGAAAATATGCATTGGATAATGGATAGGGTATTGGAAGAATTGGGCTTGAGCAGATGGAAATGAAGGAAAGATCGACATTGGCACACACCTTGAGGGGTGATGGACTGATGGAGGAAAAATGGATCTCAGATTGTGAGATTTGGATGGAGGAATAGCTTGGGATTTTGGGACATAAGGGCCCAAAATGGATGAAGGTGATGGAGGAATAGATTTAAGAGGTTTGGATGGAGGAATAGCAATTTTGGATGCCAAGTTGGATGTTTCTTTAGGCTTTTGTGCTTCAAGGAGCCGCTTAGGGATCCACATGGTTTTTTATTTTTCATGCTTTTGTGGTTCCTTGGAGTGCATTGCTTGCATAAGGGATTTAGGAACCCATATAGATTTTAACTTTTGTTTTTGAGCAATGGGCCTTTGTGGCCTTTTGGATATTTCTTTTTCTTCATAGATCATATTGTTCTTTGTTTTGACATGTTGATTATATTGGACATGTTGATCCTTGAATACATGTGGATTTCTAGACTAATGACTTTTATACTTGGCATCCAAACTGCTTGGAGGAGGAAAGGAATGCATGGATGGATATGAATGAAATGGAGTTATTTTGGATTGATGAAATTTACTCAAGGATGTGTGCCTTTGCTGACCTTGCATAGAGAATGAAGGGATATAAGGACCTAAGATGGATGGAAGGTATGATGGGGAAGGTGTATGTTTGGATTTTGATGGAGGGATACCAACGTCTTGAGGAATTTCACTGAGGCCAAGACCCTTAATATTTTGTTTAACATGAAGGGATTCTTGCTTATGAAGATCTACCCCTTTGCCTTTATGAATATCTTGACTTGTAGGATACTCTTTTCTTTGGGAAGAAGACACGAGTCCATTATGAGGTGGATATGATATGAGAGAAATAATGAGATCTTGAAGTGGATCAGATTGCACCAAAGTGGAAGAACCCATTATGCATGTCGAGGGTTCATGAACATCTTGCACTGACATGTTAGAATCATGAGGGGGACTAGGATTGTGTAATGGACATGGTTCAATGACAGGCTCTTCAAGAGATGGAATGGGAGAAATAATGGGATCATCAAAAGAAATGCGATCTTGGAGTGTATATGGAGCATTAGGACAAGGATATGGAGGAACAAAAGGATCTTGTGGAGGATTTAAAGGAATAATTTGATCTTGACAAGGAGGAAGATCATTGGAATCCCCTTCAAAGGTGTTTTCCTCTTGACTTTCAATGGGATCATCGGAAAGGATGGAAGGGATATCTTGATCTTTCTTAGGAAGTGGAATGTCAATGGGATTTGAAAGGACATTTTTTTCATGAAATGGAAGGGGATCGTTTGGGATTGGATGGACTGGGATATCTTGATCTTGCTCGGGGAATGGAGTGTCAATAGGACTTTGGATAGGATGGACAAGAATAGGGGAATCATCGTGAGTGTCTAGGAACATGGGATCTTGGTCAACAATTGGATGGGATGATAAGGTTTTAGGATCTTGATCTTGATTTTCTTGATTTTCTTTAGGACTCATTTCTTCATGCTCTAAATTATCCTCTTGACATGGGGTTGGACTTTGGATATGCATGGGGGATTTTGGTAAGGTATCAATGCTTTGGCATGAAGGGGATGCACTTTAAACATTTGTGATGGATTCTGACAAGGAATCAATGCTTGAACATGAGGAAGAGGGACTTCGAATGGGGTCCTCTAAAATAGGTAATGGCAATAAAGTGCATGGTGGCATTGGGTCTTGTATTTCTAAAACATGACAAGGATGTGCATCATGAATTGGATTATCGTGGCAATTAATTATGGATAGCCCTTGGATAATTGCATCCTTGGGTGTATTGTTTGATGAGGACAATATAGAAGGTTCTTGTGAAGCTTCTAGAGGTGTAGGGATAGATGCCACTGGAGAGTCAATTTGCTTGCGAGGGGATGAGGCATTGCTAGACATAAGTGTATTATCTTGATCTTCCTCAAAGAACTCACCTGGTAGTTTCCTTAAGATCATTGCAATAAAGCCACCTTTCTTTCGAGGTTTTGACATAGTTGTATCTGGAATTTAAACTTGTTTGGCAAGGAGTTGGTTCTGATCTGATGTCATGTTTTGATATTGGACTTGGTTCAATTGTTCTGACATGTTTGAAACTTGGGTTGGTGTGTGCTGCAACCTTTGTTTTTGAATGTTTGGTTGTGGTTGTTGACATTGATATTCCACCATTGGTTGAACTATTTGTTGACATTGTATAGTTGGTTGGACATATTGTTGAAATTGGACCATTGGTTGTGTTGGTTGAATATGTTGGACAATTGGTTGAACCATTGGTTGTGATGGTTGAAAATGTGATTGATAGTAAACACCTTCTTATTCTTGTTGTGGAGGCACATAATGTTGTTGTTGATGTTGTCTCCTTTCTTGAAATTGTTTCATCATCTCTATTTGGGAGAGGAGAGCTGGTCTGTCTGATCGTTCAAGAAGAGATCTTACATCAATTGGCTCAATCTTTGGATTTCGACCTGGAAATTTTCGAAACATTTTGGACATTTGTGATCTATTCTTCTTAATGTTTTTCACTCTTTGTTCCAAAATCTCATTTTCTTGAGCTAGTTTCTCCTGTAGTTTTTGTATTTGGACATTTGTTTCATCATAAAAAGTTTGATCAATGTTGCTTTGTTGTTGGGTTGGATAGAATTGTGATTGCATTGTCGGTTGATATGTCAAACTTTGTTGCATCATTGGTGCTTGGAACCTTGTTTCAATAGACATGTCACTATGCAAATGCGATATTTTTGGAATTTTTCAAGGATAATGTATGATATGAAACTAAATGCAAACTAAATAGATGAAAATGCAATCTATGGCAAGAGTGAAACCTATGTTTTTGGTTGTTTTTCAAGATTTTGACAAACTTTTTGGAATGCAAACCTAAAGACTCAACCTTGGGAAGTTGAAATGAAGCCAAGACCTCAAAGGACAAAACGACCAAGTGACAAAAGGACAAAATGACAATGTCTCCCCTAATATGCTTGGATACTAAGCTAGGTTTGACCAAATGATATTGATGACAAAAAGACAAAAGTTTGATAAGGTCTAGACTTCTTAACAATGACTTAGGGTTGTATCAAAGATTTGCATTACTCAAGTATGACAAAACCTAGTTTTGGCACTATATGCAAAGGGACAATTACTATGCAAATGACCCTAATATGATATGATAATGACCTAAGCTTAATGAAGAGACCTAGGGTATGCAAATATGAATGTATGACAATGGTATTACTCTAATGCAAGAGGACACACGCAAATGGATGACTCTTATTGATATGCAAAGGAGTATGACCTAGGTGGAACCTAACCTTGGTACTTGACAAATGACTTTGCAAAATGCAAACCTAAGATGAACCTAAATCTAAGTGACATGAATGTTGAGACAAGATTTTGAACAATGTTTGACAACCATGTTTGAAGATGCTTTGAACTTTGTTGGATGAAATGTTCTTGTGTTTAGCCCTATTTTGAATCAATTTGTCTTGTTTTTGAAATGAGATGCAATTCAACTTTTGACAAGTAAAGAAGACAAGATATTTTAACTTAGACTCAAGACAATCATGCTCATTCACACATTTCTTATGGTAGGCAAGGACATTAGGTACTTGAGAGGTAGACTTGTTATGGGATTCAAGGAGAATACATAGATGCTTGACCCCACGGGCTCCCCTCCACGGCACTCACTTCTCAAGGCAACCAAGCATCAGTCCCCATGGAAATCTCCCCATGGCAAACTTAGTATCTCTTCCAAGTATCTGAACTTGTCCTTCTCAAGCAACTAGAAGGATTTTTGGCTTCTAAATACAAGGTGTTTAGTAAGGATTTATGTTAAGCGTTACTCCTTGATGTCACACAAGCATGATTGAGACATTAAGCCCATCAAGATACCAAACAAATGTAGTCGCACAAGCACGATTTAGACCATGAGGTCCTACTTAGATGTTGATATGAGAAAGAGTTCAAGGGTCATCACTTCCCAAGTAACTGCAATTCCCACGTAACCCTTCCTTCAAAGCTTTCGCTCATCAGGTATTTTTTTATAGTGAGTTAGAATGCCAAGGTATTCTAGCCATACTCACTTTGGGTCGTTCCCTTCTCACGATTATCACTTGCTTGCAAAAGCAAATGGTCGGGAAGGCAGGCCCTCTAAAGGTGACACACAATCAAAGACATGAGCATGGTATTGAAGATCTGGATTTCTAATCACCCTAAGAAGGATGAGAGCATACTCTCCTACTCCAATGTCAAACTCAACAATCAAATCAAGCATATATTCATTCCATCCTATTTAGAAATCACACTAGGTGTCTAAATATTAATTTCAAACACAAAGTTTAGTTGTATTCCAAGGCAACCTGCAAAACCCAAGTCAGAAGTTTGATATGTCTAGTCTTTGACTATCGAACATGCACAAAAACATGTTAGTAGTTTCATTTGTTGTCTTTGCCATGCGTATGCCAAGGTTCTGCACAAAGAATCAATACCAACAAAACCAAAAAAGCAGAAACAGAATGCAAAAGAAAACAATTTGCAAGTGAAAAACACTGTCTTTTACCTCTATTTCTAGCCCTACACAGGCGCAGAATGTCTGACACAGGTGCAAAATGTCCTTGACACAGGCGTAGAATGCTTGACACAGGTGCAGAAGTTCCCAGAAAACCCTGCACTACCCTGTTTCTTGGGTTTTTGACCGCAAATCATCTCAAAAGCACTCAAAAGCATGGTTAGGGGGTTAGTTCACGTCGGGTTCACCAATTAATGTATCTAGGAAATCGGAAATCATCAAAGAAATCAATATACTAATCGTAGCTCAATCACAAATGCACAAATGCAATGATCAATCCTAACACACTCAATAAAGACATGAAAATAAAACATTCAAAACTAAAAACTAAGCAAACCAGATGCAGATCTGAATGTCTCCTTCATGCAGCTCCATTGTCCTTCTTTCTTCTCCAAATATCCTTTGTTTGTGGATCTCACCTTCAAGTGCATAAACCTAATGTGAAAGCAAGATTGACATTGGCACAAGAATACTCAAAGCGTGATTGATTAGACAAAGTAATTCAAACAAGTGATTGTTTCGATAATGTGATTATTAGATCATATGATTATTAGATCGATAATGTGATTATTAGATCATATGATTATTAGATCGATAATGTGATTAGGGATCAGGGACCTTGATTGAAGAAATTCATCCAATTTATAGACAAATTGGAGAAAAAATCATATTAGCATGAAAGTGATTCGAATAGAAATTCAAATCAAGAATAGCAAAATTATGACAAGTGTATGACAAATTGCTATGCAAGGATTTATGACAATTTATGACAAATTGCTATGCAAGGATTTATGACAAGAATTTGAAATAGAAATAGACATTTAGGAATTTAGGAGAAATTAGAAAATTAAGTTGGAAATAATGACTTGGAAATTAGGAAATTGATGAAAATTAGGTAAATTAATTAATAATTTCTCATTCATTAATTAATTTACAAAAATAGGAGGAAATTAATTAGCCAATTAAATAAACATTTAATTGTGACAAGAAGACTTAGGATAAATAAATAAATTATTTAACCTAAAGGGGAGAATGAAAATCAAGATTAAATGAATAAATCATAAAACCTTAGAAGATGAATTAGAAATGCAAAGACGACAATTAGGTCTTGATGTAAGATTGATTTGATGTCGATTCGATCATGATTTTGAATTGATAAATGATTTGATTGATAAATGCACCAATTGACGCAGAACAATGACTAATTGATCCAAATTGACATGATTGAGAAGGACGACGATCGATGACAAATCGATCACAAAATGACAAAATTGACAAGAAGACAAGGATCAATGACAAAATAGATCACAAGACGACAAGATTGAAAATGATAACGATCGATGACAAATCGATCGCATGATGACAAGATTGATAAGAGGACAAAACCCTAATTAGGATTGACGATGTCCAAACTAATGACAAATGAATACGCACATTGATGCGACAGGATAAGATTGACCAAAATCATGACTGAAGATTGTTATCGACAAGACCAATTCGAAAGCGAGACAACTGAAGAATGCAGAAGAAGGACTCGATGCTCGCAAATGATAAAGACCAAGTGCGTGACATAGGAGAAATGTTAATGCGACGCAAAAACCCTAAAATAAGGCAATGCGCAAATGTTAAAGTATGATTCCGCAAGCGTTGACCATTTTTAGGTGTCTACAACTTGAACCTATCCTCATGGTGTTGGCTCAATTCATATTAGTTTTCCCAAGCCTAGAAGCCAAGTAATGTATCCAAGGGTGTCTAGAAGAATGGAGTGTATGATCATTGACTTTGTATGTTGAAACCATTATACATGCCCCTCCATTGAGGGTATTGAGGATGATTGGGAATAGTATGTTTTGGTGAAGAAACATGATGTGAGAAGTTTGATGCAGAGGCAAGGATAGAAATCAGTATTTCATATTAGGACAACAACCACATTGATTAGGCAAGTCAAATAAGGTCTCTCCAATGTTTAGGATACACAAGGGCAATATTAGTCATGTAAGTATGCATGAACATGGGAATGGATAGTTACTTTCCTTTTACACTAACTTGGGTCTATGACTCTCAATGGTATTCATCCCAAAAGTATATGTAATATTATTCACTTGCACCCAAGGTGTGACTGAGAATTTTTTCTGACTTGTCACTGATTTGGACAGTATTGAGAATTTTTTATTACTTATCACCATACTCTCTATGACTTCACAAAATTGATAATGAATTCACATTAGACACTCACGGAATACCCCAATTAAACATTAGTCAACTTAAGATATGATACAAGGAATGCATACCACAAAGCCACTAGAATATCACCACAAAGCCATTAGATATGTTTTGAGATGAAAAAGAAGAGTTAAATGGTTTTGGTTCAATTTGCATTATTTCTATGTTCAAGTAATTTAATTTAGTATATTATACTGAAACATCATTTCATAACTAACATTTCAACTTATATATAACTAGTTCTATAGCCCAATTTTTTTGCCTATGAAGAAAGACCATGTCAGATAATATCAGTGAACAACAAAATAAGGAGAAAATTTCTAGATTATGGTCTAACTTGAAAAGAAAAGGTGATGGAAAATGTTATTGTCCTTGAAAAATTTGTAAGGGGTTAAAGACTAGAAGACTTCTAATCAAAACAACTAAGAAACATTGTAGGTTGCATGGTAACATTGAAGGGGGACATGATTATCATCCATTGGTAAGTTTTTTATTATATCGTTTTAACAATTTATATACATAAGAAATCACTTGATGATGAGATCACGTTCATTGTTTATTTATGTTCATAATTTTTATATAGGTCGAGCACCCCAGAGCACATGATATGGATCAACACAACCCGGAGAATATGGTTTTCAAAGTGGAGGAACATGGAGGTGTGAATATCGAAGCTGAAGATAATGATCCCATGGAAGATGACGATCATGAGCCACAAAACATAATTGAAGATTATGGTACAAATACATTGATCCATGACACATTTAGCACTGGTGCAGCTGATCATGATGATCAAGATGACCTTGATGTTGTTCATGATTTACCTCTACTTGAGAAGGCATATGAGGTCGTTTATGAAGGCTCTCAGATAACTATTCTCTCTGATGTATTGTTGTTGGTGAACTTGAAGGTTATGAATGGTTTATCCAACATAACAATCTCATGTATGTTAAGGTATGTCATATATGTCATTATAGTTAATAAATGGTGAATCATGTACCATTGATATTCTTTATATTAACAAATTATATTTTTTTTGTTGTAGATTGATAGGTGAGTTTTTGTTACCACCATCAAATATTCTACCTCGCTCATACCAAGAATTATTTGCCATTATGAAAGATATTGAAATGAAGTATCAAGCAATAGATGCTTGTCCCAATGATCATATTATATATCACAAACAACATGAATTTTGAATTGAATTCCCTGAATGTCATCTGAGTAGATATCGAATAGATCAAATAACAAAAAAGGTGCCTCGCAAGGTTCTTCATTATATTAGAAAATATGTTTTATGACATAAACCATTAAATGGAATGACATTACCTTGATGATTAATTCTATTATATTCCAACTTCAACGGGCGAGGTGTCATTATTCATGGCTTTGATGTATTCTCTTCTTTCCCATTGAAAAGATGTTTTTCAGTATTTCGATACTTATGATTTTTGTGGAGAAAGTGCCTATACTCATCAAACACCTTCTTTCCTAAACTTTTTGAATGGTGAGATTTCATCTTTGGACCACAAACTGGACATGCACATTTTCCCTTTATTTGAAGACCTACAAGATAATGTATAATTGGATTAAATATGTTGATTTTTTTAATTATAATTATCATGCACAACTTGAACACTATAACATACCACAAAAATGTGTTAGCCCTAGGGCATCGTGTATTGTCCATACAAGCATCGCATGGAATTAAAATTGTCTATGTCCTATTGGTCTAGAGACATCATACATAGTGACACCATTCCATAATTCCAACAACTCGTCGATAAGAGGCTCAATATATAAATTCATATCTTTAACTTGGTACTTACCTAATCGAATGAACAAAAACATTACATAATTATTATGACAATTTTACTGTAATATTTATAATTAAATGTAGATGACTATTAAATGATAAAATACTTGGAACAATCATTGCCAACATTATGTGCTCCCTCTTTATTGACATCCATGGAGGAATTTTATTGTTGATAACAAAAATAGGCCACAACGAGTAAACAAATCTCAGCTCTCCAAATGGATTGACACCGTCAACTGCCAATGAAAGACTGAGATTACGAGGTTCTTCTTTAAAGTGTGGCTGCTTTTCCTCTATGTCCATAAATGTTGAACCATCCGTAGGCATTCGAATAATTTCATCTCGACTTCTATTGCATGCATGGTAATCCATAAATTGTGCCAAGCTAGTGTACTTGAATAATCGTTACATACATGGAATAATGGTGATGATGTGATTGATGATCGTGAAGATCGTCAAGGCATTAATGACCACCTTCCTAAGGCACTAAAAAGTTATCCCCGACAATTTAGTAGGTTGCCCTAGTATGAGAAGTTACAAATTGTGCATTTGTTTGATACTATGCATATTGGAAAAAATATGACAGACATTATGGAAAATATTGGATGGAGGGAATGACAAAGAAAAAATTGTCAAAATTTGTAGTGACATTCAGGAACCCAATCATGCAATGAAAATTTTCATTCAATCAAATAACCATAGAGACCAGATTAATATAAGTGACCTTCCTTGGTTATTAATGGACCAACAAAGCAATGCTATAAAAGAAGTCATACAAAAAATTTGATTTCCCACAGGATTTGCTGTGAACATAAACAATCTCATATCAAATAAAAGTGAATTTGGGCCAAGGATGAAAATGCATGATTGGCATACCTTCATTAAGGTAATTCATGTTCTTGTGTATTTACTATATATTTGTATACTGTGCATGTACTTTTCATTGTATTATGTTAGAAAAAAATGAAAAAGATAATTTTAAAATTGTTGCAGTACGTTCTACCTCTATCTCTCCTAGACCACTTCAACAATAATGTCAAGCAAGTCATATATGATCTTGGAAAATACATGAGGTAAGGAGTGATATTTGTTCAATTCGTTGTATAGATATTATATTTGTGATTTGTTTTACTTGTTATGTAATATATATTTTTGCGTCTTGAATATCTTGTAGGTGGTTGTCATCTAAAGAAATCCATAAAGAAGATATAAAATATTGGAAGAGAAAAACTCCTCATCTAATGTGTGAAATGCAAAAGTGTCTACCTTCAACTTTTTTCAATGCACAAGAACACTACCTCATACACCAAGTTGAGGAAATTGAATTGTGTGGACATGTACACACTAGGTCAATGTGGATGGTTGAGAGGCACTTGAAATTTTTGAAGGCTTTGGTTCAACAAAGAGCACATCCTAAGGGTTTTATGGTGGAGAGATATATGGTATACTAGACTATGGTGTACATTTCTGAATATCTTCCTAAGTTTGTAGCAAAGCTCCATGTGGATTTCATTTGGGATCCCAACCCCATTAACAAATTCGAAGGGGAGTACTTGATGGGGAAAGGTAGATTGAGGAAAGTGAGAGGTAATTATAAGATTTTATTGTAGTTAATTAATTATTAATCTTTAAAATAAATTAGTTGTAAGTCATCTATTTATTTTTTGTACGATTGGTCGAGAGTGGGATACACTACAATTGTATATTGCAAACAATCTTGATTGGATGACGGTATGGATTGAACATTGTCAACATTTTGGTCGCACAATAACATGGGAAGGTGTGGCTTCATTGGTTAAAGAAGCTCATCGTAATGGGCATTCTGATGTTACGCAAAGAGAAATTGATTTAGCATATGGTTTAAGAGATAAACGAGTATGTATAAATTTATTAATCACCCATATGTTTATCAACTCACGATGCAATAATTTTTACATGTTTGACATATTGCAGGTCAAACACCACAACGCTATGTGTTGCAATGGTCATAAATTTCGCATCAAAAAGTTGGATGACACGAATAAAACTTGTGATTCTGGGATAACTGCAATCTTTGAGGTGACAAATATTTCATCGACAAACAACATACATCCTCAAGAGTCTGAAAATCGATACTATGACATTTTGGATGATATACTTGAGTGTGACTTTAATTCCTTCAAATTAGTTTTGTTCATCATCAAATGGTACAGGCTACGACTGAATAAAAATGATCCTAATAAGGTCATTTGAACCAGTTGGGGATGAGACCTATGTTCTTCCAAGCCAATGTGAGCAGGTATTTTACTCAGAGGTTCCACATAAACTAGGTTGGTCATTTATTGTTAGACATGATCCAAGAGGAAAGCCGATAAAGTATAATGTGATGGAAGAAGAAGATACCAAAGAAGTAGAAGATGATATAAATGATGATCACGATCAACAGTTACTCGATGATGATGAAGAAGAAGAAGTTGATGATGGTGATGGTGATGGTGATTGCGATGGCGATGGTGATGGTGATGGCGATGGCGATGGCGATGGCGATGGCGATGGCGATGGCGATGGCGATGGCGATGGCGATGGCGATGGCGATGGCGATGGCGATGGCGATGGCGATGGCGATGGCGATGGCGATGGCGATGGCGATGGCGATGGCGATGGCGATGGCGATGGCGATGGCGATGGCGATGGCGATGGCGATGGCGATGGCGATGGCGATGGTGATGGTGATGATGGTGATGGTGATGATGATGATGATGATGATGAAGACGATGATGGTGGTGGTGGTGGTGGTGATGGTGATGGTGATGGTGATGGTGATGGTGATGGTGATGGTGATGGTGATGGTGATGGTGATGGTGATGGTGATGGTGATGGTGATGGTGGTGGTGATGGTGATGCTGATGCTGATGCTGATGCTGATGTTGATGCTGATGCTGATGCTGATGGTGATGACGATGATGACGATGACAATGATGGTGGTGGTGGTGGTGATGATGATGATGGTGGACTTGTAAAGTAGTGAGAGGGGGTGAATCAGTGACACCAAAAACAATACTAATTTAAACACTGATCGATAGATATACTTAACAAATTTGTTAAACAATTATGCAATCTAAAATGATATAACAACATCCACAATAAGTAAAACATCCACCATAACACAAGTGTTTATACGTGGAAAACCCAAATAGGAAAAACCAGGGTGAGATGGGACTCACAAGTTAACTATCTGCATTAATAGATAACTGACCGGTTAAGGTCTACAAAAAGTTGCTCTGCTAGGAGTGAATCCTGTTAAAGATCTCAAAGCTTAGTTAAAAGCTATACCGTGTAAAAGGTAGTACCCTATAAGGAGTAACCTCGGTAGAGGATTTCTGAATCCAAACTAATGGATCACCTAGTTAGAGGATTTGTACAATGAAGCTTGTTAGAGCTTACCCGATTAGGGGATTTGAATGTTGCAGTGATTAGAAAACAACAGGTGGTGTGATCTAGTAGTAGCACAACTTGCTTGAATAGATCCTCTTCTACGCACTCAAAACTTTATTACCAACATACTCTACAGCTTAACACTTCTGCCTTTACATCAAATCATCTCATAACATATCTCCTTCTCTCATACAAAATAATTCATTGTGATGTAAATATATAGACATTTAGATTTCACGTCGACCTCTAGAAATCATATCACAATTTTCTAGGTGTAGTGTATTTGGTAAAACAATCAAAACTCATCACAGAAATACCGCCAAAAATTGTCGCTAAGGATAACTCATCACGACTAGTGATAACTCATCACATAATCAATAAATATCAGTTGGAGTTAAACATATAAACCATTTTTTCTTTGATAATCTTCGTTGGATCTTCAGGTTGTCACTAAGTTATGCATATCCATATATAAATATACACTGGTTGTCTCCATGTGTATACCAATTGTTACCATGTACCAATTATATATAAACTTCTAGTATACCGGTTTTAATATAAACAACTTTGAAGTCACACTGGTAGACAATGTGAACATGTGTGTGTGTATGTGTTTCATCAATGACAAAATATGAAGTTATTCATTACAATCATCATCAAGCCAATAATCTTCCCCTTTGGCATTGATGGCAAAACTTGGAAAATTTTACAGCAATATTACTAAGTGTGCTTACAAAAAAAAATTTGTACACATATATACTCCCCCTTACTGCATACAACATACAAAATTTTCACAACACACATACATATTTCTACTCCTCCTTTGACAAAAATGTGAAATTGAAAAGAAAAATACATATATATATAGAAAAATTTGTGGCAAAATGTTTTACATATACAGAAACTTGAAAATTTGAATCAAGATGTATGCAGTGCGATCCTCAGAAAAATATCACTAAAGTTTCTCTTCAAGTGAGAAAAGCATGTTCCCATGTATCCAGCAAGTTCTCAGTAATCTCAATTGTAGTAATAATCTGAGTATAGAACTCTTCCATTGAATCAAGTGTACATGTTTCTGGAGTAGCCAAAATTGCTTTTGCACTCTTGTAGGCTCTTTGCAAAATGTCCACTTGGGGTCTGAGTAGATTCTTCAATTCCTTCAGGGATCGGAGTCTTTTTGCCTTTTCAAAATCATAGGTATCTAACCTATTTTGCAAATCATTCATAGATTTTCCAAAAGCAAAAATAGAATCTTGTAGTGGTACATATGCATTGCATATCTTCTCTAGCTCTTGCTCTGTTTCAATTCGCCTATTATTGGTATCAGAATAAAAGAATGAAACATTAGAAGTAGATGCAAAAATTTTCCCTCCTGTTTCAATAGCTTTTCTTCATAAATCTTTATTAAGAGATAGAGAAATTTTTCCTATATCAATCTCTTTCATAAGCTGCTCTCTACGCTTCTTCTTGTAATCTTTCTTAGCATAAGTCTGTGATGCTTCTTCTAGGGACTTAAGCTGGTCAAATGCATCAGCAACCAATTGACCAAGTTTGCAAATAGGAGTTGTCAAATGCCCTGTAGCAATTTTCGGTAGTAAAATTTTCAGGATATCCACAACATTCTGAATGGTTTTTGTGTCCATTCTTTGTTCTTTAAGTCTCTTCTTGTGTGCCCTAGATTGCATGACAATTGCAATCTTCATCATTTCTGATGCACTCATATTATCAACAATTATAGGCCTTGAAATGCCTAATGAGTCATCATCATCTTCATCAATCTGATGTATGACTAATGATTTTACTAGTTCAGTAGATGTTACCTTTTATTAATCTTTTCTTTCTCTTGTTCTTTCTCTGGTTCCTGTTCAGAAATTTGTGTATCAAATTTTTCATCAGATTCCTTCTAAGTGGCCTGTGAAACTAGTGGGAGTTGGGGTTTCACTAGTTATTCCTTGGCTAGTGGAATATCCACTCCTGGTTGAGTTGTCAGTATCTCAACCGAAGTAACCTGTGAGTCTGAAATTGTCAGTGGCTACATATCTGGTGTAGTAACACTTCCAGATAGATCTATTGCTTCCCGAATATCATCAACAAGTATGACTCATTGGGAAATAGTGTCATCCTTCTTCTTGACATGATAGACAACATCAGCTTGCACAATTTCTTTCTCATCCATTTTAGGTACATCAATAGTATCTTGCTCATCCTTAGAAGAATGTATAAGCTCTTGCAACCATTGGATATTATGAGCAATCTGATGAGTCTCGGTTTCAACAGGTTGCACCTTTCCACTAAGTAGCTTCAATCTTCTTGTCTTGAAAGCAAAATGGACTTTGTACTTATCAAGCAATTCATTTAACTCATCCTTTGATCATGAGGTAATCTATTGTAATGGCACAAATAATTGATTACCCGTTGAACAATTTGATCCTTCTGATCTTCATTGAATGAATCAAAATGAACTTTGACATTATCAAATCTATTTCTTCCTAATGTCTTCACCGTTATCTCAAAATTAGTCTCAGGCTTGAAAGTTAAGACATTAATAGGCACAGTTTCCTTTGGCACTTCTTTCATTGGTTTGGTTGCTTTACCAGTTGCTTTCACTTTCTTGGGTTCCTCCTCAGTATCAGTCCCTTCAGATTCTGCTTGGAGAATCAATTTCTGACCTATTTTCTTTGATGCAATCTCCTTCTTTGCATATACTTTAGGTTTCGGTTCCTTTTTAGTTTGGACACTTTGTGTCACTCTAGTACTTTTTATTACCAGAGGTGCTTGCTCAGCCTTCTTCCTCTTACCTTTACCACTTATGGTTGGAACACTACTGGTTTCAGCTTTTGCAGTTTGAACTTCAACTGTATCCAATCTTGCCTTCTTTTTGTCCACTGGAGATGTGAACAGGTTATTGGCATAACCAATCAATAAGTCATAATTGACTTCATAGCTCATGTCTTCCATTTCATCTTCTTTAGGCTCAATAGCGTCCATCAAATAGAAATCAGTGGTGACTGTGAAAATGATGTCCTTAGCAAAGTTTTTCACCACATCCTCAGGTAGCCTTAGCCTCATACTCATTTTCTTCTGAAATTCATTGAAATATTTATTCATCGCAGCAGAGAAGGTGTTCCTCATAGCCTTAATGTTGTTCTTAATCTAGACAGTTACTAGTAGATCCTTAGACCATTCAAGATCACCAATTCCTGATAGGAAATTCTGAAAAAATAAAAGAATAGACCAATCAACAACTGACCAAATTTAAACTTTTGATTGTTGTCCTTCTTGATAGACTGAAGATTCAACATTAATTGGCTCCTTATGGCCTCACATAGGTCATAGTTAGCATTTTCAGCTATCATTTTATAAGCAGTATGCACTGCTGCAGATGGTACAATGTTCATTCTACTAGAATAGAATATCCGGTAGCCTATAACCATAGCTGCCAACTTAACCGTTGGGTCCTTGATGTTATTGACAAAAAAGAATGCCCATCAGAGGTTGATGTGGTTAAAGTGTTTACTCTCTCTTTTGAAATTTGCCTCAGCTTAGGTAATTCACCGGTTGAGTAAAAACCAGTTACTGCTTGAATAGCCTCCTTGGTTATAGTGTGAGTCCTTTCCAAATACATGTTTTTCCCATGAACATGACTTAGAATAATTTGGATATGTTCCTCTTCAAAATCTTCAAGAAAATAAGCTTATTTTATGCACGCTACCTCATTTATCGGTTGATTACTCAAGTGCACACCATTTCAGTCTTCATTAACCTTCAAATTAGCTTGATCACTCAAATCACGATACAACTTGGACTAAAATCGGAAAGCAATCCTTTCTTTGCTCTGCAAGTGCTCAAAAATTCTTTCTCGAATACATTAGGGTAAAAATAACAAAGTAAAACTCACTTTTATCCTTTTTACCAACTGCATTAAATGCTTCGCCCGTTAGGGTTACAAACCCTAATTACACCTCTTAATGATACATAGAATATTGACAGATGTAAAACCGGTTGATAACCAATTGACAAAAAGTTATCAAAATTTCATGCATTCAAACTCTCTTACTACTCATTCTATTCAAGGGGTCCGAAAGTAGATTTACCGCTATGCTCCCCTTAGCCATATTGAAAGGCTCAGTTCACTGGTGTAGGACTCTCCACACTGGGTGAAGGATTAGTTTCTTCTCCAAGTAAATCATCACTCTTATTCTTCCATATTCAATTCATTTCTTCTCTGGTTTCTTCAATATTGACCTTCTGCTTGCCTTTGTGATCTTTACAATGATTAACCGGTTTGTTCTTTCTGGATCTACAAAACTTTGTCATGTGTCCCGATTTATGACAATGATAGCAAGCCATTCTAGATGATCTCCAAGGTCTTGCATTTCCTCTTCCAGTTCTTCTTCTGCAATTCATAGCCACATGACCAAAATTGTTATAGATGGTGCAAATTACATTTGTTACCTTTTCCATCTCAAATGGACTAAATCAATTGTCATAGGGTCTTTTCGAGTTCATGTTACACCAGTTATCATAATTTCTTATCCAATTGCCATTTGATCTTGGATACATATGTCGTATTGGATTATTTGCTCCATATCTGCATTCAGCTGATCTATGTCCATACATTTTGCATGTGAAACAATGACCTTCAAATTTCTTGGACATATACCTAGTATTTGTATTGTAGCTTGCATTTCCATTAGGTTTGTTTCTACACACATTTACAGTATGACTAGGTTTATGGCAAATAAAACAAACGGGTTTAAAAACCTTCTTACCGGTAGGCTTTAGCCTTAGGAGCAGTTTTGTCCTTATGAGTGTTGCTCTTGGTACCGGAAGATTCTCCTTTCTCAAATGTGTGAAAACCAAGTCCAGAGGTATCACCTTTCATCCTTTGTGATTTAATTTTCTCATCTAGCAAGGTAGAAATTTTGTTGAACTTTTCCAATTTCCCATTCGCTTCAGTGAGCTGTCTACGAAGATCTTCATTATGTTTTGACAGAGTCTCTCTCATAGATGATGCCAATTCAAGATCTAGTTGTAAGGTCTCTTTTTCTTCTTTCTCTGCATTCCAATGCTCTTGCAAAGTAGCATTCTCTTGCTTGATCTTGGCAATCTCATGATCTCTTTCCTTGATGAGATCTTTAGCTTCTCCTAGCTTCCAGTTCCTAACTCATGCGGATAGTAAGGCCTTCTAGCTCTCTCCTCAGATTTAGCTTTTCACTGTTTAGTTTTTCAACTTCCTCAGCTAAAGCATCAATATTAGCCTCATCTGAAGAGCTATTATTAGATATTTATAACAGTTGTTCAGTTATCTCTCTCCTTTTGACTTGAGAAGCTTTCAATTTGACACTTAGGGTTTCAAGCTCATTTCTACTAGCTTCAAGCTCTCTAGCCATCTCAAAGTGGCTCATATCTCCCATGGTGCCTTTAGGGTTTCCTTCCAAACGATTAGGCTTTAAAGAAGTTAGGCTCTGATACCAATTGATGGACTTGCAAAGCATTGAGAGGGGGGAGTGAATCAGTGACACCAAAAATAATACTACTTTAAACACTGACCGATAGATATACTTAACAAGTTTGTTAAACAATATGCATGCAATCCAAAATCATATAACAACATCCACAATAAGTAAAACATCCACCATAACACAAGTGTTTATATGTGTAAAACCCAAATGGGAAAAACCACGGTGAGATGGGAATCACAAGTTAACTATTTGCAGTAATAGATAACTAATCGGTTAAGGTCTACAAAAAGTTTCTCTTCTAGGAGCGAATCCTGTTAAAGATATCAAAGCTTAGTTAAAAGTTATAGCATATAAAAGGTAGTACCTTGTAAGGAGTAACCTCGATAGAGGATTCCTGAATCCAAACTAATGGATCACCTGGTTAGAGGATTTGTACAATGAAGCTTGTTAGAGCTTACCCAACTAGGGGATTTGACTGTTGCAGTGATTAGAAAACAACATGTGGTGTGATCTAGTAGTAGCACAACTTGCTTGAATAGATCCTCTTCTACGCACTCAAAACTTCATTACCAACATACTCTACAACTTAACACTTCTGCCTTTACATCAAATCATCTCATAACATATCTCCTTTGGTCATACAAAATAATTCAGTGTGATGTCAATATATAGAGATTTAGATTTCATGTCAACCTCTAGAAATCATATCACAATTTCCTAGGTGCAGTGTATCTAGTTAAACAATCATAACTCATCACAAAAATACCGCCAAAAATTATCGGTAAGGATAACTCATCAGGACTAGTGATAACTCATCACATAATCAATGAATAGCAGTTGGAACAACAATACCGATTGGAGTTAAACATATAAATCATTTTTCCTTTGATAATCTCAGCTAGATCTCTAGGTTGTCGTTGAGTTATGTGTATCCATATATAAATACACACTGGTTGTCTCCATGTATATATCGGTTACCATGTATCGGTTAGATATAAACTTCTAGTATACTAGTTGTAATATAAACAACTTTGAAGTCACACCGGTAGACAATGTGAACATATATGTGTGTGTATGTGTTTCATCAATGACAACATATGAAGTTATTCATTACAATCATCATCATGATGGTCACGATGATGAGTTGGATGAAGAAGAAGATCAATGACATGAATTAAATTTACGAGGTATGCGATTAGTATATTATCTATTTAATATTGATTTCTTTATGGAAATTTATTTGACTTATATAGTTACATAATTAATTCATTATGTTTTGAATTCTAATGCCATTACATAATTAATTCATGATGCACCTTTTAATGTTTTTAATTCATGTTCCACCTCTAGCAGGTCCTAATAGTATAACCATGCCACCCCAAGGAGATGGAGATAGGGAGAGTGACTATTTATGTGATATTTTTTAAACTTTTTTTTTATTTATCAATTTTGGACTATTTATTAGGTATGTGATGGATGTTGATTTAAAATACATATGTGATGGATTACATGTTTATGATGATACATGTGACATTTTTTTAACTTTGTGTTTATTTATAGAATGTGGATTGTTTATTACCTATGTGATGGATGGTGATTTATGATACATATGTGATGGATTACATGTTTATGATGACACATATGTGATGCTTTTGATGTTCAATTACATATATGATGATACATATGTGATTCTTTTGATGCTTATGATACATATGTATTTATTGTTTATCAACTTACAAATGTAATGTTTATGATGCTCAATTGATGGTGTTGATTTCATGTATATATTTTGTGTGATGTTGTCACCCTTCATGGAAACAAGTAATTGACTATAGACCTAGTCAGCCCTTTAGTTGAGGATCTTGCATAGTCTACATAAAGTAAAGGTAAGGAATTAAAAACTTTACAATGATTATGATGACAACATTTTTTTTTTTAATACTCTTCTTGTCTACAAAGTTCATGTTGTTCATGTTGTGTACTATGTAATTTTTAGCTAACATAAGATAATTGAATTACATGTGCAGGAACTTGAACCCCTTTGACGAGGATCTTGCACAGTCTCATGGATCGAAGGGTATAAGTCAATCCACCCTATAGAAATAGTTTATTTTTAAAAAATTACTTGGAAAACAAACTTCCTTAGTTTTTCAAACCTCGACATTAGCAGCAAATCTAATACATTTATCAACACTCGAGGCCCCATTTGGACTTATTCAAATTTTAATCTCAACATCAACTTTAGGGTCGACTTCTTCATCAACATTATCCTCATTTTCAAAATATCTCTCTCATTACCAACTAACTCTCTCATTTGATGGAGTGCAGGTACCACCAAATAGGTATTTGTCAGATGTGTCTTCCTTGAGTGAGGGAAATGCAGGAATAGAAAATAAAAGCGAGACATGTAGTAGGTCTACAATAGGAAGATCAATTAGAGGTCAAAAGATTAGAAGAAAATTCAATAAACGCATAGAGTTTTTTCTTGCTCAAGGGGGCCATGTTCTTATGATGATGAGACCAAAGGTGACATCGAGGTGCCCTTGAGGTACAAATATCTACAGAAACAATGGGTACCCAAGGAACTTCCTCCAATAAACACTGATTTTTGTGTTAACAATAAGATATATCGCATAGAACCATCGTCGTTACATGGTTTGGGCCTATTTTCCATGGATGACATAAAGGTTTGTTACAACAAAGTTGTTGAATTGATGGAGTTTCTCGGACCTTGTTACAATTACAAAAATTGGATGCAAATTGTTTGATATAAAAAAAGTATGTGTAGGTATGCATTGTCAGCAAATTATATACAACAGAAAGATAATGATCAAAGTAAATGAGTGGTTGTATACATTGATGGAAGGCCAAAAGAAACAAGGAATATTGTAGGTTTTATAAATAGTATGCGACCTGGGTCAACTAATAAGCAACCCAATTGCATATTTGAGGCTCGCGAGTGAAATCATGTATTCGTATGTGCGATAAAATCAATAAGTGTAGGGCAAGAGCTGCTAATTGATTATAATTTGAATCGTATAGAAACAAACAAAGTTACTATCATGGGGGTGGTACGTACTATATACCATTTAAATTAACCAACCTCCAATTAATGACTCCAATATACCATTTTATTATTAAGTTTTTTTGCTAAGTCTATTGGTTTCATTTCGCTAATGTTTTTTATATTTTTTCTTTGTCATAGGGCGACATGGATCCATCACATAGCACAAATAGGGATGTGGGTCACGACCCTTCTACTGAGCAAATAAACCTCATTGTAATTGTACAAATTAGATAGAAGCAATTTGTTAAATTATTATGTTCTTTTCTTGAGTGCTTTGGAGTAATTTTGATAGTGTTAATGATATTCTTATCACAAATGGATGTTCGGGGAAAGGGAAAGGGAGCTGCAGTACCTTAGCACCTCTCTAGGGATGTGGACTCAAAAGGATTAAGCGATGATGACATCGCAAATTCCACAAACCCTATATAATTGATAAAAAATTCTATTAAAAAAATTAGTAGAGAGATTGTTGCTTTGGCATCTATGGAGCCTCAGACTAATGAGATACAAGAGAGGCTGCAAAAATTGATGCAGACAACAGAAAACTTGCAAGTAAGTAGTAATGAAAGCTTTAATTATAATAAAATTTCAATAGTGGTTTATATTTTATACTCTTTATGTCATTAACTAGAATATGTACGTGTTGTTTTTACAGAAATTTATGCGTCCTCATCAACCTGGTGGCCATGATCAGGGTATTGCAGGTAGTTCAGGTGATGATGATTTTCTATACATTAAAATTAATCCTTCTTTGGACTTATGAACTTTCTTTTTTAATGCTTGTGTTATTGCTCATATATTTATTATGTAGTTGATGCAGAGGGATCTAGTTGATGCTCTTCATGACTGATCATTCATACCTTAGGGCAACAAATCCCCTTACACATCCATTCACTTGTTCTCAACAAACCTCCAACACATCATTTTTCTAGATCCTTGACTTGGATCAACCCCTTAATCATAGGACCTTGTCTATTTATCTGACTCAAAGGAAATTGCCACTTGCACTTGCTCCGACATTTGACTCCACTATGTGCCAAGACAACAGTAACAATGAGATCATTGTCTACCCCTAATTTAACTGTCCTAATATGATCCTAATGGCATTCTCATCTTTCCTAAATCCTTCTTGAGGACTTTCACTCTTTCAATCACTCCAACTCTCACAATATAACTTCGATACGGTACTAATTCTAATTAGGACCACTAATGGTTTAAAGACGCATCTCCCAATGCTCATTTGTCACACACCAAACCAGGGGTTCCCAAGGACACATAAATGGACTTCTTTCCCATGAAAAAATCACAATTATCAACCCTCCCAACCACCCTATGAAACATCTTTACCCTCTGTTGTCTTCACAATGTTCACAAAGATAAAAAAACACCAATGGGATAGTCTTACTTCACTGATCCATTCACTATTTTATATCCCTTCAACTATTCTTGGAAAAGACATAAACTCACCTAAACATTCCCCTAACATTCAACTCCAACACTGTTCCTAATAATCAGGTTGATCCTACAAAATGAAAAGGTGTTAGTCTGTTGTCCTTTTTGTGACAATCACTCACAATTTCAACAAACTCTTCCTTCCACTGTTTTGACAGTCAGAGACACAAATTCAGTCTTCTTTTACATGTTCACACATGAAAACTCTATTAAGAATCTACAACCTTCCTCATAATTTCAACTTCCAACAATACAAGTTACATGTTTAAGCAACTCCATGTTAGCCTTAACATTGTGAAAATACCAATTATTTCAACCATCATACCTTAACATATACTTACCCCTATCCTCCAAGAGTGTTGTTTCACTATCCTCATCTCATTAATGTCTGCTCCAACTACCCAAGTACTCAAAATCTGCACTTACTCATACAATAAGGAACCCAAAATCCAAAACTGCAATATAAGGAACCCAAACTACCATTCATTGTGACTGTCATGATCGAACAAGTAGATTGAAACTTGCTTGGCCTATCACTTTGAGTACCCAAAACACATCATACTTGATACTGTCAATGTTCATAATAAAGGTTCTTGTTTACAATTCTTACATTTTTCATATATTTAATGTAGTATTCTTCAAGTGTTGTCAATGTTCATGTGCAAATGTCACCTCATCAGAGGTTAGCCTCACCTGTGTTGTCGACTGCAATGTTGGCAACATGAAACATGTAGACATCCTCTATAGCATGTCATGTTGGCCCACCCACTGTTGGTAGATCCCTCTTTTTCTCTATCTTCTTTTATGTGTTTATTTCCCTTGAAGCATTCTTTCTTGGGGGCATTTCATAGTGGATTCATTTTTTGCAGCAGGAAATACACATGAGGATGTGCCAAAGGTGACTACTGCTGATAACATATGGTGTAGGAGAACCTCTTCAAGAAGCTAATAATGTGATTGATGATGAATACTAGGATCTTAGGGTCATTGTGAATGTCTTATGTGTGTGAACTTTTCATGTATTCAACAAAGACTCCACCATGTAAACCAATGTCACAAATTAGGCATCTTGATAAGCCAATTTGGACAATTTGGTCAATAGGGGTAGTAGGATGTTTGTTTTGGGATATAATATTCTTTTAGGATATATTAATGATGTTTGGTTGATCTAAGTTGTGTGAATCCCAAGCTCATGGTGTTTGACAACTTTTGTGTCAAAATGCAACTTTTGAGAGAAAAAGTGCAACTTTTCAAAGTTGGGTTGTTGTAAACCTCTCAACGGGTCCAACCTCTTCAAAATTTAGTTGGAAACCATTAGAGAGGGATATAAACCTTTTTGAAATGATTCCCAAGGTTATATTGATTGTGGTTTAAATTTTGGAAGCAAATAAACACTGAATAAACTGAGTTTTCCCAGAAATTCTGAGTTTTCAGAGATTGTATGTCCTTGTGCGAATTGAATTGGACAAAACCATTCATGGATTAGTTGGAGGGTTGATTCACCTTTTATTTGGTGGTGGTTTGAGGTCCTTAATGTTTGTGAGTAAGGAAACCCCTTCAAATTTCTAACTGTTACCCAGAAAGTAAGGGTTTGGCTAGGTTTTTAGCCAAAAATGGCCATATCTTGCATTCCTTTCACCTAGAAGTTTATTCCTTTGGTGGAGTACAGGATTGGCCTATGTATTCTATGATTTTTAGGGGTTCTTCCAGGGAAGACTTGGTTGTGAGGAGTAAGAGACAAATCTATGCAAGCATCTCCATGTAACTACCTCATGCAAAATTAGGACAGTCACCCTAAAACCTTGTAGCAGTGGATACTAGGCATGAAACCCTGGAATTAGAAGTTATTTACCATCCCCCACATGCCCATGTAGTTGGTTTTTCAATTTAGAATGAAGAAATGATGGTTACTTTGAAAAATAGGCCTAATCGCCCTAATTAGATCTCGAGGCTTCTAAGGGGTTCAGACCCTTAAAGTGTGGATCTTTCCAAACCATTTTGGGGATGAAAGTAACTCCTAAAAGGGTATCTGAAAAGGCAAGTATTTTTCCAGGGTGTATGTAATATTTTGGAGTTAAGGCCAAATCTCTCACTAAATAGGGCTACTAGCCAGAGGGATAGGTTTCCAATGGAGGTACAAGGTATTGAAGACAAAACCTAAAACTAATGTTTGGAATGGTCCTTAGCAGGAATGAATGGGCCATTTTCAAAGCCCCCAAGTGTAGGAGTCATGGAGTGATGCAATAGAGAAGTTGAAGCCTTTTACTCATCTTGAGTAGATACTAGCATAGTGGTTTGTGAGTAGTTCTACCCATAAGGTGTGGAGTCCTTCCTTGTAGGATCCTTGTGGTCATTGGAGAGTTCAAAACTAAACCTCTTAGAATTTTCCTTAGGTGTGTGACAAGGGCTCTACATCAACATACCATCATATACTGGGTCTTCTCGTATTGCTATTACGAGAATGTTGCAGGCCACATTGGTGGTGAGCAACGAAGAATTGATTCCCTTAAAGATACAGAAGGTTCAAGATACTTTAAAATTATTATTATATATAGTCTAATTTTAATTTACTTACTGATCACTCATTTTGGACTAATGATCCCATGAATTTTTTGCAGGAAATGATATTTTTTATAAAAATCTTAATGACATTGCATTGTAGATATTTCGGCCCACCATACGTAAAAGGTGGAACATCATATGTGAACTAACCCTAATCCACTATTTTGATTTCATATCATTTCTAGAATAGTTTTCCTTTGATCCATTTCTTGAACTATAATAAAGGTAGCTTTAGTTCATTTCTGAATCTAATGGGTTTGTTTTTGCTTTAAAAGGTGGAATGACCAAGAAAAAAGGTTAAAATATGAATTGACAAACCATATGGTTGAGTTGTTTGGAAATGACACATTCGACAAAACCAAGCTCCTTGAAAAAGTTGGCACATATCTAAAGTATGTGAGGGACCAATAAAGGACGCATTTAGATAAGAACGTAAAGTACAAGCGTCCCCCCATGATTCTAGAGAGGGAGTGGAAGGACCTAATTTTGGATGCCAAGGACTGAATTGAAAGGAAAAAAGGAAATACACCAACAGACGCCAAAAGAAGGTATGGGAACTATTAAGAATGTAATTATGTACTAATTACTCTTTATATTTATATAATCTAACATATTTCAAACTTTTCATAGACTGACTGACATTTCAAAGGCAACCAAGGCAAGACAAGAAAAGCACGGGCAACACAAACTCGGCTCTGGTGGTTATATGAAACTTGTCGCACGAATTTGAAGTATCAGTAAATGAAATATCGCATCAAAATACTTATAAATTGCAAACAATGTTTTTTTTTTATCAAACAATGCAAGCAAAATTCATGATACCAAGCAAAAATGCAGGGCTCTGAATTCAATAGAGTGCCCATAGAAGATGACAAGAGAATTGCCTACCAGCAAGGCTATACAGTCGTGGCTGAACAACTACGAGAATTGAGTGGGCAAACACAAGATTCTGGTGCATCTGTCACACAAGTAAATAAGCTAAATGAAAATTGTTTCAAATTGAATACTATACCAATAACCTAATTGATATTGAGTTCCAACATAAAGTGACTATATTTATTTTAAATAAGCAAGCAATGATAACAATGTGCACGACATTGGAATGCAACCTCCTAATCGTGAAATGCGACCTGCACATGAAGGTCCAGATGTGCATCCCAGTAGTGGAGGTATTCATTTGCTATTCAAATTTATTTATGTAATTATTAATATAATTAAACATCTTAAATTGTAATTAGTGTAGTAATTAATGTAACCTTTTTTGTTAATATTTTAGAGCATGTAGTCGGTGGTGACCAAGTGGAGCATGATCCGGGTACACAACATTAGGAATGCGATGTTCCCTGATCAGGTAAAGAGGACCACTATTATTCCTTTAAACAAATTTAATTGCAATTGGTGTTCAACATTAATGTAACCTTTAGCAGGGATAACTTTAAGAAACCACCCCTCAGGCAAAAGTGTAAAATCCTGGCGAATCAGGCATTATTTTTGGAGGGAAATTTTCATATTGATGGCGAAAAAATTTTCAAAATAGGGAAAAAAACTATTTTGTATTGGTGATTTTTTTATAGGGTACGAAAATTCCATAAGTTTCTGGCGAATAATACCTTGTTCTATGGGGAAAATATATATTGTAGGAGGCGAATGTTTTTTGTTAAAAGGAACAAATATATAATTGTATGGGCGAAAAAATTATTTAAATGTATTGGTGATTTTTATCCACCGCTTAAAAATTATTTAATTTTTTTTGGCGAATATTTTGTCATTTATGGAAAAATATATAATTTATTGGCGATTTCATGAATTCATTGCCATTAATAGACAAGGCGCATCAAATCACATCAATACATAACATTGAGTCTGGACTCTGCATGATGTATCAATAAGTGCGGCCTCTTTGAAACATGAAGGGTGACACATACCTAAAATCCATCAATGATTTAAAACCTTTCGATGATCATAGATCAATGGCTGAAGTTTTGTTTCGGCCCAATTTTCTGAAGAGAACATAGCTCACCAGAAAGTACCTAGAATGGAATTGGATTCAATAGACACGTATCAAATGTCACGATCGATAATTTTGGTCATTTAATATATATCTAGTCACTAACTGCAATCCACTATCCCCACGACTTCCAATGTGGTACTTGTCAACTTGGTACTGGTGTATAGTTGTTTCCAATTTCACACACTAGTGCATTTATGGGAAAGATTTGTAGAGATACGAAAGATTTTAAAAAATTTAAAGCAATTAATACGGTTAGAGAAGTAATTATTACAATCAAGAGCTTCAACTATTTATATACAATCTCTGCTTCTTCCATCTTCAATTAGCCTGTGCCATTTGGTAGATAAATCGTCAGAGCTCACGGTATTTAAATTTTGCCTCTGGTTCAGGTTTATAGGCTCAGGTTGTTTAATTTGGTAATCTGATTTCTCATGATGGACACTCCCATCCGCTTGAGAAGTATTTTTGCAAAGGACCAGAGGGCCTTTCTGGGCTCCATTAGAGACCCAACCCTCCAATAAATCTGCAAGGAAGTTGGGTCGTTCACCAATGAGGTTGTGTGGATGGTGTTGGGGAGAGACTTTCTATGAAATGAAAATAGATACCATGTTAACACGGACATTACATCTCGGTTCTTGGCATTTCTTCTGCACCTCGAAGGAGACAAGGTGGATATGTTGATGTTGTTGAGGAAGTTAATTAAGGAAGACTTCCTTGGAGACAACATTACTGTTGTCATCCTTGCAGAAGTAGGGGTGGGGATCCCTTGGGCAAGTGAATTATCCAAGATTCTCCTCCCTGACCAAATAGTGTCAGTGGCTAGGCAATTGTTTCTTCTTAACCTAAATGCGGAGCAGTTGATGCATCACAGGAAATGGGCGCGGATTGGTAGGGAATTTCTTCGGAAATGGTTGCTCCTTGATGACTTTCCAAACTACATGTGGCTTGAAGAATTCTCTCAACTTATGTTGTCTGAAGAATTCTACATGGAAGGAGGGCCAGATTCTTAGGGTAAACCATCCACTACTTGTGCCCTAGCCCCGACCCCCTAGTAGTTTTTTTTTTGCCTATGTCCTCGAAACCTCACAGGCTCAGTGGCTCAATCATTTTGGCTTTAAAGTTTAAGGGACTTAAGTCTCAAACATGTAAAAATTGTAAATTTCCAAAGCATAACTATTAATGATAATTTTTCAAATTCCAATTTGTTTCAGTTTGCCTCTTAGAGTCTAATGGATATAAAAATGTTTTCTATTTCATTTTTATTAATGAAAGTTTTTCAAATGCTTTTTGTCTATGAGCTACGTTATTTCAATATTTTATTAAACAACGGAAATAAATTTAATATTGTGATCTTTTTTATGTAATGCTTCTTCCTCTATATTTAATATATATAAAAAATAAAAATCGGTTCGTTCCATTAATTATTTGTATAGTGATTATGGTTGATTATAATTTTATAAATATAAAAAAAAAAGATGTTTATCTCACGAAAAACAAGTGAATTAAAACTAAAAGTCCAACTTACTTGTTGTTGAAGTTTTGAACTAGTGCATGCGTGGGTTGGTACTGGGTACATGCTATGATTTATAGTTAAGATTTTGTCATGATGAAGAAATTTGAGACATTTATGAAGGGTAGATGGGTTCTCTTTCATGGAAGAGAACCAAGGGCAAGGATGTCCCGAATTCACACAAAATTGATCTGATGTAGGATTTAGGAATGATAGCAAAAATGACATCTAAGCACTTAGTACCAACCTTAACGGGAAGAGTAATAGAACCTATAGTAGGACAAGAGAACCCATCAAAGATCTTAACCACTAAATCAAATTTATCATATCAATATGTTACTTCATGCAATTGTAAAGTATAAAGATATTCTTAAGTTATTACATTCACCATACATGTTGGATCAATCATCAATGAGAACCCCTCGTGAGAGTATGTCTTTGATATTTGCAGGTGATATATAGACTTATAGTGGCCCATCAGGTGTTTCAATAGTCTCACTGGGATCAAAGGTAATGCATATTGCATAGGCCCTTAGGAGGTGCAGGTTTATCAATAAGATTCACCACATTATTAGACTCAAGGCCAAGGTCATTAGAAGAAAATTCAAGATTATAGACTCAATTAGAGAACAGGATTAGACTCAATTATATCAACGGCTTAGGGTGGATTTTTCATAGAGGCTATAAACTTTGTTGTAAAATACAACAATCGCATAATTTTTTAATAGTCTTTATTTGTTTATTAAATTAATTTGAACTAAATTAAATTAAAATTTATATTAAACTAAATTTATGTTGAACTTTTATATATATTTTTAGTCTTTATTTATTTATTAAATTAAAATTTATATTACACTAAATTTATGTTGAACTTTTATATATATTTTTAAACTATTTTTTAAAATTATATATCGTAAACATATTTTTAACGAATTTTGTTAAACTTTAAATTAATATTTTAGATTTAATATTGAATGTTTTCTTTTTTATATTAAGCTTTTACCTTTCAAATTGTATATCAAAATTTATATTTTTATATAGTTATTTTTTTATTCTAGAAACTAAGTTTCATGTTCTATACTATTTTCGAATTTCATATTTTTACCATTAATATTAAAATTATATTTAATAGTTATCTCAAACTATTGCACATCTTTAATGGACTCTTATTATGGGACCCACGACATCTGATAGTAGGTACCATCGTCCGTTGGATGAGAAAAGATCAACGGCCTAGGGTGGATTTTGGCCTGAATGTGGGAAGTGAATGTTAGGACCCGGGAAGGACAACTGAGAAGGGGGGTGAATCAGTTGTCAACCAATTTTTATTAAATTATAATCCAAATGCAAGTTATTCAACTTAAAATCAATCTCGATAAACCAAACTTAAGTGTCGATAAAATAGATTAACAAATATAGCAATAAGGGTTTAACTTAATGCATGAAACATAAAGAGAAACAATATCCACAACACATGACACAGAGATTTTGACGTGGAAACCCGGTAAGGGGAAAAACCACGGTAGGAAACCTTACCCACAATCATTTGATATTATTGCAAATAGTAAGTGTATACAAATGGGGTCTGCACATTAAGAAAGGCCAACAACCTAGAGATCACTGCTTAATACAAAATAGGAGTCCCACTGACTACAAAATTGGATGATTAAATCCAATGACAATGTACTGCTCAAAATAGCATCTGCAATGCTGGATTTAGTACCGGTTTAATCTCTTTCAGATACCTATGCCATAAACCTTGCTTTTCTTTGCTCTGCTCTTATTTGCTCATAAAATAATTACATCATAATGCATATATAGTTATTTGCTCTCATATACCACTTGCATTCATTACTTAATTACATATCCTTACTTCACTTACATACCTTTTATACTTACAAAATGACCTACAAGATCACATATGAGTCTTTACAATTCATCATGTCGGCTATGCAATATAATTACAATACAAAACAATATAATTTCCATGTCGGCTAGAGTGCCAATGTGATCTTTTGTCAGTGTAGATTGGATGTTGGTGTGAATATTTTGTAGTGTCTATCGGTGCCGGTAGATGATGTATGTTGCTGGTGTAACCTGTGAACCATGTTACTAGTTGGTTGCCATCAATGACAACATCAACTATTCTCATCTGAGTGTATAATGCCAACAATCTCCCCCTTTGGCATTGATGGCAACACTCATGAGAAAAATCCAAAAAAACTGTTATCCAAAAATGAAGTCCAAAACTGATCCAAGAATAAGAGTGCTCCCCCTGAGAAAATGATCTCTTCTGTACATTTTTCTCCCACACTACTACTCCCCCTTTGACATCAATCACAAAGGATGTCAAAAAGAATCAAAGAATTCAAAATTCTACCTCATAGCCTGTAACCAGTTATGTACAATCTGAAAGATATCCGCTAAAATCAAATTAAGACTATGCATAAATTTAGTGTTGTCGGAAATAATGGTTTCAGTCTGTTGGATCATCCCAGTCAGATAATGCATATGTTGCTCTGGTGATCTTTCTCCTTGAATTGTTGCCTTATACAACTAAATCTGTTGAGTTAGAAGGTTGTCCAATCTAGGACCAAGTTTATTTTTCAGCTCTCGTGCCTTCATTCTTATCCTTGCTTTTTCTTTTTCTAATTTCTCAATCTTTTCTTCAAAAACTGCCATTTCTTGATCCAAAACTGAGGTAAGTTTCGAAGAACCTATCATGTCATCTGCTATATCATCAATATCTTTTTGTGTTTTCCTTATCTCCTCATCAATGTCTTCTGTTAGGTGATGAGGCTTGCATGCTTCCTTATACAATTATTTATATTCTAAAATAGTGGAATTAAGTATCGATAATAAGGAATCAATATGCTCAGTACAGTCCTTGATAGTCTTATCAAAGAATTCACCTTTCACCATATTACCAGTTGGTTTCCATCAATGACAACATCAACTATTCTCATCTGAGTGTATAATGCCAACAATGAACACATTTGTGATAACTTCGCCTGGAATTGAACGTTTTAAATTTAATTAAATATAATTAAGTCTATAAAGTTCTTTTTCAAGTGGAAGTTTAAAATGATTAAACTGACTTAAAAAACAGTCCCAAAAAGTGACTCGAGTGTGGGGACATGCCCGAAAAATGGCAAAAGTCATGGGATCCATGAAATCTGACAACAGGTATCATCGTTTGTTGGATGAGCAAAGATCAATAGCTTAGGGTGGATTTCGGCCTGAATGTGGGAAGTGAACACATTTGTGAGAACTTCACTCGGAATTGAACGTTTTAAATTTAATTAAGTCTATAAATCTCTTTTTCGAGCGGAAGTTTAAAATGATTAAACAGACTTTAAAAACAGTCCCGAAAAGTGACTCAAGTGTGGTGACGTGCCCGAAATTGGCAAAAGTCATGGGACCCATGACATCTGACAATAGGTACCATCATCCGTTGGATGAGAAAAGATCAATGGCTTAGGGTGGATTTCGTTCTGAATGTGGGAAGTGAACACATTTGTGAGAACTTCGCCCGGAATTGAATGTTTTACATAAAATCAAATATAATTAAGTCTATAAAGCTCCATATCGGGCTGAAGTTGATGGATTAAAGAGACTTAAAAACATGCCAGAAAAGTGACTCGAGTGTAGTGACGTGCCCAAAAAATGGCAAAAGTCATGGGACCCACGATAACTGACAACAAATACCATTGTCCATTAGATGAGCGCAGATCAACGGCTTAGGGTGGATTTCGGCCCAAATGTGGGAAGTGAACACATTTGTGAGAACTTCGCCCGAAATTGAACACTTTACATTTAATATCCTCAGAATTTAGACTAAAGTAATGAATGTTTTGTCCTTCGGCGGCGAATAGATATCAATAATAATTAATAAAATTACAACATGATTCTAGGTATTTTGCCCTTTAGGTATTGCTTTTGTACTTTTCAGAGTTTTTAAAATAAGTGACTTATAAATCATAATCATATTTCATTTCATGGATAAACCAGTAAATCAAGGGAGATTCAGAAACAACTACTAGATTGAGGAATGCAAGTTGCAACAGAGACTATCAGCGCCAATCTAGTAAAATAGAAATTTTGGGTAAAATCTAGAACACCTACATCCCGCCTTTTTTACTTTTTTTAATCTCATGGTCCAATTTGAGGGTTATCATTTTTCATTTTTGTATCTAGCATTGTATATGGTGAAAATGGATAGCAATAAACAACAATATTGAAAGACTAAAATGGATTCAACCACCAAACCCTAGCCTAACAATGAACAAAGATCCACCATAACATATGAAGATAACCTAAGACAATGCAAAATAACTCAAAAAATCACAAAGATTATACCATCACATGTCCACTAGGGTTTTTGATCTCCATTCTTCCTATCTCCATTGATCTTGTTTGATATGCTTGCTCTCAGATTTTTGTATGCACAAGAGCTCAACAAAGAACGGAATGTGGTTGCAAGTAGGATCGTAGTGTAGCCAAGTCCTCCAAAATTAGTCATTAGGGTTTTGGTAATGAAGAAAGCATCTCCTTAAATAGAAGACACAATAGAAAATGGAGGGTTAAGATTGAGAGGTGTAAAAAGAGAGGTCGGCTAGGATTAGAGGGTAGGTATAAGAAATACCAAAATAATGAAAGGGGTAGGTAGTGTAGGAAATAAGAGATGAATGACATGTGTCATGTGTAGAAAAGGTTAATGAATTAATTAAATAAATAAAGATTTATTTAATTAATAGAAGAAGTAGGGCAATTAAATAAATAAAATATTTATTTAATTTAGGAAAGGGATAATTTAAATAAATAACTGTATTTATTTAAATGAGAAATAAGGCTAGAAGAGGATAAATGAATTAATTAAATAAATAAAGATTTATTTAATTAATAGAAGAATTAAGCTAAAGTAATTAAATAAATAAAATATTTATTTAATTAGACATGACAATTTTAGGTGTCTACATTTTGCCCCTCTTTGAGACAATGCGGCTTGTCGCGTTGTTTCAAAGAAGATAAGCTGAACTGATACAGAGTTGCCCCAGGATGGGAATGATATGCCCCCTCGAGAGATTGGATGAAAAAGTCTGGAAAGATTGCAGACAATCTCGCGATAAGAAAGATGGGAAAGAATGGGCTGATTGGATAATGTGACAAAATCACAGGATGAAGAATACTGACTCGGGAAAATGAAGGGCAGGGCTAGGGTAGGCTATAAGATAAACCACGGGCAAAAGACATCCTCATTGTCATTCACACCCTTACGAGATCACAGTGCAGAGCGAGAAAAGAGCAGCAGCAGTCAGCAGCGATGGCATTCGTTCATAGATTCGATCGTGTCCGCCGATTCCAGCGACCAGCCGATGCAGGAGAGCCAGTAAGTACCCGAAAACCTCCTCGTACTTTCACGCATTTCAAGTTTTGTCATTAATGCATGTTTAGGAGCAATAAATGCGCTAGAAATAGGGTAGTTTAAAAGTGCAAAAACGCGCAACCGCGTCTGTGTCAGCGCCAGGCGCGTCTGTGTCCAACAGGCGCGTCTGTGTCGGGTCCAGGCGCGTCTGTGCCTGGAACCGCGTTTGTGTTGAATGCGGACGCGTTTATGAAATGTAGTAGCGTCTGTGCTTTTGAATAGCGTTTATGTCATGCAGGGACGTCTGTGTTCCCTGGTCGCGTTTATGTCTGGCATAGGCACGTTTGTGTTTAGAAAGCGCGTCTGTGTTGCAGAGGCGCGTTTATGCAGTCTATAAGCGCGTTTATGAGTTAAAAGCGCGTGTGTGTTGAAAAAGTGCGTTTATGTGTTTAAATGCATAGTTTTAGTCCTTAAGGTCAAATCGGCAGTTCTGTGATGAACATACGCTGTCGATTGGATAAGCTGCTGAGAGGATACACTCAAGCAGGTCCTCTAGGAAGATTAGGATAGATCAAGGCACTTTGTGATGAACAGGGAGCACCAGGATATGCAGCACTTTGTGATGAACAGGGAGTGCGAATGTGAGTGACACTTTGTGATGAACAGGGAATGTCACACACGTAGTACTTTGTGATGAACAGTGAGCACTACTAGGATAAATAGCAACACTTTGTGATGAACAGTGAGTGTCACTAGGGTAGATAGCCATATGCATTTGGGTAGCGAGTAGCATTTTGTGATAAACAGTGAATGCCACGATAACTGACAAGATTGATTTGCTTGACTGCAGGAGTATTTGCCGATGTTGGAGTCACGGGAGAGATTCCCATCGACTCAGAGACTGCGTCCAGAGTTGTCCATCCAGGACATGATTTCCATTGAGGAGATGGGTCTCACATATATGCTCTATGTGCCTGAGTTTCGGGCAAACATGGGGTTGCTGACTGCATTGGCCGAGAGATGGCACTCAGAGACATGCACGTTTCACCTGCCGATGGGTGAGATGACAGTGACACTGGAGGATGTATACAGGATATTACATGTCCCTATTGATGGAGAGTTGATCCCCTACGACCGTGACGGTGACAGGGAGGCCTTGAGACGGGTTTTTCAGGATCCTGAGTTGGAGATGAGAGCAGGGCATGTAGCCTGGGACACCATGACTGCCACAGGATTGGCATTGCCGGCAGTTATTGGGGGAGTTATCAGTGGATACCTGTGTCCAGACAGGGCCACACGAGGATTGGCAGTGGGCTGGGGAGGGGCCTTGGAGACGCTGATGGCAGAGCACACTAGGTATGCATGGGGGCCATGTGTCCTAGCACATTTGTACTATGAGCTGCATCAGTTTGTATACCACGGATCAGTGGGGCTGGGCTGCGGTGTGACTCTATTGCAGGTGTGGGCCTATGAGCACCTTCCAGTGACGAGGCCGATTCATTTCAGAGGCAGAGGACAGGGACAGAGTTTTGTTCATTTGTATGCCATGATCACATCCCAGCCTCGGATTGGGAGATTGGAGCACTGGAGGAGAGTCATTGATGACATTGATATGGTGATCTGGAGGCCGTACCTGGGGTGCGAGGAGTGGGGTGACGATGCACTGGAGCTACCCTACACCTTCCGGAGCAGGTACCTGATTGGACGGACGCCCTATATATTAGAGAGACAGCTGGTGGATAGGGTATGCAGGCAGTATGGCCGGATTCAGAGGATGCCCCGAGGCTCGGGTATGTATGCCCGTACTGTTAGAGATCAGGTGCAGTTTGGCCCACTGCTATCTTATGATCAGGCAGTGATGCAGCTAGCAGAGATGATGTCGATGCCATGGGACATGTGGCCAGAGGTAGATGATGCAGGGATGGACGCAGAGTACTCTGCGTACTGGGCAGAGCATCCATTTCCGAGGTTGACAGATCCGGCAGAGCCAGTGGATGGAGAGGGAGGTCAGGAGAGAGACGGGTAGCACCTCGGAGGGAGGGAGGTCAGGAGAGAGCAGCTCCAGTGGTGAGAGGACGGGGTGGACTGCCCCTACAGGTGCCAGCAGCACAGGGTCCCAGAGAGGGACAGAGACAGGTACAGCCAGAGGGACAGAGACAGGTACAGCCACAGGTACCTATACAGGCACAGGGACAGGCACCTGTAGAGGAGGAGCCACAGGCAGGGGCGGAGAGCGGAGACTCCGAGGAGGATGAGGTGGTGAGGCTGCGGGAGATCTGCCAGGGCCAGGCAGATGAGATTGAGGATTTGGTTCGAGAGAGGAACCACCTCAGGATCAGGGTCCGAGACACAGAGCGGGAGAGGGATCAGGCCATCCAGAGATATACCGAGGCCGAGACAGCTCTGAGGGCAGGTAGGCGGGCAGCAGAGGATGCAGGGGCAGGCTACGCCTATGTTTTGCGAGCGGGAGAGGAGATCGCCTACTGGAGGGATCTATATTATGCAGCCGTGCCAGCAGAGCAGCGGGCTAGGAGCTTCCAGAGGTCGTCGCGCACAGCGACGACTACGGGAGGGAGCCGCAGGAGACAGGCATCCAGCGGTGGGGTTATGGGGCCTCCACCACCACCAGAGGGACAGGGGGATCCAGGGGCAGGGCCATCTACAGCTCAGACTCCGTCGAGGCGAGGTGGCTCCGAGGGAGGGAGTTCCTCATAGCTATAGTGGGCTCCCATTGTATCAGTAGATGTATCATTGTTGTATTGTAGACACCTGCGGGTGATTCTTTTGTAGCCATATGATTCTTTTGACATCATTGTATTATGACACATTTGATTGATTATATATATGAGATGATTCATCTTTTGCGGCAGCTATATGCATGTGTACCTTGTGTGATGAGATGTTCTTATGTGATGCATGTTTTATGATATGGATGCTTATATGATGCAAGGCCATATATTTTTGTTCTTTTATGTTGTATATGTGATGCATGATGCAAATGAAAATGTATGTGATGCAAATGATTATTTATATAATGAAAATGTGAGATGTGCTAACATGTGTTGTATGCAGGATGTGATGCCATTATAATATCTATATGTATGAAATGCTTATATGTGGTGATGCAGGTGCAACTATATGAAATGCACATGTTTTTGGTGTGTCATTATACTCAGTCATGTGATAGCGGGCTACGCGGACTCGAGAAGGACAATGGAAGTCAATCAAGAAAGGGGGATGGAAGACAGAAGATATGAACGTGAAAGAGCTTCTTGTGCGTTATCATCATTGAGCTTTATTATGGCAGAATAGGTTATGACAATCGAGGCATATGTTCGGCCCAGAAAGTCATTGTACCTGTTTGCATGGAGATAAGACAGTCACAAACAAGGAATGCCCCAGTTCACACTAGACTCACAGTGTCCTCATATCCTTGGACAAGTCATAGTATTACTAAAAGACAATCCACAGACAGCAAATGCAAATAAGTGACGATACCCCATCCTCGCCTTTCTAGTCAAAGACATCCTGTAGATAGAATCTCTAGTCAAAGACATCCCGGAAAAGCTAAAAGACATGTCACCAAAAAGATGAAACCAAAAGAAAACCAAGACTCGACACCCACATCCACTGTAGTCCTCAAGTTTGTGTCTCTTGTCACTTGTTTAAGTCAAATTTTGATTGTGGTCACAATGTTCACTTTCACAAAAAGGATAGATAGCACTGAACCATATGTTGTCTGAGTCTGTTAAAAGATTTGATTTTGTTGAAGCCCATTGTTGCTGCTGTGTTTCCTTGGAAACTGACTGAATCCATGAAACTGATACCTTATTGTGGAGAAGATGGAACTTTATTGCGGATCTGCGATGCAAAATGTTGCTTTATTGCGAATTGTGCGCGGATAGACTGAAGAGAGCTGAAAGAAACTGTATTCCTCGAAACATGTGATGTTCTCAGTTCCACACCCATTACTAGACGCAGGAATTGGCCGTAGTCACAGATAGGATCTGATTTATTATGGATGGAAAGAGAGTGAAAAGGGAGGGTTTATTATGAATGGCTAACCAATCTCGGGTAGATCAATAACAAGCCATGATGGGAATGGGTAAGTTTATTGTGGGTGAATTGGTCGTGATTGTGTGCGAAGTGAAAGAATGAAAGGGAATCCTGAAAGAGGGAGGAGCAAAGTCCCTACGCATGGCGCTGGTGACCCAGTTTTCACCATGGTACTTGCCCAGGGCGCCACCGAAGTGGTTTTCACCGTTGGACGAAATTATTTCTCTTTACTTTTTTGGATTTTGCAATTTTTTTGTTGTCACAAGGCGCCTGTTTGCCAGGTTTTCACCAAGTAACAATTGTTTTGTTTTATAATTTTTTTTGTATTTTTGAATTTTTTTGATTTTTTTTGTATTTTTGCATTAGGATACTCAAAAAGAGCTTATGTGTAGAACCTGCGAAGGTGCATGCTGTTGATAGGATCCTCCAAAGATTCACCTTCTGTAGTTGAGAGCTGATATGCCCCAGATCCATATGCTGCTGTGATGATGTAAGGACCAAGCCAGTTGGGTTCAAATTTGCCCTTCTTTTCTCTATCTTGCTGATTCTTGGGGTTCTCTCTGAGGACTAAGTCACCTACCTCAAATGTGCGAGGCTTGACCTTGTGATTATAACTGCGACTCATTCGTTGTTGGTAAGCCTTGAGATGATTAAAAGCAGTGTGTCGTCGTTCCTCCAACAGTTCTAGTTCTTGTAAGCGAGAGACCCTGTAGTCTTCATCGTTGATTATGTTTCTCAAGGAGACCCGTAAAGAAGGTAACTCGACCTCAATAGGCAAGATGGCTTCAGCACCATAGACAAGTGAGTAAGGTGTAGCTCCTGTAGGTGTGCGGACACTGGTACGATAGGCCCAAAGTGTGGGATTGAGTTGGACATGCCAGTTACGGCCAGCGTCGTCGACTGTCTTTTTAAGTATTTTGAGAATTGTTTTGTTAGACGCCTCAGCTTGGCCATTACCTTGGGGGTAATATGGTGTGGAGAAACGATGAGAGATATGGAATCGCTCACAGAGTTCACGAACATCCTGATTCTTGAAAGGACGCCCGTTGTCGGTAATAATGGAAGTAGGAATCCCGTATCGGCAAATGATGTAGTTCAGGATGAAAGTAGCGATTTGTTTCCCAGTAACTTGCGTGAGAGGCACAGCTTCAATCCACTTTGTGAAATACTCTGTGGCTGTGATAATGAATTTATGTCCGTTGGAAGAAGGAGGGTGAATCTTGCCTATGAGATCGAGTCCCCACTGACAAAAGGGCCAAGGAGATGCAAGTGGCTGTAGTTCTTGTGCTGGTGCGTGTATGAGGTCTCCATGAATTTGACACTGCTTACACCTCTTGACAAACTGATATGCATCTTTTTCCATAGTAGGCCAGTAGTATCCAGTCCTGATGAGTTTCTTGGCCAAGGTAGGACCACTAGTATGCGGACCACATATCCCTTCGTGCACTTCTCGTAACGCAATCTGAGCTTCGTCACTCTCTAAACATCTAAGGAGGGTGCCATCTAGACCTCGTCGGTATAGGATATCAGCTAGGATAACGTATCGGGAGGATTGGCGGATGAAAGTGCGACGTTGGTTGTTCGATAAATCGGGAGGTAAAATGTTGTCGCGAAGGTATGTGAATATGGAACCATATAACTGGGATTCAGGACCAACAACACATATCATTTCCGTGAGAGTGATCTCATATGACGGAATCAGCAGGTTGTCAACCAGGAACTCATAACAGGTCTCATTTTGTGGTAGGTCAATGAGTGAAGCAATTGTAGCCATGGCATCAGCAGCGCGATTCTGTTCTCTTGGTATCTGCTCGAACTCTATCTTTGCAAAGTGTTGTTTCAGATCATCTACCAGTTGTTTGTAAGGCATTAGCTTTTCATCTTTTGTTTGATAATCATCTGTTGCTTGACGGATGACAAGTTGAGAATCGCCAAAAACACGAAGTTCCTGGATCTTCCACTGAACTGCAATTCTTAACCCTGTTGTTAATGCCTCGTATTCCGCTATATTGTTGGTGCAAGGAAATGATAAGCGGTATGACTTTGGTATAGAATCGCCTTGGGGAGTTATAAAGAGTATACCCGCTCCTGCCCCGTGCTGTGTGTATGAGCCATCAAAGTATAGTTGCCATGGCTTTGCAGGTGATATTGTTAGAATGGACTCATCTGGAAATTCTGACTGTAGAGGAACATCATCTATCATGGGAGCATCTGCCAGTTGATCTGCAATGGCTTGTCCTTTGATTGCTTTTCTGTCCACGTATTCAATGTCGAATTCACTCAAAATCATTACCCACTTGGCCAGTCGCCCAGTAAGTGTAGCTTTGTTGAGCAGATATTTTAGTGGATCAATTCTGGCAATCAACTTGGTCTTGTGAGTGAGCATATAATGTCGTAATTTTTGTGAAGCGAAGACCACAGCAAGACATGCACGCTCAATTGGTGTGTAGTTGAGCTCATATCCCACCAATGTGCGACTGATATAGTAGACTGCTTTTTCCTTGCCGTCAGGTATTTGCTGTGCTAGTAGTGCCCCCAGTGCTGTTGGAGTAGCTGATATGTAAAGTAGCAATGGTTGATTCGGAATTGGTGGCATCAAAACTGGCGGGTTCAAAAGATAGTCTTTAAGTGCCTGAAAAGCCTGTTGACAGTTCTCGTCCCATTTGAACTTGATGTTTTTGTGTAGCAGGTGCTGGAAAGGATTACACTTATCTGCAAGTTGTGCTATGAATCTTCGTATGGACTGGAGTCTCCCTTGTAAAGACCGAAGTTGACTGATATTCTTGGGTGGCGGCATGTCCAAGATAGCCTTGACTTTTGCTGGATCCGCTTCTATTCCTCTTTTAGACACAATGAATCCTAGGAGCTTCCCGGAGGTTACTCCAAAGACACATTTCTTTGGATTTAATCTTACCTTGTATTTTTCCAGCCTATCAAAAGCAACTGAAAGTATGTCCAAGTGTGTATTTCTGTCTATTGATTTAACCAAAAGGTCGTCGACATAATCTTCCACCTTTACATGCATGAGATCATGGAAGATAGTCGTCATGGCTCGTTGATACGTGGCACCTGCATTTTTCAGCCCAAAGGGCATGACATTCCAGCAGAAGGTTCCCCATGGACAAGTGAATGATGTTTTATGTTGATCTTCAGGTGCAATCCGGATCTGATTATATCCAGAGAATCCGTCCATTAAAGATAACATCTCATGGCCTGCTGTGAGATCAACAATTAAATCAATGTTTGGTAATGGGAAATCATCCTTCGGACAAGCCTTGTTGATATCCCTGAAGTCTGTACATATTCGGATGCTGCGATCTGGTTTGCTAACAGGCACTAAGTTGGAAATCCATTCAGGATAATCAATTGGGCGTATGAATCCGACATCTAGTAATTTCTCCAGCTCTGCCTTGACTAATAATGCCACCTGTGGATGCATTTTTCTCAATTTCTGTTTTACTGGTTTTGCCCCCGGTTTGACTGTTAAATGATGCATTACTAAGTCGGGGTCTAGTCCAGGCATATCAGCATAAGACCATGCGAAGTTGACTTGTCGTGCCTTAAAGAAGCTTATGAACCTTGCTTTCTCGGCCTCTGTCAATGATTGAGCCAAAAATATGTTGTGTGGAACCTCGGCTGTACCAATGTTTGTCTTTATAGTCTCCTCTACCAACATGGATGATTTTTCCTCGTATGATGTTGGGAGAATGTCAAGCCTTCCATCTTCGGGCGCCTCAGAGAGGTTTTCACCCTCAGATACGTCCTTTCTTTTTACTTTTTTAGAGTCAGAGAGCGCCACAGTGTGGTTTTCGCCGTAAGACCCTTGTTTTGTCTTTATTTTCACATTTTTGCGACTAGAAGGCCCGACACCCTCACCAAAGTATGCCATGTTATTTAGCTCTATGGCGTATCCTGCTTTATGGTCTCCAAGAGGAAGATCATCGCGAATGCCAAGATAATCCACGATAGCTTCGTCATTTTGAAATGTATCGATCTGTGGTGGTCCATCCTGATCCCAGTCAATGAGTTGGGGGTGAACGAGGGGAAGGTCTTTAGTGTTTTTAGAATCCGCAAGGCTAATAGTGAAGATGTGGTTATATTCAGGTATGTCAAGGTAGTCATCGAGGTCGTCAATGGCACTCTCCTCATCAGTGTCGATCGTGAGTGAGTCCAAATTATCATCACTAGTAGCACCCTCAGGGACAGGTGTCCTCATCCTATGTGATCCTGACCTAGGGCCCTGAAACGAAGCTTGTGCGGGATCCTTATGGGTCGGTTCTTGACCAACTCTGAATTTCTTGTAAAACTCCTCCTCCTCTGTAGGTTCATCTGGCTCTCTAAATGTCTCATTAAGTTCATAATCGCTGGAGGATTTGTCTGAACCCCATTCCCACTTATTGGAGTCTGTGGAATAATTATCCTCTTGTTGAACTTCAGCCACTTTGACTCGCCATATCTGTTTTGTTTTCTTGTGTTGAATCTTGGGGTTTAGAAAACCAAGCCCCTTAGAGCGTTCCCTTCTTGTAGTTAGCTCAGGTTGTAAAGGCTCCATGACACCTTCTTTGCGTAGTCCGAGAGGACTTTTTCCATCATACCCGAATCTCTGCAGAATTTTGAAACCTTTACCATAGTTTTCACAGGGTATTATAATTTGATCATGTGTATCATCTCCAGCGTCCTTATATAGCATTTTATATAAACTTTCTTCCTCTAGTTCGCCCCATTTTTGAAAGACGGTAGGATCCCATTTGAGGAGCATGATGGAGATTTGCTTATTTGGATGTGGTCGCCCATATTCCTTGGGGGAGTTCATGACTTGTCGTAAGAACATTGTTTGATTCAGAGTGTATTCTCCCATGCCTTTGTCTTGAAACTTGGCTCTAAGTTCACCTTGTTTGGATGTCGAGGGCTTTAATGACTCAGGATCAATATATGCTGAAGAAGGAGTAGCCTCACGATTGCTGGGAATGATAATCTCAGTATGTGATCTCAAGTTATTGCAATATATGAATGGATTTGGATCACCATTGACCGTTACCTCGACTCCATTATGAGGAAATTTTATGCACTGATGGTATGTTGATGGGACCGCTCTCATTTCATGAATCCATGGACGTCCTAGCAATATGTTATACGTGAGGTCTAGATCCAGGACTTGACAAATCACGTCCTTTGTTACTGGCCCTATTCTGAGTGGTAAGATGACCGTGCCCTTGGACGAGCGCTCTTCATCATCATAAGCCTTAATAGTGATTTGGTTTGTAGCATTCACAGCTTTGTCAGAATATCCCAATTGTCTGATGGTGCTCAATGTACAAATATTAAGACCTGCTCCTCCATCTATCAGGACTCGTTTTATTCGGTGTTTATGTATGAAGGCTTCAATATGTAGAGGTGCATTGTGAGGCTGACTTATGGAGGCGTCATCGGCTTCTGTAAATGTGAGGGAGTGTGGAACGGATAGGTATCCCACCATGGCTTGAAACTGATCCACGTTTAGATCCGTAGGGACAGCAGTATCTCTCAAGGTTTTGTCAAGGACAGCTTTATGTGCAGGAGATATACGTAAGAGCTCAAGAATAGAGATGAGTGCGGGTGTTTTCCCTAATTGCTCTACAAGATCGTACTCAGGCTTAGTTGACGGAAGATTGGTATTCTTAGAAGAGGTTCCTGGCAATGTGATCTTACCTCGACGGGTTGTAACATGACATTCAGAGGTAGCTTCGGACGAAGATCCCACACCTTTTAGGACAATTTTAGGTCGCTGAGGAGGATTCTCAGGATTTTTATTTTTGATAGTAATGGTAGAAATATGATTGTCCATTGAGATGTGATTAATAGTGGAATCATAATTGTAAGATGTTCTGGTGTAATTGGCTTGATCATCTGTGACTTTGCCTTTTCCCTTGTCATGTTTTGGGAATGGTTCCTTAAACACCTCATGCTCTTGGTTAGATGAATGTCCCTCAATCTCAATATCTCCTCTGTCAATGAGATCTTGTACAATGTTTTTCAATCGATGGCAATTACTTGTCTTGTGACCCTTGCTCTTATGAAATTCACAATATTCATCATCATTCCACCAATTCGGTTTTACCTTTGGTTCATATGGAGGAAAATCTGGGACCGTGATCACTTTGTTTGCTACAAGCTTTTTGAATACTGATTCAAGTGGTTCTCCCAATGGAGTGTACTTCCTTCGTGGTTTGGAAGCTGTTTGATTGTTCACTTGATTGTTGGTAGAATTTGATCCAGAAAAGATGAACTTTGGTCTCACTGTATTGGCATCAACAACACCATCATTAACTGTGTTCTTGTTCTTGTTCCAAAACTTTGGTTTGTCTTTTCCCTTAAAGTCCTCTTTGTTTTCTTTGAATAGTTTGATAACTCCTTGTTCAATTAAGACTCTTTCTGTTGCTAGGCCCTTTTCAATGACATCCTTGAATGTAGACAAACAAGCTTTTCTGAGATCATAACCAATAGCCTTGTTAACATTTTGTGTGAACATTTCCACCATTTGTTTTTGCGGGATTTCACAAGAGCATCTGCTAGCTAAGTTCCTCCATCTTTGCAAAAATGACGCAAAAGATTCTCCTTCTTTTTGTTTCGTATTGCACAAGGTAGTAACTGAGACATCTGTTTCAATGTTGTAAGAGAAATGTTGAATGAATGCCTCTGCCAAGTCACCCCATGACTTAATACCAGGAGGTAATTGAGAAAACCATTCCATCGCTTGATCTCCTAAGCTCTGTGGGAACAACCTCATTAAGTATGTTTCTTCTGCCGCTACCTCAATGCAAGCTGTGAAGAATTGTCTTATGTGTGCCTTGGGATCTCCTCTCCCTCTATATTTGTCAAATTTCGGTGTTGCAAAGTGCGGAGGAAACGGAGGCATTGGAATGCTCTTATCAAAGGGATAAGGGCATATATCTCTCATAGTATATGTGGGTTTTGATGTGCCCATGTCTTCCACTTTCTTTTGTAGATCTCTAATTTGTTGCTCCAAATTATTTTTGGGAGGAGATGGATTTCTTGTAGCATATCCCATGTTTGAAACACCCATTTGAGGAGGAGCTTGTTGCATGTATGGATGATACTGATCGTAGACATGTCCATATGGAGGTCTATATTGTTGCGACATGTATGGAGCACTTGGCATAATTTCTTGTTGAGGAACCCCATATCTGTTTTGTGTATATAAACCATATTCAATGGGCCTTTCATTTTCCATTGTGTTGCCCCCAATTTTGGCATGAGGTCTTCTTGTGTCAAAATTTTGAGGAAGTCCTTGAGTATCCATTTGTCTTGGTTGACCCATATCTTGAGCATGTGTTTGAACATAAGGCCTCCATGATGGTCTTTGAGTGTAAGTATCGTGCATTTGAGCTTGTGTATGTGGGATTGCTGGTTTCTGAAGCAAAACTGATGGTGACTCCGGCATCATATTATTTGGTCCTCCACTATTTGGTTGAGTTTGTTGTGAAGGTCTACTTTCCATAAGTTGAGATAAGTCAAAATCATGTGGTATCTTAGCTCCACTTTGTGCCATCATGTTTAGAAAGTATTGACGATCCCTCCTCATTATCTCTTCAACCAATCTATTGAATTGAGGATCCATTATAGATTCTTGTATGTCTGCTGATAGTATTGAAGAATTGTCCACATTATCATTGTGTGTAGCGTTGTGTATAGCGTTTGCGCTTTCCATATTTGAATTGTGTCTATAAACATTCATGTCTGGTAATGTAGTGTGCTCAGGATTGTAGAAGACATCATTGTCATACTCATAAGAACTCATGTTTACGGGTCCTTGAGCTTCTTTAGCTTTTCTCCTAGATTTTTGAAGACGGGTTTCAACCATGAACTAGGTGTTAGACCAATATGTGAGAGACTTAGACGAAAATGACAAGGGTATGTAAGACCAAGAGTTGTATGGAGTGTAAATGAATCTGAAGTTTACTTGCAATGTCCAAAGTGTAAGACCAAGTATGTATGTTGTAGAGTAGGTGTGACTTCCAAAGAGAGGATAGTTTCTCTTGATGAGGTAAGCTGACCTTGACTCTAAGTAAGACCAAATGAGACCCAAAGGTAAGAAACCTTGATGAGGGATCACTTAGCAAAGTGTTGTAGTATGTAGTGTGTTGACAAAGTATAGTGAGGACAAGCAAGTGACTTTTTGACTCAAGTATGAGGTATGAAGCAATGATGGACTGTGTAAGACCTTAGAACAGGCTGAATGCTAGATGAACCTAAAGAGATAACCTAGGAAGCTCAAGTGTGCCGAAACTGATTTCTTTGTTTGCTTGACTGTTAGACTTTTTTCAAATCCTGACACAGACGCCTCTATATACTTCACAGACGCGGTTTTAAGACACAGACGCTATTCTGTTTGACACAAACGTGATTCTGAGATTTCCTGTTGATGTTTGCTAAGACTGACAGATTTTTGCAATTGTGGACACAGACGCGCCTGTATACTTCACAGACGCTATTTCCAGACACAGACGTGTCTCTATTCGACACAGACGCTGATAAAAACACAGACGCTATTCTGTACTTCACAGACGCGTTTATCAGACACAGACGCGGTTTTAACAGACACAGACGCGTTTCTGTAACCTTAGTGCAATCTTTCCTATCTGTGAATTTGTTTTGCTGTGACCAAATCTGATTTTTCGACTGTTTTTCGTGACAAGAGGACACAGTGTTGATGACCCAATGTTTGCAGACTGTTTAGACTCCAAAAAGTGTGTTGTTTGATGTAAAAAGTTTTTGCATACACTTGAAGACACAAAAGACACAATGTTTTGCTGTTTTGTCTTGATTGTTTGAGTGTTTATCATAAGTCAAGCACAATTCTTATGGCTGGCCAGGACAATAATTGTTGATCCCACATGGGGTTTTACCCCCGAGGCTACGCTATTCAGAGCGGATACTTAGATGCTTGACCTCACTGGCTCCACCCTCGGCACTCACTTCTCGGGTCAGCCAAGCATCAGTCCCCATGAAAACTCCCCATGGCGAACTTTGTATCTCTACTAAGAACCGTATGTGTGTGGGCCGCTACCAGAGGTCCGACCTCCTGCCTCAACAACTAGAAGGATTTGGGCATCTAAAACAATGAGGTGCTAGTAAGGGCATCCGCTCGTGTGGCCATACATGCGGCACTTTCAGCTCTGTAAATACAGAAGGCTCCCAGCCGGTAGGGGTTACGCCCTACAAATGATCAAATAAATTTGATCAAACGGGTTTATGGGGAGACATAGTGTCGGTATGAACTAATCAGCACACGTTATTCATAGTTTTCACCATGAATACATTTGATTATAGTGGCTTGGAAGAAGATGGCTTTTCTTTTGTTACCACTTGGGTCGTTCTCTTCTCACTAGTAGTCCTAATGACCACACGGGAAGACAGGCCCTCTAAAGAATAAACACAAAGAGCCTATTGCTCAAGACACAAAAGACAATGGTTCAATTTTAGTGCACCAATTGAAGTGTTTGCTAAGCTATGAAGACAAGGCACACAAATAAAATTACAAAACCCTAGCTAAGGCCCTGCAACAAAATTGTTAGTAGTTTGGGTTGTTTCAAATGATAACCCCTTCCTGCAAGCACACGAGTTAGGTAAATTTTAAGAAAACCCAAAAAGACTTTGTGAAAAGGGGCCTTCAACAAAAACGTATTTGCCTCCAAAGCAAGCTGCACAAACCAGGTTAGCTAGATCTGCAAAGGTTAGCCAAAAATAAACCAGATCTGAAACCCTAAGTACAAAATCCGAAAACCCGAATCGAAAAACTTGAAAAAAAAAAAAAAAATTTTGCAAAACAGAATGCACAGACGCTGTTATACCAGACACAGACGCGTCTATCCGACACAGACGCGGCTCTGTGATTCGCAGACGTGATTTCAGAACACAGACGCCTTTTTATTCTTCAGACGCGATCAGAGGGTTCACAGACGCGATTCGGGATCACAGACGCGACTTTCGGAAACCTGCAAAAATAGAAAATGACAGAAACACAGACGCGATAAAAGATGTCACAGACGCCTCTGAAATACAAAAACGCGATCCGAACACTCGCAGACGCGAAAAAAAAACCTAAAATGTCGTCGAAATCGTCCGATCTGCAACTTCAAAAATGCAAAATCTGCAACAAAATGTTAAATGCAAAGGGACAAGAGTCCCACCGGGCGTGCCAAAATGTATATGGTGAAAATGGATAGCAATAAACAACAATATTGAAAGACTAAAATGGATTCAACCACCAAACCCTAGCCTAACAATGAACAAAGATCCACCATAACATATGAAGATAACCTAAGACAATGCAAAATAACTCAAAAAATCACAAAGATTATACCATCACATGTCCACTAGGGTTTTTGATCTCCATTCTTCCTATCTCCATTGATCTTGTTTGATATGCTTGCTCTCAGATTTTTGTATGCACAAGAGCTCAACAAAGAACGGAATGTGGTTGCAAGTAGGATCGTAGTGTAGCCAAGTCCTCCAAAATTAGTCATTAGGGTTTTGGTAATGAAGAAAGCATCTCCTTAAATAGAAGACACAATAGAAAATGGAGGGTTAAGATTGAGAGGTGTAAAAAGAGAGGTCGGCTAGGATTAGAGGGTAGGTATAAGAAATACCAAAATAATGAAAGGGGTAGGTAGTGTAGGAAATAAGAGATGAATGACATGTGTCATGTGTAGAAAAGGTTAATGAATTAATTAAATAAATAAAGATTTATTTAATTAATAGAAGAAGTAGGGCAATTAAATAAATAAAATATTTATTTAATTTAGGAAAGGGATAATTTAAATAAATAACTGTATTTATTTAAATGAGAAATAAGGCTAGAAGAGGATAAATGAATTAATTAAATAAATAAAGATTTATTTAATTAATAGAAGAATTAAGCTAAAGTAATTAAATAAATAAAATATTTATTTAATTAGACATGACAATTTTAGGTGTCTACAAGCATTATTTTGAATTATTAACAATAATAGTGATAGAGAAAACGGGAAGCAGTAGTTCAACAGGAAGCCAAGTGAAAAAAAAAATGTACCTAACCGAATTGGTTAAAACACCAGGTTTCACTGATGAATACCATGATATTTATGACCCTGCTATCCATGGTGAAAAGCGTATCATAGATATTAGATATGCATTGTCTAGTAAGGCGGCAGATCCATCCAAGGCAAAATTTATTATTTTCAACTCAATGTTAAAACAAACAACAAATAAAATCGCATCGTGGGATGCTGGATTGGGGAGCATGGTGTTACCTAAAGTATTCCCTTACCTTGATTTTGTCATGCTCTGCACCAAAAATTATGATGAAGATAAAAAAGTAATTGTCAATAAAAATACAAAAGAGGAAATTATATCCATAAACGTGGGAGAATTTGCTCGTTTTTTGAACCTAGGGTTTGAAGCACAAAACTCAAACGTCCAAATTGACCTAGGAAAGCTAGCAGAGAATTATGAGAGTCTCTATCCAATTCACAGAGATTCATTTGTCAAAGCTCTAATAAAGCATGGTACTTTGTTGGATCAGAATCATAAGCCTCCTTATGATTCTAACATTTTTGTTCCATGGGTTGAGGATACTATTTCCCTGCTGTCATTTTGCCTAGGATTGGAAAATGATAGGGAAGTGGGTGCAAGGCTTCTTGAAATGATTTATAATATCTATTGTGTAGGTCAGCCAGTAAGATATAATTTTATTGAGAACATTATTCAATCCATGCAAAAACAATTACTAATGACCAAAAAAGGTTCCTGTAAGACATTTAGGTTCTCATCCTACTTGTGCTATCTCCTTCTATCCAAGTATCATGCAATATTCGAGAACCAACAATATTCAAATTGTGAACTATAAGATTGATGAGAAGACTCGGAATAGAACAGTGTCTAATATATGAATGGACACCAAAGATAACGATGCATGATAACAAAAAGAACTACAACCATTTTGTAGACTTCTTTTTGGCACCAATGTATAATGAAATTACAAGCACTCCAATGCCTAGATTGTCTATGTCTTGTAGAGATTGCATTCAACTCGAAAGTCAAATAGAATTGGTTGACTGGTTCTTCATGGAAGAATTCACTGTGTTAAGGTTTTATGGATTAGCAGTAAAACCATACAGACTTCCAATACATGTGACAGAGAGGGTATTTGCATTGGAATATGTATGACAGTTGGAGAGAACAGATAGGCACTTCCATGGTCAGAAAAAGAAGAGCATATTTCATTCCTTGCCTTTCTCATGTAGAGGGTTCACATTTGAAAGAAATGCATTCAATGTGGCACATGATTTTTTGACACTTTTTAGCTTTGGTGATGAGGGTCTCTGGGAGTATGATCCAATCGGTATAGTTCAAGCAAGGCTTAAGAAAAATGGGAACTCTTCAGCGTTATGTCAACATGAAAGTAAACCATTGCTAGAAAAACTTAGAAACATGGACTCCTGGGATGAGGTAAAAAAAGAGATGGAGAAAATTATCGTTGACAATAACATTTCAATAGAAGAAATGTCATCACAAATTATGGCATTGCACACATAGAGGACAACAGAGGAGGGCCAGGGCATTCAAAATAGGAGGTCCTACAATTTCTACCAAAAATCTGCTAATCCATCTAACAAATGTATTCCCAAATCAATTCTACAAGAATATAAAGAGAGTTATTGGACTCAAACCAAAATAAATGATTTTTGGACTATGAGGAAGAATCTCGGTGAACCAAAGACCAGTGCAGAATTTGAGACCATCGACGAGAATGAAGAGTTTAAAAAATTTTGGAATATGGAGCATCCCACAACAGCATATGACAAGAGTGAAGATGATGATGAGTATGAGGTTGAACCCACTCCAATAACTACTACAGTCCCTAAAATATTAGGTGGAGTCAATGAGTCCATGAAAGAAAAATATAGAAAAGGGGAAAACATTGTGGAAAAAATGGGTTTTGATGGTGGTGCTCTAGGTCCCAGGGGAGAAGGCATTTGGTATCCACTTGAGGTACAACTTCCATCATATTCAAAATCAAAAGCTCCTATTAAACCAGTCATTGGACTTGATTCTTCAGATTCATCACGGATAGGTACTACTCATTACCCTCAAGGTACACCTACATTTGTTTCAGGTTCAAATCCATAACCACCACCACATCATGGTATTCCCATTGGTGGTGAATCAAGCGCCACTACCACTGGTGGGGAATCTGGGGATAGTATTCCTATTATTGTTCAGTCAAGTGCTGATGTGATTGGTCGGGTTGGCATGGGTACTTCTACTGATACTAATTGTCTTGGTGTTGGACAAGGGCTGCAACAAAATATCTCTCGCAAGAGGCCACTAGTGGTAGATACTCATACTATTCATAATCCTATATCAACTGCCACTGACACTACAAATCAATCATTTGCAGCTTCAGATCACACACCTCAAAAGATTATGAGAACTACACATGAAAGTGTTAGTGGGACAGGATCAGGAATGGTTGTTGGTAATCCTAGTAATGCATTAGTTAAAACCACAGGCATAAGCGAAACTAGAGCCTCTGTTATTCCTATGTCACCTTTCAAACATTCAATTGCTTCAGCAAGCCCAGATTTTCAATTTCGTGATTACTATGAAAAATTTGAACACACAAAAAATGCAAATAAAGAAAAAAAGAGAGAATTTCATAGGGTTGCCCTGACTAAAGTTTTAATAGCCTACAAGGAACAGGGTATTTCCAATATATGACCCACACAAAGATATGATGGAGTTCATGGTTGTTATGTCCCCAACTAAAGATAAAAAGCCACCACATAGTCAGATAGATCCCTCTGAATTTCAAGTTAGCACCCTCCAAATGGATTTTTCCAAAGTACATAATGTGGACAAAATTAGTGTGTCAAAAAGGACTAACGAAGTGGTCTACACTTCACTACTAAAGGTGGAGAGAGAAAAAAATAAACTGGAGAAACAAATAGAAAAGTTACAAGCAGACCTAGCAAATGAAAAATCAAAGAGGAAAGCAGTAGATAACAAGTGAAATGATTTATAGAAAAGGATAAAAAATTTGAGAGAAGGAGAAGATGGATGCAGAATTGAAGGACCTGAGAGAAAAAATGGCTAAAAGAAGTAAAAAAATTGATGAGGAAAGAACCATTTTTCAAAAATTATACAAAAGTTATGAGTTTGTTGTTGCCGAAATAAGAAAAATACAGGACCTATTGGATCATGAGAAGGAAAAAGAAAAACATTTGCAAGAGGAAGTAGAGGAAGAAATAAAAAAATGTGCATAAATGAAAGAAGACCTGCACAATGCAAATGATAAAATTAAAACTTTGGAGGATAGATTGAAATGTAATATGAAAAATACAATGAAGTATATATAAGAAAACATTTGGTAGCAAATAATGCAGAAGAGTGACAAGTTGTGTGAATGGTTTGAATTGAATGAAAGTCTGAGAGTAATTTATATGAAAATCAAAGGGCACTTTGAGAAGAGCATACATGTTTATTCAAAAGAGGATATGGAAAAACAAATTCTGCAAGTAGTCTACAGTACCAGTGACAAGTACTTGGCATCTAAGGGAATTAAGAGCCGCATTGATGCCATAGTTAAGACATCATCTATCATTCAAAAATGTCAGAAACTAAGGGAAACATCAGAAGTTATGGATAAATGTGGCAAAAAGATATTGAAGCTGCAAGAAAAGAAAACTAATTTGATTAAACTTGGTTTACCTAAGACCATTGACCCATCAAATAAATTCACTAGAAAAGAAGCTTACAAAAAAAGCATGGAGATAAAAATGAAGTCTGATTTAGACTTGCTTCCTAAGGACACAACTCCCCAAAGCTTTCTGGAATTCATCCAACCATTTACAACTCTGAATTTGGTATTGGGTGAAACAGTGATGTCAAGTCACTCTTCTAAATATGGATTGTTGATGAAGTTGCAGTTGACTTTCCATAGTTTACAAAATATTGACCTTCCATCAGACGAAGAGTGGAGCACCCTATAAAGACTGGCATAGAAATCTTAAGAATCATAGTATGTATTGCACAGTTTTCTTCTTTTACTCTTAATTTCAAGGTTTTATATTTTTTCTGTTTGGAATTTAGCATTGCTTGAAATAACTCTATTTTATGAAAAGGAAAAAACCAACACTCACTATTGCTAAATTGCTAATCTAGCCTATGAATCTATGATGCACAGTGCAAAACTTCAACCTATAAATTTGTATTCTCAAATTCTCCCAAGCTTTAACATTTATGCATTTCTCTGTTTCTGATTACTAAGTTTTGGGCATTGCTATTATCTATATTTAATTTGTCATGGCATGAATTAATATTTAATTTTGAACTCTATTTTTTGAACAGGAGACATCAGACATGTAGAAATTGTTAAATTGCTAATCCGGCCTATGATGGCCATGTAAATCTGTGTTGAGTTTGTGATTTTGATGTTGAGTCTTCACATGTTGCAATTCAACCTGAAGTTGTTCTTGCTCCCTTGTTTCTATAAAAGGGAATTCAAGGTCATTTGCAAAGGGTTCTAAAACTTTGTATTGACTTTTGCATGGACATTGGAGAATCACACAGAAGTTGTTGTTGCTCCCTTGTTTCTATAAAAGGGAATTCAGGGTCATTTGCAAAGGGTTCTGAAACTTTGTATTGACTTTTGCATGGAGAATCACACAAATTGGTTTATTACTATTGAATGAATTGTATCATATGGCTATATTTTGAAATAATTAATGAAAATCTAAGCTCTCAAACATGTCTAAATAAAAATCTTTGTATCAGTAAATACAGTATGGTCTTTTATTATGTTATTTTAAATCTGGAAATAGAAAGTTGAAAAATACAATTACAAATCAATATTAAATTCTAACTACAAAAAGTTAACAGACTCATAAAATATCATCAAGTTATCAACCATAATAATATGCTTTTGTAATATGAATGATGAGATACAGTAATAAGATTAATAAATACCAATCTCTTGCAGTTTCCATTCATCCTCATCAAATTCAGAGCTTTCTTGATTCTTGTATGTGGTTTCTTCACTCTGAGTCAGCATACCTTCGTTGAACTGCATCTCAATGCTACCAGTAGGTCCAGTACACGAGTCAATAGTCCCACTAGCACTTTGGTTTGAAGTGTTTCCCAAACCTCTTCTTTCACATTTAGACCTCTAGATTTGCAGTGCCCTATCGTAAGGAAAAGTGTGGACATCATACCTAGATGTATAGAGCCTCAAGCAATTTTCCAAATTTTTGTCTAGTTTGTTTCTTAGCTTTGATTTTAGGAACCCCAAAGCACTGAAAACTCTCTCATCTTCCACCAATCCCAATATCATGGTAAGACATAAATCAGCAAGCTTCAAATATTCTGGCATTGAATCACGCAACGTTGCATTCTTAGCTATATATTTCTAAAGCCTTGTTATTGATCCCTCTTCGCGGGGGTTCTCCATTTTTCGATATTGTTCTCTCATAGTGTATGCAAAATGAGATGATTTATCTCGAAGATGAGTTTCATCTAATATTCCATTTATAGTTACTCCATTCAATTCTCTGGATATGTAAAATTGTTTTATCAAAGTCGGTAGCTTACTTTGAAAAATCAGCTGCACTGTTGAGGCTCCCATATTGAGGAAACACAATAGACATGGCTTTGAGTAGGTTGTCAGGAGGGAATCTACTTCTAATTTGTGAGGAAAGATCATAGCCAATTTTCTTCACGGAAGTAGTTACAGTCTCAACAATCTTGTCAAAATCTTCACTTGTAACTCTTGCTAGTTGCTTCCTGGGGTGCTTTCCTTGTCCTTGGGGTTGACCATGGCATATAAGTGCATTGGTATCTTAACTCCCCATACATTGGCACATACCTCCCTATTTGCACCAATTTGTAAAATGTTATCAGGATTGTTCAAATCTGTGAGTGTCTGCCACTTAACAAATTTTTCATCAGATAGTGTTGGTTGATTTCGATAGAGATTTTCGAGGGTCATGCATGTCATCTTATGTAGCATAGCATATTCTGCAATATACAAATCTCTTTTTTGGGCAACCTTCATAATATTCCTCATTTCCTCTAGCATGGGCAGAAGAGCTGCTAAAGTTGAGAGTGTCTCTAGATTACTTAACCTCCGAAGAAGGTCAAGAAATTTTGATTGCTCTGATTCGTCGCGAGTTGTGTGAAATAGTCTAATCAAGGATGGATATTTTGAAAAAACTCGATGTGCTGGACCATCCAAAGAGATCCATCTGGTATTGTTATCCTTGAGAAGCTTGTTCCCATCAGTTATTCCATCAATAAAGTGTTAAAATTCCATAAATCGCTTGGGACTTCGACTGAAGTGTGAGTAGATCTCTCTAATTAAAATTTCAATTTTTTTACCGAAGCATACTTGCTCACAATTCCAAAAGCTAGATTCATTTTGTGAGCCATGTAGTGAATTGTAGTAATGTACGATGCAAATGAAGTTTCAATCTTTGTACAAAGATCGTTCCTATGACCTTGCATTACTGAAGCTCCATCTGCTCCAACACACACCAATTTTTTGGCAACCGTCATGTCATCCATACCTCCATATTCAATTAAACTTCTCTTTACTAGTTGAAATAATTTTTCCGTTGTCGCACTCTCCTTCATTTTAGCAACAGATAGTAGATGAGGTTGGCGGGCATGATTCTGTACAGTATAAACATGCATGCATACCCATGAAGTATTGTCTACTGACGTAACTTCATCTAAAGAAAATGCAATAAAGTTTGACTCTCTTATTTTTTCCTTTGCATCTTCTTTTTCAACCTCAACAAGACAACTTTCCCATTCCCATCCACTGTTTACTGACCAGTGTCTATTAGGATAGTTAGGAACTTTCAAAAAGTTTAATAAACCACTAATTGATGGGAAATCTGTCATAGCGTGCCCTCTGCTCAAAATATTAAAAACAATGCTTAACTGAATAGCTTTTCTCAGTTGTTCTATTTGTATTGCTTTTCCAAAACTAAATTTAATAGAACTTTTAACTTCAACAGGCTTTGTCGGTATTTTCTCATGAAAATAATACTCTTCGGCATTCCTCACATGCTTACATTCCTCCTTTCTTTTCCATCTTATCATTGAATTTTCAACTCTGTCTATCATTTGTTTTTCATAAACTTTACCCATATGCTTTTCAATGGTGTCAAATTTTAGTTGCAACCTAATTTCCTTGTTATGTTTCCAAGTGAAAATCTTACACCTGCAATCTATTGGAGGCTCGCCTTCAATTGGATTCTCCACTGGTTCAATGAATGGATAGTTTGATGCCCAATTAATTTGAAAATTCCTCACTGACATATCCCACTTCCAATCCTTTTTTGATTGTGGTTCACCCTTTTTTGATCTGGCTTTTCTTTTCCCCTTCTGTGCATTATCATCAATGGCATTATCACCCAAGTCTATTATATCATTTCGGCTAACTTGGGCATCTACCAGATAATCTTCTTCAAGATCATCCTGATCTGAGATATCAGGTTCGTCGTCATCTTCAACATGCGGTGTAGTTTGTGAATTTTGTACTTGTACTTGTGATGATGTACCTTCTTGATTTTCACCACAATCTTTTCCAAAGCCAAAGTACAAAGACAACATTTTGCTTTTTGTTGGCCTCTCATGGCCTTCCCCACATTCAGGTTTCCTACCCTTCTTCCTGTTCGACATCTCCAACGAAATAAAGGCTGCCAAAAAAATATCAATTTGTGGAAGAAGCAATAATAGACTATAAAGTATAATATATGTTTCATTGGCCCTACAACCTACAATCTAGATGTCTGAGGTCTGAATGTCCCTGATGACCACTTGGCACTGATGGGTCGCCACTGAATAAAAATGAACTCAACAGTGCAAACAAATATAGATAAATTTAGAATAATATTATAACACTTCAAAAATATGATCGCTCACCTTTAGGTCACTAGCAGTCGCCAGTGCAGTCAACAACAATGATTTTCCTTGGTCTGAAACTTTGCTATTTATCAGAATTCAGAGCCTAGAACCCACTAGATTGTGTTGAGATAGATCTAATCTTTGCATGTATTTATACCAAACCTTATATGACAAATTCCACGGGAATTTTATATGGTATACAAATATTTGGTGAATCACGCGTAATTATAACACGACATGTAATTTTCGAGGCGATTATAGGTCGTCCAGATAATTGGCAAATACAATATAGTTGGTGAAAGTTGGGGTGAATGGAGACACGCGTTGGCAAAATGTCAGGCGAATTGGGTCCTCCTGACTAACAAATCTTCACATGCCTATAGGCGAATTATGGTCATCTATTAAGGCAACCTCAGAGAGTGTAGGCGAAAAAATTAAATTTACCGTATGTCCATCATATATTGTATTTGTGAAATCCTCACATAGAAACATTTAATTACATAAAACATATGGTGATCAGGCCATGAATTTTGATGGAAATTGTTAATGTTCTGGTGACATGGCCACCCCCAGTCGGTAAAAAATATTTTCCATTTCCCAGGTCGCCGACGTGAAAAATTCTCCATTGGTGAATATTCGCCACTAAAGTAATCTCTGACCTTTAGTATTTCAACTCTAGAGGATCTAGAGGGTGTTCAACATGTTGAGGTTGAGGCTAGACAAAATGATGTGGAAGATGATGTGGCTCCATCAGGTAAAGAGTGTCATGGTTATGTTCTTTAAATTAATGAAATACTTGTAACAATAATAAAACATGTTTTGAATTTAACCTATTTCTTTGTTATTGCAAAGGACCCCCCTTTGCTTCAGTGTCCTCATCCTCAGTATAGGACTAGGCATACATTGAGATCATGAGCAAAGGGCAGAACAACTGAAGAGGGGGGAAATGATGAAGAAAAAAGATGCTCCACTTAATCTTTACATAGCTTCAAAAAAAATAAAAATGATTGTAATCTACCTTATTTGATAATGACTGATTTTTATGTGTTAATGAATGTAATTATGTGCTAATGAATGGTTATGAATGATATGTGTTAAAGAATATTGATGAATGTTGTGTGTTAATCAATGTTAATCAATGTTATGTGTTAATGAACACTACGTGATATTAATGAATGAATGTTATATTTTATTAATGGTCGAAAGAATGAATGAATGTTAGATGTTAATGGGGAATTTAGAGTGATGTTAGGGGGGGGGAGGGGCCAAATGAGCTTCCACCTTCACATGGTTGGCCCTGTTAAGTAGAGAATATTAAACTATTCTCAAAACAAAGTGAAGCTCAATAAGATAACACAATTTTCAATATTTCATTATGTTGCATAGTTAATCTTATTGAAAATGGTATATTGAATCTTAATTGCAGGGTCCAACAAAGCCAATACGAACAACAACACCACAAGTTGTTGGGTATAATGAACTCCCATATTGTCTTGTATGTACACTAACACTATGAGTTGCTTCTAGTAATGATATCGGTCACGGCACGAGTGAAAAAGTTGTGAATATACCTCATCCTTGTAAGTTTTTTTATTAGTTGACATTTTCTTTAGCATTTTTTAATTTGCCTTATCATTTTCTCTGCCATTGCATTCTATGGCATTGTATTTGATTTGTTCTCTATACTCACATAACCTTAATAGTCCTTTTGAATATAATCTTCAATTTTACCAATGAAGGACTGCTCTCAATTGATTGTTCCAAATGGCTTTGGCACCTTATTACTATTCTAAATACCTTGTAGCAAACTATGTTTTCTCTTATCACTATCTTATGTTTGTCTACAAATGGTGCTCATTAGTTATTTCTTGTGTTTGATGGTTCATTTCATTTCCATCCAATGTGATTGTTGATCTCGAGCTCTATAAATGATCCTTATAATGATTCTCTTCAATGACAAACATAATAGAGATTCCAGGTGATGTAAGACTCCCTCATAAATTGTAAGACATATTAGTTTATAAATAAATCCATTTTAGATCAATCAAACATATTTATATTCATGTTCACTTGACTCAAGAGTGACTCCACTCAGATAGGATAGGAGATCTTTCCCATGACAATGATTATGTGTTCCTTTTGTTGAGGATGAAGGTTTGGTGCTTTATCATCAATACTTAAATTACAATCCATGCTTGCATAAAGCCCCATGACAAGTAGAAGATGATATTTTATCATTAGTATGATTAAAATTATATATAAGGGTAAACATAAGAGTCCCAACAAAATCTATTTCAAATATGCATGAATAGCACCAAAGACATAAACAAGTTACATCATAAGAAAGAATACAAAATTAATTTTCCATCACATAAAAATGTGTGGAATTGACTTTCCTACACTTCTAAGAATGTGAAAAATAGATAATTGAAACAAAAACATATAATTGTTTCCACATGATTTACAATAGAGTAAAAAATATTAATAAATATTCTCAAAAAATCAAATATTTTAGTTGGTCACTCCCATTTATCTTATATAGACCAAAACAAGTCATGGTGCTCTCTTCAAGAAACAAAACATAGAATACTTAAAAGCTATATGGTGACCCTCTTCCTCTTTAACAAATTTATGGTATTAGTCACTAAAAGTATGAATTGAATGCTTAGGAGTTGAGTCAACCTTCTTGGGTATCCACTTGAGTTGTCCCCATTTTTTAGCCTTCAAAAATGCCTAAAAGTGGTTGGAAAATGCACAAAAATCTCCTACTTTGACCCCTTCATAGATAATTCTCCTCATTTGGCTCCTTGATGCTCTCAATTGGCTCCGATTAGGTCAAAAACTATTACCTTAATCCTCTCAACCACTTGGACGAATCAACAATCTTCCCTATATTCCCTCTATGATGTCTTCCTTCTATTCAATTACTTCCCTAATTGCTTAACTGACTTAAATGATTCAACAATATTTTCTTGGGTCAGACTCAACTGATTAGAGATCATAAACACCCTTAAAACTACTTATTACTGAGTCATAAAGGCTTCAAACTGCCTTTTACATGTGCATCTAATTACTAGGCACACTCCCACATGTCCAAAAGACACCTAGGCAATACCTTTCCCTGAGCATCTTCTTACTGATTGAGCACAATTGCTTATGTCAAGACACCATTACAAGCCTTTAAACTGATATTTTCTCTGTCCTGAGGATTGCAAAGCATCTTGTATAAATATCTCTTTATTTTATGTATCATATATCATTGTAAAATCTTTTCATTATTATCTTTTCTCTATTTAAAGGCTACCATACACTTATGTGTGTCACTATATTGGTTGTTTTTGAATGTACATTCTCCAATTAGCCTTTGTTCATACTTATTAGGACTACCACAATGCATTTCATGCTACTCATAACTATCAATGATGAAGCTTTTCCTTTTATGTATTCATGTGAGGATTGCAACTGATTTGTAGGATGATTGCACTCTCATTGTTTGCTTCTATTGGATTGCTATGAAGCTCTTTATTTCCTATATTTGTCCTGATGCTATGTATCATAGATGAACTATCATTTTTTTACCAATACACTTCCCTTTGAATGCTACAACTTTGTGACTGTGACAATGAAGAAGATTGCCATCTTATTCTTGATTCCTTGTGAGCTTCATATGTAAATAGAGCATCTTTAGACTTGATTAGAGAACATAACTCTGTTTATCATCATTTTGATCACAAGGAAAATGTTTTACATTCTATGTATACTTATACATAGTCTTCAAATGGATATCACATGGCTTATAATGATAAGGTTTTTGAAGTATTTTATTTTTCTTAGCCATAAGCCATTGTTGTCCTACCTTCTATTGTCACTAACTTCAAGGATAAATCACTAACCTCCTTCTATTGTTGTATGTGGACTGGTTTGTTGTTGTGAAGTGTCTCAAGGCATATAAGAACTTCATTTACTCTTGTGGTTGTGACCAAACCTTGCAACAATATCTTTGATTGTGATTATCCCTTATGTTGTCTTGATATGAATGCATATTTTTCTTTAGATTGTCCCATGTTAAAGATTTTGTGGCTGCTCCTTTATATCACAGATTGTCTCTATTATTGAAGGTGTTCATGCCCCTTCAAATATGACTAGTCTCCTATCAATGGCTTTATATGCTTCTAGATGACCCCTTGCTCAATCACATTATCACACTTCTTGAATATTTTCATTGTTAGCTTAATCAGAAAGGACTTTCTAAGGAGCCTTTAACCCAAGTCTTAAGGTCACCAAGCATTTGATCTTGTCATGAACCCTGTCCATTATCAAATTACTGTAACTTCAACATGTTTCTAGGATGATTCTCTCTGTCATTTTGAGTTTAGAGGTCCGTGTGACTATGATATCTCACACAATTATTGAAGGACTTCTTTCTTTATGCTTTGATTTTTTTGTGACAGTGCTACTAGGAGTGCTCATACTCGGTGTATATATCCTTTTGCTGCCATGTTACTAAGAAAATATTTGATTGTCTTCATCGGGCCTTTCATAAATACTACAAACATGTACATCGTGATGTCACCACCTTTCAAACAGTGAATGTGATCGATCAATGGGAATGCATTTTTTATTTGAATCCATGATTTGACTACTCTAGGATTCATGCTTCTAAGATCTCAATGTTTCCTTGACTCTTTGATCTATCTCTATTATGCTCCAAGGATTTTGGGATATCATAGACTATTGTAGGATTCCTTCTTCTATCTCAGATAGTCATATTCATCTCCTACCTAGCCATGACGATATCCTTAGGTATTTCGATTGTGGATATGATCTTTTTCTTTATTAAAACTTCACTAATTTTTCATAGATACTATAATGTGTAGATATGAAAAGTTCCCCTACTATCATACATGATTTTTAGATTGCACCTATGTTTGAAAGATTCTTCTAAATTCTTAAGACTGTCATCAATAGGCTATCATCATGTGACATATTCTTCAGCCTTCTATGACTATCTTTTATTTCCTTACTATCATTTGCAAATTATGCTTTGTGATGCCCTATTTTTGGCTAAAAACCCTCATTATCATATATCTATCAAACCTCCATTATAGTTGTCATGTTTCTGAATGTTGGAATGTCTTGAAGGTCTAAAATTAGCATGATTGGAATTGGATCTCAAAGACTCTTCCCTTTCTCTTACACTAGCTTCTTCTATAGTAAGTTTCATATTTGTAAAAATAATGCTATTCGCTTACAAAAAACTACCTCCCTATAATAGAGACAAAGCTAATCAAGAGGATACATTAAACATGGAGATTAAGTTTTATTAAAAATAAGATCGATCACTAAAACATGATCCTACGAATGCCTTTTGATCTTCATCAATGTGCATAGTAACCTCACACTCACACATATCCAAAGAATGATTCTTCAAAACTCTTAAATAGTGACAAAGCATTAAAAATGAATGGACCTAGCTTCTTAACCTTCCACATAAACGTGACACGAATTGTTGTTTGGTTGTGTAATGTGCTATATTCCTCTTTATTCTCTTCTGCAACATGGCCTAAATTGCTTATTCCTCTCCTCAAAATCTGCAACATGCCCTATCAGGCAACAAACGTTGGTCTCATGCCCACATAGAAGACTTTTCCAATGAAAACATGATATAATCCTTGAACTTTTCTCTTTTCCATTTCCTAAACAGCAAAACCCTAAACTTCACACTACGTGGGATGGATTTTGACATATTACAAAGACAAAAAATCTTCCTTTCTCTTTCTTCCAGGTGTATAAGCATTCTATGAAAAACAAACATCAATTTTATTCTCTTTTATTTCTTTTCCAATAATGCTTAATACATCTAAGACTTGGACTTAAAGAATTAAAACTTTATAAAACCCCCAAAGGCTCTCCTAGTTACTATTTTTACCAAGGTCAAGGAAAAATACCAACATTTTTGGCGACCTTTGTGTTAGTTTGGTCTACTAAATCACTAAGACCAATTGCCTTACACTATCCATTAGACTATGGGGTCAACAAGATATGAGAATAACTCAAACCCAAACTTAACACTAGAGAAAACACCTCTAAAAATATTCCTAGACACCTAAAAATAAACAACAAAATAATGTGCTTCAAATCTTGGAGAAGGGATATCTACAACCTTGTGCAAAAGAACTTATTGAATTCCTAAAACTTACCCTATTCAAGTGACAAAACCAACTAAACAAAACCATTAACAGATTGATTGAAATAGATGCCCTTTCTTTGCAATTTGCAAAGCTTTTAGTGCTTCCAGACAATTGGTAAGAGATGGAGCATAGGTAGAAACTAAATGAACTACCATAAATCTTCTAGAAAGCCAATCAATAAGTTCACTTACCTTTGCAAATTGTTCATACATTCTGCTATTCAAAAATTGATAAGTGAGCTAAGTGTGCTCTTGTTCAACTGCAATTTCACTTTGAGCTTCATCTTCAACTATAATTTATTGCTTGGGTTCAAACATGACTTGTGATGCTTCATTGGCCTTCATTTTTATGCCATAGTTTAAAAACATAGTAATTTCATAATATGTGTGTCAAATGTATTCTCTCAATGAGAAAGAGCGTGGGGAATAATGAAGTCCATGGTTGAGAAATCATAATATATATGGAAGACCATTAATTTCATCCTTTCTGGTCATATGTTGCTTATTACTTGTTTGACTGACCAATTGTTTGCCATAACATCAACAACAGTCATGTCATAAATCAGTCAATCTAAATTAGTTGAGTTGTATTTCATATCGAATGGAAGAAACCCAACATGACAAACTCTGTCATAGAACCGTGGATGATGCAAATCTTCTCCATCATGAAATAGCATGATATGCACTCCACACCTTTGAAAACGAGCCTTCTTCTACAAAGCATGGAATGATTGGAAATGGGACGTTGTACAACACTTCAAGTTCTCAAGAATTAAACTATACCTTATACAATTGGAACCTCTTGTTGAACTAGACCTTATACTTCTTCTTGTACCTTACACAATATAATTAGATCACATTAGCTTGAGGAATATTGTCAAACAGTTCACACTTGCTCTTCTTGTTATCATATTTTGCATTCATACCAGTGTGTGGATCCCTTTATGAGTGTTAATGATATTCAGATTGTTTCTCATAATTTCTTAGAGGGCAATTAGATGCAATCTAGTTATTTAGGAAACCATTTCATTCGGAATTATTGTTCGGATTTGTACCTTTTCCTCCATCCCCTAGTCAACTTTATTGACCTTGGCACATTGCTTATGACTGTCAGTTACAAATAGCTTATAATGGTGAAGTAGATGTATGACCACCAAGGGAATCCTTTTGCAGCCTTTATTATAGACTTCATTGTTGGGTAGGTGCAAGGAAGGGCTTGATTACCATAATGAGTAGATGGGTAGAGGACAAGACACAAAGAATATGGCTCAATGGAGAGCAAGGGAAAAGAGCAATTGTGAGACACAATTGATGGCCAAGAACGCAAAGATGATGGCTAGGTTGGATGTTCTAATGGAAGAGGCCAACACAAAAAGTGAGGATCGGTACAACAAGAGGAGAGAAGTATGGTGTGAAGGCACCAACATTCTTAGGGGGAGGACTTGAGGAGTTGATGAAATTGGTATTGGTAATGGAGTGTAGCTTTGTTCAAGAAGGGGTCACAGACACAAAGAAGGTAAAATTTCATGAAGAGGATGTTGTGTAGTGGTGTAGAAAAAGGATAGCAAGATCTCTAGGAGGGGAGATCGTGTAGAGGTAAGGAATGAGTGAAAAAGTGGGAGTAGGAGGTTGAAAAACTATTGGAGGAGGTGTTGCACTGAAGAGTGCAATTTCATTAGTAGAGAGGTTGCAATCTCTAAAAATCAGCATCATGTTTTTTTAAAAATAATTTGGATGTCGTCAGAATTCCGATGGTAAAGACCCTTACATCCAATGGGCATGCTATTGTTGGAAATTGACACTCTATTGGTTGGTTTCACTATGTTGTTATTGATGGAAACATGATTGTGTTCTAGCTTCATGTTTTGGTTCTATGGTGTACCACCAGACACTTCACAGATTCTACACCAGCACCGACACCGACACCGATAGGATAGAAGGATTTCTTTGGTCACTGGCAATGTAGGCTGACATGGTATAGTAAAGGTTATTAGTATTGGAGACCGACATATCTTGAATCTAGCACCGACAATTGATTTCAATGATTATGCATTTATGTTATCTGGCCGACATGTAATTTGATATTGTATATATCTTTGTAAGCTGAGATAAGGCATAAAATTTGTATAAGGTGTATATGATAGTTTGGTAGATCATTTTTTATATAGATACATGAGAGAGATATTATGGATTATGGATATGCAAATGTAATAAGGTCTGAAATAATTCAGAGAGATTATGTATGTGAGGAAATTATTGTAGGGTTATTTCAGTAAAGGGTTTAGGGATTCAGACCGGAACAAACATAGCTTAAACCGGAACTGTATTCTGGCATAGAAGATGTTATCTTAGTAGTTCTCACTTCTCCGGATTGTAGTCTGGAATTTTATGTAGTCAGTGAGGCTCCTATTGTGATTAAGCAGTGTGCTCTAGGTTGTAAGCCTTCCTGCAAGTGCAGGCCTCTCATATTTTGTAATATCTCTTCATATGGCCAGTGGATTGATATTGTGGGTCACAAATCCCACCATGATTTTTCCTCTTTTTGAGGTTTTCCAAGTATAAATCTATGTGTTTTGATTCTCATTTATGCATTTGGATTATTGGTTGCAATACTTCTTTCAATTATGTATGTATCGGTTGGTGTTGCATATTTTAATAAGGCTAAAATTTACTATTCTGGTATAACACTGATTCACCCCCCCTCTCAGTGTTATTGGTTTCCAACAATTGGTATCAGAGCCTTGTGCCTCGGAGGAAGTTTAACAACTTGAGGAAGATCCTGAAATCAGAATCCATGAATATGGATTTGGAGAAGCAACTTGAGATGGCACTTGAAGATTATGATGTTGAAAGGTTGAAGAAATTAAAGCTACAAAATGAATTGAATTCTGTTAAGGAATTCATTCTTGTCCTACAAGAGAGGCTATCATCTTTTCAAGCTAGGAGGAAGGAACTTTTGCAAAGTTGGGATGATGAAGAGAAAGATGCACTTAAGAAACTATGTCAGAAATTGAGTCAGGAAAACATGGTTATGAAAAATTAAATGCAAGTTATAACTATGAGGATGTCTAAGGAGATTGAGGATAGAAAGAAGAAGGAAGAAAATCTTGTTGTATCCCTAAGGAACAAATTTGAAGAATGTGGTAGGTTGGTTCATGAAAATGATACGTTGAGAACTGATTTGGTACAATCCCAAAGTAATGAACAAGAGCTTAAGAGACAAATGATAATACTAAGAGAAGATTTAACTACTGCAAGTGAGTACAAAGAAAAATTCAAGATCAACTCAGCACAACTTGATGAGTTATTGAAGAGATAGAGGTAGATTGGAGATTCCAATGGACTTGGATTTGAGCAAGGACAGAGTTTCGGTACTGCTAATGAAGATCAAAACCTTAAGGCACCAGTAAGACAATTCAATGCTTATAAATTCAATGGTAGACGTTTTGTTTGAAATAGATTTGGTCACATGGCTAGGTAATGTAGAAACAAAGCAAATCAGAACCTTGATTCTTCTCCCAGTAAATGTTCTAAATGCAATAAGTTTGGTCATAAGACAGAAGATTATTGAATAAATGTAAAATTTTATGCATGTGGAAAATTTGGACATATGGCTAATCAGTGTAGGTCAAGCAATTTCACCGGTTTTAGCAAACCAATTCAAAAGAACAATGTTACATGTTATGCATGTAATGAAGTTGGACATATTGCTAAGTTCTGTAGAAGCATAAATCCATCGGTTAGTAATGGAGGATCAAATGAGAAAGGAAAAGAGAAGGTTAGTGAAATCCGGCAAGATCATACTCGGAAATGGGTTAGGAAGATCGAAGAACAATCATCAGATGGGAATGTCCCAGTTACTTATCCGATAGAAGAGGTTGCTCCTGCACCGGAAGGAAGCTCATTCGGTATCTAAGGCAAATGCCTTAGGGGTAGGCAAAATTCATGAAGATTCTACATATGCCCTAGAAGATGTTCCAAATATTAGAGAGGATTATCCAACATGGATATGTTCTGAGCGAGATCCGATATCTTTTATCGGGAGTCATTTATGTCAATAGAAGATTAGGATTTTTCTCGAAGGTTAAAAGTTTGAATACACTTCATTCTTAATCACCTTGCATTCGGAGCGATTTCAAAGCAATTCGGAGTGACTAAGTGTGATCAAAGGTAATTCAAAGCAATCAGATTTCTTCTTGAGCAATTTCACCGGCGTCTAGAAGAATTTGTTGAAGGTTTTCACCGAGAGAAATCAAAAGGTATTTTTCTTTAAACATGGAAGTGGGATCATCTTCTATTCCTATTTTTGTTGCAAACCCAACTGTAGTAGAGGTCAAGGACCGGCACGGGCCAATTTTCAAGCGGTATCCACATGTGGATACCCTAGGAGATTCAGTTGGAGCATTTTCTCGTGCTCCGAAGGGAGTTGTGTATGTAGAGGATGTTAGGGAATATATTCACTATCATATCGAGGACCTGGAAACTTCAAAAATTAAGGGCATGTATATAAGTGAGCTAATGGGAGAATATGGAAAGATCAAACCGGCATATAAACGTATTGAAGACCTAGGATTTACAAACATTCTGGATATTCCAGAGTTTTAGGATGAGATAATCATATATGTATTGAGGAGAGTACATGGGGAATTTATATGGCTGAACAGACCTTAGAAAATCACCAAGGAAGGCATCTGAGCAATTATTGGTTTGCCATCGGTTGGGAAACATCTAGACAAGAAGGTTTCAAATGATTTCGTGAGGAAGATCACCGGCGTGACATCTGACAAAAGATCCATGAAAGTGAGCACTATCACCAACACAGACATCAAATTTGGCAGCATGATCATCGGGTATAAGGTAACTCAGTCAAACCGACTGAATTATATTTCCAGTTCATGCATTTTGGTTGCATACAAAATGATGAGAGAAAATGTGAAATTAGATCTATGCGGTTAGATTCTTGATAAGTTGTTGATAAATCTAGGAAAGATTAAGGGTGAAAAGAAGGGTACATTCCAGTATGGGAACTTGTTAGTTTGCCTGATGTTATATTTTTTGAATGATACACCCGGTTCTAGTAAGAGGCAATGGGCTTTTGACATTCCAATAAGGAGACAACTGAAACAGTCAATTGCTGCATTAGGAAGCCAAAGAGATGATAAGGTATAGGGGTATTTTAAGGCATTTTAAAAACCTATGAGGTCTAGGGTAAGGGTACCTGAGCATATTGTACAAAAATATTCTACCGACATATGCTTTATGGTAAAGAAGGACAAGACACTCATGGAAGAAGCTAAGCCTTGAACGATCTGGATTGAAGAAATGGGCTATGAGGTGGATGCACATATTCTTGATGCCTACGCAAAAATGTTGATTGATGCACAAATTGATGAGGCAGAGAAGCCCTGTGGTACAACATAGCAAAAAACTCAAGAGGTTGAAACAAAGTTCAACCGAAAGAAAAGAGAGAAATGAGAAGGAAAAGAAAGTGTGTACAAAAGGTCTCAAAGGACATCAAAGCACTATTTGACGTTGTCTCAGAGAAAGCCAGAAAGAGGAAGGATCTGGAAGTTCATATTGATCTTGTTACTGCAGAATCGGAATCAAAGGATGACACACTGTTAGCATTTAAGAGGGTTATTAGGAAGAAACCAGAGGAAACAAAGGCATAAGAAAAGAAGCAAATGGTTAGGATGGTCACAATCAAGCTACCAACACAGAAGAAAGCACCTAAAGCTACACCTGTAGCTACATTTGGTACTACCAAGAGGAAGAAGAAGAGTGACATCGACGTAGCACTTGAAACTGGTAATGTGACTATCATACCACTTAAAACTTGTGCAAGAATAGCAGATGAAATCACTAAAGATGGCATGTTGAAGAATGTTCAATTAGACTTGGATGATGAACAAAGAGATGTAGAGGAAGCAACCCTATTAGACTTGGATATTTATAAGAAAGCCTTAATAGAGATAGAAAATCAAATACCAGTTGAGTTATATAACATGTTAGATGCTAGAAGATTGTCAGCTATGCAAGAGGGTAAACACGTTAAAATTCAAGAGCTATTATCTATATGTGTTACTACAGATGAAATGGAAAAGACACTTGAGGTGGCAGACATAAATTTTTTCAATAGTAAGCATAGGATAACTAGTCTAATGCTAGGGAGAGTAAATGAAATAATAAAAGAGACTCAAAAAACATGGGTTAAATTTTTGGGAGAAAACAGAGGATTCTTTACTTCACCAGAAATCAAGATAGACACTGTAGATACCCCAGTTGAAGGAAAAGGAAATGGGATTATGGGTACTTCACCCTTAATTTTGAAAAATATTAAGATAGTGGAAATTGAGCCCCCATTAAATACAGATGTACAGACAAATATTGAGATATCGGTTAATACAAAGAGTGAACAAGCTAATATTGTACAAGATACTAATATTGAGGATAATTGTCCTTTGGATGCAAATGTACAGGTTGAGGTTACTGTTCCTATAGAGGAACCGGTAGTTACACAGAATGCACCAAGTGATGAAGCCACTGGTGCAAGTGAGAAGGTTATAAAGGATAAATCTTCAAAGGAGAAGATAGGGGAATCCGGCAAGGAACCGGTTGTTGGTCCATCATTATTTTCAATTGACACTTCTCAGGTAGAAAAGAAAAACATCACAGAGACGAGTCCCACTGAACTAATGATGATGGCAACATAAAAACTAATGAAGGAGTGATCCACAAATAAAGGGATTATAGATCAATCAATCATTGTTCTACACAAATTAGTCCCAGAGTGTAAGATTGAAAATGAAGTGAGCCCATCCGGGAAAGCTTAAGGTAATCACTGAGCATATCTCAAAGGACTTTCAATCCTTACAACAAATCTCAAACTGACAAGCACTAGAAAGATTTACTCAAGCTAAGAGAGTTGCTTTTGATCAGGTAATTGAAACTGAGAAGAAAAATATTGAGGAGAAGCTAATCCTAATAGAAAATTCTTTGAAACAATGTACAAATATATATATAGGGTATTTTGTAACACTGAAATACTTACAGCTAATGTGGATAAAAAGATAAAGGAGATTTAGGAGAAAATTGCAAGTATAGCTAACTCTTTTGATAGATTGATTTCATTGACTACATCAATTGATGGTCAAATTTTGATTTTGGAGAACCAAATTTTTTCTCTTGAAAAGAAAAGAGACAAAATAATTAGAAGAGCCAGAAGTCTGAGAAGCTTGGTGAGTCCATGATTGGATTCACTCTGTGTACGCAAGAAACAATGCATGGATATGGTGGGAAAGCCCACACCGGCAAAGGTAAATGAGAAAGAGTCTTTTGCACATTTATTGAGTGGACTTGTATCTATTTATAACACATTCAAAACCCATTGGGATACTTATGTGGAGTTACTGGAGAAAGCTTATCCAGAAATTTTGAAGTTGGTCAAGCTCCGGTAAGACATTTTTGGGGATATTCATTGTACAGTTCTTATTCTTTGACATTCTTTTTAGAATTTTTAATGCATTGATGTCAAAGGGGGAGTAGTATAGATGTGAAAAAGAATAAAAGAGTTGTATACATTAGGGGGAGTTATGCAGTCATGGAGTTTTGGAGATATGGAGTATTTTGCATATTCAGCAAAGGGGGAGCAGGGCGGGATGAAACCAACAGATGAAACCTTGACCATTTTTCACATGAGTGTTGCCATCAATGCCAAAGGGGGAGATTGTTGGCAATTGACACTCTATTGGTTGGTTTCACTATGTTGTCATTGATGGCAACATGACTGTATGTTCCGGCTTCATGTTTTTCTTCTATGGTGTATCGACAAACACTTCACAGATTCTACACCGGCAGGACAGAAGGATTTCTTTGGTCACCGACAATGCAAGCCGACATGGTATAGTAAAGGTTATCGGTATTAGAGGCTGACATATCTTGGATCTGACATCGGCAATTGATTTTAATGATTATGCATTTATGTTATATGGCCGACATGTAATTTGATATTGTATATATCTTTGTAAGCCGACATAAGGCATAAAATTTGTATAGGGCATATATGACAGTTTGGTAGATCATTTTTTTATATAGATACATGAGAGAGATGTTATGGATTAAGGATATGTGAATGTAATATGATGTGAAATAATTCAAAGAGATTATGTATGTGAGGAAATTATTGTAAGGGTTATTACAGTAAAGGGTTTAGGGATTCAAATCGGAACAAATAGAGCTTAAACCATAATAGTATTCTGGCATAGAAGATGCTATCTTAGTAGTTCTCACTTCTCTGGATTGTAGTCTGGAATTTTATGTAGTTACTGAAGCTCCTATTTTGATTGAGTAGTGTGCTCTAGGCTATAAGCCTTCCTGCAAGTGCAAGGCCCTCATATTTTGTAATATCTCTTCATATGGCCAGTGGATTGATATTGTGGGTCACAAATCCCATCGTGGTTTTTCCTCTTTGAGGTTTTTCTATGTATAAATCTGTGTGTTATGATTCTCATTTATGTGTTTGGCTTATTGGTTGTTTTACTTCTTTCAATTCTGTATGTACTGGTATACCGGTTGGTGTTGCATATTTTAATAAGGCTAAAATTTACTATTTCAATATAACACTAATTCACCCCCCCTTTCTCAGTTTTATTGGTTTTCAAAAATTGGTATCAGAGCCTTGTGCCTTAGAGGAAGTTTAACAGCTTGAGGAAGATCCTAAAACCGAAATCCATGAATATGGATTTGGAGAAGCAAATTGAGATGGCACTTGAAGATTATGATGTTGAAATGTTGAAGAACTTAAGCAACAAGATGAATTGAATTCTGCTAAGGAATTCATTCTTGTCCTATAAGAGAGGCTCTCATCTGTTCAAGCTGGGAGGAAGGAACTTTTGCAAAGTCAGGATGATGAAGAGAAAGATGCACTTAAGAAACTATGTCAGAAATTGAGTCAGGAAAACATGGTTATGAAAAATTAAATGCAAGTTATAAATATGACGTGTCTAAGGAGATTGATGAGAGAAAGAAGAAGGAAGAAAATCTTGTTGTATCCCTCAAGAACAAATTTGAAGAATGTGGTAGGTTGATTCATGAAAATGATATGTTGAGAACCGATTTGGTACAATCCTAGAGTAATGAATAAGAGCTTCAGAGACAAATGATAATGCTAAGAGAAGATTTAACTACTGCAAGTCAGTACAAAGAAAAATTCAAGATCAGCTCAGCACAACTTGATGAGTTATTGAAGAGACAGAGGCAGATTGGAGATACCAGTGGACTTGGATTTGAGAAAGGATAGAGTTCTGGTACTGCTAATGAAGATCAAAACCATAAGGCACCAGGAAGACAATTCAATTCTTCTAAATTCAATGGTAGATGTTTTTTTTGCAATAGATTTGGTCACATGGCTAGGCAATGTAGAAACAAAGCAAATCAAAACCCTGATTCTGCTCCGGCAGGATCGGTTTCAATGGATTTAAAAGGGTGCCTCTTAAACTCTGGATGAGGTCCGACTATAACATCTACCAAATTTGGTGCATCCATCTTCAGAGATTCAGACTTAGAAACAGATAATAGGATTTGTCAGATAAATAGTAAATACCTTTCAATGCTTCCACAACTAGGGTTTCAACACTGAGATTGCACTTTCACCGATTATCGACAACAAATCTCCTGTCAAAATTTTGCCAATCCAGCAACCACAAGCTCTTTCTACTTTCTTCACTCTTCAGATTCTCTCAAGAATGAAAAGTGACAAATGATATTCTAAAATTCTTTTTATTTTCTTAATACCTACCACATTAAATGATATTCCCTGTTGTATAAATACATAAACCCTAAAACACCATTCAATATACTACCGGTTTGATGCAGAGACCTTCGCACACCTAAGGATAGTTCCAAAAGGCTTGTTTTAGACCCTTCAAAAGATAGCAAGGATCCTACAAAAAGGACTCCACACCTTATGAGTTTGAACTACTCTCCACTACTCAAGACTAGCACCTACTCAAGATGAGTAAATGGCTTCAACATCTCCAACATGGCTCACCATGAATCTTACTCTTGGGGGCATTGGATTTGGTCAATTAATTACACCAAGGAACCATTCCAAACATTTATTTTAGACTTTGGCATCAATTCCCTATACTTCCTTTGGAAACCTACCCCCTTGGCTAGTAGCCCTATACAACAGGTATTTTGCCCTTAACTCCAAAATATTGAACTCGACCTGGAAAACTATTCACCACTCTAGATACCCTTTATGGAGTTACACATATCCCCAAAATTTATTGGCAAGATCTACAATCTAAGGGTTTGAACCCTTTAGAAGTCGAGAGGCCTAATTAGGGCTATTAGGCCTAATTTACAAAGCAGCTCCAATTTCTAGATCCTCAAACACAAAACCAACTTCATGAGAATGTTGGGAATCATAAATAACCTCTATTTATAGGGTTACATGCTTGGAATCCATCACTAAAATATTTTAGGATGGCTATCCTAATTTTGTCCAAGGTAGTCACATGGAGATGCCTACCTAGATTTGCATCATACTCTTCACAGTGAAGCCTCCCTTTAAAAAACCCATGAAAAACTTAAATTATATTGACCAATATTGTATTAAAACAAAGGAAATAACTTCTATATTGGGGAGATTCAAGATATGTCCATTTTTTGTCAAAACCCTAGCCAAACCCTTGCTTTCTGGGTTACAGTCAATAAAACAAGGGGTTCTCACTGCTCACAGAAATTCAAGACCTCAAAATAATTCCAAAACAAAGGTGACTCAATCCTCTAACTTATCTATGAACAAATTTGTCAGAATCAATCCGTACAATGATGTACAACCACAACAAATTCGGAATTACAGGGAAAAACTTAGTTTTATGTCTTATTATGCTTTTAAACTTCAATCACCAACCACACCAACCTTGGGAATCATGTACACAATGTATATAGACCTTCTCCAATGGTTTCCAACCAAATTTTGAAGAGGTAGGAGCCATTGAGAGGCTTACATCAATTGAAAGTCAAAATGTTGCACTTTTGCTTGCAAAAGTTGCATTTTCCAAATGTTGCATTTGATAACCAAAGTTATCAACCAAACCAAGTTTGGGATCCACACAACTTGGATCAAAAAAACACCATCTACACACCCTATAATCCTTCAAAGAATCAAAACAAACATCATCCTACCCCTATTTACCAAATTGTCCAAATTGGCTTATCTGGATGCCTAATTTGGAACATTGGTTTACAAGGTGGGGTCCTTATTCAAAACATGAAAATGCACAAACAAAAGACATTAGAAATTATCCTAAGATCCTAATCCTCATCCTCTGATCCATGAATAGCTTGTTGAAGAGGTTCCCTTGCACCATACTCCTCGGGAGAGGAGATCTCAAGCCCACTTGAGATTAGGGTTTGGAGGTTTGCACCATGGTTGGAGATTTGGTTTTCTATCATCCAAACTACTTCAGAGTCTGTTTTTCCCTACCAAGCCACTAAATATTCTATGTACTCCTTGTTACTTGTTCTCTTTGTGACTCTACTGTCCAGAACCTTGCTCAATTTTTGTGGATCATGCTTTGGAATATCATCATCTGCTGCAACTTGCATTGGTTCCTCATCTTCATTTCCATTGCCTTTGTAAGGTGTTAGATCACATACATTTAAAATGGGTGACAATCCAAGATCAGGATGAAGTTGGATTTCACAAGCATTCTGCCCACACTTCTTCACAATTTGACATGGTCCAATCTTTCTCTGCATGAGCTTTCTGTGTTTACCTTTTGGGAGTCTCTCCTTCTTCAAATGCACCCATACTAAGTTGCCAACATCAAACTGCGCATCCCTCTTTTTCTTGTCAGCATGATCCTTGTACTTCTCTACAGATTGTTGGAGATGAGACTTCACTTGATCATGTACCTCCTTGATGGTTGAGGCAAAAGCTTCACCACCTGCATTAATGGATTCTTCTTTAGGTAAATCCCTCAACTCTAACACACCCCTTGGGTGGATGCCATACACAATTTGGAAAGGAGATTTCCCAGTACTCCTATTTATGGTGTCATTGTATGAGAACTCTATCTGTGATAGTAAGTTGTCCCATTTTTCTCCATTTTGTCTTGTCAAACATCTTAATAGGTTCCCCAAGGACATATTGACAACTTCAATTTTTCCATCCGTTTGGGGATGGTAGGCTGATGAGAAAGCTAGGTTGATGCCCAACTTCTTCCAAAGGGTCCTCCAAAAATGACCTATGAACTTCACATCCCTATCTGAGACTATGTTTAGGGGTAGCCCACGTATCCTGACTATCTCTTTGAAAAAGAAGTCTGCAACATATGAGGCATCACAAGAGGTTTTGCATGGCAAGAAATGAGCCATTTTGCTAAATCTGTCCACCATTACAAAGACACTATCATATCCCTTCCTTGTCCTAGGCATACCCAACACAAAATCCACGCTTATGCTCTCCCATGGCCTAAAAGGAATGGGTAAGGGTTGGTACGTACCTGCATTGGTGGATTTTCCTTTGGCTTTTTGACAAATCACGCATGTTTCTACAAATCTCCTAACATCTGCCTGCAACTTAGGCTAATAGTAATGTCTTTTTACGAGGTCAAGGGTCTTGTCAAGACCAAAATGACCTGCCATTGCTCCACAATGCTTCTCCCTAATAATATTCAGTCTCATTAAACACTTAGGTATGCATAACTATCCACCCTTGAATAACAATCCCTCTTGGATCAAAAACTAAGAAAATTCAACATGATAACCAAAAGACTCACATACCTTGTAGATCTCTCCAAAATCTTCATCAACATCATACATGTTCTTCAAGGAGTCAATGCCAACACTTTCCATCTTAATTTGGTTGATGGGGGGTAAGGAAGTTCTAAGTCAAAATCTTGCTCTTCAGATGGTAATGAGAGAAACTTGCAGCCTCTGGGGACAAAAGGTCTGTGATTATGGTTTTGTTACAAATGAGAATGGTTGCGACAAATGGAATTGGAAGTATGTGGATCCCTTAAACCTTGATCAAGTCTACAAAGACATATACAATGGAGTCATCAGGTTTTCTTTAATATGTCCTTCTTCAAATGAGGACATTATTCAATGGTGTGGGTCTACAGACGACAAATATAAAGTATGTTTTGGCTATAAGTTAAAAGAAGCTACAATCGACAGGAAAGAGTGGCCATTAAACCTTTTTTGGAATAAACACCTACTCCCTAAAGCTGGGTCCTTCACCTGGATGGCTTATCAAAAAAGGATCCTAACAGGGGATAGATTAAGGAGAATTGGGATCCAAGGTCCAAGAAGATGTGTTTTATGCCGGCAATATGAGGAAACCACGGATCACCTCCTCCTACATTGTGAATTTTCTAACAGACGCTGGTGGCATTTTATGGGAAAACTAAAATTACAATGCCCTTTTCCTAGAGGAATTGATGAGTGGTTCCAGATATGGCCCAAAGCTAGAAAAAAGGCGCTATTTGGAAATATATATAACATTCTTTCCTCATTAATAATATGGGAAATATGGAAAGAACACAATCGCAAAATCTTCCAAGACAAAGAAATGCCTCAAATTGCATTATGCGGGAAAATTGAGAAAAGCCTGATTGAACTCATGAACGAAACTTCTAAGCAGAAAACTTTGAAACAAAATATTTTGAAAAAATGGGATGTAAAACTAACGACTTCCCTTCTAGACCTGATAATCCCGGCCCTCTTTGGAAATGGGAACCTTCAAGCAATTAGCAACCCAAGGCTGAATGTTAAGTGGGAGCCTCCAGAGGAGGGGTGGAACAAAATAAACTTTGACGGAGCATCCACTAGAAATCCTGGTTGAAGCGGTATTGGATGTATTGTGAGAGATGCCCAGGGAATTAGTATTAAAAAATAGCAGAGGATATTGGCCTGGCAATGAACAATGAAGCGAAATTCAAAGCAGCATTGCACGGACTACTACTAGGGGTGGAGTTAGGCATTAAAAAAATTCACTTGGAAGGTGACTCCTTGAATGTCATCAATGTTATTCATCAAAAATTGACGCCAAGTTGGCATCTCAATCAATGGTTACGACCGATATTGGTTGTATTAGATAAAGTGGAAGATTTCTGCATTAGTCATGTTTACAAGGAAGGAAATACTGAAGCGGACAGACTGTCTAAAACCGCATCATGCAATGATGATGACATCTCTGCCACGTGATACGACTATCCTTGCTATGTAATGTCACGTGAAAAAGGACCCAGGTGGCATAAGGCATTAATAATGACACAATCTTCAAGATCTACGGGGATGCTATGGCGACATGAATTAAAGCTCGCTCTCGAGTTTTGAAATTATGAAAGGGATGAAATAAATTAAGAAAGATAACACCTCATTCATTCACCACATCTCTTGCTTAGCTCTCTGCGAAGACATGGAAACCCCCATCCTGCTAGAAGCAACTTGTCAGCAGATGGCCTTCCTAGGGGAAGCTACAGATAAGAGGATGCTAGAAGTGCTCAACTCCAAACACCCTCTAATTCTGCATTGCATTAAGAAAGTTTTGGGCACGGAATTCCTGAAAGCCTTCCATAGATATAGAACCAACGCCGACATTGCAGCTTTCTTCCTTGCAATGTTTTTGTATATGGGCATTTCCAAGCAATTGGCCAAAAAGATCACCGAAATGACCTTCAAACACAGATGGTTAGGAGCTATTGACTCTGCATTAGACAATGTGGATGGGAATCTCAGAACCCCCTTGCCTCAAAAATTCTACATGAGATTAGGGAATGGTGTGGAGGTTAAAAAATATGTCATTGTGAACTCCCTGGACCTTGAAGCTCTGACAAGGTCATGGCCTGAGAAAGAAAGGAACATTTCCTTCCTTCTTAAGGTGACTGGTTTGCAACCTGGGTTCACTACTACTTGGAGGCGCAAATATTTACAAGATGAAGCCCTGGTCGACCGAAGGGACATTGGAATTTTGGAAAATGGAAATATTGAGGATGTAAACCAGTGGGGCTTTGGCGGTGGTGATGCATGGATTCCCGATGATGGCAGGCACCCTAGAGATAAAGCTCAGTCGGCTACACACGCCACCTGTGGTAATGATTGCCCTGTCATTCTGGATGCCACTCTTACTGCAAAGCACAATTCCCTTAACTCGAGCTCGGAGGAGGAAGATGACCCCTTCACCGGAGGCTTGGGAGCAGCTGCGAGTGAGGCTCCATAGTTTTACTTCTGCCCAGGTTAAAGATTACAGAGTTTTTTGAAATTTTTGAAGGACTTCGATAGAATTGGGGACCATAACCACCCTGGTGCCCCCATTAATGATTTTTATTGGGTAGTTATTTTTTTAAATACGGTCATGGGCTTGCTAAATCTTTGTATAGACTGTTATATAATACTATTAGCATAGGTTTTTAGATAGTGACTGGGTTTGGATAGCAGATGGTTGACGACCATGGGCCTTGCTCTGTATCATCAATATTTTCCTTATTTGCCGAACTATGACTATTTATGGAGCAATGGTGGGGGGTTTTCTTCCCCTGGTTCTTTCCCCCTACCACTCCTTTTTTGAACCAAGTTGTAAATTTTTTAATAGGTAATAAAAATGGGTGCTGCCCCTCTGCAACTATTTATCTATTAAAAAAAATATGTTAGATGAGAAAATGACCATTGAGATAGAATCAACATGATGAGATGAGAAAATAAATTGATATGATTGATGATGATACACGAGTCAATCTTGATGAAATAAACTGATATGATTGACGATGATAGTGAATGATGGTGATGAATACTCTTCTTTGCCTTTATTCATAGTGCAACACATTATCACCATTGAGCCTTATTATGTAACAATGAAGCTTAGTACACCAAGGTATAAGGAACCAATATGTATAGACATCTCATTGCAAAGAACAAACACGTAGCAGACAAGGAATGAACCCTTTATTCTAGGAATAGCACTAGGGGTCAAGGTATGTGCAGTTGTCACAAGCATAGATATCCCTAACTTCAATTTTGCATAGGATACTTGCCGAATGATCATGCCCATCACGGCTCCTCTAGTCACTTTTGGACATCCTTGAGTAGCATAGTAGCATGATCTAACATAAATCAATCAAAGATAAATCAATGAAAGACAAGACAAACTTGACCATACAAGCCAACAACCATACTGATCTTCTTGCCAAGGATGAGTGTTGCTAGGATGATTGTTTGATAGGATGCCCATTGTAGGTAAGATGTATCCGTTAGGACATGATATCTGATAGGTGCTTGTTTTAAGAACGATGTATCCATAAAGGCACATTGTTTGATAAGGATGTTGACAACTGATAGGCATTGATCGATTAGATTGTAGACTAGCTTGGTAATTTGTCTGTTGATACATAATTTTTTAAGCTCAATGTTTTGATTTGTTTTGCGTTTTGTGTCTATTGAAATGCTTGTCGTTTGCAATGGATAATTTATTTTGAATTTTGATTGATGTATTGTTTTTGGATTTTATATTGTTTTTCTATTTTTTTTATTTTTTTTGGATTATTCATGACATTATCTAGTTTTTATGACATTATCTGATTTTTAGGGGGTTTTTCATGATTTTTTATGATTTTTAGGGATTTTTTAAGGACTTTATCTTATTTTTAGGGATTTTTTCATGACTTTATCTGATTTTTAGGAATTTTTTCAGTACATTTTACGATTTTTAGGATTTTTTTTTCAGTTATAACCCTAGTGTGCAGACCTATTATGACATGATGATCTAGGCGATGCAGATGGAGACAATGAATTTTTTATATGAGTCATGCTAATGCGAGATGCACAGTGAAGATACAATTCTTATTTGAATAAGGATGATTGTGTACATCTTTTATTCTAAAATGCACTAATTGGATTAAAGGTGTGAAATGTTTCAGAGATAGGAGTTCAATATGTTCTCAAAAAACCTTAGACCATCCAACCTAACACACTGTGTAACCAAGGTTTATGAATGGAGGCACGAAAAACTTCTCCATCAATTCTTGAAACTTTGATCTTCTTTTGCCCATGTGTGTGCACTTGAGATTATTCTAATCTTATAACCATCAAAGACCCTTGGAATCCTATGTGGCTAGCTACGTGAGTTATTCTGCCTTCAAAAGTATCTTGGATAGATCCTCGCTGCCAATCAGATGTTTATAGCCCCGACGAGGTTATACACTGTAATCTCTCGAATATTGCTCCATTGCTAGGAGGCGTCCATATCCCTGATGGAGTTACTCACATGTTCCCTTAGTCAAGCTTTCCTTTCACTTGTATGCATGGTATTTTAGTTATATATCTTTGCTCTTTTGCCTTGATATTTTCATATCATTTTTTGGCACAGCATATTTTCTTGCCTTGACTTGTAAGTAATGAAACCTACTGCAACGTTGAAGTAGAATTTTGGATTTTTCACTAGCCACATGACCAACTAGGTATCTGTAATGACTTAGAGCTATTGATTATTGTTTGATATATAGCAATTGACAGATTTTGGGTAACAAGGCTCAATGGTGAAACCTCTACTCAACCATGGATAAAGGTCAATCACAAGGTGACACTGAAGATGAATGACCTAAGATTTCCTAAAATGTCATGTACCAATATCTAGGAAATGAGAACACTTTCTCTTTTAGTGCCGATAGGTAAATGACTCAGACAATCGCCTTGTTTTATTGATGCAACTATATGAGAAAGCAATAATGATATGTAGCTATATGTTATACAATTTTAAATGCAGATATACGATGCAGTGAAATTTAAACCAACCCATCCCTTAGATGTAATTTTTTTTAAGGTGGATGTTGTTATTGGGTTGGTATGAATTTTATGTAAACAGTTCATTGGTCTTTGTTTGAAGAGTCAGATAAACCTGTCTTTTCCAATAGGATATAGGGACTCAACTGGGTGTATTTCATGTACAGTTTCTGTTATAGCCTCATTATTTTCAAACCAATCCAGTTGTGGTAGATCTTCTTGCCCCCAGTCTATCAAGTGTGGGTGTATGAGGGAAATAGATTGCGGTTCCGAAGTTGTGACATGAATGGGTGCTATGCCTATTTCTATTGATGCACTTGAAGAGGATGATGAAACCAACCAGGTGTTGATCTTATTAGTTGGTGTTATGCTTGTGCTTGAAGAAGATGATGGAACAATTTGGGTGTTGATTTCATTAGTTGGAGCTATGATTGATTCTGTCACTACATTGGCATGTGAAAATGTCACACATATAATCATTGATAAATTATTCTCTGTAGTATGATCTGGATTGGTGATTTCATTGATAAGGGATTCATGAATAACTTGTGTAGATGGATTGGGATCGTGAGGGGGACTAGGAGAAATGGTAATTTTATTTGAGAGGGAATCTTGTGAGGAACATGGAGGATTATGACATGGAGATGAAGGGATGGAGGGATCTTGATCAAGATCTGTAGAAATAATGGGATATTTCTTATGACATGAAGGTGAAGGAATACTTTGATCTTGACTTGGGAAGGGATTACTAGGGAGGATGGAAGGGATGTCCTAATCTTTCTTGGGAGGTGGATGTTGGATGGGATTTGAAAGAACATCTTTCTCTTGAGATAAAAGGGTGTTATTATGAATGGAATAGAAAAGAATAAGGGGATCATCATAAGGTTCTTGGTTGGTGGGGTCTTGATAAAAAATTGGGTAGGATGGAAGGGTTTGTTCTTTATCTTAATTTGTTTCATGATTGATTTCATCTAATTTTGAATTGTCCTCTTGACACGGAGGAGTTTGGATATGCATGGGAGATTTTTGGAAGGTTTCAACACTTTGACCAGATGAGGAATGACTTTGAATGAGCCTCTCTGAATCATGACAGATTATATTGGATTTCTACGATGGATAGCCCTTGGGAGATTATGTTATTGGATAGAGATGGCATGGACTACTCTTGTGTGAATCCAAGGGATGATGAAATGGTGGATAGATATGATTGATTTGGACTTTGGTTGAAAGGGGTTTGATTTTGGTTGAAAGGGATTTGAATGTTGGATTGATGTGATTGATATGATTGATATGTTGGGTTGAAAGAAAAAGAAAAATAAGGTTTACATGACTCTAATGTTAGTTGAACTAAAGTAGGAATGATTTTATTGAAGAATGAAAGTTGGCATGTTTGAATGGTCTCACAAGAAAAAGAAGGTTGGTCTAATAATAATTCCCTCATGGTTATCACTCCCCTCATCATTTTTTCCAACCAAACCCTATGGTTGTTAGGACTAGTCATGTTTCTCATTTGTTGTTGCAAAGTCTTGATTTTTTGAGCTAAAATATCTATGGGCGGTGATGAAATAGGAATGGAAGGGATGGATTCTAAACCTTCCCTACAAAATGCACAATGCCATTAAATGATGTTCGCTTGATTGGTTTGGACCTAAGATCACAACATGTAAGATGTTTTCTCCATTTCTTGAATGTTGCAATTTTGATTTTGATTTTGATGTTGATGTTGATGTTGATACTTGGAGTTTTCTTTGAGTTTTGAGATTTTTGTTGATGTTTTTGATAAAACTTGGTTGAGATTCCACTTTGTTTTTGTTTGACCATGTAGTAAAGACACAACAACAAGGAATGGAAAACAATTTGACATGACCAAAAGAGAGAACTGTTTAAAGGATTTTTTCAAACCCTTGTGGATGTTGAGATCTTTTTCAAAACCTCGTTTTATTTTCGATAAAATTTTGGTCATTCGATAGCAAATGAAGAAGACTCTCCTAAGGTCAAAAGGTCACAAATGATATCATAGCCCACAACTTGATACTCTGTCAGCTCAAACAACCCTGTCACACCCTAAGGTGCGTCCATTTTTTCACCTTTGTCTGAAAATTAAACCAAAGAAGATTGCTCCTTTATTGGCTCGTTATCCTAGGAGATATATGGTGAGTGCTTGCGGGCAGATTCTTCCCAACCCTTGCACTATGATACCATAGTGTTTGGTTATTGACTCAACTTGGCCTCTAGATCCTAAAGATATTAGTCAGGGTTCCATTCAGGTGGTCATAATCAATAGCGTGTTACGCTCTATTAAGGAGGTCTCCCAGTCTGAAGAGGTTACGCTCTTCAGGTTTTCCCGTACCATATAAGCACTGAGGGAGGCATAACGCTTATTATGACAACATGTATCACCTTTTGCATACAATTTTCATTGCAAACACATTTATTTTATAGTGGCTCGGATTACTTGGCTTTAGCCGTTGCCACTTAGGTCGTTCCCTTTCACTTGGCCTTATGGGCTACTCGGGAGGCAGGCCTTCTAAGGGTTTTATCCTAATGCATAATTGACAGAAAGCATGAAAAAGATGGGTCTGGATTTTTGGTCACCCAGGTAAGGGGAGAGTATATGCCTACCACCTTGAAAACATAGAGAACTATATTATTTTAACCTCAATTGCAAAATTTTCTTGTCTAAATGGAGATGTCGCTCCATGAAAACATGGTGTTCATTTCATCCCTCATAGCAATTGTGAAAAAGAAAACAGATTGTTTGTGGTTTATTTTAAATGCACCAAAATGAAATATTTTCTAAGCTACCCCTGCAAGGAAACCATAAAAGGTTAGTTGAGACATGGTGGGCTTTCCAACCTAAATTTCTCTTCGATTACAACTCTGACCTCTTTGTTTTCAAAAACAGAGGCAATTACTGACATAAAACACAAAGAAAATTAAACAAAACCATTCTACCTTACTTCTACAAATGCGAACTACTATCTAATCAACTACGAATTAATCTAATAGCAAATGCGAACTACTGACTAAGCAATTGCGAATTTCTGTCAAGGCAATTGCGAATTTATGACAGAGCAATTGCGCATCAGTTAAATTGATTTTTTTTTCAAAAATCAGATAGAAGGAAGAGACATAAGAGAAAAAAATTTGCTTTCAGTGAAGTCATTCCAAACAAGGTTTCCCAACACTTCAATATTGTTGTAAACGTTGAATTTGTCTAGGATTTTTTGTATAGTTTGATGGTATAGAATCATAGTTTCTCCTTCTTCAAATTCTTGAAGTTGTCTTTCTACTTTTATAAGTCTTTGATGGACTCTTAGCTGTCTTTTATGTTGTTTCCTTCTCCTTGCACCTAAAATCTTGAACGTTACCTTGCCTGCCATAGAGTTAGAAACATTTTATGCTTCAAAATCAACTTTTCCAGAACTGAAAGATTTTCATGGGTTAATATCGCAAATGGAAATAAATGCAAAATGATAAATAAAATTTGATTTTTGGGCTATCTCTGCAATTGCGCATCAGTTAGTGCAATTGTGCATCATTATGCAATCAATTGCGAATCAAAATGAGGTCAATTGCGCATTAGAATTGGCAATTGTGAATTTTTGTACTATCAATTGTGCATCATATTTCTTGTACGACCCTACAAACCAGAAAACAAATAATCAGATCAAAAAACATGTTTCACGTCGGGTTCACCAAATGTTTCTATGCCTAAATGTCATATGTATTAAGCTAATTAGCAAATAAGAACTATAGGAGTTGAGGAAAAATCAACTCTACAACTCCCAAAGATCACCTGCATGCAAACCTGTCACAGAAGGAGAGAAGCAAAAAAGCTATGGAGGCCAGAATTCAAAGATCCAGAAAAGAGGAATCATATTGATTGTGCAACAAGAATGCAATTCAATAATTACAATTGTTATAAAATTACAAAGAGAGAATCCTTATAAAAGGAAACTCAAAACCCTAAAGGTGAAAACCCTATAGAATTATAAGATTCCTAAGTTTAGCTTAAGCGTAGATTATAATAGACTAATAATTAAATAAATAATTAATAGCTAATAAAAGATAACTCTAACACCCCCTTTAAGATGAACTTAGGGAGTAGCTAAAAAACAACTAAGGACTAAAAAAGCATGTAAAAAATGCATGAAAGCAACAATGGGTCCCGACAACTAAGCATGGTGAGGTACCCAACTGCAAAAGAGTCTCTGTAAGGCGGAGAAATAGAGAAAACCACATGGGAAAAAAACTCTACTCCAAAAAGAGATGAAGACTGGTGAAGGTCTGAAGAAGCCTCCAAACAAGAGAATGTCCCAGAAAATAGGAACAAAGGAAGATCATGAAGAACACCACTGAAGCATGAAATAGTTGCAAACACTGTCGAAGAGTAACTGATGATCTGAAGAACATCCACTGAAATAGAACATGACTAGGTAGAGAAGACTGTAATCTGCATGAGTGCCCTCAAATGACACTACTCGGATTAGATGGAAAATAAAGGCAAACAACTGAACTCGAAGATACATATGGCAAAAAAACACCAAAGCCTAAAGAGTTGATCAATCGAACCAAGGAAGCATTAGAACAACAGGACAAACGTCCCCATAATGTTGATAAGGGAGAGATGACGGGTACACTGAAACTGAATGCCAACAAGAACTACATGACAAAGAACTAGGAACATCAAAGGTGCAAAGAAAGTACATAATGTCATGGAAGGAACACTCACTTGACACACATCATGAGGCTAATGTCGTGGAAGGAACACTCACGTGACAAAGGTAGATGGCAAAAAAAGGCAAAACATCAACCCCCCCCCCCCCCCCCATGGCACTTTATAATAAAGTGTATGTACAATAAGGCACAAGATGTGCAAGATCCCAAGTATACAATGCATATTGGCACTTTATCTCAATGTGTTTGCATAAACAAGATACTTACAAAAAAATATCTACAATGATCATAAGAGATAAAAGGCTGGAAATATAGAAAGAACAACTAAGGATGAGACATCCTACTGAAAGAAAGAGATCCCAGGACCTGAAACATCCAATATATTCACCAGAGTGATAAAAAGAAAAAGAAACTAAATAAAATGTACCTAGAGCAGAAACTGGAAATAAAACCCATGTGGTTGGAAAGTGCACAAAACAAGCTTTCCAACGATATAAAATTTTTGAAAAATGGATTTTGAATGCTCAAGTTATGTCTCTCGGAGTGCAAAAATGAACCTCTGGCTTTGACAACAAAAAACATCATCAAAAAAGAAAAAGAAAAAATTCAAATCTCTAGATCTGGATAGAGCTCGGAAAGAGATTTTCGTCGATATAAGGTTTTGCAAAAAATGACTCTGTTTGCCCAAGTTATGGCAAAAAAATCAATAGCCTATCAAAAAAACCCTTCAAGTAAAAAAGGTGGCAAGGAGGTGGAGTCTAGGTTGCGGGCGACGGCTGGGTGGCGGAGCAGGCGACGGCAACTGGGCTGAGCAGTGGCGACAGCCGAGCAGCGGGCTGACCCCGGGCGGAGGGCGTTGGTGGCAGGCGACTCGCAGGGGCGGCGGTAATTGGAGACCGCCACGATAAATGTGGAGCAGGGGGGTCGATGGTTTAAAGACCATCGGATGGTGACCACCGGGCAGTGACCGCCAGGGAGACCGGTGGTAACCACCAATGCAGCCCCGACGGTTAACTAACCGTCGACGGTCTATGTTAACCCTGTCGGCCTAGGCAAGCCATTAAATTGCCCAAAAATTATTATTTTTTTATTTGCGTGCCCCGAGGCTGTATGGTCGGGGGCCTTAAATTTTTTTGCCTCCTGAACACCTGACACCAAAATATGTCAATTTTTATATCAAAATTCATGGAATTGGCCTCTTGAATCCAACCGTGAGATCCTTTTAGCACCAAAATGTACCAAAAAATCAGCTACCCCCAAAAATGGAAAAAAGCAACTGCACACTACACAGATTTGAAGAACAAGGCCCAAAATCTCTCATGAAGAGAACAGGGGCATGAAGATTTGGAGCTCTAATACCATGTAGGAGTTGAGGAAAAATCAACTCTACAGCTCCCAAAGATCACCTGCATGCAAACCTATCACAGAAAGAGAGAAGCAAAAAAGCTATGGAGGCCAGAATTCAAAGATCCAGAAAAGAGGAGTTGATTGTGCAACAAGAATGCAATTCAATAATTATAATTCTTATAAAATTACAAAGATATAATCCTTATAAAAGCATACTCGAAACCCTAAAGGTGAAAACCCTAAATAATTATAAGATTCCTAAGTTTAGCTTAAGCGTAAAGTATAATAGACTAATAATTAAATAAATAATTATTAGCTAATAAAAGATAACTCTAACAAGAACGAATCACCAATTCTCAACTAATTAACAAACATCAAACATAATCAATGAAAATCAATACAAAAATGAGAAATGAATTCAAATAAAGACTCCATCATCCTGCATCTTTGCTTCCATTGTGCTTCTCCAAATTGTGCTTGTAGGTGGCTCTCAGGTATTGCACTGGGATTCTTGCATAGATTAGACAATTGTTTGAAGACTGTGATTCTAGCTTGAAATGAGAAAATGATGTTGTTTATACAGATTTTCAACATAGATGGGGAGAGATTTTAACTCAAGTCCTGATTGATAGTCAACTGAAATTTCCCCAAGAATGAAGAAGAAAGGGCTCGCCTTGCCAAAAAGGATAATATTTCCTATTATCTCTCTAACCAGGTAAAATCCTTTTTGCATAAAATGTTGAAAGTGTTAATAGAGCATCTTACTGTTGATGGTAGGTTTTTGAAAGTCTATAATTATCACTTTGTTATCCTAAATCACTTTCACCATGGTTCTAAGATATCTTTGCCCTTCTATCTGGCCTCTTCCCTTAATGACAGTCTGGCTGACCATGCTAAGAAACCTAATTCCTACTCCATTGCCCACCAAGGTCTTATTTTGTTAATTTATGAGTATCTTAAGGATAAAGTTAAGGCTAATAAGGATGATCCCTTTGTGGAGAATGGCCATATTTCTGAGGATTATGACAATTCTAAGTCTAATGAGGATTCTTCCAATCCTCCCCCTAAAAAGAAATCGAGGGTTAGTAATAAAGTTGAAGAATATGTTGAAGAGACGGTTGATTCTGAGCAGGAGCAAGAGAAGGAGGTGGAAAAAGAGGCGAAGAATGAGCAGGAGAAGGAGGTTGAGGGTGAGGAAGGAGACAAGGATAATGAGCAGAGAAAAGAGGATGTTGACAAGTCAGAGGAGAAGGAGAGTCCCTATGATTCAAACAACAAGGATGATGTTCAAAATAAAATAGAGGAGGGCAACCCTACGTTCGAGGATTCTGCTCAGGACATGGAGGATGCAGATACTATTTTGAATGTTGTTAGAAACAACTCTCTGGAAATGTTTAATTTCCAAAAGTGGGTGGTTGGTAATATTACCAACATTCAGGAAAAATAGAGAGAGTTAGAGTTCAAAATTGATAATTTGGTTAAGGATATCAATAGTAAAGGAAAAGAGGAAAATGTTGAGGATAATAGTGAAGAAGAGGATGAAAAATAAATTCTAGACTAGTCGGAAGGTGAGATCATAAAGGGAGATTTGAAGCACCTGGAGGATGTGGTGAGGATTCTTAAAGAAAAGGGTGAGTCTGATAATGAACTGATAAACAATAGGATTCAAAAAATCGAGAGTTCTCTAAGGAAATTCATGGAGCATAGCTTAGTTGTGTTGAAGGTGTCTTCTCAAAATATGAATGCACTGGTTGCTTGCCTGGAGAAGGATAAGCAGAATAAAGACACTGTGATTGTTGATGATGAGCCGGGTTCTAGTTCTGTCCAACATTTTTCCAGATGCTGAACTAGGCAAAATGCTAAAGAGCTGGAGCTGAAGACCAAAGGTAATCAACAAGTGTAGGAAAGTAAAGACCTGAAAGAGGAAGCAAATGCGACGATGATGCTTGTTAGGGATGTTGAGGAGACCATAAAGATTTTCACCTAAATGCTCTAGTTTTATTTTAGGTGTGTCGGTCTCTCGCTGGTCTTTTGTTGTTCTTTTCTCTGGCTGTTGTCTTTTGTGTTGTTCTCTTGCAGCCTTTCTTTATTTGTTATGTCCTCTCTAGTTTCTATAATGCTTTTCTTTTGGATATGTAAGTGGGTTTCGGGTCCCTTAAAACCTGGTTTTCCTTAATCAAAAACTGAAATTGATTGAATAGTGAACTCATCTTGATTGACTTGTTAACTGGGTTGATTGATTTGTTAACAAGATTGATTGGGGAGTCAATTGAGTTGATTGATTAGATGACTGAATGGATTGGAGAGATAAGTGGATTGATTGATCAGTCAGAAAAGGTGACTTGGAGTGAAAAGTGGTGATTGGTGAGTTAATTGATTTGATCAATCAGTTAAGATTTTCAACATGTGTTGTAGGATTTTGAAGTTGAATTTCATTTTCATTTTCATTTTCAATTTGGATTTGAATTTGGATTTTTGAATGATGAAATGCACATGAAATTAACCAAAATTCATTAAAATTCAGATTTGGTGAAACGTTAATTTGATGATTTGGAATTAGATGAAATTAGGTTGAAATTAGAATTTGGGGAATTGGAAGAAAGAAATTAGTTAATTAAATAATTCAAATGAAATTATTTAATCATGAGAAATTGGATTAATTAAATAATAAAGATTATTTAATTAAGGGATAAATCATAATTAATTAAATAATTAATATTTGAGATAGGGTTAACTGATTAATTAATTAAAGAATAGAAATCTGATAATTTAGAAATGTCGAATGTGATGATTGAGTCACTTTAGAAGAATAATTAGCTTAATTAAATAATTAAAGAATTACTTAATTAATTAGACGAATGATTAGTGCATGATTGATGAGACATTTTTAGGTGTCTACATTTCAATGTTAATTCCTAAATCAGGGTTTGACTTAGGCAAACCCCTATTTTCAACTCATTTTCCCTTCTTTCTGTGTGTAGGAAATAGGTACGAAGTTGCGATCTTCAGGATAAGCTTTATTTACAGACAAATCGATCCCCCATTGGAGTGCGAAAAGTGTGGAGGACCACAGTGACCATCACACTAGTCTCTACAAATCAGGAGCTCCTTTTGGGAATAGGTTCAAATCCTCTTACAATCCTCAGATCTAGGTTGGTGGCTCAATCCGATGACTGTATCTCACTATTCATGCATTTTTACTTCAATTTCAACCCATTTACCCTAATTTCAACATCTTCAAGAAATCAATTCAACTCAAGGGAAATAAGAGAGCACATTAATTCAACACCCCTAGAATCAGATTTGAATCTAGATCTATTGGATTTAGATCTATCTAATTCCTTACTTTCCCTAATATAATGGTCTCCAAGTCATAAATTAGCAGTTTCTTCCTTCTATGGTGGAAACCCTAATTTTTCACCATTACACTTTTCAATTGACAACTCATGCCAACTATATGCAATTGCCAATTATCACCAAGCTTGCATAAAAAAATACACTTGTCGAATAAATAACTACACCTTCAAAGGCGTCCACATTCTATGTAGACTCAATATAAAATAGAAACTTCATTTATGCATAACTCTTGCTTAATTTACAAGTTCCAACCTTGACTCTTCAAAATGGGCACCAACTTCCTATAAAATAGAAATCCATATCACACACTCACCTTTCATGTAGGATGCCACCTCACCAAGAGGTCCCACAAAGATGACATGACATTAGGAAGTTAAATTAAACTTAGAATATAACAAATAAATGGAACAATTAAATAAAAAATTCAACATGTTAGGACAAGGTTGAAACACCTTAATCCCAATAGTATGTGTGAATCTCCCTTACCTTGGTGTACTAAACAAATTTTGGAATCTTGATCCCCTTAGGGCATAGGTGCATTTAGGATATTTAAATAAAGAGAGATGCGATGGTAGTGAGGTGTCAATGAAGAATTTATGGTTGTGTTGGTTAGGTTGGCAAGATGAGACTACATTTGGCCTATGTTTTGCAACAAGGTGTTCAGAATGGGATTAGATGTCAGGGGAAGTGGAGGTAGATTAGCCATTGTGGAAAAAGTATTAGCAACAGAAGCATTGATGGTAGAAGTTGGGTTTGTAGAGCTAAGGGGGATTTTACACCCCAAAGGATTCTGAGACACATTAATTTCAGGTGTAATAGGATTCACAAACATGGTGTTTGTATTATCAATAAAAGATATAAGAGTTGTGATAGGATTTTTATCGATCATATGAACTAACATACTAGGCATTCAAACATTCATCCAAAGACCAACGATATATGAATGTGTATCCTGAGAGTGAGTTGGAACAAATGTGTAAGAAGACACACGTGTCTCAATAATGTCAGTCAATGCATAAAGTAACTTTGTTGTAAAACAAGGTGAAGAAAGCTTACAATATGAACTTTAGATGAATATTATTGTAAATATTAAAATAAGATTAACCCTTATCAAAGTGATTTTAGAATCAAAATAGGAGCAAGAAAACCATTACACAGGAAACATCAAATTTACATGGAGAAACCCTTTTGGGAAAAAACTCCATCACAGAAAAATAGGCAAGTATATTACTAATCAAATGAAGATTACAATAGTGATACACTTCTCTTGTAGAACTCTATAAAATCTAGCAACACTTCATTATCTTGGAAATTGAACAAGATTGGATGAATAACTCTAGCTTAAGGCCCCAATTTATACAGATTTGTGAGGATGAACACCACCATGGTATCACAAAACAATAGGCTACCAAACCACCTAGAAAAAATCATGTGTATCTCCTCGAAACGAGTCAAAAACACCCAAAATAGCCTCTTAGAGATGCTCTTACAACTATCACGAGGCATCTCTCATGCATGGGAACCTACGTAAGGATTCTTTCATAAATATTGTCATAGAATTAATAATTGTTACAGTAAAGGTATTAGTTTACTTAATTAATTAAATCATATTGATTTAATAATTAAGTCACCTTTTCTCCATTTCACTTAAGCTAAATTTAGGATGCTAAACTTAGGAATATTAATAATTAATTTATTATTAAGCGTTTTTAGGTTTGATCTCCTTTTATAAGAATTGATCCCTTTGTAATCCTAACAAATATGATTATTATGATTGCATATTCTTGCTCGGATACCATGTGAAAGTTGTAGAATACAGCCTCACAGAACCTAGTGAACACCTATATACAAATAACTCGTCACAATAATGGAAGATGTATGAAAGCTAAAAATGGGTCCCGACAACAAGGTTTGAGTTGTTTTTTAGCTTCTCCATAACTTCATCTTAAGGGGGGGGGGGGGGGGGGGGGTTGTTAGAGTAAAGGTATTAATTTATTTAATTAATTAAATCATATTGATTTAATAATTAAGTCACATTTTCTCTATTTCACTTAAGCTAAATTTAGGAAGCTAAACTTAGGAATATTAATAATTTATTTATTATTAATTATTAAGTGTTTTTAGGTTTGATCTCCTATTATAAGGATTGGTCCCTTTGTAATCCTAACCAATATGATTATTATTATTGCATATTCTTTCTCTGGGTTTTCAAAACAATATATGTTTTGTGAATCTTCCATTGTTGTGACAAGTTATTTGCATATAGGTGTTCACTAGGTTCTATGAAGTTGTATTCTACAAATTTCACAATAATTAATGGCATAACTATCATAGATGCTCTTACAGCCCTTCACAAGTGTCCAACTACCTCAAAATATTGGATTCCAAGAGGGGATGCCTAGCTATTTTGTCATTTTCCTAGAGGACAAATGATAAAAGTAACTTTGCCTTTACATGATCTCTTTCACCACCGTTGGATAAACGGTTTAATCTCTTATGGGTAAAATATAAAAGATATTAGGAAAATAATAAATAAAGGATTTACAAGGTTGATGGCACATAAATCCTATCCTTCTCCCACTTTACATCGTACATTCCAAATTACCCATAGATATATACAAACTACAAATCAAGTACAGTGATCATGGGCCATAGCCTTCCTACACCAAGAGAACTTATTTGTGGTTACTGGCTTTGTAGGAGAATATGCAACGTTATCCAAACTATCATTTTTTTCAATCAAGACCTATCCACTCTCAACCATCTTTCGCACAAAGTGATACTGAATATCAACATGTTTAGTACAAGCATGGTACATAAGATTTTTAGCCAAACATATGGCACTTTGACTATCACATCCAATCCTCGATGTCTTGTAATCAGAACCAATACCATTTACAAGTATCTGTATGCAAACCACTTCCTTAGAGGCATGTGAAGAAGCCATATACTTTGCTTCAGTGGTGGATAATGCAACTGTAAGTTGTCTTTTACTCATCCAACTCACTACACCTCCAAACAAAGTAAACACATAGCCACTAGTGGAGCTTTGACTATCCAAGTCACCTACCCAATCTGAATCAACAAAAACCTATATGTCCAATGACTTATCCACACCATCATTACCATGATAAACCAAAGAGTAATTAGAAGTACCTTAATACCCTTTTAACAAAAGTTCAATGCTCTTTACCTGGATTATACATAAACCCACTCAGAACTCCCATTTCTTGGGATATATCTGGTCCAGTACAAACCATTGCATACATTAAACTACCAATGACACTAAAATAAGGAACATTAGACATATCTTCAATATCATCATCAAAATTAGGACACATGTCTAAACTTAACTTAGTACCAATAAAAAATGGAATACTTACCGATTTACAATCTTGCATTTTGAATCTCTGCAAAATAGTGTCAACATACTTACTCCAACATAACCAAAGCCTTCTGTGAACTCGGTCCCTATTGATTTCCATCCCAAGAATATATCTAGCAACCCTCAAATCCTTCATATCAAATGTGTCAAAAAGTTGAGTTTTGAGCTCTCTAATCATTGTCTTGCTATTACCAATAAACAACATATCATCAACATACAAGACAATAATTATCAATTGATCATCAATAACCTTAATATAAAAATAGTGATCCTCTTTGCTTCTAACATAACCCAAATATAATGCAAAAGCATCAAACTTCTAGTACCATATTTTGGGTGACTGTTTCAAACCATACAATGATCGTTTTAACCCGAAGACCAAGTTTTCTTTTCCTTCCTCAACAAAACCATCAAGTTGTCGCATATGAATCTTTTCTTCAAGATCCCCATGCAAGAAAATAGTTTTGTCATTCATTTGCTCTGTCTCAAAATCACAAGCAACACTAATAAATAATAGGAATCTAATAGAAGTTAGCTTAGAAGCATGAGAGAATATTTCATCGAAATCAACTCCCTCTCTCTAAGAGTATCCCTTGGCCACCAATCTAGCCTTGTAACTCTCTAACCGACCGTCTGCTCCAAAACTCTTTTTAAATAGCCACTTGCATCCAATAGGCTTTCTTCCTTTAGGAAAACTAACAATATCCCAAGTGTCGCAACTATCCAAAGTTGTCATCTCCTCCTACATGGCCTACATCCAAGACTCACCTTCCTTATAAGAGAGTGCTTCCTTGTAAGATCTAGGTTCATCGTTAGTACTTAATAAAGCAAACTTACAACCAAAATTTGGTGGGCTATACTTGTCAATTGGATTTTGTGGTCTTGTGGGCCTTCTCAAAGATGGAGTAAGAGGTCTTCCCCATATTATTCTTCATTATTTTCAACTTCTTTTGTCAAAACTGAATCTTCAAAACTTTCACTTGAACTCTCTTCTTGTCCATATCTTAGTTCTCTCACATGTGCATCTTCATGCTTAGTTTCAAAATACATTATTTTTTACTTTTCTCATAGTCATTAGATTCACCCCAGTCAGCTCTAAATGCCATGAAAATGACATCTCTAGAAAAGATCATTTTATAAGTTAGAGGATTCCAAATCTTATAATCTTTTACATTCTTACCATATCCTACAAAGATTCATTTATGATATTTTTGATCTAATTTATATTGCTTATCTCAAGACACGTGAACAAAAGCCTCACGACCAAAGACCCTTAAATGTGAAACTAAAGGCTTTTTACCCAATCACATCTCATAAGGTGTTTTATCAACAAGAGCTTTACAAGGAGATCTATTAATTAAATAACAAGCAGTACCAACAACATCTACCCAAAAACATGTATCAAGCTTAACACTACTTAACATGTTCCTAGCCCTTTTCCTTAATGCAGGGTTCATTCTTTATGCAACTCCATTTTGTTGGGGAGTGTAAGGTGTAGTATTTTGCCTAGCAATTCAAGTATGTTTACAAAACTCATCAAATTCTCTAGAGAAATATTCACTCCCATTATTAGATCTCAATAAATTTATCTTATAATTTGATTGATTTTAAACCAATGCATTAAATTCCTTAAACTTAGAGAAATCTTTAGATTTTGAATGCATAAAGTAAATCCAAGTATATCTTGAGACATCGTCAACAAATGAAACATAATACCGAAATCTATTCAAAGAGTCAACATCCATTGGACCACATACATCCAAATGAATAATCTCTAAAAGTCTCTTAGTTTTATTAATTCCTTTAGGAAATGAAGATCTATTTTGTTTACCAAACACATAGTGCTCACAAAAATCGCTCTAACTGAAAGAATAATCATAAATCCCCTCAAATAGTTTCTTATCTAGAATGGTCTTAAGATCTTTTTTACCAATGTGACCCAATCTATGGTGCCACAACATACATGTATTTTTAGTCCTAGAAGAAAAGTTAAATTATAAAAAGTAGAAGCATGTAGCTTCAACAAAGTCCTTGTCTGATATCCTTTAGCCACTACCAAACTTACCCTCACCAACCTGCAACCAAACCTATCAAATGTCACATGTATTCTAGAATCATTTTACTTGGAAACTAAAAGTAAACTTCTTTCAAGATCTTGAATATGTAAAATATTATCAATGGAAACAATCCTCCCATCACTGAAACACAACTTTAGCTTTCCTTTGCCAACAATCTTCAATGAGGTATTATCAACGAGAAAAACTTATCCTTCATCGTATCCCCCATTATACTCAGAAAACCACTCTTTGCAAGGAATCATATTGGTAGGAAGCACTTGAATCAACAAGCCAAGCATCACTACTAATAGAGTTAGCTGAAATAAACAAAGCATCGTAACCACCATCATTTGAGGAATTGTATGTGGAATCTTTGATGCTCTTTTTCTTGTTTCTACACTCCTTCACATGCCCTCTTTTACTATAGTTCAAACACTTCACTTTTCTCTTTCTGGGGGTCATAAAACGCCCTTTTGACTTATCCTTCTTTTAATCCCCTTTAGGCCATATTTCCTTAGGCCTTCCTCAAACATGCAAGGCATCTTGGAAGCCAACATTCATGGTCTTTTTCCTCATCTCTTTTGAAAGAAGTATGTGAATCACACTGTCCATCTTAGACTTTGCACCGCCACTACTTATGGCAACAATTATATTTTCCCAAGAATCAGGCAAAGAGAAAAGTAGAAGAATAAATGTATCGTCATCTTCAATACTAACATCTATTAATGCAACCTGACTTAAATAAAATTTAAAGCATTCAAATGTTTAGCAATAGAATTCCCTCATTTTCAAAGAATACAAACATCTTTTTATATAAAGCTTGTTAGACAAACAATTAGTTTGATAGATGTCACCTATTTTCTTCCATAGCTTGTATGCAATGTCTTTTGTAGAGACATTCAAGAGGACAAAGTAAAAAAGACACAATTGAATGGTTCCTCGTACCTTCTTGTCTAACTTTTTCCACTCATCATTCGTCAAGGAAGAATCTTTTGGTTTCTTTTCTTCTGGAATTGGCAACCATTGGTCTCTCTCTTCTATAAGATTTTCAACTTTCAACTTATACATCTTATAACCAATGCCATTGAACTTCTCAATATATCGATGAGAGATGGAGGCCATGGTATATAACCTTTCTCAAATCTGCAAAAAATGCACAAAACAAAAGCTCCCACTACAACAAAAATCTTTCAACTTATAGAGAAAGACGTCCCTACCTCAATAGAACCATTATCTCTTATACTAAATGTTGTAAAAAAAGGTGAAGAAAGCTTGCAATATGAACTTTAAGTGAATATTTTTTTTTAATAAAGGGGTAAAAACTTTATTAATAATCAAAAATAAGAATTACATAAGAAAACCAGATCCTCAAAGCACTAGAAGAGAACAACAAGCCCAACCAAAAATCAACCAGCTTCATAACTATCCATATCCTCAGCAAAGATCTTATGAAATTCCTTATAGTAATTTGGGGAAAGATGCTCCCAACCCTCAACTTTCCAATCATCACCATGTTCTGAGGCCCACTTAGCCAAACAATCAACTGCTCTATTCCATTCACAAGGAATGTGGATGAAAGACACCTTTTCCATCATAGCACTAATTTGAAAAATCTGGTGAACAATCCCTGCCTGCTGCCAATTAATCCCACTCACCTTCTACTCAATCAACAAGTTAACAATAATCTACGAATCTGACTCACAGATAACCTTACACCACCCCAACTCAAAAGCATGCTCCAGGGCATAGAAAATTACTAATCCCTCCATAAAATTATTAGGTTGTTGCCCTTTATGCACTGAAAAGAAGAAAGCCACATCCCCCAAATGATCCCTACCAACACCACCAATCCCAACAGGACCCAGATTACTTCTAGAGGAGCCATCGATGTTAATTTTGATGGACTCATTCTGAGGGGGCAACCATATTCCCACCCTATGAACCTTCTTCAAAGCACGTCCACCTCTCCTGACACAAGCTGAGACAGGAGACATCTCCTGCAAACCCAACCTACTCACAATATCAACATCTCCTCTATCCAGAGGAAAATTCACCTCACATTTAGCTTCCACTGTCTCCTAGATCATTCCAATGATTCTATTCCACATTTGCTGAACTAACAATCTAACTTCCCTAAAGATCCTCCGATTCATCTCTAGCCAAATCTGCCAAAGTATGAAAATGGGCCCAATGTGCCAGACAATCTAGAGAAAAGAGGACAAAATAGGAGGCCTACCCAAACTGCTCCAAAAGTCCACCAAAGAATCCACATGAACACAAGGGTGATTCCACACCCCCCACCAGTAGTGCCAGATCAACAACAAGAAAGGGCATCTAAAGAACATGTGTGAAGAATCCTCCTCCCCATTACCACATAAAATACAAATGAAAGGCCCATGGAACCCACGCTTGCGAATATTGTCCCAACTTAGACATTTATTCAAAGCCAAAGTCCAAGCAAAATAATTACACTTCGGCCAAGAGAAATTGTTCCAAACATATTTCCACCAATGCACCTCCCTCCCCTCCAATCTACGGGACGACAACTCCTGGTACCTGTTGGTAATAGTAAAAACTCCCTTAGGATTCTGGGACCAAGCAAGTCTATCCCTATCCTTAAGGGAACTATAGTCTCTATTCGCCAAAATGCCATGAAGCTCGATGCAGTCTTCATCCATACCAACAATCGACCATTCACTAGGAACCTTCCACCGCACCATCTCCAATTTCCTACACCCATAAACAGACTTAAAGTTGCTCACTCTAGACCACCCTGCCTCCAGGAACCTCTGGCAAAGATTACCTAAGTTAGGAAACTGATCAATAATGGGGGGTAGACATCCCAAGAATCGAACCAGAAAAGCACCTCTTCCCCCCTCTTACAAATCCAAAAAAGTCCTTCTTTTATTAGAGTTGCCCCTTTCTTGATAGTACTCCAAATTGTAGAGCCTTTTCCCGCAAGCGGATATCTTGGGATTTCCTCCTTCGGGATCCTCTGCATATACTTGTAAGACAAAATCCTAGCCCAACCTTAATCCTGTTCAATACACCATCTCTAGTATAATTTTGCCGCCAAAGCCTCCCCAAATAAAGTAGATTGCCTTAAGCCAAGCCCACCCAACTGTTTCGGGCTACGCACCAAATCCCATTTGACAAGACATCGTTTATAGGAGGACAAGTAGCCTACCCATAAGAATTGCCTTACTAAAGAATCCAATCCCTTCACAAACCACTTTGGGGCCACTTGGAGCATACACCTATAAATCGGAAGAGCATGAATCACCAACTGAATTAGTTGAACCTGCCTAACAAAGGATAACCATCTGTGAGTTCAATGTTCAACCTTCGTGCAAAATTTGTCCAGAATACCCTGCCAAGAGTCCCTGGGAGGATTACCAGTAGAGATAGGAATACACAGGTAAGTCAAGGGAAGAGAACTGACTTGGAATCTCAAGATATGAGCAATCCTCATCTAAATAGTTCCAGGTGTGTTGAAGAAGAGAATGGAAGATTTATCCTCATTGATTAACTGGCCAGAAGCAGCAAGATAAACATCCAAGACTTTACGCAGATTTATAGCTTCTTTGATCCGAGCTAGTCCCAGCAGGGCCGTATTATCCACAAACTACAAATGGGACTAAGGAGGTATGTCATTACCCCAACTCCAACCATGAATAATACCTAGACCCACTTTATACTTAATCAACCTCCCCAAACCCTAAGCCAAAAGAATGAATAAGTACGGGGAAAGAGGGTCCCCCTGACAAAGACCCCTAGACGCACCAAACAACTCAGTATGATCTCCATTAATTAGCACAGAGAATGAGGTAGACAAAACACAACTCATTACCCATTGGATCCATTCATCAACAAAACCAAAAGCCCTAAGAATCTTCTGGAGAAAGGACCAACAAACTCTACCATATCTAGCTTGATAAACATAGCTTTTCCTTGGAGGTAGCCATAAAATGAATGGTCTTAATAGCAATGACCACTCCATCCAAGATTTGACAACCCTCCACAAACCCACTCTGCTCCTCAGAAATGACACCCCCAAGCCAATTCTTCAACCTTTCCACTATCAACTTAGAAATGATCTTATAAATCACAATACAGAGAGAAATAGGATGGAACTGACCTAACCAGTCAGCCCCATCACACTTAGGGATGAGCACAATGAAAGTCGCATTCAAAGCTCGAAGCATCTGCTTATTCCTCTGGGACTCTTGGACCACTTCCAATAAGTCCAATTTGATAATATCCTAGAAATCTTGATAGAACTCAATCGGAAACCCATCTGATCCAGGAGATTTCCCCTTCTTCATGTATAAAATAATCCTCTCAAGTTCTTCCAACAAAATAGGGCCCATAAGCTGCTCATTCATCTCCCTAGTAACTAGAGAAGGAATACAAGCAAGAACCTGATTCTCCTCTTCAGATTCCCCCTAAGAATCCTCACTAAAAAGGGATCGGAAATACTGGATAGACTCCCTAGAAATCTCCTACAAAGATAAACACTGCTCACCTCTATGATTAACCAGAACGGGGATGGAATTGTCATGTCTTCTTGCTTTCACTGAATTGAAAAAGAATGCAGTATTCTTATCCCCGCTTGAAGCCAGTCAATACGAGCTCTCTATTTTCAGTAGATTTCCTCCCTAAGCTCCCACTCCTCTTAATCCTTGTCTACCCTATCTTCCTCCCTAAGCAAGGCTTTCGACAATCCATGCTCTCTTATTTCTCTGGTAATGTCATTCAACTCTACTTGAGCAGCTATTTTAGCATGAAAATATTACCGAAACACTGACGATTCCACCGTTTAAGCTAAAACTTAACAAATTGTATCTCCTTGGCAAAAGTGTACATGGTAGTGTCAAAGGCTGGCCTCCCTTTCCTCCACCACTCCTCAACATGATCCTGCAAAGAAGGATCACGTGACCACATAAGCTAGAATTTGAAAGAAGGAATGCGAGTGACCTGAGCAGAAGAAGACACCAATTTGATGAGCCAGTGGTCCGAACCTCTCCAATCTAAAATCTTAGAGCATGTGGACCACCCCCCACCAACCCAAAAACTAGAAACCAGAAAGCAATCCAGCCTCTCTGCAATCCAATACTCCCCTACCCTCCCGTTGTTCCAAGTGAACATACCATTACCGGGCTTCATGTCAACAAGATTCAAGGTTGATATACTATCTTGAAGAAGGAAGGAAGAAGGCTCCAACCCCATAACACCACCCTTCTTCTCACTCAACTCTAAGATGGCATTGAAATCACTCGCCATAATCCACGGATGAAAAGGAAACAACCCACGCATAAACAAAAATGAGACCACAAATTCTGCTTACCCTGAAGATCGGTGGGGGAATAAATGTTAGTAAATAAGATATATTCCCCAATCTCAAGACTAGAGGCAACCCCAAATAAAGAAGATCTGGAAGCAACCCACCATATAGAATGAATCCTCAAGGGGTTCCAAAGGCAAGCTACCCCTCCAGAGGAGCCAAATGCCCAATACACCAGACCCAACGCCTCTCCCTCGTAACTTTGGCACCAAACCCAACATACTTTCCACAGATAATTTAGTTTCTTGCAAGAAAAGGACATCAGGAGAATGACTTCTTATCAACTCCCAAACAACTTTTTGTCTAGGGCCATTGTTCAAGCCCCTCACATTCCATGATAACACAATCATTTTGGGGGATTAGAAAAATGAGAATCCAAAGTCTTTACTTACCCTGAATCAACCAAATTCTCCCCCATCAATTTGATCTTATCCAAGTCCTTCTTTCTGCCAACCTTCGAAATCTTCTCCGATGCTCCTTTTTTAATGTCTTTCTGAAGAAGACCCAGATGTAAGGAGATCTTATCACTTTTGATCCCAACAGATTCTAATTTCTATGTTGCAGGAGAAACATCCCCACCAGCCAACTTCACTTCAGCACTAAAGACGGGTTCCATCTGAGCCTCTACTTGTTGATCCATCTCCATTTGTTGACTCCCAACCACCTGTTGAACCTGGGTAGTATCCCAGTTCACACTATCAGGAACCAACCTTGTTGCACTTTGATCCAAAGGAATCAACCACAAATTCACCTCATGTTGGCTAAGATCATCCAAGGCTTCAAATCTGGTAAAGGTATCCTCCTCCTGTCTCTCCTATAAAGACCTCTTTTGACCTTGGTTCATATTCTTTGTCTTAACTAGGACAAAAACATCAGCACCCACAACCTCATCAGACATGGAAGCTTTTCCTTTATTAGCCCCATCTAGGTTACGTGAAGCTTGTTGAGGTTAATGCACAGTTGATTTAGACCTAGGGCACTTGCGCTACAAATGACCATACTCATGACATAAACGACACCAAAATGGTAAAGTCTCATAATCTAGCCGTTGGACCCAAGAATAAGAGCCCACACACATATCTATAGCATCTGGCAAAGGCTTACTAAGACCAATTTCAACAAAAATACAAGCGAAAGTGATTACCTTTCTCCCCAAGGTTTGCGTTGAAGATCCAATTGGCTTCCCAAGCAATGAAGGGAGCATCCACAACACATCCTCCCGACAACATTCCACCGAAAAATAAGGTAATCGAACCCACATTGGGACCCTATTCGGGAGCTCCTTCGAAGGGTTAAATCCCGCATGCAAGGTTTGATGAACAACCCCACCTGGTTATAAAAATACGGGCCTCCTTCAAAGACCCTATTGCGATCCTCCATGCAATTGAATGTAACCACAAAGTAGTTGTTTGCCAACAACATAATCTCCATTTCCCCTTTTGGCTCCCAAATCCTCTGAGCCCAATTCTCCAGAAACTGCAGAGAAACCCTCATCCCCAAAAAATTGTAGTAAAGTGAATGCTTTGAAAAATATTCAACATCCTCGACAACCATCTCAGGCGGAATTAGCAATTTTGGCCTCTCTTTGCATCTCTCAAGGCAACCGTTAAACTTAGAAATCCAGGATCCATTGGACACACCAACACCAACAACCCCCAAGTCGGGAACAAATAGATTATTATCAAAAGTCTTAACACCATGATTCGGGGAATGCGAACCCAAAGCTGCTTGAAAATCCAAGCTAGGAGAAGCCTCTGAAGCCACTTCTTGCAAACCAACCATCATGCTTGATTGAAAACCCACACCCCAAGAGGATAAGGGAAAGAAATCACTCTCCCTGAAAACACCCACCCCACTCACCCCCCAAATGCAAGCCCTCCCTACCACGCCGACACCACAAAACAAAGGCAAAACTAGGGAACGATAACCCCTGACACCCCTGAGCCACTTGCTTTGGCACACGACACCATCGAATCCACGCCCCACCCTACAACACTGATCACACCCCCACCCCCCGTGCACAAGTTGAAAGGCTTAGACACGAGCTAGGGCACACATGCCCTAGCTCGACCCCTGTGAATCTCGCACATGCACGCCATCGTCTCCCAATCTAATCTAAACTTTAAATAAATATTATTGCAAATACGAAACTAAGATTAATCCTTATCAAAGCGATCATAAAGTCAAAACAAGAACAAGAAAACCATTACACATGAAATGCCTGATTTATGCTGAGAAACCCTTTCAGGAAAAAACTCCACCACATAAAGAGAGGAAAGTATATTACTAATCAAACAAAATTTACAAAAAAATGCACTTCTCTTATAGACCTCTGTATTTAAAATCCAACAACACTTCATTATCTTAGAAACTAAAAAAGACAGAACGAATAACTCTAGCTTAAGGCCCCAATCCATAGAGATTTGTGAGGACAAATACCACTATGGTATCAACAAACAATAGGATACAAAATTACCTAGAAAAACCCACGTGTATCTCCTTGAAATGAGTAAAAAAACACAAAATAGCCTCTTACAGATGCTCTTACAACTGTTATAAGGCATCTCTCATGCATGGGCACCTGCGTACGGATTCCATCATTAATATTATCATAGAATTAATAATGACTATGGTAACCATCATAGATGCTCTTACAACCCCTGCGAGTGTCCACCCACCTCAAAATAGAGGATTCCAAGAGGGGACGCCTAGCTATTTTGTGCTTTTTTTAGAGGACAAATGGTAAAAGTAACTTTGCCTTTACATGATCTCTTTCACCACCGTTGGTTAAATGATTTAACCTCTTGCGGGTAAATGACAAAAGACAAATTAGGAAAATAATAAATAAAGGTTTTAAAAGGTTGATGAAACATGGATCCTAACAAACTTAAGACTCTTCTGGTCTAAGATGAGTAGGTCTTTTAGATTTTTGACAATAGGAATCGTCTAAGTAAACAAGTTATCGCGACTAAGAAATTTTTTTAAGCCCCTCAAGTTCTCTTCTAGACACTATACCTACTCGAAGGGGACCTTAAGAGAAGACTCATGATCCATAGAGGGAGGAGACATAGGGCGAGATTTTTTTATTTTTATTTTTTGATAGATTAATGGTTGGACCTTTCTATCGCTTTTGACTGGCGCTTTGAACTAGTGGGGTCACATTTGGGGGACCCCATCCCCGTGGTTACAATTTTGTTGAGACATTAATGCCTCCTAGATTCGGCTCTTGTTGAATTTTCTTTGCTATCCATACTCCTTATCAGTCCATGCCCATGCATCCCTTATCTCTCAACTTATCCTTATCTCTCCACTACATCATTATCTCTCCACAACATCAACCACATCACCTTATCTCTCTGACTATGATTCCTCTCCACTACTCTCACCTTATCTCTTCGCTTTCTCATCGCCACATTGCTACAAGTCTGCCTACCATTGGGATTGAGGCCTTAACACCTCACAACATCTTCCAATGTTCTTTGTTAGCGTCGTGGCAGGATCACATCAATGGTTATGCACATACCATTTTGTAACCACCAAGTCAAATGTGGATTGGGCCATTAACACCCCTTACTTGCAACCTTGGACCCTTGAATATACACCTTTCACTAACTGCACGCTATCCGAGAACATGGGGGCAAAGACTTGCATGAGGATTGAACTAGGGACAACCCAAACAACAGGGCCTCACAACTATCTTTGCATCGTGGGGTCATCCCCTACTCAAGGAGAGATTTTTTCTAAGATTCAGGTCGAGAATTTAAATTTGAACAATTTCCAAATACCATATGAAAAATAGGAGAGCTAGGATCTCCAGAGAACACCAAACTAGGTCTAACAAGACTATGTTTGGTTTAAGGTATGTTGATTCTCAAACTTCTCCTAACTACATCCTCAAAAGTTGTAGACTGGGTCCTAAAGCTCGTGGAAGAATGTCACAACATGCAATCCTGTGAAGCTTGAAAAATGAGAGAAGAGGACTTGAGATAAGAGTTTGTTTGTTTTGTTTTGTGTTTAAAAGAGTGTATATTTTAAAAATGTTTTGACAAAAGGCGAGTTCATGTCAGGTTCACCAAAATGTAGAGTATGAAGAGTGAACCGCTACAAAGGATAATCAAAGCCTTTGAGGACTAAAATTTATACCTTGCACTTAGATAAACCTTTAGGTAACTACAACCTTCAATTTTACCTTCTAACTAACTAAACACGTGTTTTAATCATGCACATAAATTATCTAAGTTCCCTAAACTCTAGAATTGGAAGTACAAACCATAATGACAAGCTCTCTATCTAAGATGAACACATGGCACATGTGCGACAACACAATGTGCTAGCGTACGAACACAACAAGAATTATTACAAAGAAATACAAAATGATCTATATAACATTCTACACAATAAATTGTAGTGACTGAAACAAAAATGCTAGATGAAATCAAATGATTGAGATGATGAGGGAGAGTTTAAATATCACCAGAGATGTGGAGTAAGCTCACATACTTTCTTCAAGTAGCTCCTTCACCTTCACCTACACACATAAGATCAAAGAAAAGGGTTGGGTAATTGTATAGGGGTTTGCCTTAGTCAAATCCTCGCGTCAATGTTCCCACCTCCATAGAAAACCTTGGGAAAAATATGGACAAAAGACATTGAATAAAGAAAGAATGATATGCTATCAAAACCAATACAATATGCTAAAAAACTTTAGAGAGTACCACCCTTCAAGAACTAAAGCCCAACAACCTATAAGTGCAAAGAAGCAACAAAGACCTTTAAAGTGATACTGATCTTCTCCAAGTAATGGCCTCGTGTAATAGTAAGATATCACCGTAGCAATAATAATGGTAAAATAATGGAGCATGTAGAATGTTGTGAGTGAGAGAATTCAAGGGTAGAGTTGCAGAATGCAAGAAGAAAAATGAAATGTAGTGAATGAAGTTCAATTCAAAAAGATGAATTAGAGGTAAAATAGAGGGGTTTTGGCAAAGGAATTTGATTCCTTATGTTTGTGTAGGTTGGAAAAGGTATCACACTATAAAAAAACTACAAGTGCAATGTCCCAACAACTATCACAATCGCGGGTTTTCATGGGACACTAGTACATTGTGCGGACGTTTGCATGATGCATATTCTAGGCGAAAATCAAACATAATGGTCGAGAAATCAAATATATGGGGTGATAAGGTATGTTTTGGATCAAGATTAAATATTAAAGATCACGAGTGTCTTAATTATAACTAAAGGGAAAGGTTTTTATGATGTGAAATTGTATAGGATGTAAATTACAACATTACAACAAACAAATATCCTTGAAATAATAGAAGAAGGATAATAAGCTTTCATATAAGTTATAGTTCACATCGAGTTGAATTGGATAAAGATTTTCAACCCAAATAATGTTATTTGAGTATAATGAGGAGATCATGATCATCTTAGAACGTATGCATCCTTATAAGAACTGGTTTGTAATTTGGGGATGTTAATTTATGCATACTTATACCTTATTTACCATGCTAGTTTGCCTCTATTTTGCATGGCTACAAACCTATGAAATTTACCATTTTTAGAACACATGCTTATGCTCTCTTTGCTTTATCATGCATTATTTTGTATGAACAACATTGCTATATCACACTTTTGGAGTTACCCTAGTAGATTGGGTGGGATTGTGCTTTCTTTAGATTCCACACCAAGTGCTTATCGCTATATTTTTACACTAGGGGTATCATGCCTTACCTCGTATCATTTAGGCCTAATATTGTCGTACCATGTTTTTAGATCCATCATTTACCTCATGACTACACACCTAGTTTGTATCTAGATCAATATTACTACCAAAGAATTATTGTTGTAGGTTTCAAACATTATGTGCTCATGCTCTCATAGGTCATATTGGCTGCATATTGTTAGCCTCATGTTTTATGTGCCTACATAGACCTTTTTGACTATTAAGAGTAACATCATCTTTTTCATTTGACCATGTTGGGGGAAAGTTTATTTCCTTGATGTCCAACTTCAATTTATATGATCTTTATGCTTATCATATGATTCAAGCATCTAGACCCAGTTATTACATGATGTATTATTGATATTTACTTTATATGATTCAGATGCTTACATGCTTTTCCTCATGCCACACTTACTTTCACATACTATTTTTCGTCTCCTCTGATTCCTTGCTTTCAATGTATGCGATTGATTAGAGGGGTGCATACATTATCGCTGACAAACTTATGCTGAGCTTCCAAGTAGTGATAACTGCTAAATTAAGTCATAACACCATGTTTAGATAGAGCTCCACAACGTACTAGTGTTTGATATGCTACACGATTCACTTTATATATATGCAAAATTTTGTAATCTTATTCCTTCTCATTTCCTACTTTTTATTTTCCTAGACAATTAAGCGAGCTTATATTTTATACCTATTTCACCTACGGGACACATGCCATTCTTTACACATCCTTTCTCTATTTTGTAGGTTCCCACAAAATTTGCATAACAAGGATAAGCCATTATATTTTACCCCCACTTCAAGGTACATGTGAATCCTAAAATAATCATGTATCACAAATTCAACATATCTTTTTACTTTCACGCATGTTTGTCAGTGTTTGTTTGTTTGAGGTACATATGATTATTTTAGAATTCACATGCATCTTAGAGTAGGGGTAAAATGTAATGTTGAAAATTACATAGCAATGACGATTCCCATTTAAGTTTGGACCAATTTTCAATGAATATATTAGTGTAATTAATGTATATTGAGAAATGAAACGATCGTGTGTGAAGTTGGGTCATTAAATATTCCTATCACTATGCTTTTTCATGAATTAGACCATATATTGCCTATATCCACATATATTATGATCCTTTACCCATTTATCATGTCTATCATTACTCTCCATATCCAAACATTCATTCCTTGCACTAACATTAATATTTACTTGTCTTAGGTCAATCCTATAGTGCAATATTTATACCACATCATGTGATATTGACCACTAAATTTTTAAATTTCAAATTCAAAGTTTGTTGATTCTGACCCATGCTTAAAGGTGCATGCTTCATGTGATTGATTGGTATGTAGTGGTATTTAAAGGTGTTCATTGTGTATCCATTTATCATTTGATCATACTAAGAAATCAATAAATAATTATTACCATTAAAGGAGCCTTCATTACAAGGAAACGTTAATTAGATCACTAAAAACAATTTATTTGCATCAAAATTCACATCTTAGGACACTGACACATTTGTTTCTGATTTGTTAAAATTTGCGAAGCCTGTAAATTTGACCATTCTTAAGGGTTGACACAGGAATACTCAACCCTAATGATTTGATAATCTCCCAAGGTATTTCTACACATTACTAGTACTTAATGATCAACAAGGAACACAAGTTAGGTTAAATCAAGAAATAAAAGTGCACAATATATTAGATTAGATCCATGGATTATAATATATCCATACCCATAAAAGGACCTAGAGTCGTAGATTCCATCGATAATTATAGTTTGGTAGGCTGAATTAGGAAATAAAAGTGCACAATATATCAAGTTAGGCTAAATCAAGAAAGCAAAGTACACAATATATTAGATTAGATCCATGGATTATAATATATCAGTGTCTGTAAAAGGACCTAGAGCTGTAGATTCCACTGATAATTATAGTTTGGTAGGCTAAATTAGGAAACAAAAATGCACAATATATTAGTTCAAATCCATGTATTGTAATATATATCCATGTCCATAGAAGGACCCATAGCCATAGATTCCACTGATAATTACAACTTTACATAGAGACCGTGACAAAGGACATATCAAAATTATCTATTTTTCCATACCAAAGCAACACATTTCAATGCTACATTAAAATTTTCTCCATCATAGTTCCTAAAACTAAATACCCCAATCCTAATATTTACTTTCCAAAATTAACATTAATAAGATAGATCCATGTTCATAAAAATGACTTAGAGTTGTAGATTCTATAGATAATCCTAACTTTGCATAGAGACCATGATAAAGGGCATATCCAAATTACCTATTTTTCCATACCGAAACAACAAATTTTAATGCTACATTAAAATTTTCTCCATCAACATTCCTAAAACTAAAAACCCCAACCCTAATATTTACTTTTCAAAATTAACATTAACTACTGAATTTATCATTTCGAAAATTAACATTAAATACTAAATTTATCATTTCCAAAATTAACATTAACTACTCAATTTATCATTTCCAAACTAAATATTGTTTTAATCTAGGTTGATTTAGACTGAGTTGTAACATTTATTTAATTAGCCTAGGGAAATGCAATTTTCCTTGAGTAATTAATCATTCATCAAACCTAGCCTGTCTCATGCTGATTAAAAAAACACATAGTCCCTAAACAATAGTTTTTTCAGTTTGGTCCTAGGAAACCAAAGCTAAAAAAATATTTTAAAAAAAAGCATTTACTAGAGTAACAACAAATTTTAGGCATCACAAATATTGTTTGCCCTCTACGAGGGAAAATTTGAAACCTGCAAATGAACACACACCAAGCGAACAAAAAGGAGAAAAAAATTCAAAACCAATAAAAAAGGGCAATAAATGCCGGGGAAAAAAATTCAAAACCAATAAAAAAATCCCCAACGAGGGTTTTCGTTGGAAAGTGGTTCCAAGTTCGAACCCCACTCGAAGCCCTAATCACAACCACATATAACTAAACTTGTCAACGACGCAAAGCTCTCGGTTAAATTGAAACCCTTGAAACAACAAATCATTCATTCAATTCCGTCACCAAACTTATCCGAGCCACGTCAAATCTCCGTCCCGGGCAAATAACAGACGTACACCACACCACACCACATTACCTTACATTACATTTTCCCGTTTAATGACGCGAAAAAAAGAAATGTAGGTATCGTCCACGTTCATAACGCGTATTGAGAGGACCATGAGGTCGGCGGCTCGATTCCCGCGAAGACCACTAAGCTTCAATTGTTTTTCCTCCTCAATAAGCACGCGGTTCTGTTTACCTTCCCACAGCAAAATTAAAAAGCGTATTTTCACGTCTTACCCTCCAGACCTAAGGGGGCCCGCGGGCGCAGTCCGGGTACTAGGCTTGGTGCAAGGGTCGGGCCGTTCCAGAGATTGTTTTCCAGGTTGTTGAAAATTTTGCATTATTTTTCTTCCGACCACTTTTTATCCTCTTGAGCCTGCACAGCCACCACGAAAACCGTTTCGAAGCGCCTTGAAAATTTAACAAGGGACAAATCACAGAGGCACCATTGGAATCGCCGCGTGGAGACGATTGGAACGAGCCCTCTTTAGCGCCATTTGGTGGAGAAATAAGGCGGGAGCGAAAAAACCCTCGTCTGAGCTTGTGTCGAGGTCTGGAGTTTTGATTACCTGGAAGCTCGTTCAGTGTTCTTGCAGATTCATTTGTGCCGGTTTAGTAGGAAAACCATCTATTGCTGCTTCTTCGGTTTTTGTCTTCTTTGGCGCGGCCGGCGGGCTCGATCCGGCGATCTGACAGATTAATTATGATATTAAATATACGTATATAAAGGCAACGTAAGGCTTTATAGCAGTAAGTTGGAGAAAGTCGGCGATCTGAATTTGCCCTCCCCGCTCATTTTTTTAAGCCGCAGAGAGGGCGTAAACTGGTTACGGGCAGGTTTCTCCCACCGCGAGTGCTTTTTCATCTTCTTGTTCATCTTCTTGGTCGTCTTGGCCTTCTTCGAGTGCTCAGCGTTTGAAGGGGATAATTGTTTTTCTAGAACGCTCTAGGATTTTTTTAGGATGGAATCGTACGGAAACGACATGTTTCTGTCGCAAGAAGGATACGCTTCCATTGATTTCACTCTGCTTGACCGTCCTTCAACCAGGTGAGTTGTTTTCACTAGGTTTTCATTTACAAACTCTAATTATACATTAGACTTAATTTCAATAACACAGGTATTTATTTGACACAAGGTTTGGAAACGAGACTAAATTTCAGCTGCAGAAATTCTTACCTACAAAATGTTTACAGGAATAGAAAAAATCAATGAAAATAGGGTTTCATTTCACACTTGTTCGTATTGAACACTAAATTTCAACAGCATGGGGTTTTATTTCTTGAAGTGTTTGTAGAAAGACCAAAGTACATATGCTGCAGCATATGGTTTCATTACACAGAATATTTGTATAAACAATGCCTAAATTTAAGCCATATCAGGGGCTTATGAATAATGACACGACATGATTAGAAGTGGCTTCTAAATCAAGTCCCCAACATCTCATTTTAAAGTTGTAGAAGAATAGTTTATGGTAAACTTTGTATTTGAGGACTCAACTGGCTATTAATCCATTCTACTTAATGTTTGTGCAGTGTTGCATCCGCTCCAGAGTCTACGGCTGCACTACTCCCAGGTTCTGAAAATTAAGTCAATATGTCGTGGCTAGGTTTTATCACTGTAGTCTATGAAAATCAATGATGTTTTGACCTTCTTAAACGTGTTTGATTGGCTATTTAGCATTGGATGAAATCACAATGTAATTTACTATAATACATCTGGTTATTTAATTTAATGATACGAGGAAATGTGTTAACCTTTTTAATCTCATGGCATGTTTTAGTACACCAAACCATTGAAATATATGATACGAGAAGATATTTTAGCCTTTTTAATGGCATGGGTTACTATTATACATTCAACCACAGAAATCCATGATATCAGGGATCTTTCAACCTTTATAATTGCATTGTTTAGCGAAGTACACAAAGCCATGAAAAATATGAAATGAGGGATTAACCTCCAAGAAGTGTCTGTCTGGAAATGCTGTTGATTTTTGAAAGTTAAAAAAAAACACTTTGAATCGGTAGGGGAAATGAATGAATAGATAGGATGAGTTTGCTTTGTGACTTTTGGTTTTTGCTAATGCATTGTTTTCCACCAGTCAAATGACTGCAAAACTTGTGATTCACATTGCATAAATAAAATCTTGTTTGAGATAGTTTTGATTTGAGAGGCGGCACATTCTAAACATAAAAAGTGTCTCCTTTGTTACAGATTCCTCCTTCCCATCATTTGATTTTTTGGACAACTCTGGTGTAGACTCATTTGGTGGAACACTTCATGCTGCAGAAGGAACACAATTTGGTGGTCAAGGAAGGTACAAATACTATCAAATCAACATTTATTTGCATTTTATGAACCTTTTGTCACACGTCAGCTACTTTTGCTTGCATGATCCTCTATTTATTAAATTTCTTAAATGTGTATTGGTGCTAAGATGAAGTACCAATGAAATTTCTAGAGAGAGAATGATGTAATATTTCCTAATGACAAATGCTCCATGCCTCTCCTCTGTCACCACTGGTAGCTTAGCGGTATGACCTATTTTAGAGTGGAGAAAAACCTAAATACATTATGGACAAAATGAGGGTAGGAGCATTGTTCTTTAAGTAGGCGCTCTTGCATGTTTTTGCAGAGTAAGCATGGGAGCTAAACAAGGGTTCAAGGCTGTAAGCCTAAAGGGTAATTTTATCTTGTTGCCAATATATCTATCGAAACCATATCTATACAATGGAAACCAGTTTTGAGGTTTTGAATTGTTTTCCGATCTCAGAAGCTTCTGAACTTTTAGAAAGAAGCTGAAGTCTTTCTGAGGTGAATACTGCCAATTTCCTGCCCTTTGCCCAGAGCCCCAGAGCTCTGAATGTTTTCTTCTGCTGGTGCTTGGCTTTTCATAACATTTCTTAAATTTCTAATAGCAATCATGGCAGTTTCAAAGAGTTCTTAGTTCACTCTATTTCTGATATCGTTTCCTGTCATGTCATTGAGAAACCCACTCATCCCACTCTTTTAAAAATGAGTAAATTGATGCCCCTGTTTTCCATACTTGCCTTTCTGAAGTTATTATGCACCCATTTTTTGATTATGAATGTTCATTGAGTTCAAATTACTGTTTCCAGTAGTTTTTGATAATGTTTTCAAGAGTGTCCAGAAGTTTGGTGTTGATGCCCCATGGCTCTCTGTATTGTTGAGAAGCATACCTCCTGTTTCACCATCTTCTAACCAGCTGTCACTGTATTTGATGCTCCATTTCTGAGTTTCTGAGTACCTGATTTGGATTCATTGCCTAACATAACTTCTGGTTAGTCTACACATGGAAGTTAGATTTTTTGAATGTGAGAAAATTAATTTCTTGTCTCTGGCGAAATGGTGTCATTCCAGAAGCATAAAGTCACATCTTGTATACAGCCTGAGTATTCCTTGCAGTATGCAAAGACTTACAATTTCTAAAGGCCCAGATGGTAGCAGGAATTTGGTTTTAAATCTGAGCTCTACTTTGGCCTAGTGTTATATGGGCATAACAAATGATCTTATCAACATATTAATATCTTGGTTGATGATCCTTTGGCCATAGTTATCACTCTGATTTTTCTTTTCTTCTCTGTTGGGCCACTCTCAGGCCAGAGGCTAGCAAGGACATGGATTGGAGAAAGGAGAAAGCACACCATCCAAGCTCTACTAATATGTATATACAAGGAGTGAGTAATATAATTCCATATCTAGTCAATCGTGACTATTATCACTGGGCATATTTAAAAGTTTTACAATTGCTGACAGCTTGGCTTCGGACAAGCCTCTTAATTTATGCAAGTTTGACATTCAGACATGTTTTTCTCAACAGGTTGGAAATCAAGAGCCCAGATTATCATCACCTCAATTCCAAGTGCCTGTTTCTCAGGTTGACTTTTTTTCTGCAAAGCAATCATGTTCTGATAATATACAAGCACAATTATCTACATCTGGTAACAGAGTTGGGGATGAAGTGCATGATTTTTTTGAGCAGGAGAATTTATCTCAACAACAGTCTCAACTAGAAAGAAGACAAAATTGGCCTATTTTGAACAGCAATGTTTTGTCTGCTGATAAACGGAACGAAGAGTCCAATTATGTACACCATTCATCTTATGACACTGATAAGGCCAACAGAGCTCGTGATAATGCAGCATTTGATCGTCCAAGAAACAATGACATGGTATCAACTGGTATGCTTTCTTTCATGCCATTGGAAGCACAACCTAGTGATGGAAGACACACATCACGAATGGCATTAGGTGCAAGGAGTCCTCAAAAGAGCCCAGTCTTACACAATAGTGTTATGGATACTCAACCAAGGAACCATCCACTGAATTTGGACAGTTTGTTGACTGGATCTTCAGCTGCTCATATCAGAGCAAATCAGGCCACTTCTGCAGGCGATAGTGGAACTCCAGAGCGGAGTCAGTCAAATGCAGGTAGCTTGGATGGCACCGAGACACAACAGGGACACAATGTTGGTCAAGGCTTGAATCATGGCAGGAATGATACAGAAGGAGGGGAGAATATGGAATCTCGGGTTAACTATGATTTCCTTGGAAGTCAAATCCATTTGAAGAGTCAGCCCCAAGCAGGTGTACAATATCGTGGGGCAAGGCTTCAGCCTGGGTTGGATGAAATGCAAGCATGGAAACATCAATTTACTTATCAACAGTATCAAGAATTACGTAGGCAGCAGCAAACCCAGCAGTTAGAGCAGGAAGCACAGCAGCAGCAATCACAACAATTAGTGCAGCAAGCACGGCAACGGTTTCATTTAGAGCAGCAAGCAAGGCAGCAGCGTGCCCAGCAGCTCGAACAGCAAATAAGACAAGAACAAGTTCAGCAGTTAATGCCGCATGCTCGACAACAGCAATCTCAGCAATTAATGCTGCATGTTCGACAGCAGCAATCTCAGCAGTTAGAGCAGCAGGCACGACAACAGCAAGTCCAGCAATTGGAGCAACAGGCTCGGCAGCAACAAGCGCAACAATTAGAGCAGCAGGCTCGACAGCAACAAGCCCAGCAATTAGAGCAACAAGCTCGACAGCTGCAAGCACAGCAACTAGCACAACAAGCTCGGCAGCAGCAAGCCCAGCAATTAGAGCAGCAGGCTCGACAGCTACAAGCCCAACAGTTAGAACATCAGGCTCGACAGCTGCAAGCCCAGCAATTAGAGCAACAAGCTCGACAGCAGCAAGCTCAGCTATTAGAACATCAGGCTCGACAGCAACGGGCTCGGTTATTAGAACAACAGGCTCGACAGCAGCAAGCCTTGGAGCAGCGTGCTCTGCAGCAGCAAGCCCAGCAGTTGGATCAGCATACTCGACAGCAGCAAGCCCAACAGTTAGATCAAAATGCTCGACAGCAGCAAGCTCAGCAGTTAGAGCAGCATGCTCGGTGGCAAAAGCAGCTACAGCAGGTTCTTGCTGGTGACAATCAAAATATGGGAAATCAGTTTGCTCCATCACTTTATAGTTCTTCCATGCATGACACATCTGCTTTTGTGCGCTCAAGTAGTTTGATGTCTCATATGGGGATTGAGAGCCACACTCCAACGATTGTACCAGGTAATCTCCATCGTTTTAATGTTGGTAATGTCAACCGAATGCCAAATGGCTCACCATCACTGTCAGGTTTCCCCCCTGAAGTATTATTATCCCAAGATCCAAACATAGCATTTCAGGCTATGGCTTTGATGGGTGCGCCCATGGATCCATCTGTTTATGGTTCTGTGGCTAGCATGAGGGATGCAGCTGGTCAGCCGCTAAACTCTTATCCTAGTCCACAGGGAGCAGTGCAACAACTTGCAGATGCACCACATAATCTGGCTTCAGCTGCTAATCATCTGGTAGTAAAACCAGTAGCCCATACTTCAGGGGTGGTAGCCTCTGTTCCTGGTGATCATCGGACAACTTCATTTGATCCAACATTAACCAAGATTGATGGGAAACAAGGTACACTTAACAAATCTTCATTTGGACATATGTTTCCACAGAATCAGGGAGTGAGTAACTTGCTGCAAGGAACTCCTATGTCAAGAACTCCCCAACTGCAAGATTTCAATTTAAAGCAAAGGAGCTGGAATGAAGATCTGGGGCAAAAAGATAGTTTTCAAGGGGTGTCTTCCCAAGTGTTGGGTGATTCGGATGCACCATCTGAAAGCGGTTTTAATAATTTTCAGCCAGGTGGGTGGCCTTCTTTGCCTGCTAATCAGGTTGCACCTAATCTCGATGATAGGAACCAGAGCATGAGTGAAGGGCAGTATGCACTTCAAGGTGCATATCAGACAGAAAACACTGATTTTTTGAACAGTCTGGCAGTTAATCCACAGGGTGGTTGGAGTGCGCTCATGCAATCAGCTGTAGCAGAGTCTCCTTCAGGTGACGGGGATCATGATGATTGGAGTGGCCTGAATTTGCATAAAACTGAGACAACTTCTGGTGATTCTCTACATTTTCATCCTAATGTGAAAGAACCAAACATTTGGAATGAACAAAATGCTCAAGTGAATAATGCTATGAATGGAAGATCTTTTAGTCTTTTCAATGATGATAGTGTCCAGAGTGTTCAAGCTTTGCCACAGAGCAATTCAGAAGGAAGAGGTCACCTTGGATCAAAAATGGAGGGCATCCAGCATGGGAATCAAATAAAGATACAATCAGGACCTTCGTCCAAGTTGGTTCAAGAAACAGCAGGACACACTAGTACCTGGCAAGACCAGAATCTCTATCAACATATTGATAAAAGTAGCAACCTACATCCTTATTCTAACTTTGAGAGTAGGCAAGGAAACTCCTGGATCTCTCACAATAGAGAGCAAGTTCCGTCTGAGGGCAGGTTGTCTTCACACCATGTTAATTATGATGGAAGCCAGCAGAACAATTCATTGCAGAACCAGGGTACCTTTAAATCTGAATCTCATAGAATGATGAGCCTCACATCTAAGGATCAGAGTGTTTGGAACAAAAATGAAGCACAGGAGACTGAACAAAATAATTTATTTGTAAATGCCAACAAAGGGTATCAAGAAAATGAAAATGAGAATACAGAAAGTGAGCAGCTGGGTAGTTGTACAGAGAAAACTGAGGGCCAAATGTACCAAATAAGGCATGAGGGAAATAAAGGCACAGGTGCATCATTCCAAAGTCAAGATCCAAAACTAAATGCGTATCAGAATGGGCAGCCTCTGCAGCAAGAAGAGTTAAGCACAGGCATTTTTTCTAAACATGTCATTGAGGATAATTTGGAGAATAGTGCAGGGAGGAGCGGACAAACACTAGAAAACAAGTACCAGTTAGATAGTTCCAGTAATGCCATTTTGGATTCGTCTGCCAAGAATAGAGTAATTGGAAATACTTCAGGTTATCGCCAGAGTAATAGTTCACAAACTTGGAATTTGTTTCCCAATAGCTTCACCAGTCCACAGAGAGAAACACATGATAGAAGTAAGTCACATTATGGTCAGAACGATTCTCTATTTGCCAGTCAGGTAACACACAAGGGTGATGCTAGTCAACAACCTGCAAATCATGGAAGTGACAATGCCAGAAACAGCCCTCAGAAGGAAGATGATTTGCAATCTTTTGGTAATCATAGAGGATATAGCAGGCTGGGTAAGATGAGTGTTGGCTTGGAGGAGAATTCTGCTTATAATATGATGAGAATGCTGCCAGGGCATTTGTCCCAGCAGACAGTAGCAAATGTTACGACAAATTATCAACCTGCAGAAGGTGGGATACAAGACCTGTCTCTGAGAGGGGCATCATACTTGGATTCATTTGGACGAAATACTCCTGAATTAATGGACTTTCGGCACCAAAATGTTGCAAGGGCATTCCCATCAAATAGTAATGTACATATGGGCGAGGTATTTATCCTGTGAGCTATCTTTGGAATAACAAGATTTAATTTCTGGCCTTTTTGCATTATTTTGAGACATTTTGTTTGTCACTTGAAAACAATTGCATTTCATATGCTCCAAACTCATTAGGGATAGGCACAGATGTAAAATTCAGAAATTTGAGCTCCCAGTTTTATAAGATATCTGAATATGTGCAATGCAATCAATTTGGTAGTTAAAGCCTATGGATCATGTTGGCCTAACATGAAACTTTTAAATTTAAAAGAAAGGACAGAAATTGTAAAACAATCAGGTCAACAGAATATTCTATTTGATTATTGACAATGACTGCTTGTACCCATAGTTACAAAGAGATGTGGACTGGTAATGTTATGGGAGACACTAGACGGGGATGGGTACAGGTAAATCATTCTTCAAAACAATGAGAAGTAATTGGAGATGGCAAGAATAAAAAAGTATTTTAATATAATACTATGATTTAAATTAAAATAAATTAATGGTAAATGACCATGCAACTTTAATATGCATAAAAATATGAAAGCTAACATTTTAAAATATTATAGTAGATATCAGTAAAATCGAAAGAGTAATTATATCGATATCCGATAGTCACTATCATGATATGAATGGCTAAAGTTTATACAATTTACAATAGTCACCTAGAGATGGGAAAAGGGGTCAGGGATGGAAGAGCCATTATTTGTAAACATGTTATAGGGTACTGGACCACAGTTATTTATTTATTTAGACAGACATAAAGAGAGTTATATATATTATATTATATATATATATATATATATAGAGAGAGAGAGAGAGAGAGAGAGAGAGAGAGAGAGAGAGAGAGAGAGAGAGAGAGAGAGTACCCCCATTTCTTTTTTAGTCAGTTAATACGACTTTAGTGTATGTAGAAATCTAAACCCATTTTTATTATGTTTTGATAAAAAATCCTGTCTGCTTTGGAAAAATATTGTAAATTTTCATGCCATAACACTAAATATAAAAACACAGACAACTATAAAACTTATAATATATATCTAGGAAATTTTTGTAGGAGATTTCCTAGTTTTCATGGGATTGTCCAGGAGACATAGAGATGCTGAGAAACTTCATCTAAAGTATCCTGATATTTGGAGGCATGCTCACATGTGTCTCCAAGATGGGTATGCTGCATGTGTTTTTGATATATGAGGCAAATACCACGGCTCAGATTATGAGTCTACATATAACTATGATAGTATCTTAATTGGAAAACTGCTCAAAAAGTGTCCAGTTCAGATATCCTTGTCCACCAGTTTGCATATATTAACAAAATCTCAAAAATAAGTAATGAATTTTAATATATTTTTAAGTGCATTATTTCATCATTAAGAGCACGTTTCCCTGGATTTTGAACTTATCACATTTCAATCCATATTTGTGACTGAAAAAACATTCTACTATTGATTGCTGCTTTGTATTCCATTATTAAGTTTAGTCATTCATATAAGCTATAGTTCTTTTGGACATAATAAGGTTGCAGAAAGTAATAAAGTTACACATTGATATATCATATGATTTAATATAATAATAATAAGTATTAACACATTTTAATGCAATATTGCTGATCAATTAACCTATATACGTATGGAGTTAGAGCTAAATGGAAATGTACATCTCCCTAACTAATTCAGTCTTTTACAAATATGTTTTGTTCTTTATCAAAAATAGCTTGTTATTCCATACTAAAGTATTGTTTTGTTAACTTTAAAATGTCTGGATCTAGATTGACTTCATCAGAAATATTCACTTCCAGTTTGGAAATGTCAAACATTTTTTATACAAAAATTTGATAACTAAAAGTCTCTAAAAGAGAATTCTTAATGCTCTTCATCTTTCCATTTATAATATTTTCTTTTCAGATGTAAACTTCCTCTCATATTTGAGTTTCAGCTTTGAAGAAATGTGCATATATTGATGGTTGGTCATTCATTACTGCAATTTTCATTTATTACTGGTCCTTTTGTAGTACCAATTTTTCATGCAGCTTGTAATATGTAGTACATTGATATATTTTGAGGCTCACTCATTTTATACTGTATGTGATTAAACACATAACATTTGTGCATGGTTTTTTTTATGGTTTAACTTGTACACAAACATAGCAGGCGAGATCAAAATACCATGCAAATTTATAGGCAATATATATAGGTGTGTCAGAAAAGACTCCATTTACTTGAGAAATGCTTCTCATATGGTATCTCCTAGGAAATCCTTATTAAACTCAAGTAAAGTTTTTTTGAAATGCTCTTTATGTGAAAGTATGTCTAGCTTGTTTACTGGGAGGTTGACTAGTGCAGACTTTTTCAGCCCTAGCATTCAGGCCACCTTGTACAGTTATTGCTTAGAAGACCGAAAGTGTAGAACAGATATAGTAAACAAAACCAATGCCAAAAGAATCAAAAGGAAAACAAATTAGAATCCTAGCTCACTTGTTTTTATAAATGTGAAACCTAATATAGAAATTCTATACCATATCAGTTCTAAATTTTGACCAGGATCTTGATTGCAGCTGCATATTTCTTTCGAGCAATGAGTTTGTTCAGTCTAAATTCTAAAATATAGTCATTGTATATATGTACATGTCCCCATGGATGCATACGTATATATCTTTTTGTTCTTTCATTAGAATTTAGTAGTAAATTGCCCTTTTTTTCAGATGTTTATTTGTTTCCTTTATTTCAGGTCATTTAGTAAATGGACTTTCTGTAAATTTGTGTTGATTTTCCCTTTTATTTTTGCACTTTTGTTTTTTTTGTTGTTTTTATATTAACATATCAGGCAGCTTTCCAAGCTAGCTAAAAATGGTATTTATGGTACCTTCTTCTTGCTCTTATTTCGCTGTTTTATCCCGAGCTTTTTTCACACTAAGAAGTTATTACACTTTTACAGGATGCTCTCATCACAAAGTTACCAAATGATTCAAGAGAAAAAGAAGGCGGGGGATATCATAAAGACATTTCATTAGGCCATACATCTACCAGTTCTTCATTTGAAAGAACAGCAAACATGGGGAGTTTAAACAAACAAGCATCTTTATCAAGGTAGGGTTTAGTTACAGGCATTACTATATAAAGTAAATAAACAATTTCCAGTTCTGATTTCACCATGCAAGCTGTTTTTTGTTACCTCCGCACTATATATATTTGGAATTTGATTTTTGTCATTAAATTGTTATTTTTGCAGCCAAAACATGCTTGAACTGTTGACTAAGCCAGAGCATATGAAAGAAAATGATGCCTTAAAGGGTGCTGTTTTTGTTGAGCAGAATGCATCAGTTGAACTGTGTGAATCATCTTCTGATGTTTCACTTGCTAATTTTGGTCATAACAAGTTATCAGGGCCTCCTCAGGGTTTTGACCTCAGATTGGCTACTTCCCCACAACTATTGCAAATTTTGCATGGTCGATCACTGCAGTCAAGCACTCCTTCACAAACTGTTGAAGCACTAAATGATAAACAGAGCCATCCATTGAAGGAAGATGGTGTTCAAAGGAGTGTAGATTCTGCAACCCATCAAGGTTTGTCATCAAAGTTAATTGAAGCTTCCATAACTGATGGCAAAAGTTTGCATTTAACTGCTTCAGCAAAGCCATTAAACATCCCTCATGAATTATCAGCAACAGTTTCAAAAGAGAATGCCGATGATTTGAAGGAGAAAGCTTCTTGCATTGTGGAGACCGATATTCATTCATTGACTCATCCTCAAAAAACACAATACATACAACGTACAAGTGTACTTGGACAACTACCATTAAGTACTCAATCAATGGTTTCACATACAGTCCCAGAAAACCAATCTCATGTGCAAGGTAGTATGATGTGTAATAATCAGCTTCAAGGCTCCCAAGGTGTAGTGATTCCGAGACAATTAGCATCAACATGCAATGCAATTACCCAATCTAAGGCTTCTTCTGTTAATGCTGTTATAGACAAAGAGTCTGAAATGCAGGGTTCTTTTCCATCATCAACTAGATCTTTTGGGCAAAGCAGTTATCCAAGTGATTTACTTACTCAAGATGGACAAAACCATAAGATTATGTCTTTAACTGGCAGCTTTTCTGGCTTGAGGAACAGTGATCAGGGTTTACATGAATCTTGGTCAAACTCTGCATCTCAAATGCCCGGAGCATCGGGGAGAGCTCAATCTGCTGCATTTTTAAAGTTGCTTAATGCCTTCAAAACAAATTATGCAAATCATCAAAGATTGCCAATGGGGGTTGAAAAGGTATTTCCAAGTGTCTTTGAGTCATTTCGTCCACCGAGTGGTGGGTCAGATCAATCCTTTTTGACAAGGCCAGATGGTCAGATGAAATTTGGTATGGTAGGGAAGGCAGCAGCTTCAGCACACAACCAGACATATGTACCACATATATTCAATTCTCAGCAGCCTGCATCAGCAGAAGAGCTTTCAAAACAAGAAAGTTTATTTCATCAGATGGCATCTGAAAGAGGTGAATCAAGTGGCATTTCTGCCCCCCAAAACTCAATGATGGGTTTGCCAGTTGCTGTGCCCACTTTGCCACTTCAAACTTCTCCACTAAATTCTCAGTTGTCTATGCTTCACTCTCAAGGGCAGGATCCAAGAAATTTTTTGGCATCCAAGATTCAACTAAATACACCGTCAATTGTTTCCTCACTTAATTCAGGTCTTTATCCAACAAATCAAGATCATATGAAGTCTATAAATGGGCAGGATTCTCAAGCAATCCAACATTCTACTTGCCCGCCTATCCAACAGCAAAGTGATTCTTGCAGCGACGGTCCAGTGGACAGCCAAGCCTCCGAGCTTTCAGATGCTCCTCGTCATCAGTATGTTTCTGCTAATCAGATTATGTCAAGGACAGCCATACAAAATGATTTTGATAAGAAAGCTGTTAAAAGGTATAAGATCACAGATGCTGGCAATAATGGTATTGATTCAAACATGAGTGCAAACTCCAGTGATCAATTAACAAATCCTCATACAGGGTTGGAACAATATAATGTTGCTTCTACAACTAGAGCAGTACATGAACTTGGAGCTTTATCAGTTGACACTAGAATGGTTACTTCTTCCCAAGGAAATAAAGAAAGAAGCGAAGCAGCCTTTAGTCAAGGGATGACTGCAATGATACAAAGGCGATTGCAAAATCAAGGCTACAATCACCTTATGTATCAATCCTCACAGTCTTCTTCAGGAGCAGATGATAGAAATCATGTTAATTCACAATATGCAAATTCCAGATCATTGCAGTTTGGTACTGATGCTAACCAGAAATTCATTGCAATGCGAATGGCTGAAATGTATAAAAGATTGGGCGAACCTGGAAGGCAAGCAGCACTAATTTCTAAACAGATGAGTCATGGGAGAAATGCTGAGAACTTGTTTCCTGCTACAGGATTAGCAACACCTGCCACCAGTTATGGTAGTGACTCAGCTCTGAAAGAATTTGATTCTACAGGACCTGCACAAAACCCAGCAGATATATCATTGCCTCCCACTAAGGGGAATGCCATGCATCAATATCAATATTATTTATCTGAATCTAACATTGAGCCTTCAGTTACAGTTTTACCTAAGAAACGCAAAAAAGTTGCATCGCTGCTTATTCCATGGCATGTAGAGATTGTTCAAGCTGGAGGAGAGCTTCCCTCTACAAGGTTTGAAGCCATTCATACCCAGAATCCTCAGTTTTTTCTGCTGCCATCATTGACTTAATAGATTTGAGTAAATGCTGCACATCACATTGTCTTTTTTACAGCACAAAATAGGTTGTATTCCCAACATTCTAATATGGGATGGAACTTGTTATTTGGTTTTGTACTTTATTGATTGACAGAGATGCTGAGATGGCATGGGCAGTTGCAACAAACCGTCTGACAGAAAAGGTAGGCTTAATATAGTTGAGTCGAGTCCTTTATTAGTTTGTCATTTGTTTGAAAGTTTGCTTCTATTCGTGAGAAGAAACACACTTTTTATTACTTTCTGAACTACAATGTCTCCTATGCTGTACACAGGAAGAAGATGAGATTGACACCTATGAAGAAGGGACAAAACCTGTAGCTCGAGTAAAAAGAAGATTGAAGCTGACAACTCAGCTGATGCAGCAACTCATTCCACCTCTACCTACTGCAATAATTCGTGGAAAAGCAAGTATTGAACATGAGAATGCAACTTACACTCTTGCTAAAACAGCATTGGGTGATGCATGCAAGCTAGTTTCCACTTGGAGGACAGACCTGGGAAAGGATGTAGAAAATGAAAACTTGTATGTATCATTTTATTTTTTATTTTTTATAAAATCTACAATAAACTAGACTGGATTGCGGCAATGTTGGTTCTATATTCATATCCTATGTCAAGTATAGTATGGTAATAATATGTCAAAATTAGTCTCATCTTTAAGATTACTAAAAAGAAATAACATTAAGCTGTGTGTATCACTGATTGTGTTCGCAACTTGTTTAATCAACCACTACATGCTTATAATGTTCTATGAGCAGCAATTTAGGAAAGTTCTAAGATTATTTTATTTTCATTTTACAGGGCCTTAAGGCAGCTTCAGAAACATACAAAGTTCAAAGGAAAGCCTTTGCAAATAGCAGAAGGATTTATGGATAGAGCAAAGAATTTGGACGATGACTTCATGAGGTAGGATCAGTATGTTATAGATTAGATTTCTTGAGATTGTTTTTTACTAATATTAGTTTATGAAATTAGCTCTTGTTTTGCTAAGAGGCAATGCATGGACTAGATTGTATTTGTTGAAGATCTAGTTCACTAGCTTAGGCATTTCATCCTAGAACAATGCATTGGGTTCTGCTTCAATATAACCAAGTTTTAGTTAACCCAATATATATTTTGAAGAAGGATGTTAACCATGGCCAAAATGGGCATATCTAAGACAAATGATATACGTATTGCCCGCACGAATTCTGAATAAGGAGAAACCTTGTCAGATAGCAGCAAAAATCGTTTGGAGAAAAAAATCTGCAAACAAAAGTTTAATATTTTTTGAAAAAATAAGGAAAAAATCAAATAAAAAAAAACGTTAAAGTTATGTTGAAAAAAGCCAAAAACTACTTTTTTTTTGAAATTTAGGGGCATTTCCATAGCATAGAGGTATAGAGAACAAATAAAATAAAAAGTTTAACCCATGAATTGTAGAAAATAGGATTTTGTTGTTAATATTCATATCGCTGATTACATTGCATTACACAAAAGTGTACTTCATAATGCATAAATATTAACTAGATTGTTACATTTGACAGTTTCAATTACAATATTGTTTGTACAAAGTCAACCTATAAAATAAGTACAGAGTTCCAAAAAATCAAACAGCACGAATGACTCGTGCTACTACAAATAGAGGTATGCTAGAGGGCTGGAGGTCCTGATAATGAAACTCCTAGTTTAGAGCCTCTCCTAAGTTGTTCAACCTCCTAGTGGTGCAAAACTGACTCCAAATTTTGGGCCATGGCCACTAAATTTTAAGGTGACCCATAAATTGTTGGGCATATGGAGGTCGGTATTAATTTTTTAATTATATATGGAGGGAATCTATTTCGGTCCTCACTCATGCGTAATAGAAACTACATACAAAGTTAGCAGCAAAATTACTTATGCAAAACAGAGAAACCAAAACTGGGGCAGAACAGACCACAAGAACAGGTCAAGCAAAAACAAACAAAGAGGCAAAATGATGAGCCAGAGATGTAAAAAAGTCTAAAGAGAGAATTACAGAGGAGAAACACCTCTGCAGACTGGAGAAGCTCCTTCCTGCGAAGCTGACACCACCCATATATTCTCACCTTTTGATGCAGAGGAGCCCAGATTGGACAATTGGGGAAAGTAAATCACATGAATCACCTCTGACCTCTGAGTAGAATGTTGAAGAGCACCATCAACAAGCTGTGGGGGAGTGAACACACTTATACTTTAAGAGTCCCATTTCAGTGTGTGACCAAATGATTCTGTACTACAGATTGCATGTTGAGACAAAAGGATTGCAGGTCCTAGGTCCGGCAATGAATCACCATAACTGATTGTTCAAAAGACCTGAACCTTTGCAGTTCCCTCTAGATGACAACTCCAACTAAGTACCACTCATTGAGGAGGAAGGCATATCAGCAGAAAGGGCAGATACAGAATCCACAGGAAGGAGAAAGCTGTGTATGCAAATAATAATCTGCCCATCCATCACCTTACCATCCAAATGCAAGAGAAACTCCTCACAAATGGAGGATTTATTGTACAACTTCCTACAGTCTCCAATCCTCTCCGACCCAAGATAGTTTCAACTAAATTGAAAGATTCCGGTGCCGAACAATCAAAGAGAGCCTTTAACTTCCTGTCAGAAACATTGCCATGGAGGAGGGGTTCATGATGCTTTGATCCCTTCCTAATGCAGTTCATGAGGAATGGGCCCCGGGAAAACTTGCACCAGACAAACACAATCATAGAAGTCCAGATTACAGCAGAAAAAAGGCAGAACATGACACCAAGATAAGAACATCCCACACTTAAACAATAATGAAGAACTGAGCTGGCTAAAAAGTCACTTCCTACGTGCCACCAGGTGAGTCCAATGGCAGCACCTACCTCAGCAAAAACAGCACACAATGTGAGCACCAACTTAGCAAATTGAAATAATGAATACAATGGGAACATGAGAAGAGGTCTCATGTAATGACCTGGGCACCCAATAAAAGCTGGGGGTGATCAGACAACCAGGACCAATCAACTGCCTATTCCTAGGAGAAAAGAATAATTATGTGGGATTATCAAATAAATAATCATGCCTTATCCATCCCACATGCAATACTACCTGCCACAAAACTTGAAAAGAAATGAACATCCACTCCATGATTGGCTACAAGTTTCATGGCTTTGTTACACTCCTGGTAACAATGCAAGAAGAATATCTCTTTTAAAATTTTACACATAGATAAAGCTTCCGCCAGCCAGTGCATAGCTTTCCAACTGGTTTAGGCCCTTCTAGACAAGCCCTGAATAATCATTAAGGATTCACCTTCTAGGATTTACTGTTTAATACCATGTGTGAGCATGATTGAGACCTTCCATTTTGATAAGTAGGAGATATTTTCCTGAGCAAGTCAAATTATGATATTGCTATCAGGATTCAACTGTTTAGTTTTTGAGTCAAACTCATTGACCCATGTTTCATGAGTAGTGGTTCACAAGAACCCATCTCTCATGAGAATGTATGGTCCACTAAGCACTCATTGCATCTAGGTGATGCTCACAGAGGTAAAGCATTGGGCCTTCCTAGGAGGTCACCCATCCCAGTACTACTTCAACTCAAGCGTGTTTAACCACAGAGTTTCCTCCAAGGTTAAACCCACTTAGCTTGCAACCTCATTTGCAAAACCTTCCTTTTTGCCTCATTGTTGGAGTGGTCCCCAAGTCGTAAGAACATCTCGACACAAAGCAACCTTGATCATTTCTGATGATGACCCCAGCACCCACTAAGCCTGGTTTAACCTTCAAAGCTCTATTAAACTTGAGCTTCATGGATGCAACATGCAGTTTAGATCACTGCAGATTCTCCCGAGCAACCTTGTTTGTTCTTAACTTGTTAACAGGGATGGAGGCCCACATTATTAATATGAGGGAATTTGAGAAACAGTTATATGATGCTTTGGTGTTCACCTACCAAGAACTTATTCTGTTTAAAGTGGAAAACTCTATCCTAGGAAGTGCATAAACTACTTGCCATGTGTTCCTATTGGACTTAATATTTTTGGAAACATAGTTCACCTACCAAGAACTTATTCTGTTTAAAGTGGAAAACCCTATCCTAGGAAGTGCATAAACTACTTGCCATGTGTTCCTATTGGACTTAATTTTTTTGGAAACATAGAAAGATTTCCAGATGGATGGTTAAAAATGTTAAGACCAATTTATGAAAGTAAGATGTGTCTTTAACTTGTCAGCGAACTTGAGAAGCATTGGCAGTCAAAATATTACACCAATATGCACATTTCCAATAGCTTACGAAGTATTATCTCCTACTAGCAACTTTCTCCTTTTGGACCCGTTTCTTGGTGATAAGTGGCTGCTTTGTAGACTAGGTGGAGGGATTTCTTTTCTCCATCTCATTCTTTGGTCTTGTTCTAGTCTGGTCGATGTAAGGGAAAGGGCTGATTTTCAAATTCTTGTCTGGGAGCTCTGTTTCATCTGTGAAGCAAATCTTGACTAGATGGTTTTTGCTTGTGATACTTAACCGGTGTTGCAGGGGATCTGCCAGCCATTTGCCATTGGTGAGCCTTGTTAATTGTAAATGTGTTGTTGCCTTTGTGTAAATCAGTCTCTTTGAGATTGGAAGGCACAAGAGAAACTGCTGCAGAAGACACAGGTAATACCTAGACTTTTGGGGTACATGGCTAAGCCCTGGATGTTTGGGGCACTGAAATGCATTTTAGTCAACAATCAATTGCGTTGGGGAGCATTCATGCCAGGTGCTCAGTGGTGAAACTATTAAGGTTTTTATCATGGAGCCTAAATCCCCCTATAATTAGGTGCAATCCCCAAGTTGCTCACAGGCATCTTTTCGAAGTATCTGCTAGTGATTAACTTCAGCAGTTAATCAATTGCTGGTTTGTGTTCAGGTCCTGAACCCCACCAGCTTAAAGTTGATTTTTTTTTTTGCATGTATACTTCAGCCTCTTCAGCTCTTTGATGCTGGTATTGTCAAGCTCTCTTTGCTCCTGGGCACCTTATTGCTACAGGCTGATACTGTATCCTGACCATATCTTACTTTAGAAATGATAAAAGGAAAAAAAAATCTAACAAAGGAAATAGAAAAGAATGAAACTTGATAACTCCTAAAAAATGTATCTATCAATGATAAGAGATTTCCACAATCCATGATATTATGATGATACTGCTTAAATTGTGTTAAAGTTTTTCGGATCAACTTTTCGGATCACACTCCGTGATCCTTCATCGGGATGAAAAAGAGCTCGGAGTGTTATTTTTTAGATTGCTCTGGCTCTTTTTCATCCTAATGAAGGATCATGGAGTGTGGTTCTAATCATTGATCCAAAAAATTGAACACAATTTAATCCAGAAGCAGCATCATCAGAATGTATCTATTTTTAAGTTATACAAGCATTAGTATATATAAATATATGTGTGTGTATATATATATATGTTATAAAAATAAACTTTAGATGTTTCAAAAAACAAGTATGCATGTTTCTTTAGATGTATATTTCTGAAGAGACTTGAGAAATTATCATATATGATATATATTGGTGTCACATTGTTGTAAGGTTGTAGGCTGACCTGTGGCTGTTGCTGGTAAGATATATTAATCTATGAAATAAACTGGATTAAGCTAACTGGCAGCTTTCCCGGACCATGATAAAGTTAGTATATATTGTTTTTGTGTGCTCTCACTTGTTCACAAAAGAAGTTTATATCTGTGAAGCCTATACACACACTCATTAACTGTCCTTATACTGATGGGTTTACATATAAGTCTTTATGTTTAATTTTAATAAATCCTAGAATACATATTAACTCTGTATATTTGTTTATATTGATGGTGACATCTTTTAGTATCCTTATAGACCAGATTGGTCTGTAGGACTTATTCAAATGCACAGAAACATTTTAACTTGAATTAAGAGTTAAGCCTTGTGATGTAGGGCAATCAAAACCTGCCAAGTTTATATATTGTTTTTTTTAGAGTCCAGACATTTGTTCCTGTGAGTATTTAGATCTAAAATGAAATCTCCAAACTTTGTTTGATTGTCTTGGCATAGAATTTCATGGACCTGGACATGTTAGGAAGTAATCTAAGTTGCGGTCTTGTTACAGGGATTGGGGTGGCTTCAGGCATATCGGTATGGCATTGTTTTCTCCCCTGTTTATGGGTATGGGTTCGTGTGTGTATATATATTGAAATTCTAAGAGCAGTGATACTCATAATTGCCAATAGACAAAAATTTAAATACCTTACAATTTGCCAAAAAGGAAATACACGCGAGTCATAATTAAGTGATTTGTGAAATGTCAATACACAATGAAATATTACAATCAATATTCAATAATCTTCATATTGCTTTTCATTGACAGCGTCAAAGTCATATTTGGTTCAATTTCATTTGAACCTCAATTAGCTAGCTACACAATGCCATTTCCATTAGCCATGTCATAAGTAGAAGCTGCACAATGGTGTCTAACGCACCACAGTCAAGAGTTAGATCCCAAGTCCATGCCACACCCTTGTTGTATTGTGACAAGAAATGCAAGTTGGAGTTCATAAAAACCAAATCCTCAGCTTCTTTTGTACCCAATCAGCTGCACTCAACTAAGTGGATCTTTGCTCATATTCCTCTTAGGTGAAGAAGAGCTCACGACCTATGAGATGTTTAAATTTGAGCAAAATAAATTATTCCATGAAGCCTCAGGATGAAGGGATGTGGGGATGGTTCTTGAGGATGGGGAAGCCAAGGGCTTAGATTTAGGGATGGCCCCTAGTAGGGGCATTGGGAGTGGAGACCCCACTGGAGTCGAGGGTAGTGCACCTCGTGGGGGTTTTGGGTACAATGCCTCCAATTGGGTCAAGGGGCAGATCCCCCACCACCAAGCCAAATTATGGCCTTTGAAATCACACAAACCCTCATGGTGCACACCATTTTCACAATTTGTCACATAAGGGCGAAGTTAGGTATTTTGAAATTTTTTGGTTTATAAAAATGCTTAAAATTAATGCATTTTATATTTTTTGCTCTCTCGGGCAGTCCTAGGGTGCTTTTATTGACTTTTTTTAATTTGCAATTTAAAACCTAAGAATCGGATATAGGAGTGGGTATTGGTACATGGGTACGATACGCCCGTATGGCATATTTTGAAGGGGGTTGGGTACATCCATACAAAAAAAAATGAATATAATATATAAATATAGACTATATATATATATATATTATTATTATTATTATTATTTAACAATATAATGTATATTATACTGTATTTAATTTAATCATCCAAAAAAAAAAAAAAAAATTTTCAAAATTATATAATATTTCTGGCTGGGGCACCTACAGTAGCTGTCCCCATTCCAGTGGCAGTGAGATTTACGCAACCATACAGCCAGCAGATCCAGGAAGACAAGGAGCTGAAATGGATGGAAGGAAATACATGATGTGTGGCATGGGTAGAGAGGAGAGGGGATGATAGGGATCCGGATGGTGTCTTCCAAAGAGTTTGATCAAAACTACATTTTTGTGCCGCCTATGTATGTCTTTTTGTGATGTTATATATGTCATTACTGATTTAGATACACTATGTAGACAGCAGTATATGCTCATGTCTGGTAGTTTATATCAAAGAAGCCAAAAAACCCCCAAAATCGTGACTATACGCGATTAATAGCGGATCTGCCAGCTTGCCTATTTTTTCCCTTAATAAATCGCGATTTTATGGTCAACGTTTTTCAACGGTTAGTTCGCAATTAAATCGCGTTTTAGTCGGCTGAAAAATCACGTTTAATCGGCGAAAGAAAGGCAAACCCTGAAAAAACCCTAAATTTTTTAAAGACCCTGCGCGACGTCTCTTAAATATGGTCGACATGAAGGAAGGAAGAGCTGACGTGAAGAAAGAGCTACACCTGCGACAGCGGAGTCGGGTCGCGGAGTGAAAAATTCTGGCCTTTGCAATTCTCATTTGAAATATATTTTGTCAACATTAAGAATATTAATAGAGTAGGCATTAGTTTGTGTCGGGGAGATTCAATAGTAAATGTATTTTATATGGCCTTCAAACCTTAAATAATATGTATGTTTAAAATATTTTTTTCATATACATTTTTTATTAAAACATTCAATTTTGCTTTTATGTGATCTTTATTTTTATAATCTTTTTAATTTTATTATTGATTTCATTTTTCAATTTTTATTTTTAGAGATTATTTTTTTAATAAAATAAAAAAATAAAAAATAATTTTATTTTTGTGTATAATTTAGGGAATCAATAAAAAAAATATTTATTATGAGATCCATTTTTATATAAACAATCAATATATTGACTCGATTACATCTTTTATTTGAATTCATTTATAATATTATACAAATCTATATTCAATCTCTATACAAATAACATAACCAATTTTTTTATAACTTTCTAAAATTTATATAGCTCAACTTTCTATTTCTTAGATTTAACTTTTAACAATATTATAATTATTCTATATACCTATTCTTCAAATCATGCTATAGGTGTAGTCTTTTTAACATTCTATGATTAACTGTAAAGCCAAAATGTTTTACTGTTAAAGGATAAGTCTTCCTCACCCATTTTTTTTTTATCTTCAACAATAGTAAATGTTCATAAAATTTAAAAGATATCCAAATAGAGGTTGTTTATCATTGTGAAATAAATTTATTTTCTTGATTATAATCTTCTCTAATTAATAAAATAAATATATATGAACTTTATAGTCTTGCACTTGCTAGCTAATTAGTGTCTGCCATAGGTCAAATTGATAACACTTTGTACACTAGATTTGACATGAAGTAACAATAGCAGAAAAATTTCCATGTTCTTCTACATGGGCAAAAACAAGAACTATTGTGGAAGACGAGCCAGTTGACCTCGACAAAATTGATGTTTGAGAGGATTGATGTTGATGATGATGATGACGATTTGCTTGAGCTTGATGATTTTGATATCATGGGGGAAGCCAACTTGGATCTTGAATGGATTGAACGTACTCGACCTTCTAACCCAGGAGCTTCATCATCATTGGTTACATTTGATTTTTTGGATCCTTGTACTTAGTTTATAGGTTGACTTTGTACAAAGTCACAAACTATATTGTAATTGACATTTTGACAGCTATCACCATCTAGTTATTATTTATATTGTGGTATGTTTCATGCAATGTAATCAGCGATATGAATATTAATAACGAAAATTTATTTTCTACAATTCATGTGTCGAAGTCTCTATTTTATCTACTTACAATATCTCTATGCTAAGGAAATGCCCTTAAATATATAAAAAGGATAGTTTTTGATTGTTTTTCTTCAATTTTTTTATAAATCCGATTTTTTCAAAAAATCTTATACTTTTGGTTTGCCGATCAATTCCCAAACGATTAATGCTTCTTTGGTTTATATATGGTTTTTTTGCATTAGATAGAAGCGGAAATGTATCTTCTGATGTTACAGCAAGCTGTGATGTGAAACACAGCTAGAACAGCTTTAATATGTATTTTTGAATCTCTTATATCTAATACAAAAAAAATAAATTATATAATATTTAGATATACTATTTAATAAATTAGTATAATATTTAAATAAATTATCTAATAATTATATAAAATTATATAGTATATCAACAATTGTATGTATTCATATATATTTAATTATATTTAAAATTAATAGTAAATATTCGTATATATAATTATATATTAATTTTTATAATATATATTAATTTAAACTATATACATTTATATATGTTTAATTAGTATATTAATAATATTAAAATAATATTCACTTTTACTATTTAACAAATTATATAAATAATAATATACTCGTTAAATTAATTATATAAGATATTTGCATAGTCCATTCATCTGAGTACTATATCATACAAATGGTATAATTTGCTCAGTCCATTCATCGATGTATAACACAAATGGTTATCAACCATATTTAATAAATCCGTTTTGTCATATTTGCTGTCATCAAATACGATATATTGTATACTTGGAACTGACTATATATCTCAGGGCAGAACATGGTTAAGAAAAAATGAAACATTTGAGATTCACTCTGAAATCGCCACAACATTGCTGGAATTGGCTGGCTTCACTCCATGAAAGTTGGAAACGTTTTTGGCTGACGAAATTCACACCCTGGTCAAGTCTGTAGGAGATTTGAACCAGGATCTGATTCCAGGATGTTTCATACCCAGAATTGGCCTGTAGATGTTGTGCCGATTTGGCAACTTAGTTTAAAAGCATGCAGGCTGTTCAGGGATGCCGTGCTGTCCCTGGGACTGTCATGGTGTCCCATTTGCTGTATGTGCACCCAAATACAGGTGACATCCCCTATTAAAAACACAAGGATGTGGGGATCAAGGGGTGCAGAGATGGAATGTTTTGTCCCTCTTCCCGGGACATCTCATCCATCAGCCAGACCTGTGTGGACATGTCCCGTTGGAACTTTGGTGGAAACTAAATTTTTAGCATCTTCCATACAGTTGTGACCTACAAGGGATCATAACTTGCTAATGTCTGGCTCTATAGTTTGCTATTTTTCGAAACTAACAATATCAATACTTTTGTTTGGAAACTAAAAATAGCAGTGTCTTAAAAGTTTTGGTCAATATTCTTTATTTTATTTTCAGCTAATTGCAATGATACATGGGAGAATGGATGCTCTTTTCCGTTGAGCCATAAATTATATTTTTTGAAAAAAGCATGTAGTTCTATTAATAACTTTTTTATTTGAAATACATAAGTAAAATGCCATATTATTGACAAATATTACATAATTACACGTTGTCTCTGGGAATTTAAACTATCACCTAGCTTTTGAAATATCCGATTTAAGTGATGTCTGATATCGATCTTGCAACTCTTCAAATTTCTTATTTTCCGGTCATTTCAACCTTCAATCTCATATTGTACCTTAGGTGATATCTTGTGAATCAGTGTTTTTTCATTCAATCTATAGGTTTTTTTATATATATCTTGTTCCACTGTGGTGCCTACTATATGGCATAGTAGTAACTTGCATGATGCATTTTATTGGTTAAATTTTCAACACACACACACATACTGATTACTTGATTATCCTGTCAAGGAATATTTATTTGTTAGTTCTTTCTTGTTTCCTGATCATTTGTGCATTTCAGGTTGGATGCCTCACTCTCGATAACTGAGCTAAGAAATGCAACACAAGATTTGGATAGATTGGCAATCACAAACAGACTGGTCAGACATCATGGAAGAAACCTTCCCATAGAACCTGTTAAAACTATTACAGAAGAGAGAGATTCCTCTTCTGATTCTTCTTTTTGTACTCGCAAACAGTATCCTCAAAGATATGTCACAGCAGTCCCAATGCCAAAAAATCTTCCAGACGGGGTGCTATGTTATTCTCTTTAATGCCAAATGATTTGCTATTTGATATATTTGTTGCATTTGATGCATGTGATTTAGATTGATTTTATGCTCATGGTTTAGTATAGAAATTTCATTTTACCGTTTCATGCATGCTGAAAAGAATAACGTAGCAGTCAAATAATTTTGGTTTGGTTTGTGTGTGTCGCATCACAATATAATAAGGCTGTGTTAAAATCATTATTTAAACCAAGTGCTTATCAACTATATGTTAATCTGTCCGGTGTTGTTAGAAGGCAGGGCACAGAATTTTGATCAACTATTTCAAGCTTGATTCTGTATGAATGCTACCAAGATATGTCGTAAACTTGATTCAACAAATTCTTGAGACAACAGATTTATAAAAGACTACTGGTATTATAATCAGAAGGTACCTTGCAAAGCTTTTGTTGCAATCTCGCACAGAAATGTTTGCTATTAATTGGATTATCCGTCCATATTAATTCTCAATGAAGCTAAAGGAGGGTTTACAATAATTGTCAACATGCAAAGGACTATTGTCAGATGTGCCCAATATATTGCCAGTTAGGATGACATGTTTGCAGGTACTTGGTCTTTCTAATCAATAATGGAAGAAAGTACATTTCTGTTTGTACATGTTGTGCAAGGTTTAGTCATTTTATCAATTATGGAAAAAAGTACTATATCTGTTTGCTTATTTTGTTCAAATTTACAAACAAGACGTTGAGGATATACACGCCTAACTAATCTTACGATTAAGAGAGGCAATGCTGTTCACTAATGGTTCCACACGTCAGAATCATATTCTGTGATTTTCAACAATCTAAATCTTACCTTTGCCTATATGTTTTTCTGCATTGATTTACAAAACATTTATTTAGTTTCAGCTTTTTGTACTTTTTTGCCGAATCCAATATGGTCTGAAATTGGCCCTGTGGAGTGTATATTAAGTTCGTGTTTCATTTCTATGGTTCAAACATATGCAGTATCGTATGTTACTGCATGGATGGTTTAAATTTGTAATGAATAAGCTCAATCACTGGAGTATCTTCTAGGTACTCGTTCGCAAATAGGTGCAAAGCCAATATGGGCTAACGTTACTTACTAGTTTGTTTGGATGAAGAATATTATCCATGTAGCGGTCGATATCACTCTCAACCATTGTTGAAGGGCCACCATCAAACGTGTCATTTATGCTATCAATCAACGGGATTGGAGGTCAGAGCAATGATTAAGATGTGTGACATGATTTGACAAGCATGAGGGGAGGTTTAGTCGACCACACCACCAAGTCTTCACAAGATATGTAGTTTTTTGCAAGCTGTCAAAACACTTGGAGGTGATATATGCCCTAAGAGGAATGAGTACGACTTCCCTTGGTCTTCTCAAAAAAGTATGCAATTAGCCTTCGAGAGGTGAAGGAAATTTAACTCTAATTGTTGATAGGAGACTAGTATAGATATTTTAAATGTATCCAATAAATGTGGAGATATTATTTTTCGAGTTATTTAATGTGTTAAAAGTTATTCTATTTTGCTTTAGAATTATTTTCGAAGGAAATTTAACTCTAATTGTTGATGGGAGACTAGTATAGATATTTTAAATGTATCCAATAAATGTGTGGAGATATTATTTTTCGAGTTATTTAATGTGTTAAAAGTTATTCTATTTTGCTTTAGAATTATTTAAGTGTGATATTATTTTAGTTATATTTGTTTATTTATTATATTTGACATTATTTAAGAAATATTTTATTTTATAGTAATTTTCTTTTAAAGTACATAATGATTATATTTTATTATTTTTGAGTACAAATAAATGTGTATTGTATAAGATATATTATCTTATATTATTTAATTAAAATATCTAAAGCTTTAAATGTGTATTGTATAAGACATTATCTTATATTATTTAATTAAAATATCTGAAGCTTCATATACAATGTTATTTCTTATTAAAATAATTTTTTTTCTTTTTTGAAATTTTAAAGAGGGGCAAATGTTTTTGACACGGAGCTATGAATCGGTGACGTCACAAACAAGGGATATCATTACCATTATGAGCATTCACAATACGATCCTAGTGGAGTTTGAATCTTGACGTTAATTATGCCGAAGGCGTTCCCTATATGAGATGAAACACAATCTTTAAAATCAAAGGTTCATAATTCGGCAGAACCAATGCAAGACCATTGAAGCAATTTTGTTCGTTGGTTTTTACACCTCATTGGCTATATGAGCCACTTTCCCTGTCAACTCCACGCAATTGGCATCGGCTCCTCTAGACCTTTTCATCTATTCTTTCTGACATCTTCTACGATTTTTGAAAAATTGTCAGGCTCGTCCATTCTGCTCGTGTCTGTCACTTTTTGCACTTTCTACATTGCTTTCTTCTCTTTCATCGTGCTTTTTACTTGCCTGTTAAAAAAAAAGGTATTTCATTTACATGGCATATACATGGTTAAGACAAACCCTATAACATTAATCATCATTAAGTTTAAGCGATAGATTTTTTTTTTAAATGAGACTGTGTAGAAGGTTTTTTTTCATTGTTGATTATTTAAAATTTTGTAGTATTTAATTTTTAAAATAATTTATTTAAATGATTTAATATTTTAATATTAGATTATATTTTTTATCAATAATATAATAAATATAAATAATTTAAAACAATGAAGAATTTTATTTATAATTTTTTAAAATTATATTTATATTATTATTAAGGAGAAGAAAACATTTAATATTTTTAAGCGTGAATAATTTTATTATGTCAACAATTTTTTTAAATAATAATATTGATTTTTATTAAAAAACAAATGTTAAATAACTAGATTTAGAGTTAAAGATAAAAATTGGGTTTTCATTTATCTTTAAAAATATAATTGTCAAGTTCATATTATGCTTTGTACAATATTCATATTAAAACTTTAGAATTGATACATTATAAATTTAAAATAAACAGTGAGTGTTTAAGAAGAGTATGATGGTTTATTTATTTTAAGATATATTCTTCAAATTAATAATATTTAAGTAGAGTGTTGATGTTTTATTCAAAATAATTATTAATTAATTATAACTATATTTAAAAGATGAAAATCATTTTTTTTTTCTTGTATTTTATCAAATTTAACTTATACAAAAGTATTAAATTGTAAATTTTAAATTTAATTTATATATAAATTTTTTCAAGGTTGATAATTATCTAATTAAAACTATATAATTAAATAGAAAAGTAGATAACAAAAAATATGAAGATTAAAAAGATTTAGGGTTGAAATTTGTTTCAATTAATTATATTTAGGAGGTTATGGTTAGGGTTAGGGTTAGATTTAGAATTCAACTAAGTTTTAGAATTTAACTAGGCTTAGAGTTAGTGTTATTTAAGTTTAATTCAACAATAATTAATTATAATTCTCTCTCTCTCTCTCTCTCTCTCTCTCTCTCTCTCTCTCTCTCTCTCTCTCTCTCTCTCTCTCTCTCTCTCTCTCTCTCTCTCTCTCTCTAACTTTTCTCATTTTTATTTATTTATTATTTATTTGTTTTAAGAATTGTTACATTGTAATATAAATAATAGATTTTTAATAATATTAATAATTATTTTATGTATATAAAAATTGAATTAAATAAATTATTAAATTATAAATTAATTTTTTATCATTTTAATTTAGATTTAAGTTTCAAATTTATTTATTTATGTTTTATTTTTATATGTTCAGTATGATGATGTCCTACTAGTGTATCTCCTTGCTATATTTTGCACAACTTTTACAATTAAAACCCAAGTAGGTAACCCTCGACTCTCTTCCAAGCTTTTGTTAATTCAAATTTTGATCATTTGTTAATGAAGTGAATCATATGGAGAAAAATATATATATGTGTAGGTCATTCATATATTATGCTATTTGTAATTTATATATTATATAATATATATTTTTTTGCTAAGTATTTAATATTTTATTATTATTTATATGTTAAATGAAATAAATTTGTAAATCATGAATTAGCTTATCTTTATAATAAGTTTCATTTTATTTTTAGCATTTTATGTTAGTTTTTATTTGTAATGTTTAATATAAAAGTTAAAATTTTAAATTTAACAATTTTAATATAGTTTAGTTTTATTTTTTATATATTTTTTAAGAGAATTCTTTTGTTGAATGGTTAAACACATTTTAAATTGGGTATATATATTTTCTCAAAGTATTTCAATTTTCTTTCCAACAACAAATATTATTCAATGCATACTTTACATTCTCTCTATACTACTTTGCATCCAAATTTATGATGTCTTCAAAGTGCATTTAGGTGTCACTCATCACTGACAATGTGGTTATATAATCATTCCTACAACCAACAATTTGATGCAAACTCTTGTCACCTAGATACATTTATCTTCCATCATTATGGTAGGAATGCAGTTCCTTTGCTAATGAGTCATAAGATACGAGAAACACGATTTGATTAGATAAATACGTCTATCCCTCTCTATTTCTATCTATGTATTCCTCTCCCCTACCTCGATCTCCTTACCCCTCCCTGCATCTCTCTCACTAACACTCCATATCTCTATATATCTCTAATTATCATCTATCCTCTATTTTTGTCTCTTAGATCTATCTCCTTACCCCTTTGTCTCTCCAGAACATTTTTTTTTCCTAACTGACTTTCCACACCTATTCGGCGTACCCATTGCACACCAAGGTGCAATTACTAGTAACTACAACTCAACTGAACCATCGCAACATGCTAATGCCATAAAAAAATACTAATTGATTTGTATAACTATCCTATATTTATGATAGGTATTTTTTAATTTAAGATAAATAATTTTGAAATAATTATTTATTTCAAATTTACTTTGTAGTTTTAAAAGAGTGATATTATTTTATTTATTTAAATGCATATCTATTTACTATTTTTATCTACTAAAGCATTTAGTTATTATTATTATTATTTTTACTACACTTAATTGAAATTAAGACAAAAATGCAATAATTTTTAAGTTGTTTTGTAGACTATAAATTTTATTTTATTTATTTAAATGCATATCTATTTACTATTTTATCTACTAAAGCATTTAGTTATTATTATTTTTACTACACTTAATTGAAATTATAATTTTTAAGTTGTTTTGTAGACTATAAGTTTTGTTTGTTTTGTAATTTTATTATTATTATATGTTAGTATTTTAACCTTTTTTATTAATATATCCATTGTTGCATTTCACATCTTTTTGCCATTGTAATTAAACATTTGGATATAATAAACAAAATTTGTGGAGTACCCATGGGTGAGAGTTGATGAGAAATAAAGATATGGTAAAATTTCACTCAAAAGAGTAATTTTTTTGTAAAAATAATAGGAAATCGTTATCTACATTTTCAAGCTCATATGTAAAATGAAGTTTGTAAATCTATCAAGTATCAAAGTAATTTAACCTATAAAAATTTATCATTGAAAATTTAATGAATACCTAATTCTCAACAATATATAAATCTAGGAATTACTATTGGTCATCATTTTTCTCCTTTTCACTCACTATTTCACACATTATTTATTGAATCCTTTTACTCACTTTTAGAGTGTACATAATTTTTCAAATGTTGTAAACCATCCCAACCAACATATATTTTGTAAATGTGAATTGTAAAATCTATATCTATCCATGTTTTCACTTAAAATGCTTGAAATAAGATATTTTGTTGATTGAAGTGGACCTTCTATTAGATATTCTTGTAAATTTTTTATTATAATGTAGAATCACGTATATACAAAAAAATATCATAATTTCAATGTGTGATTTATTTTGATATTAAAGTATTCTTATATTTTAAAATACTTATAAATAATTTATATTTGAGAATATATGTCTTCAAATTTGAAGAAAATTTATGTTTGAATCACATTCAAAAATATGTTATGAATGTGACTTTCTCTTTTGACAATCTATTCTTTTTACAACCGCTTGAATCACATGAGAAAAATGTTTTGAATGTGACTGACTCTTTTGACACCCAATTTTTCTTTTTACATCTATTTGATTAGATGAAAGTTTGTTTGCTGAATAGATTTCTTTTGTAAAAGATTCTACTATAACTTTAGCTTTTAATGGGAGTACTAAAGAATGTTCTAGTTTATTGCTATTCGGGTCCTCACCTCTTTCGTTTCTCCCAATGACTTTCATTAGTATTGTTTTATTAATTTTTAATTTATAATGTTTAACTTGTTTTTTAATTAGACAAGTTTTTTTTTGATTACTTATTATAATTGATATAATTATATGTTGCATAACATTACACTTTTGTGCGTGAGATTGAATCTACTATTTCATATGGATTGATTATATTTTTATAATAGATTTTTCACTATTAATATTTAATGTTCTTAGGTCAAGAATCTTAATTATGGGTATAAACTTAAGATTTTAAATCATTTCAATGAACAATTAACATCTTGTTTTATTTAAATTTAATTTAATTTATTTAGTTTATATTTTATTAATATTTTCTTTATAAATACGTTTATTAATCTTATCAACCATTGGTTTAAAACATCTTCCTCAATTTTAGTTAAATAAATAAATATTTTTTTCTTGCAAAACTTTAGGTGTTCTCAGTGGTAAACTTGATTCATTACATATATTTGTTTCATTAGATTTTTTTTGTTCATATTCAAAATTTTGTATATTTAATATTTTGCAAGGTTCTTTAATATGTAAATTTATTATTGATTGTTTTATTATTTATTAATTCAATTGACACTTGAGGAATTCGTTGAATATTATATTTAGATCTCAAGAGGATGTACCCTGAAATTTGGGATTTAAATTTTATATTGCATGTTTTATTTGCGTTTATTGTCCTTTTTCTCCAAATGCTTCTATTTCATGCCTTGAATGGATGCTTCATAACATCATTGAAATAACAAAGATAATATATCCTCATCTATGGAGTTAATTTTTTACTTTCATGAATTTGTATCATTTGTTTCTTTTCATGTTATCGACTTTACACTTCTTCGTGGTTTGATTCTTTAGTCATCTTTGGTATGATGAATCTATACATCACAAAGTTGTGTATAATTAGAATGCTGAACAAGACATGGATATTAGTCCAATCATACCATGATAAGATAAAAACCAAAATAATTAAGTAGTCCACAATGAAAACCACTAATATGTCACCACAAAAGCACATCAAACAATCACAAAGATGTATATGAACATTAAAGTACCTACATGCACAACATGAGAACTACACAACATTTTGAACGAATACAGGCCCACAAGAACATCACCAATAGAAAGATGAATTTGACAAAGATAAAACACATCACAAAGACCAAATAACACTTTTTTAGTTGTCAAATATTTCAATCCTTAACTTTAGAACTATTACTCAAAATTAGGGAAAGGAAGACAAGTTATTGTAAACAAAATAGGGGCTCTAAGACAAGGTTATAACAACCTTGAGCCAAGGATAATACTACTATCCTTTAGGATCTACAATATCGACTATGATCCTAGCTATATCATTGAGAGGAAAATTAGAGAGAAAAGAAGAAATATCAAAAAGGAAATAACTAGCCAAACAATAATTATGCTATTCATAAGTAGACGTTCTCAACCTAAAATTAATTAGGACCATGTAACAATGAATACCAAAAATAATTTGGCTAATAACTATTTTAGATACTACAAAGGATATGGTTATTTTCCTTAAAGTTGAAGATGAGATTGATGTTGTGTGATCACCAACCTTTGGATCAACAATTAGGTTGTTAACACTCAATAAAAACTTCTCACCATAAGAAGAGATAAATGTAAGGAAGTTAAGTAGCGGAACAAATTCCTACACTAACCTTGAGATGAGGGTAATGCAAAAACTTTTACAAATTGTTACAACAATTACAAAAACTTAACAAAAATAAACATAAATGGCATAGATACCACAACACAATGATTTACATGGTGAAAACTCTTTCGGGAGAAAAACCCCACACTCCAAAAGCTGTCCAATATATTATTCAAAAATCAATAACATATTACAATATACTTGCAAAGCAAGCTCTTCACATAAGTACCACCAACCAGAGATTCAAAGGTATCTCAATAGCTGTATGACTCTTACACAACCTCTATCTCACACATTTCATATATAGGAGATGCAATACATGAAACCGTCAAATGGTATTACAAAACCATGGGCTAAAACCACCCAATAAAGTGGAACCACCCTTATTTCCAATCTAGATGCCCTAATATGATGTGTCAAAATACACATCAACACGTGTACCTCCCTTTTACAACTCATTTATGTGTTCAATGCATTTTTATATTTCCTATTTTAGGAGACCAAACTTCCGAAGGCCATAACTTGTGAACCAGGTGTTTGATTGATGAACCATTTGTTTGAGATATGGGTGCAAATAGATAATGAGAAATGAATATAATTATGATCACGTGCTGAAATTCGATTAGGAGGGGGAAATAGATATTAAGGTTAGCTAGGAGGAGATAATGTGTCAAAAGGTAAATGATGAGATGATAATTGGACAATGTTAGGAGGGTATATGGGCATATGATTAATGAGTGGATAATGAGATGAGACTAGTAGGGGATAATGGGACAAGACCAAGAGGGCATAAAGGGACGGGATTGGGATGAAATAATGGAACATAAGGTGGATTAGGAGGTCTCTAGGGTTTGACTATAGGACATGAAGTAGGAGCTTGAGGTGTGTAGTAATAATGGACAAGCAAGTTGGTCAATAATGAGTGGAAGGAAAGGTTTCTTATTAGAGTATTCATATAGGATGAAATATGGAGTGAGGTGGTATAACATAGAATGAAAGGGACAAGACTAAGAAGGGATACTAGAACGTAAGATGAAATAAGACAGGGTATAATGGGATGAGAATAGAAGGGGATAATGGAACATATGATAGACTAGTATAGATTAGTGGGATGGGTCAGGTTGGGATCATGGAACATAGGGTAAACTATTAGAGGTCAATGCGATGAGATTAGGAGAGAATAATGAAACATAAGATGAATTGGGAAAAGATAATAAAAAAGACCAAGATGTAATAATTGAACATAGGGTTAAATAAAATAGAATAATGGTATGGAATATAATGGGTTAATGGAACATATGATGGATTAGTAGAGATTAATGAGATGGACCAAGATGAGATAACACATGGGTGAACTATTATAGGTCAATGTGATGGTATTAAGAGGGTATAATAAAAAATAAGGTGAATTAGGAGGTATCTAAGGTTTGATTATAGAACACACACTTTTGTTGTGTAGTAGTAAAGGAGAAGAGAGTTGGTAATAATAAGCAAAATGGAAGGTTTTTTGTAAGGGTATGTGTTTAAGATGAAATATGGAGGGAGGTGGTATAATATATAAGGGATAGAGGGACAAGACCAAGATATGATAATATAATATAGGGTGGAATAAGAGAGGGTAGTGAGATGGGAATAGAAGAGCATAACGATGTTAGGAAATAATGCATCAATACCCAATTCATTTCGTGCATTTCCTACATAACCCGTAAAGAGAAAAGCATGCATACAAGCTTACAAAATAACCATAATGCATAGATAAAATAGATGAGTAATAAGATAACATAATATATATCCTAGGAAAAATCCAAAGATGGAAAAAATTAGCCTCCAAAAAAATCCATACTCCATCTATTATTAAGCAAATAAACAATACTTCTAAAACATCAAGCCTCTCGAATGCATCCTCCATGTGTCCAAGAATGAATCTACACATCCTATGCCATGCTTCACATATGCACTCCATAGAAGGACTCAATAATATGATATACCACTCACCCAACTAACCTTAACCATTAAACATGTGATTTCTTATATAGACTCAACCTCACACAAATACAATCAATTGGTAAGATAAAACCATGTGTCTCAAAACCCTGAGAACACAAAACCATTTAACCCTCATTAAATAATGGGTACTTAGTTTTCACTTGATTAAATATCTTTCCTCATATTTTAAACAATTATCCTATGCCTCCCACACATAAAATAAATAGCCCAGCGTTACAATAATTTTACAAGTGATCCCCAAATAATTACATAGTGTGGCTAACCACATCACCTAGATGTACCACAACAAAGTAATTATTTAATTACAAAATTATTTTAAATCAATTTATGCAATGAATTACAACAAAAATCTCAACATTCTCCCACTTGTTACATTGCATAAGGGTTGATCAATGAAATTCATCGTCATAGTCATACATGAAATCACTTGAATCTCTAGCATTCTCTAATGCTCAATCAATAGACCTACAATAAAACCAAAATGACCATCATCTAAAGCAATTACTCTTGTTATCCTCCAACATGCCACCTATGAAAAAAGGGAACAAGCCAAGGTGAAGATGCACCAATCCAAGAACACAAGCATTAAATCTAATTGATAACAAAGGCTCTATGTTGCTATCATAAGGGAAAACCCACATGATCAAAAATAACATCCACAACACATGCTAATACATACAACCATCCAAACCTCCTAAGTATCAACAACATTAGTAAAATGCCAACATCACACGTAACCCTTAAACCACAATCAAGCTCCCTATATCAAAACTTGTCAATGTGGAACATACATCTAGGAACTTCCACTGCATGTGTAATGTCTAATATGAAAATATCTCAAGACATATTAGATCTACCAATCAATGCTTATATCAAGGTGTGCTACGTAATCAAAACAATGTACTATCAATAAAACACAATGATATGCGCATGCAACCCAAATAGTTGCATACTCTCTGACAACATGTAATCACCATAGTCCCAAATCATATGTACATGAAACTCTTAGAAGTGTAGAAGTTGAGAAAGCCAACTTCACAGACCCCGAAGATCACCTGCATGCAAATAACCTGTCACAGAAAGAAGAGATGGAGACAAACAAGCAAGGGTGCTCTGAAAGCTGAAAAACGTATTCATCCAAAGAGAGAGATAAATTACAATGATGAATCCTTATAAAAGGATATTGTGCAACCCTAAAAGGTAGACATTTAATAATTAATATAATTATTAAATGTCACAAATGCAAACTAAAGTGAAATCTTAAGAGAGGAATAAAGGTAATTTAATCAACATGATTAAATTAAAACCTTTACTCTAACACCCCCCCTTAAGATGAGCAAAAGTGCAGTTACAAACATGTGCAAGAAAGAAAAGGTAACTACAATGCAAGAAAGTAAACTTGGGTCCCGGCAACAAGGCCTGATCAGGTACCCAATTACAACCAAATCTCTGTAAAGTGGAGAAATAGAGAAAACCTCATGGGAAAAACTCTACTCCAAAAAGAGATGAAAGAAATAAATGCAAACTGTGAGACAATCCTCTGATTCATCGGAATATGTAAGGGTGTCTAAATATTGAAGTTCCTTTAAAGTATCATGATCAAAAGGTGTGTTATCTCTCCAACCAATGGGTACAAGACAATCTGAAGCAGGATCCTTTGGGAATGGAGAAAGACTGGGGTCTCCATAGATCTCCCAAAGACGTGTCCAAAGTGAGTGAGGACAATCAATGCCCGATATAGCCCACACAGTGTCAGAATCAACACTAGACAAAATAATTCCTACTATGTGATTTCTAATGATATCCCAAGCTAGTGTTCTCTCTAAAGTTGCTGGTTCAGGTATGAGATCATACAAATAAGGCAAAATATTAAGCCACCTACAGTGTGTAAGTATGCCCGTTGCCCATGACTCATAATTACCCCGTTCTAGAAATACAACTGAAGGGTGAGTAGAAAAACCCATGATAACTCTTCAAATTAACAAATCTGAGACTAAATGACTTTAATACTGATAAAGCAGATCAAATAAAGCCATCCCATGCAAACAAATCATTTCCAAGTCTGAAACGTCCAAGTAAGTGACAGATGTGTGAAAACACAAAGTACTGAATAAAATGTACCTGGTGTAGATTCTGAAAAAATAAATGATAGATCTGGAAAGAGCACAGAAACCCCTTTCCAACGCCTATTCGTTTGCGAAAAACGGAGTCCGTATGCAAAAGATATGGCTCCTGGAGTGCAAAAAACTTGTTCTGACTTTGACTGGCAAAAAACACTGTAAAACGGCAAAATCAGAAAAAAAGATCTCCATCTTTTAGATCGGGCTCGGAACCAGCTTTCCAACGCCTATTTTCATTCGAAAATCCGAGCTAAAATGCCCGAGTTATACCCGATTTAGTAAAACTGCTCCAAAAAAGCCCAAATAGGCCCTTTAAGCCCTCAAGGGCTTAAAAAAAATAAGCCCCTGGTCCTCTGGGCGACCAGGGGCGGGCGCAGGGGGCGGCGGCGCAGGGGCGGTGCAGTGGCGGCGGCGGCGGCACGTGGGCAAGGCGCGGGCGGCGGAGCGCGGGTGGCGCGGCGGCTGCGGGCGTCGCTTGCGGCGTGGCGGGAGCTGCCTGGCCGCGACCGGTGGTGACCGCCGGCGGCGGCGGCCGGGCAGTGGCCGCTGGGCGGCGCTGCGTTTTAAACTGGCTGCGCCCGCCGTTAAACACAAACAGCGTTTTTTTTTTTGGATTTGCCTCGGTCTGCGTGCCCTGGGGCCGTACGACCTTGGGGCATAAAAAAAATTTGCCTTCTGGTGCAACTGTGTCCAAATCGGACGAATTTTATATGGAAATAGGGGTTTTTGGGCGCTATGAGCTCAACGGTGAGGTCCGTTTGGGCTCAAAGTGCACCGAAAAAAAAATACCCCTATTCCAAAATAAAAAACAGAAGACAAACACAGATCTGATGCAACCAAAACCTGAAAGTCAGATCTAACCCTTGTAGCTCCAAATTCTTCAGAAGATGAACAGGAAGCAACAGGTCTGGAGCTCTGATACCATGTAGAAGTTGAGAAAGCCAACTTCACAGACCCCGAAGATCACCTGCATGCAAATAACCTGTCACAGAAAGAAGAGATGGAGACAAACAAGCAAGGGTGCTCTGAAAGCTGAAAAACGTATTCATCCAAAGAGAGAGATAAATTACAATGATGAATCCTTATAAAAGGATATTGTGCAACCCTAAAAGGTAGACATTTAATAATTAATATAATTATTAAATGTCACAAATGCAAACTAAAGTGAAATCTTAAGAGAGGAATAAAGGTAATTTAATCAACATGATTAAATTAAAACCTTTACTCTAACAAGAAGAACCCATAGAATTAAGAGAGAAAAACTTATAAACCATAATATGTCCAACCAACACCGCAAAGTGATACTCTATGTCAAGTATTGTCTCCTTACAATTCAAATGAAAAGCCTCAACAACACCAGACTGTTAAATCTCATAGATCAAACACACGTATTATGTAATATCATCATGGATATAAGCCTCTCTTACCATGGAAATCAAACTCAAAGTAAGCATTACAAAAATAGGAAATCATCCCAATAACCATCTCTTATAATCCTCATAATGACATCATACTATAACTTATATGAACAAGGAGATAACCATGCCAAAAAAACCCTTAAAATGAATCCCCCCAAACCATCTATCCATGGCTCAAGATCCATATCTATAAAAGATAAAACAAAAAATAATAATACATAGAAAAGGAAGAATATGAAAATATCTTTTGGATGATATACCGTCAAGTAGACCAAGAGTTGGGAATGAGAATGCTCCTTCAGGATAACCAAGTTATCATGAATTACTCCAAGCATAATATCCTCTCAAGTCCATACCAGGTGAAGGCTCCTCAATCTTATTGCTAAAACCTCATCATAGAGTATCCATCTCAACAAAAGTCTTTACTCATTCTAGCCTCACCTAAGTCTCCAAGTATCCATGAGAGCCTAAAATTGATCAATCCATGCTAAACTCTAAATAAAATACCATACTATCATCTAGGTCCATACACACATAGTTGAAATGCCAATAACACCATATAGAACCAAGATATCCAAGATAAGAAGATACAACTGCCATCAGACCATCATGAATCAATATTACACTACCAATCCATCATTATCAAAAGCTTAATCATATTAGGGTGAACTCATAATGCTGGTTCCCATTTTTTCGCACATCTTGATTTTTGCTGAAATCATACATTTTTTAGAAAATATAATGATTCAAGCTTTAAGAGGTCCCATTTGAAGTAATTAATTGAAGAGAGTTATATCAAAGGCTCTTAGATCAAAATTTCTTGGATATATCCTCTCTACTTCTAAATCATACTTGCAATGGAGTCTCCTTTGCATCTATCAAATGTTGATAAAAAACCAATTTTACATTAGCCTTTGGGGGGTCAAATGAATTCATTTAATAGTTTTATTTTTTTAAGTATTTAGCTGTTATTATAAGCTTTCCAAATATTATAATTTTTAATATATTTAATTTCATTAATATATTTTTATTTTATTTCTTATGAATATAGGGTTTTCATCGAACATGGACTTCTTTGTTCAATGCTTATGGTAAAATAGAAAACGTCACCCAAATTTTTTTGAAAAATATTTACGCACTAGGTATTGAAGTCCTCTTTCCAACAAAGAAAAAAAATGATTTTCGTTACATATACAAGAAGTTATGTAATATCAAATGGACATATGTCAAAATTGTAGTTAACTCGACTTCAAATCTTAATAAAATATGAAATATTGAAGATAATGTTACAAAGCCAATTGAAAACACTAGATATGGATGTTACAAAACCAAATTCAAAATAATCACATTTATATCTATTATAAAAAAATAGTTATGCTATACAGAGTGAGTATCACTCTTTAAAAATGTTGTTTTTGGAAAAAAAACTAGTTTTCGAGGGAGATAGAAAAATGGAAGCAAATTGATTCCAAAAATGATCAAAAACATATTTTTAGAATCTACATACAAAATGACACAAATCAATAGTTCACATCATCTACAAATTCCTTATGGTTTAGAAGTAATAGGTGTCTGAATCTGAAGTTTTTTCTTCTTTTGAAAATGAATATTGCAGTGTCAAAGTTGGCAAAAAAGTGTAACCCACTATTGTGTATCCAAGCTATCCATCACATTGTGATAAACCACATGGTACAAATCCCAATCATTGACAATCTAGATACTCTAATCATCCATTCTCTCATCCCAAAGCTAACATACAAATTCATAAATGACCTTAGACAAGGCCAACTAAGAAAGTTTGCATCAACATTGAATCAATTTGGTGGATATTGATAGTCCACATCCGCTTCATCCCATTGAAACCAAATAAGCTGTACATACCTACAAGCTGCAAAACTCATAGATAACAAACATTGAAACATGCAAACTAATTATCATATAAGTAATCTACAAACTAAGATATCAAAGAAGATGATCTTGTAGACATTAATACTCAAAGACCAATGTCAAGGGATCAACAAAGCATCTAGGAGATAAGAAACAACCTCCCAACATCAAACCAAATCACCACATAACCACTATAAACTTGACCATGTCGTGTCAATGGATAAATGTACCTACATAATCCTGACACCATATTCATCATCAACATAATAGCCACATTCAACTATCACCTACATGAGACTCCAAGTTTTAAAAGATGCCAACCCATCCTTAAATCAAAAGGCAATCCATGTACTTGCCACCATTAATGTCCAACTTTGAAAAAATGTAAATCTATACTGAAAGCACCAAATCTTATAATTAGCTATACCATCATAAATATCACATAAAAGCATGCATTCCCTCAAGGTTTCCCCTCTTGACTTGACTAGTTTCTCACACAATCACATCCCAAATCTCAAGCACCTACAAGTGATTAAATAAGTAGAAAACTCTTTCTACACTAAAAACTAAAAATCTATCTAATCCACTATGTAGCATACTATAAATACTCTCCAATGCCTAATTGAAATTAAAAAAACTAAATTTGTATGCAAATGTTATGTCCAAAACTGTGTAATAGATAACATTTGACTTGTAGGCTCCAGATTAGAGTAAAAACGTGTATTCCCTCAAGGTTTCCCCTCATGAATTGTCTAGGTTCTCACATAATCACATCCCAAATCTCAAGCACCTACAAGTGATTAAATAAGTAGAAATATCTTTCTTCACTTAAAACTAAAATTCTATCTAATCCACTATGTAGCATACTATAAATACTCTCCAACACCTAATTGAAATTAAAAAAAACTAAACTCATATGCAAATGTTATGTCCAAAACTGTGTAATAGATAACATTTGACTTCTAGGCTCCAAAAAATGAATCAAGGAACTAAACCTATAACATTGCATAGTGCTTGAAGAGAGATTTTTGTCATTTGTAGAAAGTAAGAAATACAACTCTCTGAGTGAAATTTATACCCATTAGAAAAACAAGCATTTTCACTTCACGAGCAACTCCATGGTGGACCCCACTCCAATTACCATTTGCTGAAAAAAAGTTGAAGAAATATGAAAAAATTCTTTGTGATTGCAAATTTGAAAATTAACTTAACAAATCTAAAATATGAAAGTGACTTCAACATTCAACAACAATACAACATCAACAACCAAACGAGACACCAAATTTACATGGAGAAACCCTTTGAGAAAAAACTCCACTAGAGAAATAGAGCTAGTAAATTATTAATCTTAAAAAGAGAAAAAACTACAATCATATACTTCACTTCACTTCTCCAACCAATCCTAGCAGCATCTGGATATCTGCAAACAACTCATACAAAACTACTATGCCATAACTCCAATTTATAGCAAACTAAAAGAGGGAAAACCATAGCGGTAATCCAAAACAAGAGGCAAAAAAACCACTTGCGAAAACCCATTCCTAAAAAAGTGACAACTACAATTTTCCATAAAGTATAAAAAAAATATTTTTCTCTCATGTTCTGCGGAACACTTTTCAAGGAACAGGGATATACATAATACCATGGGATTTGAAAGGTTAATGCCACCTTATCCAAACTTTCTCCCACTTGAAATTATACATTACAATTACATCTAAGAGATACATAAAATAATAAATTAAGTATAGTGATCAAGGTCCATGGCCTTTCTAGACAAAGGGAACATATTCATGATCATTGAATTTGTAAGAGAATCCACAACTTTATCCAAAGTGTCAACTTTCTCTATCAAGACCTACCATTCTCAACCATTTATTGCACAAAGTGATACTGAACATCTACATGCTTAGTAAAAGAATGATCATAGGATTCTTGGTCAAATAGATAACACTCTGACTGTCATATCTGATCCTTATAGTCCTGGAATCAAAACCAATGCTAATAGCAAGTCTATGTAGCCATACCACCTCCTTAGAGGCATGTGCAATAACCATATACTTTGCTTCAATGGTGGAAAAAACAACTAGACTCCCTCTTACTCATTGAACTAACTACTCCTCCACACAAAGCAAATACATAGCCACTAGTGGACCTATGACTATTTAAGTCACTCGCCCACTCTACATCAATAAATCTCTGTATGTACAATGACTAAATCCAAACAACCTCTTAAAAAAGTCTAATTCTCTCTACCATGATTAGACATAAACCTACATAGAAATTCCACTATGTGGACAATATCTCGTCTAGTGCAAACTAATGCATACATTAAACTCCCAATGACACTAGCTACAGAACCTTAGATATATCCTCAAAATCATCATTAAAACTCAGACACATGTCTAGGCTCAACTTAGTACCAATTAGAAATGGAATACTATCTTACATTCATGCATATTAAACCTCTTCAAAATAGTATTAACATACTCACTTTACCTTAACTAAAGATTTTTGTGAACCCTATCTCTACTCATCTCCATCCCAAGAATATATTTTGCAACCCCAAGTCATTCATATCAAAGTGCCAGAAAATTAAACCTTAATTTCTTTAATCATCACCTTGCTATTACTAGTAAACATGCCATCAACATACAAGACAATAATTAGTATCTAATCATCAATAACATTAATATAAACACAATGATCCTCCTCACTCCTTATAGAACACAAATTCAATGAAAACGTATCAAACTTTTGGTACCACATCTTGGGTGACATTTTCAAACCATACAGAGGCATCTTTAACAGGTGTAGACCAATTATTTTTTCCCATTCACAAAAAAACCATTAGGTTGTCAAATATAAATCTCTTCCTCAAGATCCCCATTCAAGAAATAAGTTTTAACATCAATTTGATCTATCTCAAAATCATAAGCAATAACTATAGATAATAGGAATTTAATATGTCAATTCAACAATAAGAGAGAAAATTTCACCAAAATCAACTTCATCTTGATAGGAGTAGCCCTTCACCACCACTTTGGCCTTAAACTGCTCTAATAGACCATCCACACTATTTTCTTTTAAATACCCACTTGCTACAATGAGCTTTCTTCCTTTGGTAAAACTGACAAGATCTCATGTGTAATAAGTATATCCAATGCCATCATCTCCTCTTGCATGTCCTGCATCCATGACTCACTTTCCTTTGAAGAGAGAGCCTCCCCTAGAGATCTAGGTTCATTTCCAGTACTCAACAAATCAAATACACAACACAAATATGGTGGACTATACTTTTCAACTATATTCTCTTTCCTTGTGGACCTCCTCAAGGTAGGAGAAATGGGCTCTACATGTTCGTCTTAATTTGTGTGCTCATCCTACACATCATCTGAACTCTTTGAACTCTCTTCTTCTCCATTCTCAAATCCATCTAATTGTTCTTCCACACGTGCAACTTCGTTCTTCTCAAATTTTCTTTTGAAGTGCACTACCTTTGTCTTCTCCTTTGGTTGTTATTCACTTGAGTAAGCTCTAATCTCCTGAAAAATCAGATCTCTAGAAAATAATATATTATGGGTTGTAGGATTCCAAAGCTTATAACCTTTTACATTATCATCGTATCCCACAAAGATGCATTTCATGGCTTTTGTATCCAATTTATATTGCTTCTCTTGAGACACATGAACAAAACCCTCACAACCGAAGATGCATTTATGGGCCATTGTATCTAGTTTAAAGGCTTTCTACCTATCCACATTTCATAAGGAGTTTTGTCAATAAGAGCTAAACAAGGAGATCTATTAATTAAAAAACAAGCAATACCAACAACTTCTACCCAAAAGCATCTATCAATTTTAGCACTACTTAACATGCTCCTAGCTCTTTCCGTCAAGGTTTGGTTCATTCTTTTCACCACCACATTTTGTTGGGGAGTATAAGGAAAAGTATTATATCAAATAATACTTGCATATTTACATAATTCATCAAATTCCATGGAGCAATATTCATCCCCATTGTTAGATCTCTACACTTTCATCTTATAATCTGATTGCTTCTCAACTAAGGCCTTAAATTTCTTAAACTTAGTCAAAAATTTAGATTTGGAATGCATAAATTTAATCCAAGTGTAACTTGAGATGTAATCAATGAAGGAAATATAATACAAAAATATACCCAAAGAATCAACATTCACTAGACCACATAAATCCAAATAAATACTTTCTAATGGTCTCCTTGCCTTATAAACTTTTTGAGGAAATGATAATATTATCTGTTTACCAAACACACAATGCTTATAAATAATATTTTTAGCAACAAAATAATTAGAAATACTGTCAACCAACTTTTTATTTATAATGGTATTAAAACCCTTTTCACCAATATGACCCAAACTCTGGTGCCACAACATACATGCATTTTCAATATTAATTATATTGTTAGAGTGACAAAAAGTAGAGACATTTAGCCTAAACAAAGTCCCTATTTGAGATCCTTTAGCTATTAGCAACCTCTCTCTTACCAATATGCAACTAGACTTGTCAAATGTCACATGCATAGTTCCAAAATCATTCCACTTAGATATAAAAAGAAGATTTCTTACAAATATTGGAATATTTAAAACATTATCAAGAGTTTTTGTCCTCCCATCGCTAAAACATAACTTTACCTTTCCCTTGCAAACAATCTTCTTCATGTTATTGTCACCAAGGAAAACCTCTCCTCTTTTCATACTAAGGAGAACATCATATTTCAATTTTTCAAGAAAATATCAAGTAGTTTTAGACTATTTACTGTAATAAAAATACCTCTTATATCAATAAAATTTAACATTTTGCCTTCAAAGCCTATTATTTGTGTGTAATATGATGATTGATGCATGTTTTCTTTGTTTTTCATTAAATCCTAAGTTAAACATATCTCTTACAACACCTTTTCCAAAAAATCATATATATTTCATGCAGGTTGTTAGTTGTGTAATGAATATAATAATTCATTACTTGTGAAAAACTACAATTTTCCTTCTCAAAACTATGTAAATTCAAACATTCTTGCAAAAAAATGATGCATGAGCATGTGAAATGCTTGAGTTATGTGAAAACCAACCCGAGTAATCGATAATTTATGTGTCCAAAAAGGCTATACAGTGCTTAAAAGCATTTTAGTGCATCACCTCATTAGGATTTAGTTTTCATCACATGTATTTTATCCTCCTTTTCTCGACAAAGCAACAATAGTTTAGGGTAGTATAGCTAAGTACCAAGGTAACCAACTTTATCTAGAGGTTTATCTCAAACTATCAGAGCCCACACTCATAGAGATCTTCCCATGTCTCATTGGATAGCTAAGTTGAACACTTAGCAAGAGTGCACATCCAACTGTGACAATAATTTTTGGCACACCTCATGGGACATCTTTAACTATTATAGTTCACAAATTATATTACATAACTAATGTTTGTTGTATATGTTAGCTATATCTTCCTTTGGAGGCAATATCTTCACACACTTGGTAACTCAAAGTTCAAGTCTACTGGTTCAAGTAGTCCAAGTGCCGATATATTCAATTTCTAAATAAGAAAACTTGATTTGCTTTAATTTCAAAACACTTTTGAATGGATTTCCAACTTATTTAAATGATATAACATGTAGAATTTATATAGGGATACGTCTTGTTACCCCCATTTCACAAGAATATTTTTGATTTAAAAGCAATAAAACAAGGGTGCTGACCCTTTAGAAAGACAAGCCAAAAAGACTACAAACAACTAGTTGAGAATAGACCTCTAGCAACAAAGGCCAAACAACCCATTTATAGTGCACTAGCAGCTAGTAACCCACCTCAAGGGTGGGTGGAAGTTTTCACCCACAACTCGGGGAAGAGTTTGGAAGAAGAGGAAGAGCGATCTTTCCTCCTACAAATGACAACCCATGCAACACTATCATTTGGAACACCAACACAAGGGGGACCAAGAGGAATCCCCTTAGTGGGACTGTCAACACCAAAAGTTATATGTTGACCAGGCGACAAATCCACTGCTGAAGGCTTGAGTAGAAAAAGAGAAATAGGTAGATAAGGGTCCACAGGTCTAAATCGGAACACACCATTTCACAAGAATGTTGTTCATATACCTTCTTATCAATTTTATCATACTGAAAATGTTGTTGGTTTCACCAAAAACCACCTAATAATTGCAAGTTACCAACATGCTCATCACGTTTACCACCCTCCCACCCTTGCTCAAAACCTTGGAAACTTTCATTCGATTTTAATCAACCTCAAGATGCCATTTTTTTGGGAAAATTGCTAGCTAGGGGTAGCTACCATTCTATCAACCAGAAAGAGCCTGCGATCTCTATTTGTTGTGATGGGAATAGGCTCCCATTTATAGACATGACATATTCATAAGTCTCTAGATTGTTGTCACATATATCGTCCCTCATAACCTTGACAATTTTGAACTTGTGGTGATTCTCTAGCAGCTCCTCCATGCTGAAGGCATCCGCGACCAATCCTACGTAGGCAGTAGTGTCCAGTTCTTGCAGGGCCTCCACAATCATCTTCTTGAGTGAGGGAATAACCATTCATCAAATGGATCATTCTGTGGTTTCATGATTGCCAGTGGTTCTGGTGGTGTTATAAACAAAGCGCTTGAGTAAGACTGCATTGAGGGAGTGGGGGTTTTCTAAAAACTTCTCCCTTAAGATATTCCTCACCACCTCTGCTTCCACATTGCCCTCCATGATAAACAACTCCCTCAGCTGCTGCTCGATCGAGCCTTGGTTGTAATCACAGGAGCATGTCGGGATGGATATGAACTGAGATGGACTCACCATTTTTTCCTTAACATTGCTTGTGATGTTTGTTTTATAGGTGTTTCCATATTTCTCCCGTGAATCTCGCTATTCAAAATCATCAGTCCAATTTAAGACGATCCGTGCTTTGGGATCACAATCGATAATAGATAGTTCTGCTTGATCGATTTCATGATTGGACAAAAAATATGCTTCCAAGTTTAGTTCCCTATACACGTGCCTTATGTAGTAGTTGTCAGTATCTTCTAGGATCCACCATATGTCATTGGTCCACATTTTGGACTTCCAACTTGGTGTTTTCCTCGTTGAGATCACTCTGACAACAATCAACGAGTCGCCCTCAATGTCAATGTAAGATAGATTTTTCTCCCTACGTAGTTGTCAGGCCTACCTCGAGTGCTACGAATTCAACATCGTTGTTGGAGCCAAAAGGCAATTTTATTGAACCTACCCATACCAATCTACCCTTGTCATCCCTAATGATGAATCTGGTGGCTGACAGACCAGAGTTCCTTCGTGAGGCACCATCAAAATTGAGTTTGAGGCGACTGCTCGACGGGAAAATTCATCATACTCATTCCCTTGTGTTTATGTTGCTAAAAGATCCAACTTTCAGGAGCATCAAATGTGGCCAATGGCGCGTCATTATGTCATCCCATGCCATGAAAACATTAAATATTTTCCCCGCCACAGTGATGTTGACGTGCTTACAAATGGAGATTTCAATTTTGTTGATTAGAGATCTGATTCTCATCACCTTCTTGTTGAAGATGTGATTATTCCTCTCCTTCTGAATCATCCATATTAGATTTGCTGGGATGACATACCATAAACCTCTCTAGACTACCTTGCCTCATGTGGTTGGCCCACATTTGAAGATCTCTTTGAGTTTCCATGGCATTGGGCCATAATAATTCATTTTCTCCAGGAAGAAATCCCAACATTCTTGTTCCACATCACACACGACGAATAGATGGTCTAGGCTTTCCTCCTATTTGTAGGACATCGAGCATCTGAAAGGTACCACAAAAACTAACTTCATCAATCTTCTGCTTGTGAGTATTCTACCTTGTGGCACCATCCATGCAAAAACATCGGCCTTAGGAAGGATACTGATGTTCCAACATAGTTTCTATTTCCATTCACATCTTTCCCAATCCCCTTTCAAAACGTTGTATCCTAATTTGGTAGTGTATTCTCTTGTTTTGGATGCACACCAAATTATTTCATCCTCCCCCTCTTCGAGAGCAACTATTCTTCTTCCTAGTTCTTCAATTAGTGACCATCTACAATTGCTATGAAGAATCGCCATTGATTTCCAAGTGAATTATTTTATTCCCCTGGATTCAAATGGGATCATTTAATCCTTCACTCTACTTGCCCATATTGGAGTCAAAATTTTCTTAGCCCTTGCCATCCCGGGGATGTCGATCAATAGTTTGTAGTTGTTCTATGAGTCCAACCAAAAGTTCACATGGTCTCCATCTCTAATTATCCCTGATACATGGTTTGTAATGACCTCCCTACATTTGATCATGTGTGGTTCCAAATGGTTAAGCCATGGAGAGGATTCACCATAATCAGAATTCGGTGTGGTGTCTCCTCATCTAGATATTTCTTCTGGAGAACCTGACACCAAAGTGCTCTCGGCTCCTTGAACATGTGCCATATCAGTTTTTCTACCAAAGATCTATTTTGGATTACCATATCCTTGACACTATCTCCCCCTATCTTCTTTGACTTTTTCAACATGCCCCAGACCAAGAGCGAAATGTTGTGACTGTCATTTGCTCCATCCCATAAGAAAATTTTCAACTTCTTATTAATGTCCTGCACTGACTTGTGGGTTATTTCCATTGTTGACAACATAGATATGGGGATTGCAACGAGGACAAATTTTATCATTCTCAGGTGAGACGCAAACGTCAACCATCTACCCCTCCAACTGTCCACTTTTTTCTCACATTTTTCAACCACTTCTTTCCATATTCTGCTTCTCACAACACCATTGAATAATGGAACCCCAAAATAAGTTGTCGATATCAAAGCCCAGTATTGCCGCTATTCTTCTTTCAGAAATCTTGCCAGTATTAAAGACGTAGATCCTGGATTTATCTTCATTGATGTGTTGTCCAGAGATTTCAAAATAACTGTCCAACACATTCTTGATAACCATTGCCTCATCCAAAGAGGCTTCCCCATACAGAAGCGTGTCATCTACAAATAGCTGATGGGAGAAAGGTGGTAGTGAGTTAATTACTTGGACTCCATCCCAAGTCTTGGACCTGACCACGGTTGCTATCTACCGACTTAAAGTATCTACCATGATGACAAACAAAAAGGGTGACATTGGGTCGCCTTTTTGAAGATCGCGCCGTCCTTGGAAGAAACCGCAAGGTTGGCCATTGATGAGGATCGAGTGTCTAGGTGTTGAGATACACAAACACCCACTCTGTCCATCGGTCACAAAATCCAAGCTTTTCAAAGTTAGAATTAGAAATCTCCATTGGACGTGGTCGTATGCTTTCCGGATGTCTAACTTCAGTAGCATGCTTCTTAGGTTCTCTCTTTTGATAGAATGAAGGATCTCGTGAGCAATGATGATCCCATCTGCAATATTCCTATCTGGGACAAACCTATTTTGTTTTGGCGAGATAATCTTTGGGAGGATCTTCTTAACTCTATTGGCCATAATTTTGGCTACTATTTTATAAATGGTGTTACATAAAGAAATAGATTGGAAATCAGTAAAATTGCATACCTCCTTTTTTGGGGATTAGAGCGATGTTGGTATTATTCATTTCTTTGAGTACAAGTCTCCTTTTTCTGGATTCCTCTACCACCTCTTGAATGTCCTTGCCCATAAATCCCCAACATTTTTGAAAATTAGAAAAATAAAACTGTCAAGATCAAAAGCTTTGTCCGGGTTCAGTTGAAAGGTGGCATTTTAAACCTCCTCCAAGGTGGTTGGTGACATCAACATTTGGTTATCATTTTCATTGACAAGGGAAGGTATGCCATTGAAAAGATCCCACTTCAAGCTATTAGTAATCCCTTTCGCTCCTAGAAGGGCAATAAAGGAATTGCCACCTTCTTTTTGATGTTCGCTTCTTCCTTAATAATTTGTCATGCAAAGTTGATAATATGTGTGATTATGCTCCAACTTCTTTTCATCTTCATGGAGTTGTGATTTTTTTTTGTATTCTAGTCTCTCTTCTTCAGCCAACTTTCATGAGATTTTGATTTCCAGTAGCACTCCTCACGGGCCAATATCTCTTCATAATCCTTTATTTTCCTTCTGGTATTCATTTTGAGACATACCATTCCCTATAATTTGGCTATCCATCACTTCTAGTTCTTCCTCCAGTCTAGTTTTTTCTTCAAAGATATTCTTGAAAACCTCCTTATTCTAATGCTTAAGTTTCTCCTTCAACAATTGCAATATTTTACAGAAGGTGAACATTCTTGTTCCTATCACGTGTCTAGATTCAGACCACCAATCTGCTATTAACTCTGTCAAACCCAACCACCTGAACCACATCTTTTTAAACTTGAATTGGCTCTTGACAAGACATGATTCTTCCAAGATATTCAGTTCCACTGGAAAATGATCCGAGATTGGGATTGGTTTGATGAGAGCGCTTGGTGGGGTAGGGGTTCCTAGCCAATTATCTATCATAAGGAACTTATCCAGTCTTTCCGCGATATTGGAGAAGCTCGATCTTCGATTTGTCCATGTGAATCTGCCATTTTGTGGTACTACATCCACCAATTTACTTGTCCCAACGAATTTGTTAACTCCCTCTTGTGACTGAACCATTCTCCCTAGCCCGCTGATCTTTTTGCTAGGATGCAAAATAGCATTAAAGTCACCTACTAAAATTGCGTTGTTTTGATGGTTTTGGAGATCCCTTTCTAGGGAGTGCTACAACTCCTGTTTCTCTGAGGTTTTTATGGGCCCACATATATTATATAGGAGGAAATTGAGGTCTGAACGACTACTTCTTACCTTGCATTTGATCCAGTTATGGGTAGAATGCATAATCGAGATTGTTACCTTATTTGATCACCATATAATGCTCAATCTTTCGGAGGATCCTTTTGCTTCCTGAGAGAACCCTGTCTACCAATAGAAATATTTCATGAAATCATCCATAGTCTCCTTTGATAATTTAGTCTCTTGTAGCATAACTATTTTGATCAATTGATTTTCCAAATGACATTTGATCATAAGCCCCCTATTAGGGGCATTTAATCCCCTAACATTCCAAGTGAGGACCATCATTTCTTCCCACAAGAGGAATTGCCTCCCCTAGGTTGCAGAAGATAGGTTTTGATGGACGTTTGATCTGGAAGGAGCCAATCTTCCTTCCTCTTCTTCATATTTGTTTTCTTATCCATTTTAGCTTTTGATGTTCCTACCCCCTGAATTGGAATCTGAATGATAGTTCTTAGTTCCATGACATCTCATTCCCCCATGTTTGCCTCTACATAAGGTTTTGTCATGAGGTTGTCGTAGAGATTCGTTAGCAAATATTCTATCAATACCAATTCATCATTATTTGTGATCTTAGTCTCCTCTTCTTGAATACGATTCTTTGTATCAAGATCTTTGGAATTTCTTATCCCAATCTCACTCGGAGATATTGATTTACCTTTGTTGATCATTGTAAGGAAGTTAAGTAGGAGAATAGATTCCTACACTAACCTTGAGAGAAGGATAATGCAATTTTTTTTTACAGATCGTTACAACAATTACAAAAACTTAATAGAAATAGACACAATAACATGCATACCATAACACAGTGATTTACGTGGGGAAAACCCTTTCGAAAAAAAACCCCACACTCCAAAAGCAGCTCAATATATTATTCAATAATTAATAACAGATTACAATATATTTGTAGAGAAATCTCTTCACAAGAGTATCACTATAAAAGACTCAGAGGTAACTCAATCGCCATGAGACTCTTACACACAACCTCTATCTCACGCAACTCATATATAGGAGATACAATATAAGAAACCGTCAGACGGTATTACAAAACCGTGGGCTAAAACCACCCAAAAAGGTGTAGCCAACCTTATCTCCCTTCTAGATGACCTATGCCATGTTAAAACACACATCAACACATTTCCCTCCCTTTTATAGCTCATTTATGTGTTCGATGTATTTTATATTTCCTACTTTAGGAGTACAAACTTTCGGAGGCCATAACTTGAGAACCATGTGTCCTATTGACGAACCGCTTGAAGTGCCGAAAATATCGCGAAGTGCTATTGCCTTCTAAGCTGCTATGCCACTTATAACCACTTTTCAAGGCATTTCGAGGCCTCTAAAGTCCTCAAAATTAAATTTAAACCTTTCAATGCACCCCTCCAAAACAGAAAAATTAATATCTTCAAAACTAGCTGTGATCTTGCGATGTAACTTTACCAGAATGCTTATCTAGCCAACCAGAAGCTTCAGGGAGAATTTCGCACCATTTTGTGCTCAAATGAAAACTTACTATAAATAGTAGCCTCATGTAAATGCAAGGTTGAGATACTATTTTTTCCAACATTCTCCCACTTGTCGAACACCTTGCAAGAGCAAAGGGAGTATCAACACAATAAATTAATTGCTAGGGGCCATGAGGCCCATTAAATCCGAACACCATCTGAACTTCTCTGTGCTCACGACCTTAGTTAAAGCATCTACAACATTCATCAAAGTTTCTACCTTAACCAACTTCACCCTACCATCTTTGATATCTCTGACAAAATGATACCGAGCATCAATATGTTTGGTCTGGGCATGAAATGTCGAGTTCTTAGCTAGGCATATCGCACTCTGACTGTCATAATAAACTGTCACTGTACCTTGTTTTATTCCAATATCTGAACACAATCTCTTAAGATAAATGGCTTCTTTACAAGCATGAGTAGCTGCCATATACTCTGCTTCAGTAGTGGACAAAGCAACTATAACATGCCACTTACTCATCCAACTAATTGCACCACCAAATAAAGTAAACACATAAGCACTGGTGGAGCTTATGCTATCAATATCACATGCCCAGTTTGAATCCACATAACCATGTATATCACGGGAAGTCATGTCTCCAACCGAATTACCATGATAACAAAAAGAATGCTTTGAGGTACCCTTCAAATAACTAAAGACTCTTTTTATTGCATCCCAATGAACTCTACCAGAATTAGACATATATCTGGAAAGAACTCCCACTGCTTGGGCAATATCTGGTCTGGTACATACCATAATATACATCAAAATTCCAACTGCACTTTGGTAAGGTACTCTTCTCATGTCTTCCATCTTCGATGGGGATGTAGGACAATATGAAGCAGATAATTTCATTCCAACTGCAAAAGGAACACATAATGGTCTACAATCCTGCATGTTGAACCTTTGTAATACTGAATTCACATACTTACTCTGGCCTAGCCATAGCTTTCTGTTCCCTCTATTTCTTCTAATTTCCATCCCAAGAATGTGTTTCATTGCACCAAGATCTTTCATTTCAAATTTAGCAGCGAGCCGAGACTTTAGTTCTGAAATCATACCTTTCCCTTTACCAATGAATAACATATCATCAACATACAATGCAATGTACATGAAATGATCACCATCAGATTTATAATAAACACAATGATATGATTTAGAACGCTCAAATCCAAAAATCAACACATATGTATCAAATTTATGGTACCACATCCTAGGACTTTGTTTGAGGCCATACCAAGATTTCTTTAATTTACAGACCAAATTTCTTTTACCTTTCACCACATAGTGCTCCGGTTGTGTCATATAAATATCGTCTTCCAAATCACCATGAAAGAAAGAGGTTTTCACATCCATTTGCTCAACCTCTAAATCATAAGCAACAACAATAGAAAACACAAATCTAATTGATGTCATTTTTGCAACAGGAGAAAATATCTCACCATAATCAACACCCTCAACTTGAGAGTAGCCTTTTGCAACCAACCTTACTTTATACTACTCAATGCTTCCATCCAAACCAATATTTTTCTTGAACACCCATTTGCAACCAACAAGCTTTCGTCCTTCAAACAATGGTACAAGATCCCATGTATTTTTTTTTTTTCAAATCTGCCATTTCTTCTTCCATAGCAATCTTCTAGGATATGCATCATTCATATCTAATGCCTCTTCTATAGATCTAGGTTTATCCACATTAGTATTCAAAGCTAAAATATATCTCCAATCATCAGGTGAATACCTTTTAGGTTCATCAGGTGAATACCTTTTAGGTGGTTGTGTATGTCATGTAGACCTTCGAACAAACTGAGTTGGAGGTTCTTCCTCCTATTCTGAAGAATCATAGCTAGATGAGCTCTCCTCAACTTCTTGTTGATCAAGTGGTCTCGATTCAACTCTTTCAGGCATAGAAGGGAATTGAATCATATCTTTTTGTTTAGTTTGTTCTAACTGCAATGTAACAAAAGGAGACTCAATTTCTCTAAAAATATCACTTCTACTATGAATTACCTTTTATGCAACAAGGTCCCAAAGCTTGTATCCTTTCACACCATAACTATAACCGATGAAGATACATTTCACAACCTTGCTCTCCGACTTTGTTTGCTTCTCCTTTGGCACATGTGCATATGCCTCGCAACCAAAAACTCTAAGATGTCTCAATGAAGGCTTGTGACCTGACCATGCTTCCATAGGCGTTTTATCAACAAGAGTTGATGTAGGGGATTTGCTAATCAGGTAGCAAGCAGTAGCAATAACTCTAACCCAAATTTTTTGTTCAAGATCAACACCACTCAACATACTCCTAGCCTTATCCATTAGTGTCATGTTCATTCATTCTGCAACTCCATTATGTTGTGGAGAATACAAAGTTGTGTTCTGTCTGTTAATACCACAATATCCAAAATCTATCAAAATCATTAGAGCAAAATTCACCGCCATTATCAATCCTCAAACATTTAATTTTCTTTCCAGTCTACAACTCAACCATTGCTTTAAACTCTTTATAACGACTAAAATCTTCAGATTTATTCTTTAGAAAGTATACCCATGCTTTTCTACTAAAATCATCAATAAATGAAACATAATATGTGGATTTTCCAATCGAAGGAACATCTACATGACCAAACACATCAGAATGAATAAGATCCAAAACACCACAAGATCTATGAGAACTCAAGTAAAACCGAATGTGGCTTTGTTTTCCATAAATGCAATGCTCACATAAATCAAATTCAAGATTGCAATCATTCAAACCTTCAACAAGGTTTCTATTTTTCAAGGTCCTTAGACCCTTTTCTCCAATGTGGCCAAGTCTTTGGTACCATAACATAGTATTCTTTGTAGGTAATTTTACTTCAGAAGAAAGAGCACGCTAATTAGGTACCCAAAATCCATGTCCATCCGCTGAAGGTGAAACCCTCAAATCTTCCGACGAATTATCCACAGATTTACTTTTTACAGAAGTACTATTACACTCAACAATGTATTCTTCTAGTTTATACAAAGTGTCAAACCTGACACCTCTAGTAATCACCATAGAACCCTTAATCATCTTACATCCTGCATCAGAAAAGACTACATGCACACCCACATCTATTAGTTTGCTCATAGATAATAAATTTTATTTTAATCTAGGGATATGTAACACACCACTAATCCTTTTTATTCTACCATCAGGAAACCTGATCCTAACTTTACCTCAACCAACAATATCTAAATGTGAATCATCAACCAAGTACATCTTGCCTCCATTAAATTCTTCATATTTAGAAAATCAATCTTTATTGGAAGTCATATTAAAAGATGCACCTGAGTGAATTAACCATGCATCATTACTGCATGAGTAGCTAAAGCTGCAATGAATGCATCATCGTTTTCCTTCTCAGACTCAGAATCAGAATCAAACTTCTTTTTCTTCTTCTTTTCTTCTTTGTAGTCCTTACGGATGTGTCCTGGTTTATCGCAATTTGAGCATATGACTTTGGACTTTCTAGGAGATTTGGATCTCCCTTTGGATTTGGACTTATTGCGCTTCTCATTCTTCTTGCCTTTTTCCTTAGGTCTTCCACGAAAAGTTAGGTATTCTTTCAAATTGATGGATACCTTCCTTCACATCTCTTCACCAAGTAAGGAACCCAACACATCTTCAGACTTCAAAACAATAGAAGTACTATCAATAGCCATAACAAGAGAATCCCACGAATCAGGCAAAGAACAAAGCAAGATCTGGCATTTATCCTCTTCGTCCATCTTAACACCAACAAATACCAATTGAGACACCAACATATTAAATGCTTCCAGGTGATTTGCAATTCGTCCACCCTCTTCCATCTTCAAGGAATATAATTTATTCCTCAAGAAAATTTGATTTAATAAATATTTGGCTTGATACATCTCACCAAACTTAGTCCATAACTTCTTTGTAGTGTTTTCTTCATGGACATTGATTAGAACAGAGTCTGCCAGACACAATCTGATTAGACCCTTGGATTTTCGGTCCATGACATCATACTGAGCACCTGCAGTAGGATTTGTAGGTCTCGAGACATTCACATCAACATCATCCCACATATCTCGATCTATTAGCAGACCTTCCATCTTCAGTTTCCACATCTCAAAATTACTACCATTAAATTTCTCCACCTCTATTCTCCCCGATGAACTTGCCATTTGAAAATTCTTGCAACAAGATAAAAAAATGTCTTCTGCAAAAATTCCCACTCAAATATGGATTAGTTCAAAAAACCCAACAACCCACAACTGAAACCAAAGGTGATCAGGCTCTGATACCACTTGTAAGGAAGTTAAGTAGCAGAACAACTTCCTACGCTAATCTTGAGAGGAGGGTAATGCAAAATTTTTTACAGATAGATCCTTACAATAGTTACAAAAACTTAACAAAAATAGACACAATGACATGCATACCATAAACTGATTTATGTGTCCGATGTATTTTATATTTCCTATTTCAGGAGTACAAACTTCCAGAGGCCATAACTTGAGAACCATGTGTCCTATTGAAAAACCGTTTGAAGCGTTAGAAAGCTCGCGAAGTTCTTTATTGTCTCATAATATGCTACGCCTCTTACACCTAGTTTTAAGGGCATTTTGGGTCCTCTAAAGTCCTCAAAATTAAATTTAAACCTTTCATTGCACCCCTCCAAAACGGAAAATTTAACTTCTTCAAAACTAGCTGTGATCTTGCGACGTAAACTTACCTGAATGCTTATCTAGCCAACAAGAAGCTTCGGGGAGAATTTCACACCATTTCATGCTCAAATGAAAACTTACTATAAATAGTAACCTCATATAAATGCAAGGTTGAGACACCATTTTTTCCAACAATCATTACATCTTCAACCACTTCCGTCTCTATCTTCCCTTTCAGGTCCCCACACATTTTTTGGGAGAACTCTACAATTTACTTTTTTGTGGTTTCTCCTTCCACATTGGAGGCAATTTTTTTTTGGCTCTTCAATTTCAACCCTCTAAAAGCATGTGCCTATAGAAGACTTAAGTTTAATCTTATTAGGAACATTTGTAACTGAAATTAATTGAATTCTTGCATAATGGATGACATCGTCCTCCCCTATATCTGAATTCAAAGCAAATCCGATTTGATTTCCTATCGCTTTGAGGCAATCTTTTCTCTAAAATTCAAAGGGTAGATTATAAATCTAAATCTATTGTGTATGTCAACTATATCTTTCTTTGGAGGCAATATCTTCACACACTTGGTAACTCAAAGTTCAAGTCTACTAGTTCAAGTAGTCCAAGTGTCAGTATATTCAATTTATAAATAAGAAAATTGTTTTGCTTTCGTTTCAAAACACTTTTGAATGAATTTCCAACTTATCTAAATGATATAACATGTCAAATTTATATAGGGATATGTCTTGTTACCCCCATTTAACAAGAATGTTTTTGATTAAAAAAGCAACAAAACAAGGGTTTCTAACCCTTTACAATGACAAGATGAGAAGGCAACAAACAACTGGTCAAGAATAGACCTCTGAAAAAAAAGGCCAAACATCCCATTTATATCACACTAGTAGAGTATCTAGTAGCCTACCTCAAGGGTGGGTGGAATTTTTCAGCCACAACTCGGGGAAGAGTTTGGGAAGAAGAGGAAGAGCGATATTTCCTCCTTCTACAAATGACAACCCATGCAACACTATCATTTGGAATACAAACAAAAGGGGTACCAAGAGGAATCTGCTTAGTGGGACTTCCAACACTAGAAGTTAGATGCTGACTAGGTGACAAATCCACTACTGAAAGCTGGAGCAGAACATGAGAAATAGGCAAAGAAGGGTCCACAGGCCTGGACAGGAACACACCATTTCATAAGAATGTTGTTCATATACCTTCTTATCAATTTTATCATGCTGAAAATGTTGTTGGTTTCACCTAAAATCACCCAATAACTACAGGTTACCATCATTCTCATCCTGTTTACCACCCTCCCACCCTTGCTCAAAACTGTTGGAAACTTCCATTTGATTTTAATCAACCTCAAGATGCCATTTTTATAACAAACCAGTATTCTTACTTTTCTAGCCAACCTCAAAATGTTGACAATATGGAGATTAGTGACATCAAAAACATTTTACTAGACTTCATAAGTAGCTAGGCGGTATCAAGAGACAATAAGAATTAAATTTGTACCAAGATGAGTTGGCTTACCAAGCTTACCATCACTAAAAATAGATAGCACAAAGAAATAAATATGAGGAGTGTCTTGCAAGATAAATCATTGCTAAAGAGGATCACATGAAGATATTGCTTTCCCAAGCACACATGATAGAAACCCAATCAAATTCTTACATTTTGAATTAGCCTATAAAAGAGGAGGTTCCTAAGTTCAAAATTCCAATATTTAAGCAAGGTAAGTCTCCTAAGTGTTAAAATTCGTCTTCAAAGTTTGGAATCCCAAGTTTTAGAAGTTTTCACCCTTTACAAGAAACCGAATCTCCAAACTTAGCCCATTGTCTCACAAGAACAATCTCTCAAGAGCCTATATTTCTTCAAGAAACCCATAAAACTCCCCAAGATTCTTTACCAAACCAACCTTGTTTTCCTAGTACTATTTACCTTCGCAAAGATGGACCCATTATTTATCTAGATGGTTCAGTGCATAGGAAAATGATGTGTTGGGGGTAAAACAAGAAGAGCCTTTTGCTATTGATACACCTGCACATGATATATAAAACAAAAAATCAGACTTATTATAAGTGGGTGATGAGCATGATCAACTAGGACAACAAAATGAAAGGAAAGGAGCATGAAGTGTTGACTGATTTGTTTGATGGAAATTCCAATTTTTGTTTAAGATGAAGCAAGTGTGTAAATTCCTATGTTAGCAAAAGAGTTGTGACAATAGGAAGATACACACAATTTTGATAGAGTATTGTATGAAAAATCCAATGAGGAAAAGCGTATTTTGAAGACCAAAGAGATTGACATGCATGAGAAAAGTAGGGAGGATTTAATGAAGACATTTTACTCAAATATCATAGAAGATTTCTACTCAATCTTGATGTCAAATCAACACCTCTTAAATCAAATAATTATTAGCAACATAGCCAAGTGGAGAAAGCAACCATGTTTCCACTTGACCTACATGAATCACATCGTTCCAATCAACAAGATAATAGAGACAAACTCTATAAGTAAGAGATTGGAACAAAGATGGTTTGAAGTTTTTTATTTCTTTAGAATGCCATATTAGGTATATAGCTTGGTTGGAAGATAAAGAATCATCATAAGCCATGCTTGCAAGTATGAAGTTGTAACTAAAGGTGGAGCTGAATATGAAGTTATAACTAAAGAAGAATAGATTAAACTTACTTTTCCACATCAAATGAGTAGTATGTATGGTCAATATGAAGAGGTAAGTGATTTATTTATGTTTTTCAAGAAGCATTGCAATAGTTTATTGGATACCTTTTTGTGTTTCATTTCACTTTGGCTACTCAGACTCAATAAATATTGCAAGTTGATAAGGAACAAAAACTATTTTAGAGAACCAATGAATGGTTTTGTAGAAGTAACCCTTTTTGTTAGTATAGGAAGGGTAGGTTTTCTTCAAGTCAATAAAAATTTGTAGGTGCCTTTTTCCAAGTGCCGATGCACAAATTGATTTATCATTAGGGGTTTGTATTTTTATTTTGTTTAGGTATATAGTATTGTTGTTTAAAGGTATACAATTGTTTATTAGGTTTATGGTATTCTCAGATAAGTGTTTTCATACTTACGCATGACTTCCATGTCCAACAAATATGCAAGGCTACTGGTCTTCCAAGTTTTAGCAGAAAATACACACTTAGAGGTCATTAAAAGTGTTAGCATATTTTCCCCTTGTTCTAAATACTCGCATAAGGTTATTCACGTTGTTTAAAGAGTCTTGGTTTTGTCCTAAGTTTTTTTAAAAGGATTGGAAATATTAAGAAAGACGATTTTTAAAAAATGGTCATATTTTAAAGTTATTCATATCTCAGGGTCATAAGTTGTGCCTTTTGGCCTTTTTGAAAGGTTTTCCTTTCAATGAGATTTAAACACCTTAATTATGTTAAAAGCATTCAAAGGCCTTATTAGCTTGACAATCCACATGCATGTAAAATAAGGGATTCCATGTTTCAAAGGGAGTTTGAGTTCAAATTGAATAAGTTTACCTCATTAGTGTTTTGGTTCTCTTTTAGGTCTCTTTCATAATGTATGCAAATTATCATGGTAATCAAGGTGATTGACTAGTTCAATGGAGGGCTAGAAGGTAGGAAATTTTAATGATGAAGAATGCATGTTATGTAAATGTTTTCATCATTTTTTTCATTGTCAATGCAATGAACACCTTATTGCAGAGCATATTAGATGTAAAAGTGTATCTATTTTTAAGGAAAAGAGTTGAAGTAGTTTTGGGGTCCTTGAACATCACCATTCTTTAACCATGCAAGGATATGAATATGTGAAAACATTGTTGGAAGGACGAAGGTTTATGTTGGATGTTCCAACTGATTGTTTGAGTATCTCTGTAAGGTAGATATCTTTTATATTCAAGACTCTTAGATCAATGGTTAGCAAATAGGGGACAAAATGTCGTTCTCTACAGTTTAGGCTTTAATAGACCTAGGGGGTATCCTTTGTTACAATATATATTGATTAAAGTATACATATTCTCACAAATTTCACTAAGATTTATAAGATTGCCACAAGATTATCTAGATCGTTCGTAGGTATTCATTACAACATCTTGGGAACATGAATAATTTGAATCAACAACATACATGAATTAATAATTTAATATTATCACAGAATAATCTATTTATCCTTTATCAAAGCGTTGCATTTTTATTATCTTTTATCACTATCTATTGTATTTTATCCAATTTGATTGTTTATGGAAGTAGAAATACCAATACGAGGGTTTGATTAAGGAAATCCCCTTAACATAGCCACCTCAAGTATTTCTCTTCTCTTCTTGTGTCCAACTTTTTGGAGTTTTCTTTGTTTTGGATGAAACAGGTAATTTTATCCTTATTCTAATAGTTTTATTCAACTAATTTGACTAATACAAACACATATATAGGTGTTGTTACTATATTCTATCATGCATTGTACTTTGATCTCCTTTGGATTTGTGTAGAGATAAATTTCACTTGACTTTGAAACTCTTTTTTCTATTTGAATGAGACAACAACACACCCGTATTGTAATCCATGTACAACACTATTGTTCATGGTAGAGGAATTGAACGATCTACAAAATTATCTTTAATACCTATACATTTTCTTTTTGTCATTATCAGTTTGTTATAATTGGTAATTTGTATTGGAAGTTATTGTAATTAATCTTCAATTCCAACAGTCAAACATTTTATAAAGAGGATAAGTCAAATTGTTGAGTAACATCTAATTCAACCAAATGTAGTAAGAAATTTGGTTCTAAAAACACACTTATATTTGGCAAAACTCAATGTTCTATCTTATAATACAACTTGTTAGAAAATTATCATGTTGATCTGTTGGCATATTGGCATAACTGATGGACATGATGATGTACTGGTAAAGGATGATGTTGATATATTGATGGACTGCCGGTGATAATATATTTATGGGCTATTGGTGATTATATAACTGTGATATTATGCTTTATGATCAGTTATTTGTGTTGTCATTGATGGTAACCATGTTTTTTTATGTTTGGTATATCATTTAAGTTATCTAAGCCTAACCAGTAATGGAGTGATTTCTAAGTTGATAGTGAACCGGTAAGCAGGAACAGTGAAGGAGATGGTTGCAGTAGAGATCCGTGTTGAGTGAGATGTTGCAGTTTGGAATGTATGCTTATGGCATTATAATGACTCTATGTCAGGTACTGCATCATGTTTGGAGAGCCAGAAGTCGTATTTGTAATTAATTGTTGTTTATTTAGTGTAGGGTTTGAGAACCAGTGACAAGATCTTTAACCGATGATGTTTTATGGTTTGGCGGTGGATCTTTTCATGATCCCATCTTAGTGGCGACGTGTCATAATCTGTGTGAATGGATAAGATGCTGTTTGAACGTGTTCAAGGAGAGAATTTCTTGGGAAACAATGAAGTGCTTAGCAAAATGTGATAAGGGTTTGACAACTTATCAAATCAATGTGTGGTTATGTGTTATGATCATTCAATGACTGTAATTGTCTTCAGATTTGTTGTAATGATCTGTATGATGAATTGTAATGATATTTTATAAACTATGATGTAAATTCATTGTAGGTTAGGGTTTGTAATCGACCTAGTTGACAAGTGTATTTAGGTCAAGTTTGAGATGAGATTATGTGTCGGTGATCACATAAGGAGAGTGTGCCAAACCAGATTGAGATGTCTGCATGTGTGAAGCAAATTGGAGCTGAAATGAATCTGTACTAGCAAGCAAAGAGTGCATTGATCAGATCATTTACCTGTTGTTTCCTAACAGTTGCAGTAGTATTAAAATCCCTTAATCAGGTAGGTCCTAACAGGCCTAATCTTGTAAATCCCTTCGCTAGGTGGCTCATTAATTTGGGTTTAAATCCCTTAGCAAGGTTACTCCTAACAGGGTAAAGCTGAGGTTAAAATCCCTTCACTGGGTGGCTCCTAATAGGGTCTACTCTTAACCGGGCATTATTGTAAAGCTCCTAATCGGGCTAGGCCTTTAACATGGCGCATTTCGAAAGAGTGCAAATTTTATGGGTACACATTCCCACCGTGGTTTTCCCCATTTAGGTTTCCATGTGAAAAATCTCTGTGTTCATATGGTGGTTGATTTTTTTAAGTGTGGATTTGATATATTTACATTGCATACATGCTGATGAACACTGTTAGCATTTTTACAGAAGGAGATTGTTATCATGTCAGTAAGTTTGTTGGTATGAGGATATTGAGAAGGTTGTTGGAGATTGTTGATATAATTGAGAAAGGATGTTTACTATCTTAATAATATTATTTTGTCATTGATGTCAAGCAATTGATTTTTTGATTCAGTATGATGTTGCCATATCTTAATGAGTATGTTTTTATAAGTATAAAGATGTCGGTAAGAGACACATAATGAATGTGAAAATAAAAAGGGAATAATAAGTTATTCAATGGGCAACTATTACCGAGTTAGACAGTGATGAGATTATGTTGATATCCTATATGTGAGTATTCAAAGACTGAACAAAAAGGAGAAAAGATTTCAAGCTATAGAATTAGTTAAGGCTTGATACTGTTCTATGTTACCGAGCAAGATGCTAGTCAGTAAACCCTAAGGTTATCACTATCAGTTAAAGAAGGCAAAATATCTACCAAGTGAAGTTCAGTATTTATCGAGTAACAACCAAGTAATAACAGAATGCATTGGATGGATATATACATTATTAAATGTAGAATACCAATGAGTTGGAGTTGATAAGATGATTGGTATGTCATGCAAGAAGTTTGTTGAGGATCTATGACATCAAAAATACAAGAGATAAGGTCTACAACGTAGATTGAACGACCATAACCTAGCACAAGTTCCAAGGCAAGGTAAAACATTTTCAGATCGAAGGATACAATGAACCTAGTCACATTTTAAGATCTGATGGCTAAGATTGATGATGGGAAATGTGATCAAGGAGATTAAGCGGTTAGGTATTGTTCATAAATAAGAAACTGTTGATGAACAATGCATGCGGGCAAAATAGAAGAAAAGTGACACGACAGTAGTGATCACCGAGCACATAAGATTGAAGATCTGATTGAAGAACAGATTGAGAAGCCCAACAAGAAGCAAGATAAGTCTTATGACAAGATTGTTTTGAGCATATATAATCTGCTTTAGCATTTCAAATGTGAAGTTGCAGATATATTTTAGTACTGTTATTTATTTTGTAAGTGACAAGAAATCTCTTAACCGAGTGGACTTAACAGTCTTATTTGTAAACCCTCTAGCAAGGTAACATTCTAAATGAGTGTTTGAAATCCTTTGACAAGGTCACTTCTAACAAAGTGCAAGACTCTAACAAGTCTGGGGGAAATCCCTTAACCGGGTCACATCTAGCAATGTGTTTTTGTAATCTGTAACTGGATTAGCTTTTAAATGAGCTTACTCTAGAAGGGTATATTTCTTAGTGGGTCCAAAATCCCACAGTGTTTTTTCCCTATTTGGGTTTCCACGTTAAATCTGGTGTTAAATGTGTTGTGATGTTTTAAGTGTATTTGTTTATGAGAATTGAATGATTTACAGTCATAGTTGCATATCAGTAAAGGTTACTGAGGTTGAATCTAGTGAATATATTGTATAGTGAAGTTTTTATGATTCAACCCCCCTCTCATCTTAACTAACAATTGGTATCAGAGCTTTGGACTCTGGAAGAAAAGTTTAAAGGTACTTGAGGCAAGATCCGAAGATGTATAAAAGGGATGCACCAAAGCTGAACAAGTCAAGTTTCTCCACCTGGCAGAAAAGGATGAAGCTGCATTTATCAGGAATTGGAGAATATGCAACATATTATCTGGAGAATGATTACATAGCACCTAGCACCAACCCGATGACAATAGAAGAGATAAAGGCAAAGCAAGAACATATTCAAGCTATTATTGAAATAACATCTGCATTAACCGACTCAAAGTTTAATGATCTAGAAGGCTGCAATGATGCCAAAGCGATGTGGACCAAGCTTATATCTGTGTATGGTGGCGATGAACATGTTCAGAGAGAAAGAGTAGATAATCTAAGAGGTCAACTTGAATCCATGAGAATGAATGAAGGTGAGAACATAACCTAATACAGTACAAGGTTAAAGGAAACTGTCAATCAAATCAAAGGAGCAGGAGGAACTATTAAAGAAAAGGATGTAACAAGTAAGTTGCTTAGAATACTTCTACCTGCTTATACCATTCGAGTCCCTGCAATCAATGAATTAAGGCCCGTGCCAAACATGCCAGTCTCTTTGGATGCTACTATCGGTAAGCTACATGCATTTGAGTTAAGTAATTTTGATAACAGTGGGTCCTCGGTAAATAAAGTTGAATCTACATTTAGTTCTTTTCATATTGGTGAATCTAATGATTACAATGATAGAATGTATAAGTATACTGAAGGAAATCACAGTGGAGCAAGTGAAAGATTTTGCAAAAACATGAAAGAGGTACACAAACTATATGAAGACATCAAAAAGCAAGAAGAGTTTGAAGCATTATTAGCCAGAAGGTTACCGAGAGGCAAAGGTAAGTATAAAGGAAAGTTACCTTTAAAATTTATTAACTATGATAGAATAGGACATATGGCTTCTAACTGTCCTGACAAAGAATCTAGTGAAAAGAGAGAATATCGAGATGACAGACAAAAAGACAACCAATACAGAGGACACCGAGACTTCAGAAGGAAAGATAGAAAGCCATGCCTAGTAGCTGATGAGGAATCCAACGATGATAAATCTGATGGGACTGATACAGAGGAAGTTGTTTATGTGGCTATCAAAGATGGATCAGATGAAGAAAGGTATGAAGAAAGAGCCCTAAAATTTCACATAAATAAAATTGATTCTTGGATCATAGATAGTGGATGCTCACATTACATGACAGGTGATAAACACAAGATTTTTAAATTAGAAGACTATGATGGAGGATATGTAAGATTTGGTAATGATGCACCATGTCCGGTGAAAGGTAAAGGATCTATATCACTTCTTGACAATGCTAAATGTGATGATGTATACTGGGTTGAAGGTTTGAAATACAATTTGTTGAGTGTAGCACAACTAAACAATACATTATATCGAATAGACTTCCAGAAGGGATGTGTCAATGTTCATGACAAACATGGAAAGCTGGCTGCTACCGGGACACAAACAAAAGGTAATACATTTCATTTTGACTCAACTCAGAACAATTGTCTGTATGCTAAACTAGAAGATACTTGGTTATGGCATAAAAGATTTTGTCATGTAAATTTTGATAACCTGATCAAAATAAGTAAGAACCACCGAGTAAGAGGTCTACCGAGCCTGGAAAAACCAGAGAATGCAATATGTCGAGGATGCCAGATGGGTAAGATGACAAAGTCAAGCTTTACAAGTAAGTCCTACAATTCTAAAGGAATTTTAGATCTAGTGTACACTGATCTTTGTGGACCTATGAAAGTTCAAAGTTATTATGGAGATAAATACTTCATATTATTTGTGGATGATTACTCAAGAATGATGTCAGTTATGTTTTTAAAAGAAAAATCAGAAGCCTTTCAAATGTTCAAATAGTATAAGGCTAGAGTTGAAAAAGAAACAGGAAGACAATTGAAATGTCTAAGATCGGATAGAGGAGGAGAATTCAATTATGATGAATTTAACCTATTTTGCAATGATCATGGTATAAAGAGACAAGTGTATGCACCGAGAACACCTCAGCAAAATGGAATAGCTGAAAGAAGAAACAGATCAATTGTAGATTGTGCCAGAACCTTGATGATAGAAAAGAGGGTACCTCAAACATTTTGGAGAGAAGCAATCAACACTGCAGTTTACACCCTGAACCAAGTACAACTGAAGAAAGGAACTTTGAAGACACCATATGAAATTTGGTATGATAAGAAACCCAATGTAAGTTATTTTAAAATATTTGGAAGTAGATGTTATGTTCACAAAGATAATGGAAATGGAAAGTTTGATCAGAAAAGTGAGGAAGGAACATTTCTTGGTTATTCTTCTAGAAGTAAAGCATTGAAATGTCTGATCAAATCATCTAACAAAATAGTAAAAAGTGCAAATGTGAAAATTGATGAATTTGCAAAAAGAAATGATGAAGGAAATTCCAAAGAACTAGAAAATTATGAAGAATTTGTTTATGTTCAACCGAGAAATCCTATCGAGAAAGTTGATGAAGAAAATGAAGAAAATACTTAGTTACCGAGTGATGAAGAAGATCAAACAAAGCATACCGAGCCCATATTAGCCAAGTATGTCAAAAGAAATCATGCATCAAGTCAGATTATAGGAGATAAGGATGATCCAGTGATGACAAGGAACAAATTGAGATAAAACACATGTCTGATATCTGAATTTGAACCGAGGATAGTAAAAGAGGCATTTAGTAATGAAGATTGGATAAATGCTATGACAGAAGAAATTGAAAAAATCGAGAAGAATGAAACATGGACACTGCTCCCAAAACCAAAAGAGAAAAATGTAATTGATAGAAAGTGGATTTTCAGAAACAAGCTAAATGAAAAAGGAGAGGTCATTTGGAATAAAGCAAGAGTAGTTTGCAAAGGATATGCTCAAGAAGAAGGAATTGATTATGGTGAGACTTTTGCACCCGCAACAAGACTTGAAGGAGTGAGAACATTGTTGGCATATGTTGCTTACAAAAAATTCAAGGTATATCAAATGGATGTTAAATCTACATTTTTGAATGGTATACTAGAAGAGGAAGTTTATATTGAACAACCTGAAGGATTTATTGAAGACAAGAATAAAGATCAGGTATGTTACCTGAACAAAGCATTATATGGTTTAAAGCAAGCACCTAGAGCATGGTATGAAAGACTGCACTCTTATTTGATCAAGATTGGATTTATAAGGACAAGTGAAAACAACATGTATATGAAAAATGATGAAAACAATGGTATACTACTTTCAGCCATATTTGTTGATGATATTATTTTTTGTGGTAATGACTCCTTATGCAAGAACTTTGGAAATGAAATGTGCAAAGAATTTGAGATGTCATTAATCGGTGAAATAAAGTATTTTATAGGTTTGCAAATACTACAAATGAAAAATGAGATTTTCATTACTCAATCCAAGTATATAAAGGAAATCTTGAAGAAATTTGGAATGAAGGATTCTAAACCTGTAAGTACTCCTATGACTACCAATTGTAAACTATTAAAGAGTGATGAATTTGCATCTGTTGATGAGACACTTTACCGATCTATGATTGGAAAGCTGCAATATGTGGTTCACAATAGGCCAGATATAACACATGCAGTAGGTATAGTTGCAAGATTTTCTGCAGATCCCAAAGAAACTCATTTGACAACAATCAAGAGAATTTTCAGATAACTGAGAGGCACTGAAGATTATGGCTTAGTGTAACAAAAGAGAAATGTTTTTGACTTAAAAGTCTATACTAATACTGATTGGGCAGGAAACATTGATGACAGGAAAAGCACAAGCGGTGTAGCTTTCTTTTTGGGAGATAGACTAGTAAGTTGGCTTAGCAAGAAACAAGGATGCATTTCACAGTCAACAACTGAAGCTGAATATGTTGCTGCAACATTGAATTGTACCAATATAGCATGGATCAAACAACTGTTGGAAGGTATGAATGAGAAAGTTACTGAGCCAGTAACTATATTCTATGATAATACTAGTGCCATTAACATTTCAAAGAATCTGGTAATGCACTCTAAGACAAAGCATATCTCCATAAAGTATCATTATCTCAGAGAAGAAGTTTAAGAGAAGAAAGTTGTGCTGGAATATATCAGTTCAAAGGAACAAATAGCAGATATTTTCACAAAGCCATTGCCACGGAACACTTTTGAGTATCTTAGAAGTCAGTTAGGGGTCCTACCCCTATCTAGTACTCACTGGCAGAGTTCGGTGAAAGCATCAATTCTATGAATCTAAAGGATAACTATTTATGAGTTGATGCTGCTTTACACACTTTAGGAGGTTCCCTAAAGTTGTACAATAAAAAGTGATTGAAGACAAAGATGCTCTGACCATGAATGGGACTGCAAGGAAATTACTTCACAAAGGAAGAAATCATGAATTAGTTTTTCTTTTTGGCATTGTTGTCAAAGGGGGAGAAGACTAATTTATAAGAAACTAACAGAAGAAGCAAGGAGAAGACTAATGACAGGTGGAGAATTCCAGAAAATTTTAGAGAAGTTTAAACAACAATCTGAATCTGAATGAATTGAAATAAATCATGTTGGTATTGCCATTAAAGTTGGTTTTGCCATCAATGCCAAAGGGGAAGATTGTTAGCGTTTTCACTAAAGGAGATTGTTAGCATCTTAGTAAGTTTGTTGGTATGAGGATATTGAGAAGGTTGTTGGAGATTGTTGATATAATTGAGAAAGGATGTTTACTATCTTAATAATATTATTTTGTCATTGATGTCAAGCAATTGATTTTTTGATTCAGTATGATGTTGCCATATCTTAATGAGTATGTTTTTATAAGTATAAAGATGTCGGTAAGAGACATAGAATGAATGTGAAAATAAAAGGGGAATAATAAGTTATTCAATGGGCAACTATTACCGAGTTAGACAGTAATGAGATTATGTTGTTTTGATTGTTTTGATATCCTATATGTGAGTATTCAAAGACTGAACAAAAAGGAGAAATGATTTCAAGCTATAGAATTAGTTAAGGCTTGATACTATTCTATGTTACCAAGCAAGATGCTAGTTGGCAAACCCTAAGGTTATCACTATTGGTTAAAGAAGGCATAATATCTACCGAGTGAAGTTCAGTATTGATCGAGTAACAACCAAGTAATAATAGAATGCATTGGATGGATAAATACATTATTAAATGTAGAATACCAATGAACTGGAGTTGATAAGATGATTGGTATGTCATGCAAGAAGTTTGTTGAGGATCTACGACATCGAAAATACAAGAGATAAGATCTACAACGCAGCTTGAATGACCATAACCTATCACAAGTTCCAAGGCAAGGTAAAACGTTTTCAGATCGAAGGATACAATGAACCTAGTCACGTTTTAAGATCTAATGGCTAAGATTGATGATGGGAAATGTGATCAAGGAGATTAAGTGGTTATGTATTGTTCATAAATATGAAACTGTTGATGAACAATGCATGCGGGAAAAATAGAAGAAAAGTGACATGACAGTAGTGATCACCGAGCACAGAAGATTGAAGATCTGATTGAAGAACAGATTGAGAAGCCCAACAAGAAGCAAGATAAGTCTTATGCCAAGATTGTTTTGAGCATATAGAATCTGCTTTAGCATTTTAGATGTGAAGTTGAAGATATATTTTATTACTGTTATTTATTTTGTAAGTGATAGGAAATCTCTTAACCGAGTGGACTTAACAGTCTTATTTGTAAACCCTCTAGCAAGGTAACATTCTAAATGAGTGTTTGAAATGCTTTGACAAGGTCACTTCTAACAAAGTGCAAGACTCTAACAAGTCTGAGGGAAATACCTTAACCAGGACACATCTAGCATTGCATTTTTATAATCTGTAACTGGATTAGCTTTTAACCGAGCATACTCTAGAAGGGTATATTTCTTAGTGGGTCCGAAATCCCGCAGTGGTTTTTCCCTATTTGGGTTTCCACATTAAATCTGGTGTTAAATGTGTTGTGATGTTTTAAGTGTATCGATTTATGAGTATTGAATGATTTACAGTCATAGTTGCATATCAGTAAAGGCCACCGAGGTTGAATCTGGTGAATATATTGTATAGTGAAGTTTTTATGATTCACCCCCCCTCTCATCTTAACGAACAATTGGTATCAGAGGTTTGGACTCTGGAAGAAAAGTTTAAAGGTACTTGAGGCAAGATTCAAAGATGTATAAAGGGATGCACCAAAGCTGAACAAGTCAAGTTTCTCCACATGGCAGAAAAGGATGAAGCTGCATTTATCAGGAATTGGAGAATATGCAACATATTATCTAGAGAATGATTACATAGCACCTAGCACCAACCCGATGACAATGGAAGAAATAAAGGCAAAGAAAGAACATATTCAAGCTATGATTGAATTAACATCTGCATTAACTGACTTAGAGTTTAATGATCTATAAGGCTGCAATGATGCCAAAGCGATGTGGACCAAGCTTATATCTGTGTATGGTGGTGATGAACATGTTCAGAGAGCAAAAGTAGAAAGTCTAAGAGGTCAACTTGAATCCATGAGAATGAATAAAGGTGAGAACATAACCCAATACAATACAAGATTAAAGGAAACTGTCAATCAAATCAAAGGAGCAGGAGGAACTATTGAAGAAAAGGATGTAACAAGTAAGTTGCTTAGAACACTTCTACCTGCTTATGCTATTTGAGTGTCTGCAATCAATGAATTAAGGCCTGTGCCAAACATGCCGGTCTATTTGGATGCTACTATTGGTAAGCTACATGCATTTGAGTTAAGTAATTTTGATAACAGTGGGTCCTCGGTAAATAAAGTTGAATTTGCATTCAGTTCTTTTCATATTGGTGAATATGATGATTACAATGATAGAATGTATAAGTATACTGAAGGCAATCACAGTGGAGAAAGTGAAAGATTTCGCAAAAACATGAAAAAGGTACACAAACTATATGAAGAAATCAAAAAGCAAGAAGAGTTTGAAGCATTATTAGCCAGAAGGTTACCGAGAGGCAAAGGTAAGTATAAAGGAAATTTACCTTTAAAATGTTTTAACTATGATAGAATAGGATATATGGCTTCTAACTGTCTCGACAAAGAATCTAGTGAAAAGAGAGAATACCGAGATGATAGACAGAAAGACAACCAATACAGAGGACACCGAGACTTCAGAAGGAAAGATAGAAAGACATGCCTAGTAGCTGATGAGGAATCCAACGATGATAAATCTGATGGGATTGATACAGAGGAAGTTGTTTATGTGGCTATCAATGATGGATCAGATGAAGAAAGGTATGAAGAAAAAGCCCTAATATCTCACATAAATAAAAATTATTCTTGGATCATAGATAGTGGATGCTCACATCACATGACAGGTGATAAACACAAGTTTGTTAAATTAGAAGACTATGATGGAGGATATGTAAGATTTGGTAATGATGCACCATGTCCGGTGAAAGGTAAAGGATCTATATCACTTCTTGACAATGCTAAATGTGATGATGTATACTGGGTTGAAGGTTTGAAATACAATTTTTTGAGTGTAGCACAACTAAACAATACAGTATATCGAATAGACTTCCAGAAGGGATGTGTCAAAGTTCATGACAAACATGGAAAGCTAGTTGCTACCAGGACACAAACAAAAGGTAATACATTTCATTTTGACTCAACTCAGAACAATTGTCTGTATGCTAAACTAGAAGATACTTGGTTATGGCATAAAAGATTTTGTCATGTAAATTTTGATAACCTGATCAAAATAAGTAAGAACCACCGAGTAAGAGGTCTACCGAGCCTGGAAAAACCAGAGAATGCAATATGTCGAGGATGCCAGATGGGTAAGATGACAAAGTCAAGCTTTACAAGTAAGTCCTACACTTCTAAAGGAATTTTTGATCTAGTGCATACTGATCTTTGTGGTCCTATGAAAGTTCAAAGTTTTTATGGAGATAAATACTTCATATTATTTGTGGATGAGTACTCAAGAATGATGTCAGTTATGTTTTTAAAAGAAAAATCAGAAGCCTTTCAAATGTTCAAATAGTATAAGGCTAGAGTTGAAAAAGAAACAGGAAGACAGTTGAAATGTCTAAGATCTGAGAGAGGAGGAGAATTCATTTCTGATGAATTTAACCTATTTTGCAATGATCATGGTATAAAGAAACAAGTGTCTGCACCGAGAGCACCTCAACAAAATGGAATAGCTGAAAGAAGAAACAGATCAATTGTAGATTGTGCCAGAACCCTGATTATAGAAAAGAGGGTACCTCAAACATTTTGGAGAGAAGCAATCACCACTACAGTTTACACCCTGGACCGAGTACAACTGAAGAAAGGAACTTTGAAGACACCATATGAAATCTGGTATGATAAGAAACCCTATGTAATTTATTTTAATATATTTGGAAGTAGATGTTATGTTCACAAAGATGATGGAAATGGAAAGTTTGATCAGAAAAGCAAGGAAGGAACATTTCTTGGCTATTCTTCTAGAAGTAAAGCATTTAAATGTCTGATCAAATCATCTAACAAAATAGTAGAAAGTGCAAATGTGAAAATTGATGAATTTGCAGAAAGAGATGATGAAGGAAATTCCAAAGAACCAGAAACTTATGAAGAATTTGTTTATGTTCAACCGAGAAATCCTATCGAGAAAGTTGATGAAGAAAATGAAGAAAATACTCAGTTACCGAGTGATGAATAAGATCAAATAGAGCATACCGAGCCCATATTAGCCAAGTATGTCAAAACAAATCATGCATCAAGTCAGATTATAGGAGATAAGGATGATCCAGTGATGGCAAGGAACAAACTGAGACAAAACAGATGTCTGATATTTGAATTTGAACTGAGGATAGTAAAAGACGCATTTAGTAATGAAGATTGGATAAATGCTATGACAGAAGAAATTGAACAAATCGAGAAGAACGAAACATGGACACTACTCCCAAGACCAAAAGAGGAAAAAGTAATCGGTACAAAGTGGATTTTCAGAAACAAGCTAAATGAAAAAGGAGAGGTCATTCAGAATAAAGGAAGAGTAGTTTGCAAAGGATATGCTCAAGAAGAAGGAATTGATTATGGTGAGACTTTTGCACCCATGGGAAGACTTGAAGGAGTGAGAACATTGTTGGCATATGCTGCTTACAAAAATTTCAAGGTATATCAAATGGATGTTAAATCTACATTTTTGAATAGTATACTAGAAGAAGAAGTCTATATTGAACAACCTGAAGGATTTATTGAAGACAAGAATAAATATCAGGTATGTAAGCTGAACAAAGCATTATATGGTTTAAAGCAAGCACCTAGAGCATGGTATGAAAGACTGCACTCTTATTTGATCAAGATTGGATTTATAAGGACAAGTGAAAACAACATGTATATGAAAAATGATGAAAACAATGGTATACCACTTTCAGCCATATTTGTTGATGATATTATTTTTGTGGTAATGACTCCTTATGCAAGAACTTTGGAAATGAAATGTGCAAAGAATTTGAGATGTCATTAATCGGTGAAATAAAGGATTTTATAGGTTTGCAGATACTACAAATGAAAAATGATATTTGCATTACTCAATCCAAGTATATAAAGGAAATCTTGAAGAAATTTGGAATGGAGGATTCTAAACCTTTAAGTACTTTGATGAATACCAATTGTAAACTATCAAAGAGTGATGAATCTGCATCTGTTGATGAGACACTTTACCGATCTATGATTGGAAAGCTGCAATATGTGGTTCACAATAGGCCAGATATAGCACATGCAATAGGTATAGTTGCAAGATTTTCTGCAAATCCCAAAGAAACTCATTTGACAACAATCAAGAGAATTTTCAGATACCTGAGAGGCATTGAAGATTATGGCTTAGTGTATCAAAAGAGAAATGTTTTTGATTTAAAAGTCTATACTGATGCTGATTGGGCAGGAACCATTGATGACAAGAAAAGCACAAGCAGTGGAGCTTTCTTTTTTGGAGATAGACTAGTAAGTTGGCTTAGCAAGAAACAAGGATGCATTTCACAGTCAACAGCTAAAGCTGAATATGTCGCTGCAACATTGAATTGTACCAATATAACATGGATTAAACAACTGTTGGAAGTTATGAATGAGAAAGTTACCGAGCCAGTAACTATATTCTGTGATAATACTAGTGCCATTAACATTTCAAAGAATCCGGTAATGCACTCTAAGACAATATAAAGTATCATTATCTTAGAGAAGAAGTTCAAGAGAAGAAAGTTGTGCTAGAATATATCAGTTCAAAGGAACAAATAGCAAATATTTTCACAAAGCCATTGCCAAGGGACACTTTTGAGTATCTCAAAAGTCAGTTAGGGGTCCTACCCCTATCTAGTACTCACTGGCAGAGTTTGGTGAAAGCATCAATTCTATGAATCTAAAGGATAACTATTTATGAGTTGATGCTGCTTTACACACTTTAGGAGTTTGCCTAAAGTTGTACAAGAAAAAGTGATTGAAGACAAAGATGCTCTGACCGTGAATGGGACCGCAAGGAAATTAATTCACAAAGGAAGAAATCATGAATTAGTTTTTCTTTTTGGCATTGTTGTCAAAGGGGGAGAAGATTAATTTATAAGAAACTAACAGAAGAAGTTAGGAGAAGACTAATGACTGGGGGAGAATTTCAGAAAATTTCAGAGAAGTTTAAACAACAATCCGAATCCGAATGAATTGAAATAAATCATGTTGGTATTGCCATTAAAGTTGGTTTTGCCATCAATGCCAAAGGAGGAGATTGTTAGCATTTTCACAAAAGGAGATTGTTAGCATCTCAGTAAGTTTGTTGGTATGAGGATATTGAGAAGGTTGTTGGAGATTGTTGATATAATTGAGAAAGGATGTTTACTATCTTAATAATATTATTTTGTCATTGATGTCAAGCAATTGATTTTCTGATTCAGTATGATGTTGCCATATCTTAATGAGTATGTTTTTATAAGTATAAATATGTCGGTAAGAGACACATAATGAATGTGAAAATAAAAGGGGAATAATAAGTTATTCAATGGGCAACTATTACCGAATTAGACAGTAATGAGATTATGTTGTTTTGATATCCTATATGTGAGTATTCAAAGACTGAACAAAAAGGAGAAAAGATTTCAAGCTATAGAATTATTTAAGGCTTGATACTGTTCTATGTTACTGAGCAAGATGGTAGTCGGTAATCCCTAAGGTTATCACTATCGGTTAAAGAAGGTAGAATATCTACCGAGTGAAGTTTAGTATTTATCGAGTAACAACCGAGTAATAACAAAATGCATTGGATGGATAAATACATTATTAAATGTAGAATACCAATGAACTGGAGTTGATTAGATGAGTGGTATGTTGTGCAAGAAGTTTGTTGAGGATCTACGACATTGAAAATACAAGAGATAAGATCTACAACGCAGATTGAACGGCCATAACCTAGCACAAGTTCCAAGACAAGGTAAAACATTTTTAGATCGAAGGATACAATGAACCTAGTCATGTTTTAAGATCTGATGGCTAAGATTGATGATGGGAAATGTGATCAAGGAGATTAAGCGGTTAGGTAGTGTTCATAAATAAGAAACTGTTGATGAACAATGCATGCAGGCAAAATAGAAGAAAAGTGACACGACAGTAGTGATCATCAAGCACAGAAGATTGAAGATCTGTTTGAAGAACAGGTTGAGAAGCCTAGCAAGAAGCAAGATAAGTCTTATGACAAGATTGTTTTGAGCATATAGAATCTGCTTTAGTATTTTAGATGTGAAGTTGCAGATATATTTTATTACTGTTATTTATTTTGTAAGTGATAGGAAATCTCTTAACCGAGTGGACTTAACAGTCTTATTTGTAAACCCTCTAGCAAGGTAACATTTCTAAATGAGTGTTTGAAATGCTTTGATAAGGTCACTTCTAACAAAGTGCAAGACTCTAACAAGTCTGAGGGAAATCCCTTAACCGGGTCACATCTAGCAATGTGTTTTTGTAATCTATAACTGGATTAGCTTTTAACCGAGCATACTCTAGAAGGGTATATTTCTTAGTGGGTCTGAAATCCCACAATGGTTTTTCCCTATTTGGGTTTCCAAGTTAAATATGGTGTTAAATGTGTTGTGATGTTTTAAGTGTATCTGTTTATGAGTATTGAATGATTTACAGTCATAGCTGCATATCAGTAAAAGCCACTGAGGTTGAATCTGGTGAATATATTGTATAGTGAAGTTTTTATGATTCACCCCCCCTCTCATCTTAACTAACAAACACATGAATGAGTAGTTTGGTAAATCTGCTTTAAGTGATTGATTGAGTAGGTACTGGTACTGGTTATGAACTATTTTTGAGAAGTGTTTTCAGATTGGTGAAAGATTGCAGTTTATTGTTATCATTGATTCACCCCCCTCTTAGTAATAACCAGATCCTCAGAATAACAGATCAAACCACTTCCTACATAATCTTGAGAGAGAAATGCATGCAAAATTATATAATAACTATGATGCAAAGGACAATGCCACAATACAAGATTAAACAAGATATACCCTAGGAAGGCGCTCAAAATGAAAAAAATCAGCCTCCAAAGTCTCCACATATACTTTTGAAACATCAATATCCTCTAATGGATTCTCCATATGTCCAAGCATAATGGATAACCATGCAACCACACATCCCATATCATGCTTTACGTATGAACTTTACAAGAGAGTCCACTACAAATAACAACATGCTCAACCAACCAATAAGCCAACAAGCCAACTAGTTAATCCCAACTATTGACCATGTTTTTTCTTTTATAGAGGCAAGCTCACACACAACGATCAATTGGTATTAGCAAAATCATGTGTCCCAGTACCATGAGAACCCCCAACATTTATTTTTTGGTACTATGTGTAATATTAAAAATTATATACCATTACAATTTGATCCTATATTTTGGTGTTCATATTAAAAATTATATTATATTTGTGCTAGTTTTGGTGTTCATTTCATAGTGTTTCCTTAGGTTCATTTTATCTACTGCATAGCCTCCCTTTCATGGTTCCTATGCCTTATTTTGTGACCCTCTTTATTATTCTTGTGATTTTATAGTGTCTTATCATTTTAGAGCTCAAATTATTTGGACACTAGTACAACATGTGGATGTCTGTGAGACATGCTAGCATCCTGCAATTTTTGTTTGTTTGTTTTTATAATGAGAATTTCACAACTTGTCACCTTCCTATTTAGTTGTGAGAATTTATAATGAATCCAAACAACTTGTCGATCTCTTCCCAATCTATCTTGTATTTTGAACATCTCTCTCTCTCTCTCTCTCTCTCAAACTATAGTGCCTCTTCCTGATTCGTCTTTCCTTTTTGTGCATCATTAGAGTATATTGGCATAGCTTAGACTATTTTTATGATGCTTTGACTAGATGTTTATTGATTTATCTATGTTTTAGAATGGATATTCGACATATTATATTGTGCTAGCATCATGATTACATGTGGATGATGACATTTCTAGACTATTATGATGATGGATTACTCTTTGATGTTTGATATGTGTGTATCACGTTTTCTCTATGTTAGTTTGATGGTATCTTATGATGTACCAACCCTATTTCATGATTATGATTCTATGTGATGTCTTGATGTTTTATTGTGTGTCTGTCTGTGTGAGTAGAGACGATTTTATATCTCATTGCGAGCATGATATGCCATGACGATTCTCTTTCACTTGTCTGTTTATTTCATGTTTCATATATTATTGTATATGTTGTTGTATACGTGTTGGTGGTGACAGGTTTGTAGGTAGCAGACATCGACTCCACTTGGCTTCACAGGTCTGAGCGTGTCTTATCCCAATGGCAAGTTGATTGGAGTTGACATAATATCCCACCCTATAGTCTAGGTTTAAGTTGATTACCCTTGTTAGTTTAGAGTCTAGGCACAAGTCGTGGTTAGTGTGTAATGCTTTCTTGGTTTATTCTTTGGTGGTTTGCTTGATGTAGTATGGTAATTATTTAATTGGTTATTTATTAATTAAGTAATTGATTAAATTGATTTATATAGTTTAATAATGTTAAATTAAATTAATAGATTAATATGGGTTACAATAATAAATTATATATATAGTTGGTATAAATATTTAAATAATAATGCGTTATTATTATTATTATGGATTCCTTAGTTTTATATTTTAATCAATGATTTAATATCACCTAGGTTATCAAGGATTATTTATTGGTATTTGAGAGTAATTATTATTTGTTAATTATTGGTGGTATTTATTCATACCTCTTGATTATTTGATTGAATGGACTTTTATAATTATTTTTGCCCATGATTTTATGAGTTGTTTATATTATTATTCTCTTTTTACTCTTTTGGGTTATTTGGTAGATTCTTTCTACCTATCTTATTATTCTATTGGTTATTTTATTGGGTAAGTTAATTAAAAAGTATTTTATTATTCTTACCTCGGTTTATGTGAAAGATTGGTAAGAAATATATTATTTTATAATATTCTGATTGGCTGATATTTTTATAGTTTATGCTTTGATTTTCTATTTATTGGTTTTCCTGTGTATTTTGTCGGGTTAGCTTTTTTGGGTATTTTTTTGCAAGTTTGGATTTTGGCTGAGGATTTTGAGATTGGAGATTTCTTGGCTTACTTGGATTGTGCATTGCGCTTCTTCCAATTTTCTTTTCCATTACTTCTATTATCCAAGTTGGAGAAATATTCTTCTAGTGTATTTCATTTTCAGAAAGATTGTTTGCAATTGTTTTTTAGGAAAGATTGTCTTTAGGGTTGTTTGGGAGAAAAATATTTACTTTACTTAGTTTTGGATAGTTAATATTTCATAGAATGATTATAGTATATAGTTTATAATATAGTTTGGAGAAATAAATAATTATCTGTATATTTTGATTGCCATGAATGACGGACTCTCATTTGCTGTGTCTGTGCATTTTGGTTCTTTGGATATGAATTCTTGTTAGGTTTGAAGGTTAGGTTTTGGTTCCTAGAAGCTATCTGGTTTCCTGGTTTGCTGTGAGATTTTCTTTTGGTCCTTTGTGAGTTTTCATGGCTGGACTTTGTCTGGAATTCTTACTTCAGAGTTGAATCTTGTCTTTAAGAGGTTTTTGTGAGTTTAGAATTTGTGCTCCTTAGTTTCTTATTGGATTTGCGTCTCTTTTAATTGCATTTTTGAGACTAAAACTTATTTGTTTGATTTTATTTTCCAAGTCGCAATTTTATCTTTTCGTTTATGAGTTTTTGGTTTCTGAGTCATATGCGCTAAAACAATAATTATATGCGCTAAAGATTTGATCATATGCACCGTTTTGTGTGTTGTATGGATCGTTTGGTGTGCTGTATGGGTCATTCTGTATGTTATATGCGTCATTTCACATGTCTTATGCACTAACTAATTAGGTGTATGGACTAAAAGGTTAAGCAAAAGCGCTAGACTGTTAAGCATATGCACTAATCTATAGGGTAAATGCGCTAGTCTGTCTGTTGAGTCAGTTTGCCAGTTTAAGTGATTTTTCCAGATTTTTGTTCTTGTTTTCTGGTATCCAGAGGCTGTTTTTGATGCCTGGATGTGCCAGTCATAATTTAAGGTACGATTTATGTTCTTTTGGCCTTTTGATTTGTATTTGTGAGATTCTTGTAAGCCGAGCTCTTGATTGAATTATTTACGTTAGTTCTTGATTGTGCATTGGTTAAGCCCACAATCTTGTTGAGTTATTTTCATGATGAGTGTTTTATCCTAAGGTCTAGGTGCATGCAAAGGGGAGAGTGAGCTTCTTAGTGAGTGATAGGGATCACATGGAGTGGGCTGCCAGGTGTACCCGGGGTCTAGATCACTGTGTATCTCACAAGAAGTTTTCCTTGTAAACAAGTGATAACCTAATTAAAATACCTGGTTTGGGTAGATTAGTTAATCTTAATATGATAATAAAATATGTTGGCCCCCTTTGCCTTGCCCTGCTGTAGAGGACCGGGATAGGACGTAGAGGACTGAGATAGGATTGGGAAGGCCTTGGCAACCCAGGTAAGGTAATCTTCCTCACTTCATAAAGGGAGATGGCTCCAGATGTGCGTTGGGATAACCAGGACCAGTGCCCATGTACCCACATGTTGCATGTGATGACACTCTTTTCCCTACATGTAGGTCCTAGTACCTTGAGATTCTTTGGTGTGTCGCCTCTGGAGGTTTGTGTTGATGTTCTTATTGGTTTTTATGATTTTTCATTTCTTGTTTCTTGTGTTTGTTGTGTTGACCTCTTCTTTTGGTTGTTAGGTGTCATCCTAGATCTAGAGTATGAGTGGGATCTTGTGTCATCTCCTAGCACGGGAGGGGGGCGAGAGGGGCGATGGTTCCTTTGGTTCCACATGGTCGACTATGATCCTTGTTATGAAGGACATTGTATTCATATATGCTGTAATAGTATGTTAGGAGAATTAATGATGTAACTTATGATATTGGTTCATTCATGGAAATTGATTTATGATATGCTTATAGTCTTATGAGGTGGTGGAAATATGAAAGATTATCTTATGATTAGATATAATGGTTAGAAATGCTCTTGTAGGTAGGAAATGGAAGAGGGTTAAATACATTTGGATTTGGTTTATAAAATGAACTTAAAGTGAATGGTTAATGCTTGCATGGTAGATGATTGTATTCATATTAAGGTTAGTAAATGATCATATATGCATGGGAAGGATAAATGACGTTAGAATTAATGTGCATTAGCTCATTGGTAATAAATGTGTGATCATGCTTATGATGTTATGTTATTGCTTATGGATAGGCTAGGTGATGTCGTTGAGATGCTCTAGGGAATGGTGGATGTTAAGTTGTGTTTTATTTCCGCTTGCGTATCATATTGGTGATTATGTTCATGATGGCATAAGGTGTTATTTGATTAATGGATGTTCATTGTACATGAGTTTTTATTTGTGTTAGTGACATTAGTAGATGTTTAAAAAAATATATCTCTATTTGCATGTTAGTTAGTGTTTTTCTCTAGGGTATTTTGGCGGGCATTACACAAACTATCGAACAGATCTCTTAATTTTTATTCTTTTTGTAAGCACATTGACATCTTACAACATTCTTCTTGTGACTCTCTTATTCTCTTGTCTTCATCAATCCTCCACAGGTGATATTATTCTTATTTTCCTTATTCTTTTTTTCTTCATTTAATTATTATTACAATATTTATTTCTTATAGTCTCACTGACCACCTTGAGATCCTCACATCCCTTTTACTTTTCATTCTAGTTTTCACTTTTGTACTTGCACTTGCTTAAGTCTCAACATTCTCTAACACACTTTGTATAGGATCACACACACATTGTTTCATTTTTTCCATCTTGTCTATTGTGGAGGTAGAAATAATAAAGTAGGGATTTGAACTCAAGGAAAACACTCAAATATCCCCAAATATTTTCTCTTCTTTATGGGTGGTAGTATTTTGAGAGCACTCAACCACACAAAGGTTTTGCAAATGCTTTCTTTTTTGTTAATTTATTTTCACTTTTTTATTAAAATCATGTAAATCTTATTATTTAACATATTTCTTTATCCCCTGGATCCTCTTGATCCTACTTCTAATGATGTTTCTAATAGTAGTATTGCTTGGATAGTTGTTTGTCGGAGGTGAAAAAAGGTAATTCTTCCCCCCCCTTGCAAACTCTTCCTCAAGTTGGTGAAATTTCTTCGCACTCTTGAGTTGGGTTCCTAGCTATTCTACTAGTCTGCTATTAAAGGTTTGTTTGGCCTTTGTTTTGTTAACAATGGTCTTGTGACAATAGTTAATGACCTGTTCGACCTGAGTTTGTATAGGGTCAACACCCTTGTTTTGCTGCCTATTTTTTATAGCTGCCTACAGGTTGTTTGTATACAGGGTTAACACCCTTGTTTTGTTGCTTTAATTATCAAAAATATATTTCTTTATTTATTCTATTATCTAGTATTTGTTCATATGTTCCCTTATTTAGTTGCATATATTTGGCAAACCAATTAAGATGGATTTATACATTTTCTAGAAGCACTTTGATATTATGGACTATGCAAATGACAATACTATGTGTGATGTCCATGTGAAAAGTTGACATCTTAGATAACGATTTTCTCTACAGGCACCATGTTCTTCTTTCTACGCTCTTTTTAGTTTTGCAATTATTTTTTACAATTTTCTTTTCAACATTCAATAGAAAACATTTTATTTAATTTCAAATTTACACCAAGTTTTTCTAATATTAAATATTTTCCAACATGCAGTCCACACAAAAATTATTTAACTAAATTCACATACAACTTTACAAGTGAAAGGCAAAACACATCTCTAAAGATGCAACGTAAGTAAATATTTATTTTATATAATTAAACTAATTTCTTCTCTTGTAAAGTTTATAACACCTTTTATCCCAAAATTATTGATGGTTAGTAACTTTAAGAACCCATGAATATAGTACACCTCAATCATTTTAATGATCAATCTATGGAATACTTCAATTAAAAAATATAAAAAAGAAATAAAAAGTACCACTATTTAATGTCTTGTATTGAGACCACTATTTGTGGTGCTTTGGAAAAGTACGAGAGTGAAGACCCACTTGAAGTGTGATGTGGAATAATCATATGTTGTTATCCTTTCCTTCCTCATCTCCCTCCCTCCATCTCCATCACATGCGTTTTATAGTAGTTATAGTATACCTATTGCCCCTAAATGCGTCTCCCTCTATCCATCTCAATCAATAAGTCTTCTAGTGGTTTAATCAAAATAAATATATTTTTTGTATACTCAAAGAATTCAATTGATGGGTTGACTTGACTTCTCGAGACTTTAGGTTAAATTATAAGACATGTTTCAATCTTAATTTCTTTATATTTATAGTATTCTTATAAACAACGATCTCATGCACTTCCAATAAAAAATGTATTCTTTAAAAAATAACTAAGGTTCGATGGTTTGATCAAGTATATACCTATATGAATAGATGCCTACCCTATTTAGGTGGATTACTATCTCAAGACTCTATGTGATCAAATATATACTTATATGAATAAATGCCTACCCTATTTAGATGGATTGCTATCTCAAAACTCGAATGATTTGACCAAGTATATACCTATATGAATAGATACCTACCCTATTTAAATAGAAACTTATATGGCTGGATTCTTGCCCCAAACTTGATTCTACCCAATTGCTCTCAGGAGGAAACTCAATGTCTGGATGTCTAGAAAGCTAGGCTTCAACATATTATAAAATTTTCAAAACTGACCACTGTCAAAGATAACGTTTTGCGGGGTTCAACGAATGCAGTATAAACTAGATCCTTGGCTTAAATCCACAGACTTCGCAAAAGATAACTCCAGCCGCAAGCAATTCCTTTAAGCAGGATAAATACCTCGGCCCATGAAAACCCCCAGATTTTATAAACTCTAGGGACCACAAACAGGATTGAGGGCTACGATTAGGATGTGCAGAAACGGTGTCAATCGAGATGGGTGCGAGGGTAAAGCAAAACAAGATTGGAGACACCAACAGATCAACTAAGTGCTCAGATGCTTTTGACAGGAATTACGGAAGAGAATCTGGTAGTCGAGCATTTTAATTAATTTTGTGTTTTTTAAAATTTTATGTGACAATTTCAAATCTTTTTAAATTTTTACATCAGTTTAGGGGAAGTGTACCAGTAGCCTCTGTTATAACCAACTTTACACACCCACAAATTCTAAATGGTATGGATTGTGGCCATTTTTTTTTGGTTGTCTATAAGACTTTAGTGCTTATAGCTATTGTTCTTGCTTCTGGGTAGTAATGACACATGCTGTGGGATCTCTTACGCAGGCAAGGTCAAAAAGTATACTTAAAATAACCAGTTTTTATGCACAAACTATCCAGTAGTTGTGCACAAATACCCCATAGTCGTGCACAAATGGGCCAATTATGGAGCAAATAAGCTAAAAAGTGAGTAGCTATTGGTACATTTGAAATTTATTAATGATCTGATGGTAGGATCTATGACTGTTGCACGTGAGATGTAAAGAAGAGAGAAGACAAAACACAAGTTGATAACAGAGTTCACCAATTGGCTACATCTCTGGGTCCCTCCAATGGAGTGGCCGATCCTTGTTTCAGTTCCAGAAAATGGTTACAAAGCACCTCAATGGTTACAAAGACTCCTTATGTCTCCTCAGACAATAATGAATTACAAAAGTCCTTCTCCCACGTACAACAAACTCAAATTCAAGTTCCCAATGCACAGAGACGAACCATTCACTATCAAACTCTCCAAAATAATTTCTCTCACACTTCTTCAATCTCAATTCACTACCAAATTTCCTCCTCCAAACTCACAACATACCCCCCTTTTTTATACACATATTTTGCCAAATATGGTGTAAAACCATATGATTTTACAAATCACTCATATCTCCCAATTTTAACACTTAATCTTTTAAAATTATACTCAACCCTTAAAATTATTGGCTCTTATAATTTTGAGCCTTACAAAATAATTTATTTTGGGTTGGTATAAATTTATTACAATCGGGCTTGTTTGATTTAGTTCATAGTTGCAAATGAAGGAGGGTTCGGGTTTGCCCTAAGCCCTAAAATCTCGGCTTATCCTTAACATAAACAAAAAATCGTCAACATGTATCTTGAAATACTCGCATGGTATAGCGGTAGGGAGTGGTGGCCCGTAACTATGGGGTCATCAGTTCAAACCACCGACCCTCCATAATATTTTATGGGGCATTTAACAGTCTTTAAATAGAAGCAGAGCAACGCACCTGGATCAATTAATGAGATTTTAGTTATCATTTTTTTGCTTTCTTTATAGTTAGTAACTGGGGGGTTGGGTGCACAAGAAGTGCATGGTTATTGGAACATGGGCATTAACTGGTGCTCTTCCCCTACTTGTTAAGTCTGCTACTTATAACTAAGATTTCAATTCCATGTTATCAAATATGACGCCACATCATCATGCTTTTGGTTGAGGTGTCCAAAATGACCCCCAAAAAAATAGACCCATAATTGTGCACTAGATCTAGTTTTATTGTGTGTACTGATATAGAATCATATGATATGCTACTTTTTCGGTCTAAGGAATACATTTCATTCAATTATCAGTATTTATGAATCCATGATCAACTCTCACAACTTTAAAATCACAACTACTAATGCTTTAATAATAAAAATATTGGACATTAAATCAACAAATGCTATAACCTCTATTAAAACATGCTCAACTACTAGATTCTATCCTCTAATCGAGAGTCTCTGAGACATAAGAAATGGATTCTGAAGAATAGGAGCCATCAGTTGGGAGCCACAAACTAGGTAAGACAAGTAAAGAACTCCAGAGGTCTTTTGCTTTGTTAATGTGCTTTGATTTGGAAAGAGAAGAGGTTTGAACTCTTGTAAGAAGAGATTGAGATTTCAAAACAAGGATGGGAAACAAGGGCAAACAAGAATAGGTAATGTAAAAAAAGGCTTGGTGTAGGTGCAACTTAAAAAAATCCTGTGCTTTTTTCTAAATTTGCAAATTGATATCTTTATTAAACAAATAAATATCCAAAATAAGAAATAGATGTGCTAAAATTTTTTAGCATATAGACTTCTATTTTTTATTCATTGTTTTCTTTCAGCCAAAGTTTTGATATCAATGTTAAGTTTAGGAATGTAACACAAGAAAATATTAGCAAATGAAATGAACATGACTTAGAAAAACATAAATATATTTAATGAAAGCTTATTTCATTTAATCTAAATATGCATATCTAGCAATATGAAAATGACTATTTAATTCATTTTCTAACATAATTAGGAAATAAAAATATAAAATATTATATTGTTACGATTATGTACATTATTATTATAGTAATAACAATAGTATGGTTTGAACTCTTCCCTTCCCGCCTCACCTGGTCTTCCGCCTCTTGCCTTGGTTGCTACAATGGGATCTTCCTTCCTGTCTGGGGATCCCGCTCTGGTAGCCTCTCCTAGAGCTACTACGACACGTGAAACCCATGGGCTCGATGGCCTCGACTCTGGCTCATGGTGCAGCGACTGCTTCTAGTAAAAACATTGTGGATATTGCTCTTCCTGCGGGGAAACGTAGCTTCGCTCGTGTGGCTTGTTTTGCGGTTCCCTCCTCCATTGGTGTCCCTCCTCTCCCCTGTGCCAAGACATCTCTCATGATTGTTTGTGGGCAAGATGTGGTGGATAACATTGGATTTTATCAGCGTTGCGCCTTGGTGTGCAGATTTTTTGGGTTCTAGCCATCCCTACTGGATCTTCATTGTTGGGTAAGTGACTCGTGGAAACCCTTTGTTGCTTACACCATTGAACTATTTCCTTGTGCTAAGGGATTGTTTATTGCCTCCTTCACTTCCTCAGAGGATAGGGATTTGATTCTGGGTAAGGTGTGGACCTAGAACACTCACCTTCTCTTGATTAAACCCTGGAATACTGCTTTCAATCCTCTCATTGAACCACTATATTTGCGTCCAGTTTAGGTTTGCCTTCCGAACCTCCTACTTCATTTTTGGGACCAGTCGTGCTACAAGGCTATTGGAAACTCCATTGGTTGCTTCTTGATGGTGGATGAGAACACCTCCTCTATGGGCCACTCCACTTTTGCCTATATATTAGTTGATTTTGATGTTGCTTCACCACTCCCCGGTGATGTGGTCCTCATGGTTGGGGACCGACCTTGGACACAACCACTTGATTTCGAGGGCCTTCCCTTCCACTACCGAAAATGCTTCGCCACTGGCCACTTGGCCTTGAACTACTCATTTTCTCGTCGATGAGGGGTTCCCACTTGGTGGAAGGATGCTACTCTGGACCATCTAACGGTCTATGCTTTAGAGGGACTTCTTGACGATATGGGTGTTGCCCAGCCTGATTTGCTATCAAATCCCCTATTCTTGGAAGCTACTGCTGTCACCACTCTAGTCTAATCCTCTGCAACCCCCTTGTAGTCTACAAAGATCCCTTTTGGTCCGCTCTCTGTTGACCCCCTACCGAATGGTCTACAGTTTGTGGACCCTAATGACTCTATTGCTTGGATGGTGGTTCGTCAATGGCGAAAAGGGAAATCCTCTCTACCCCCCACCTCTTCCCCCTTAGTGGGGCCAGATGTCTCTGTTCCCCCTTGATTATTGCCGAGTTTGTAATGTTTTTGCAGGCTTTCTTCACCTGCTTGGTTTGTTTGAATTTTTGGTTTTTTTGATAGTCTAGACTATGTAAAGGGTCAGCGCCCTAGTTAACACTGCTTTTTTAATAAAAAACAATAGTGTATAGACCAAGAAAGATTATAATAGATAACACATGATATGTTTGTGGGCCAAAATATCCTAAAATTTAATATATAAAAAACTTAGGATAATTGTTAAGGTACTCCTTAGGAAAAAGCCACCCCACGCTATATCTCCAACATAAAATCCCAAGCACATATATTACTCTTCATGTACCCATTATAATGACATTCACAACCTATATATGAAACTCGTAATAATGTAATAGAAAGTTAAACCATTAATCCCAACACAAATCAACTTATTACCCATTATAATTATTGTACAAATTATCCACATGATTTAATGCAACTAACTAAAAGGATGTGTACCACATATTATCTCCATCACTCCAAAAAATCACATGCCTAAGTACATAACATGGTCTTTAGTAAAACAATGTCATGGTATTCAACATCTCAAGGATCTTCTCTATAAAAGTTATGCATACCCCTGAGAAGAGTTTTTGGATATCACAACGTTAATCATTGGTATTTATTTTACTGGCCCATATTTTACTTTGAAATTTAATCCTGAATGGTAAATTAGTGAAGTCTATTACAATTTTTATTTTGGAGATCCAAGATCCATTTAAAATTGCGCCTCTTTAGTGCAATCATCATACCCATAATTCTCTATGAATTATATATCCAGGTACACATTTTTAACCTATTGATTTGTTTAATATTGATATGGCCCAACCTCACTTGATTCTATTATGGTCCCTCACAAATGGACAGTTCCTTAGAATACTTGCCAAGTTACGTTATTGTCCAATGCCATTTCCTAAGAGTGTCTTCAAGCATATTATCTATATTCCTATTCTCAAATGCCTATGTGACTGACCTCTAGTCATGAGTTATATTGATTCCCACTACATTCTTTATGGAAATTACTTCCTCAATAGTAGATGACGACAATGCTAATATTTCAAAATAAACATGCTCTTTCAATCTATCTACATCTTTATTGATCGTCTTCTGTCCTATTTCTTGAATGCCTCTCAGATTTCCCCCTAACAATGTTCAAAAACACTATTAAAAAAATGCATTAACATTACATATGTCACTTGTTCTAATTGATTTAATTGTAGAAAAATGTTAGGATTAGGTTTCATTTACCTTGTAAATCCTATGAAATGGTTCCAACAACTTTGGAAAGTGTCCTAAGGCATTTAGGATGTATTGGGCAAATAATTTGTAATATTTGTTTTTGATTAAAAAAGAAGCAAAACAAGGGTGCCGGCCTTATATGTAAACAACTTGTAGGCGACAACAAGAGGTAGAAAAACAAGGGTGCTGACCCTGTACAAGATCAAGTCGAACAAGCCAATAACAACAGGAAAGAGGACCACTATTAAAAGACCTACCAAGCCAACAACAACACAATAGCAGAAGCTATGAACCCAACTAAAGAGTGGGGGAGAAACACCCCCAACTCGACATGGAGTTTGGGAGGGAGGGGACTTACCTTTACACCTACAACAAGCAAAAGTATATACAATACTATTGTTAGGGACATCATTGCAAGTAAGATCAAGCGGGGAAACCCTCCTAGAGAAACCATCCATACTTGGAGCAAGTTGTTGCTACAGAACAACACTTGGAGCAAATTGTTGTTGCAGAGTAGGAGCAATAGGAGAAGAAACTACAAGGCATGAGGGGGTCACACTCGTAGAATCTGAGGGGCCAATGGAGGCCACAATAGTAGTAAGAGGCACAACCTCATCCCGGGAGGAGTCTACATCAACATCTGAAGGGTTAGCAAAATCAAGAGCCTCGATAGTTAAGTGATCAACATTGACATCTTTCCACCAAGTAGCAACACCTTTACGATGAGAGAGAAAACAATCCGGAGTTAAGTGTCTAGTTGAGAAACATCTACGATAGCGAACGGGGAGGCCCTCATAATCCAATGATTATGAGGCCATGGCCTATCCCCAACCATAATAACCACATCCCCAAGTAGAGGCAAAGAGATGCCAATGTCAATTAAAATGTGAGCAAAATTAGAATGACCCATGGAGGATGTGGGATCATCCACCATTTGTTTCTTACTATTGTTTGTAATACATTCATAAGGGGTGATGGGTTACACTAGCAATGGTAAAAGTGGGTTGTGAACACAATTATTTAATATTATTTTTTCTACTCATAGATGTCTAGAATAAGAAATTTAATGACTTAGGAAAGTGGAAAAAGAGTGACCTATGGACTTCTCCAAGTGGAAGCATGGAAGAGGCAACAAGTGTCTGTTGGATTTCGATCATTTATTACATTTAATGTAATGTTTATCTTGCAAGTATAGGTGAACATGTTGGAGGAAGGTATTGGAAGCTAAACCAATGCCTTTTTGAGTTTTGTGGAGGCATTCCAAGGGTTGTGGTCATGAGGAATGAAGAGTCTTATTTGGGAACTTTTGTTGGTGGTTTTGGAGCTCTTGCCATTCTATAAACACATCCTTTTGGGTGTAGAATTAAGCAAAATAGTTGAATATATATTTCTTTGTAGAAATGAAGGATAAATGGGAAGGATGAGGAAGTTGTTCACATGTACATAAGCGCTTCTATGGTGGAGAAAAAGAGGAGAATAGAAGTGATTGTAATGTAAGCACATTTATTATTGTTAATACAAACTTGTCCTCTCTTCTTGGTAGAGTTTTTTCCCACAAGGGTTTCTTCACGTAAATCCTATGCTATCTGTGGATGTTATGTTGTTGATTTATGCCTTATTGCAGCTATCTTATGTTGATGTTAATAATTATTTATGTCTATTATAAGTTCACATAAGATAGGTCTATTAAGAATGGTTAATAGGCTGAGTTTTGTCATCATAATAAGAAGCATCTAATCATGAGTTTTCCATAATTAAGGCAACTTAATTTTCACTTTTACATATGAGTTTCAGATTTTCTTGTTGTTGTTATCCAATCCTTGAATCTCATCCTTTGAGTAGTTTATTGGATAGGGATTGATTTTCACAATCTTTTCTATTGAACCTGTTATTTTCCCAACATTTGGTATCAAACATGAAGGTTACAGGTTCTGGTTATTTGTCTATCTTTTAGTTTCTAAGCTTGGCAAACTTGTGGGAATCATTTAGAAAGAATTAAACACCGTTGAAAGGTTTATGGGGCTACAATTAATGTTATGTGAGTTAACTTTGCTTCGCATATTTGTGAGATTGGAAAATATTGATATTATCAATGTGATCTATGTTGGAAATTTGAAGCTCATGCTTTTGAATCTTCATGGAGTTGGTTATGGTTTGATAACTTGGAGCTCTTGTTTGATAATATGTATGTATCATCTCATTTGGTGGTTTTGTTCCTTTACCTTGTGGTCATGTATAGTGAAAAGGTGTTCATGTTGGATTGGTATTAACATATTGGTCACATGGAGATACACAAATGGTTTGTACTACGGAATGGAGTGCTTATGTTGGACTCATGGCTTTAGCCCATGGTTACATGAAAGCACTAGAAGATAAGCCACTAACCTTTTTGTGAGTTGTAGTGTTGATATGTTTCATATGATTTAAGCTCCTGAACAACTTTCCTTTCCTTTCTTGGGTTGTATTGACGTCTTGTTTTCAACAATTGGGTTATGTAGATCTATGGCATTTCCATTGTTCAAATAACATGTATAATGTGAATATTTGGATGTTTAAATGGATTTCAAATTTACAAAGAAAGATTTTCAGGTTTTACATGATAACTGAAATATGTGGTATATAGATCTATGGTATGTCTGGATTCAAGGTGTTTGGGATGGAGACAATTACAGTTTTGCATGGATGCTCGAAAGGTTCTCATTGATCTATGGTTACTCCTATGTGGGTTTTCTTGGAAAATCAAATCTAGCATTGATTCTAGTGTGAGTCTTGGAGATCCACATGTTATGCTTGATTATCTTTGTTATGCATGATATTGATGAGGGGTTGAATCTTTCAATTATTTGAGATCAGAGCATTGATTATGTATTTCTTCTTTGAGATGTTGCATATGTCCCGATCTTCTAAATTGTCTAATGAGGATTTGAGTTGGTAGGTCTTGTTGGTCACCATTATTGCATTGGTATGATTATTGCACTGAGAAAATGATTTTAATGAGAATATCTGATATAGTTGTTCATTTTAATTTTAATCGTAGATTATGGTGCATGAGAAGCTCTGTTCACTTACAGTGGAGTTTTAGTAATGATGTTGTTCATGATGCCATGTATAACTCGATATCACTTTTAGTGGGAGCTTTATGTAGTTACATAATGTGTTATATCTTCTTTGCTTTAAAATTTTGGTTCTAAACTGTTGTGGTTGTAGTGTATTGTGAGCCATGGACAATCTTTGATTAGAAGATGGATGGTATTTTGCAATGGGTGTTGGTGTCACGTGGAGCACTTGGATTCTACCTTCAAATTGCAGTGAGATTTTGGCATCTTTGGTTCTATTGATAAAGGATGTGTAGTTGTATCTTCTTGGTTTGAAGATTGTTGGTTTGACTCTTCCTTTTGGGAGGTCATGGTTGAGTTCTTTGATTGTGTTGGGGCCATGGAGGATCTCTAGTTAGGAGATGTTTGTCATGATGCTTGTAGAGCTTGGTTACACAATTTAGTGGAAGTTTTAGCAGTGATGTGGATTCATCATATGACGATGGATGGTTATGGTGACATCTTTGTGCTATGGAGGACTCTTGAGTCTTTGGTGAGGTGTTGTTTCTCTTTGGTTTTGACTATTAATCATTTGCTTGGAGTTTCATGATTTTGCAAGATTGCATTTGAAGTTAGCATGGATTGAATGGTATATGTTCATAGAGACTAGAGAGACTTGGCTAAGGCTATCAGATCTCATGTTTTGGGATCATCTGTTGAGATAGTTACTCTTTGATGAGATTTTAGTAGAAAAAATGAGGAGCCTACACTTGGTTATGGATGTGAATCCATTATAGACCTGAAGAGAAGATTGCCAAATATAATAAGCTTTATTGCTAGGTGTTGTGAGCACATAACAATCTTGTTTCCCACTCTTGGTCTACTTTGCAGGTGAATGATTTGAGAGGTATTGCCCACCAGGTTATCAAATGCATTCTTTATTTTTCTATCTTGTTTTCTCATGGGAATAAGTCTTGAATAAAGAAAACCCGACATGTTGAGAAGAAGATGCATGATTTTATGGATTTCTGTTGTTCTCCTTGTTGATGGTATTCAACAATGGATATAGTTTTGAGGACTTATTTGGAGAGGTACAAGAAATGGTTCATGGCTTTGGGCATTATTCCCTTTTGTCTCCACATAAATCCGGTGTTGTGTGGATGTTATATTGTTGATTTATGCCTTATTGTTGCCATCTTATGTTTATGTTAATAATTATTTATTTTTGTTATAAGTTCACATAAGATAGGTTCATTAAGCATGGTTAATAGGTTGATTTTTTGTATCATAAAAAATAAGGATCTAATAATGAGGTTTCCACAGTTAAATCAACTTAATTTTCAAATTTGCATATAAGTTTTAGATTTTCATGTTGTTGCTATCCAAGCCTTGAATTTGAGCATTTGATTAGTTTATTAGATAGAGATTAATTTTCACAATCTTTGGTATTGAACCTGTTTATTTCACAACATTTGATATCATAACTGTTGGACATAATGGATGACTGAGAGGGGGGTGAATCAATGATTGAACCACTTTTTCTTTAATCAGAGCTATACTGGTTCAATATGAAATACACAAGATGCAGACCGGTTACCAAAGCAATGCAAATAATGTGTGTAGGAGAAATAACTAAATGATTAATACTTCACACACACGAAGATGCAACACATAACACTAGATGTATGAGGAAAACCCAATGAGGGAAAAACCTCAGCGAGAATAGTTGTTGGAGATCTTCTGCTCCAACCCAGCCTCACAAAGAAAAGATCTGATTACAAATTTTAGGGCTCCCACCCAAGGAGCACCAACCCCTGATTTATGAGCACCAACTCAAAGGAGCACCAACCCCTGCACAATTTATAGGCTATAACCTAAAGGATCTACAACCCCTGCACTAAGAACCTACTCAGTGTAAACAATATGAAAAACTCAGATAAACAATTTGAATCCTTGCTGTAAATGAAGTTTTGCAACCTTTCAAAGCTTTGCACTGTCAGTTTCTATCTTACCGGTTTATATCAACTCAACACACACTGCAACTTAGCCTTCTTGCTGGTTCTAACTCTCCTTAATCTTCTCTCCCTCTGTTTTGCTGAAATCAAATCGCACTTGGTCACTCTCTATCAGGTACTGCTTCTTTCAGTTTGTCACCTCTACATTCTATACTCACTTTGCGGGTTTGTTCCTTACCGATTTACCTTGCTTCTCCTTACTAGTACAATCTTCACTCACAAACAAGTGTTTTTCTCTTCGGCTCTCAGACAACAATTTCACTCTCTACTTTACCCTTTTGCAACAACAACATATTTGTCTTAGGTCATCATATTTTAACCTGAAGCTTTCCCGCCAAAAACCAATTCGAGAAGACAGTGGCTAGGGTTTCCTTCTTCGAACCAAATCTGCATCCAATATGATCAGATCTGCCTTGGATCACACACCTGCATTGGAGGAATAAGCCATCACACATTTTTTCATCTGTCTAAAATATGCTTACCAAAAATAGCAAACCCGACCATGATTTTCGACCTTGAAATCTGTTGACTCATTAATGAACCAACCGTTTCCTTCTCAAGGTCCTCTTGCAATCTGATTTCCTCGCTTGAATCCAGACGCCAACAACTGCCTGATCTTTCTCTATTGTTCATTCTTCCTCGAGCCGCATCAATCTGTTATCGATCCGTGATTTGTGGTTGTTTCATTTAATGTCGACTAATTGATCTAACAACCACGTCGATAGAAACTTCACCAACCTCTGCATGCTCGCCACCTCACCTCCATGTGGTATCACATCGACATGCACTCAGCTCATCAAAATCATACCGGCACAAGCCCTTACCGGTGAGACCTTCTCTGATTGCTAACCGATAGTGTACACTACACTGGTAGCACAACTTCACCTCCGATGGTTTGTGATCTCTTTGTCACTCTGCCTCTTTATCACAAACATTATCACAAGCAAACAACCATCCTTTATACCGGTTACAATCGATCATGCCAACACACATCTTCATATCTCCTCCTATCGGTGATGTCACTAACAGTCTCAATACCTACTTGTCTTCCACCATACAACAATTTTACTCTCTACTTTACCCTTTTGTAGCAACAACCTATCTGTCTTAGGTCGCCATATTTTAACCTGAAGCTTTCCCGCCAAAAACCAATTCGAGAAGATGGTGGCTAGGGTTTCCTTCTTCTGATCAAATCTGCATCCAATATGATTAGATCTACCTTGGATTGCACACTTGCATTGGAGGAATAAACCATCACGTGTTTTTCATCTGTCTAAAATATGTTTACCAAAAATAGCAAACTTGACCATGATTTCCGGCCTTGAAATCCGTCGACTCATTTATGAACCAACTATTTCCTTCTCGAGGTCCTCTTGCAATCTGATTTCCTTGCTTCGATCCAGACACCAACAACTCCCTGATCTTTCTTTTTCATTCATTCTTCCTCGAGCCACATCAATCTGTTATCGACCCATGATTTGTGGTTGTTTCATTTAATGTCGACTAACTGCTCCAAAAACCATATCGATGGAAATTCACTGACCTCTGCATGCTCACCACCTCAGCTCCATGTGGTATCACATCGACATACACTCAGCTCACCGACACAAGGTCAGTTTAAACTTGATCATTCATCAAACTCATACCAGCATAAGCCCTTACCGATGAGACCTTCTTCGGCTGCTAACCAGTAGTGTACACTACACTGGTAGCACAACTTCACCTCCGGTGGTTTGTGATCTCTTTGTCACTATGCCTCTTTATCACAAACATTATCACAAAAAAACAACCATCCTTTATACCGGTTAAAACTGATCATGCCAACACACATCTTCATATCACCTCTTACCAGTGATGTCACTGACAGTCTCAATACCTACTTGTCTTCCACCATACCGGTTGACAAGACTTCATGTTAATCTTCCTTATGCCGGTTCAATCAAGAGATTGATAACAAAATTAAACTTTCAGTCTCAGAGTCTGTTAATGTGTATGTGTCCAAGTATAATAAATTGAATTCCCAGTTCTCAGCTTGGGTTGACATACCTTACCAGTAGCCTGCAATACCGGTTGACATCAATGACAACTCAATGCCAATATTAACTATACCGTTTTCTCTCCCCCTTTGATAGCAATGGCAAAGGGAGCCTTAATCTGACACCAGTAAGCTCAGATACCAATAATCTCTCCATTGTCTACATCCGGTTAGGACACATTTTCCCCCTGTGTCCATGCTTCATGATTCAAGAGTCATGAGATAGTAATAGTTGTTAACTCCCCCTGAGCCATACATTCTCCTACGTATTTAAGTGCTGCCAGATGGTGGGACAACTCCCATATTTTGTCTTAAGTACTCAAATGGACCTAAAGGAAGTGGCTTGGTAAATATTTTAGCAATCTGCTCACCGGTTGGAACATATTCAACAATGACTTCCTTGTCAGCTACCTTCTCCCTCAAGAAGTGATACTTGATTGCAATGTGTTTTGTTCTTGAGTGCATTACTGGATTCTTGGATATGTTGATTACACTTGAGTTATCACACCGGATTGGAATAGGATCCGATATCTCCACCTGTATTTCCTTCAATGTCTTCTTCATCCATAGCACTTGTGAGCAACATGTAGAAACATCTATATATTCAGCCTCAGCAGTGGATAATGACACTGAGTCTTGCTTCTTGCTGTGCCATGATACTAACTGGTCTCCTAAGTAGAAGGAACCTCCACTTGTACTTTTTTGGTCATTAATACTTCCTGCCCAATCTGCATCAGTATATGCCTGCAAAGATAAATCTCCTTTCTTTGGATACCATAGGCCATAGCTGATAGTTCCTTGCAAATACCTAAAGATTCTTTTGATTGCATTTAAGTGAGATTGTTTAGAAGAAGCTTGGAATCTTGCTACCATGCAAACAACTTGTACAATATCTGGTCTAGATGCTGTTAAATATAATAGACTACCAATCATAGACCTATATAGTGTTTGCTCAACTTGCGGTGACTCATCTAGTTTGCTCAACTTACCACCAGTGACCATGGGAGTACTTACCGGTTTCCTATCCTTGATTTGAAACTTCTTTAGCATGTCTTTCACATACTTGGTTTGGGAGATGAAAATTCCTTTCTCCTGCCGTGAGATTTGCAAATCAAGAAAATAGGACAACTCACCCATCATAGACATCTCAAATTTTGTCTTCATCTGATTTGAAAATTATTTGCACATGATGTCCTTGTCTCCACCAAAGATAATATCATCCACATATACAACCACTATAATCATGTGATCTCTATTTACCTTGACATACAGGTTACTGTCTGTATTCCCTTTGTGGAATCCTTGCTCCTTCAAGTAATTATCCAGCCAATAATGTCATGCTCTAGGAGCCTTCTTCAAGCCATACAAGGCTTTCTTCAACTGGCATACAAAACCCTCATCGTCATGAAAAAGATAACCCTCTGGTTGTTCCATATATACTTCTTCTTCAAGGTTACCATTCAAAAAGGTAGATTTGACATCCACTTGGTAGACCTTGTAACCTTTGTAGACAGAGAAGGCTAAAAACATTCTTATTGCCTCTAACCTAGCAACCGGTGCAAAGGTTTCTTCAAAGTCAATACCTTCCACTTGAGCATATTCTTTACAAACTAACCTTTCTTTATGCCGAATTATCTTTCCTTCTTCATTAATCTTATTCCGGTAGACCCACTTGGTACCTATAACATTCTTGTCTACCAGTCTAGGAACAAGTTCCCATCTTTGATTCTTCTCAATTTGTGTCAACTCTTCATCCATGGCATCTACCCATTTCTCACTTTTGCTAGCTTCATCAAAAGTTTTGTGTTCAAGTTCTTCCATGAGGCAGAAATTTACTTGCTCATCATTTCAGGCTAGTCTTCTTCTAGTTTGCACCCCTTCATTTTTATCTCCTATGATCCGTTCTTCTAGATGATTCTTCTGCACATACCAATTGAAGTTCTTGCTTGGTGCTTCCTCTATTGGTCCACTTTCAGATTGATCTTCATGCTCATCATCTGAAACATCAATATAGGGTGTTGATGCAGATTCTTTCTTATGTAGGTATTCATCTATTCTCACATTTATACTATTAACCATTTTTCTTAAATTCTCGTTGTAGCATTTGTAAGCTTTTCTCTTGGTTGAGTAATCCAAGAAGATTCCTTCATCACTTCTGGAATCAAAACTTCCTAATCCATTTGTATCTCTCTTGATGAAGCACTTACTTCCAAACGCTCTAAAATGCTTGAGTGATGATTTTTGGTTGTACCATAACTCATAGGGAGTCATTCTACTGTTCACTCTTAGCTGTACCCAGTTTAGTTTATAGACAGTAGTATGAATTGCTTCCTTCCAGTATGTATCCGATATGCTAGCCTCATTTAACATTGTTCTAGCCATTTCCTTTACTATCCTATTCTTCCTTTCTGCCACACCATTCTGCTCCGGTGTTCTTGTTGCTGAATACTATCTTCGGATTTCATGTTTCTCACAGTAGTCAATAAAATCACTTGAAGAATATTCTCCACCACAGGTTGATCTTAAACACTTTAACCGGTGTCCACTATCATTTTCAACCATCCTTCTAAAAATATTGAATCTTTCAAATGCTTGTGATTTTTCATGCAAAAATGTCACCCAAGTCATCCTTGAGTAGTCATCAATAAATAGCATAAAGTATCTCTCACCGGTTAGAGCCCTTGTCCTTGATGGTCCACACAAATTTGTATGTACAAACTCCAGAGGTCTTGAGGTATTATACTCTTTTGTTTTGCAGCTCACTTTAATTTTCTTGCCTTTGATGCATTCATCACAAAAGGTACTTGCTGGTTTAGTTATTTGTGGAATGTTTCTTACATACCGGTTCTTTCTTATCTTCACTAGATTGTCAAAGTTCACATGACCTAATCTCTGGTGCCACAACCAGCTTTCATCAACCTATCCCAATATACATTGGGACTCATAGCATTCCTTCAGATTGTAGACATTTCCATCTATTCTTTTTCCTTCTACCACAACCTGACCAGTACTCTGCTTTCTTATCTGACAACTGGTAGAGTCAAATGTAAACTTGTACCCTTTTTCACACATCTAATTTACACTCAACAGGTTATGCTTTAGTCCTTCCACATAGTACACATCATTAGCCTTAAGCTTTCCATCAATATTCAATGTACCATGACCTTTAATCTTGATGGAGGAGTTATCACCAAAGTGGACAGAATGACCATTCCAATCATCAAGCTTGATAAAAATTTTCTTGTCTTTGGTCATGTGATTTGAGCAGCCACTATCAACTACCCATAAATTCTTCCTTTCAACGTTTAGAGCAGTCTGCACATTCAAGCTTGACACTGTCTCGTTCTTCTCCTTCTCTATCCAAACCTGTTTCTCTTTTGTCTTCTCCTCTTCTGTCATCTTGTGTTATGGTTTAGTCTCTATCTTTTGATCCAGTGCAATTTTCTTTTGCTCACTAGTTCTCAGCTTACAATGCCTTGCTATGTGACCAAAAATTTGACACTTATAACATTTCACATTAGTATTGAAAGATATATCCAAAGCATTCTTGTAGGATGTCTGCACACTTCTCCTAGAGTCATAAGTTTTATGACCAAACTCATTGCAATTGTAGCAAGTGACATTTGTACCTTGTAATGCAACAAATGAGTTTCTACTCTCAAAACTGGGATTTACATTCATTCTCTTACAGTCTGCCATTCTATGACTGGACTTATTACACCGATGACAATAACCATGAAAGTTTGGAACATACTGGTTAGATTGTCTTGGTCCTGCAAATGACTGCCTCACTGAGGGTCTTCCTTCCTTTCATGCTACTAACTCTGGTGAATCCTTCATGACCAACTCTTGCATTTCTCCTTGGATCTACATGTCGGTGCATTGAGTATGGTCTCCGGTTCATTGATTGTGTATACCAGTTTGTGTGATGATTCTTGACAACATCTGCATATGTCTTTTTACCAGTATATTTGCTTACCCTGAATGTCTTCTTCTCTTCACTTTCGTTTGAAGAAGTAAATAGTATCTCCTTACTGGATGTGTCTTTGCTATTTTAACTTTGACCCTCTTCAAACCCTAAGTCACCGGTATCATTAGATTGCTTCTATTTTCTCAACATCTTGTCTAAAGCTTCAGTGCTGCCTTCATATTTGCTTCTCACTTTCATTTCTTCCTTGCTTTTCTCTAATTCCTTCTGAAGATTGACAATTTATTCTTCTAGGTTCTGATGCACCTCCTTTTTACTCAAACTGGTGCTAGTAACTTCACAGATCCTCTTGGCTTCTTCCAATTGAATTTTTAGATCTGCAATTGTTTTCTTGGACTCTTCAAGATATTTCTCCAACATCTCTTGTTCTTCAGCTGCAGTCTTTTTCACCTTCTTCAGATCTCTTCTTGTTTTCTTCAGCTCTTCCAAAGCACTGATGAGCTCTGCTTCAAGATCTACTTCTCCTTCTTGCTCTTCCTCTTCTCCTTCTTCAGGTACCAGAACCTCTTAGGCCGTGAAAAGGGTTGCACTAACATCATCTTCACTGTAAAAGTCATCTGAGACACTCTCCTCATCGATGGTATCATTTTCATGTGTGTAGAGACTGTTCTGCTTCTGGTTGCCTCTTCTACCATACCGATAGACATTCTTCTTCTTGTATTTACCGTATGATCTACTACCACTTGATTGATAATCTTCATTCCTATCACCATAGGGAGATTTGGCAGCAAAATGTCCAATCGTTCCATAGTTGAAACATTTTAGGGGCAACTTGCCTTTGTATTTGCCTGACCTATCTTCAGTCTTCTGACAAAGTTTTCCATGTTATCATCAAAGTCTTGACTGGCTCCATCATGAGTAGACTCTTCTTTTCCTTTTCTTGATGTTTGGAATGTAGCTTCTTTCTTCACAGCCTCATTTACAACAATCCTCATTTCATAAGCAGTTAGTGAAACATACAACTCATCCATTGTAAAGACTTTCAGATCTTTTGCTTCTTCTATTGCAGAAACCTTTGTATCATACTTAGGTGTAAGGGATCTAAGTATTTTCTTCACTACCACCTCATCTTTTATTTATTCTCTAATCTCTCTAACGGTGTTTGTTGTTTCATCAATCCTTTGGAGATAGTTAGCAATCTTCTCTTCATCTCCCATCTTCAAACCCTCAAGATGTGCTCTCACTATCTATAAATTGGCTTCCTTGACTTTAGCATTGCCTTCAAATATTTTCTGCAACTTATCCCAAGTTTCTTTGGCAGATGAGTAGTGCATGACCTTAACAAACTCATTATCAGATAGCCCACTAAGGATAACATTATTTGCCTTAGCATTGTTCTCATATTCCTTCTTAGCATCTAGATTGGTAGGAGGATTATTAGGGAAAATATACCCATTCACAACCGACATCCATACATCACAACCTAGAGAGGACAAATAGGTTTCCATTCTTCTAATCCAAAAGGCATAGTTGACACCATCAAACATAGGGGCTTTTGAGGAGGCTGATTCATTTCTTCCCATTGTGAACACCTGACAGGATCTACCCAAGCTATAGAACGCTTTGACAAAATAGGGTACCTAAGCTCTGATACCAATTGTTGGACACAATAGATCACTGAGAGGGGGGTGAATCAATGATTCAACCACTTTTTATTTAATCAGAGCTATACCGGTTCAATATGAAATACACAAGATGCAAATCGGTTACCAAAGCAATGCAAACAATGGGTGTAGGTGAAATAACTAAACGATTAATAGTTCACACACATGAATATGCAACACATAACACCATATGTATGAGGAAAACCCAATGAGGGAAAAACCTCAGTGAGAATAGCTGCTGGAGATCTTCTGCTCCAATCCAACCTCACAAAGAAAAGATCTGTTTACAAATTTTAGGGCTCCCACCCAAGGAGCACCAACCCCTAATTTATGAGCACCAACTCAAAGGAGCACCAACCCTTGCACAATTTATAGGATACAACCTAAATAAGATACAACCCCTGCACTAAGCACCTACTCAGTGTAAACAATATGAAAAACTCAGATAAACAATTTGAATCCTTGCTGCAAATAAAGTTTTGCAACCTTTCAAAGCTTTGCACTGTCGGTTTCTATCTTACCGGTTTATATCAACTCAACACACATTGCAACTTATCCTTCCTGCTAGTTCTAACTCTCCTTAATCTTCTCCCCCTCTGTTCTTTTGAAATCAAATCACACTTGGTCACTCTCTATCAGGTACTGCTTCTTTTGGTTTGTCACCTTTGCATTCTATACTGACTCTACCGATTTGTTCCTTACACCGGTTTACCCTGCTTCTCCTTACCAGTACAATCTTCACTCACAAACACTTCAAGTGTTTTTCTCTTCAGCTCTCATACAACAATTTCACTCTCTACTTTACCCTTTTGCAGCAACAACCTATCTATCTTAGGTTGCCATATTTTAACCTGAAGCTTTCCCGCCAAAAACCAATTTGAGAAGAGGGTGGCTAGGGTTTCCTTCTTCCAACCAAATATACATCCAATCTGATCAGATCTACCTTAGATCACATACCTACATTGGAGGAATAAGCCATCACGCATTTTTCATCTATCTAAAATATGTTTACCAAAAATAGAAAACCCGACCATGATTTCTGACCTTGAAATCTGTCGACTCATTTATGACCCAACTGTTTCCTTCTCGAGGTCCTCTTGCAATATGATTTCCTTGCTTCAATCTAGGCACCAACAACTCCCTAATCTTTCTCTGTCATTCATTCTTCCTCGAGTCGCATGAATTTGTTATCAACCCGTGATTTGTGGCTATTTCATTTAATGTCAACTAACTTCTCCAACAACCATGTTGATGGAAACTTCACCGACCTCTGCATGCTCGCCACCTTATCTCCATGTGGTATCACATCGACATACACTGGGCTCACCGACACAAGGTCAGTTTAAACTTGATCATTCATCAAACTCATGCTAGCACAAGCCCTTACCGGTGAGACCTTCTCCGACTGCTAACCGGTAGTGTAAACTACACCGGTAGCATAGCTTCACCTCCGGTGGTTTGTGGTTTCTTTGTCACTCTGCCTCTTTATCACAAACATTATCAGAAGCAAACAACCATCCTTTATACCTGTTACAACTGATCATTACAACACACATCTTGATATCACCTCTTACCGGTGATGTCACTGACAATCTCAATACCTACTTTTCTTCCACCATACTGGTTGACAAGCCTTCATGTTAATCTTCCTTATGTCGATTCAATATCATTCATACTGGGTTGACATACCTTACCGGTAGCCTGCAATACCGGTTGACATCAATGAAAACTCAATGCCAACAATAACTGAAGGTTACTTATTTATTCTGAGATTGGAAACCATAGATATTATCAATGTGATCAATGTTGAGCATTTGAAGCTCATGTTTTTGGATCTCCATGGAACTGGTTATGGTTTGATAACTTGGAGCTCTTTTTTGATAATATATATGTATCCTCTTGTTTGGTGGTCATGTTTCATATGGTCTAAGCTCCTGGACAACTTTCCTTTCCTTTCTTTGGTTGCAATGATCTCTTTTTTTCAACTGTTGTGTTTTGTAGATCTATGGTATTTCCATTGTTCAAATGACATGTATAATGTGAATATATTGATATTTAAATAGATTTCAAGTTTACATAGATGGTTATTCAAGTTTTACATGTTAATTAAACTTTGTGGTATGTAGGCCTGTGATATGACTAGATTCAAGGTGTTCTGGATGGAGACAATTACAAGTTTGCATGGCTAATTAGAAGGTTCTCATTCATCTATAGTTACTCCTATGTGGGTTTGTTTGACAAATCAGATCTAGTATTGATTCTAGTATTTGAGTCTTGAAAACCCACACGTTATGCCTGATTATCTTTGTTATGCATGATACTTATGTAGGGTTAAATCTTTTTATTTATTTGAGATCAAAGCATTAATTATGTATTCTTCTTTAAGGTGTTGTATATGTGTTGCTCTTGTAAATTGTCTAATGAGTATTCGATTTGGTAGGCCTTGTTGTTGGTCACTATTATTACATTGGTATGATTATTCACTAGTACATTTGGGGCTCAATTCTGATGACCACTTGTCGGAATTCTAACTATTTTTCGTTGGACTGCCAACAAACGCAGCTGTTGAAATCTTGTTGTCGGATATTCCGACGGTGCTCACCAACATCGGAATTCTGATGGAAACCATCAAGTCTCCATCGGTGTATGTCTTACCGATAGCCTCATCGACTATCAACAAGAACAAATGTTCCCTTCGCCACTAGTGTAAGTCTTGCCGATGGATTTCATTGGCACGTGCTACCCTGACGACACCCGAGACATTAGGTCTCCATCGGTGTATGTCTTGCCGATAGCCTCCTCCATCAGTGTATGTCTTATCGATAGCTGATGTGGCTATCAGTAAGACATACATTGATGGAGACCTGATGTCTCAGGTCTCGTTGGGGTAGCACATGCCGATGAAATCCATCGGCATGACTTATACTAGCAGTGAAGGGAACATTTGTTCTTGCCGATAACTGATGAGGCTATCGGAAAGACCAAATGTTCCATTGGTGTATGTCTTACTGATAGCCTCATTGGCTATCGACAAGACCAAATGTTCCCTTCGCCACTAGTGTAAGTCCTGCCGAAAGATTTCATTGGTATGTGCTACCCCAACCGCTCATCCGTCGAGAGAATGCCGTCGAGAATACAACATCCTCATCAGATGTTTTTGTTGATTTCCATCGGAATGCTGATGCCATCCAATGACAACCAAGAACTATGTACCGACGAGGATGCTGTATGCCTGATGGTATAGTCGTCGGTGCAAATATAGGGGGCGTCAAAATTATGACGATTATTTAGTTTAATTTTTTTTTAAATAATACAAAAAATCATATAATGACTACTAAAAGCCGACAATTTCACGTCAACCTGTTAATTGTTTTACGACATGAGACAGGTTTCAGGTCAAAACCCCAGACAAAATGTAGCCTATCGGCTAATAATGCAACAATATTTTCATCAATTCAAGCAAATCATTAGAACTTGTTAGGGCACTATCCTTCTTAACTATTCTTGATACAGGGATTTGTCTCTAGGTTTCTATCATGGCTTGTGCTCTATCAAATCTCCTCTATTTGAGCTACCTTGAATGCATGCCTACCATTGTTTGAAACTTTGATAGTCTATATCCTCTATGTTGCTAACGTCGAAAGGCTCCTTTATCACTATGAATATTGGCTCAGGTGTATGGCTTCTGCAATAAGCATAGGATAGTATTTATATTGATTTGATACAAAAATTCTTACTCACAATTGTCTTTGCAATAGTGAATGTCCTTATTGTCACATACAATGAGTATGATGGCATCCTTGTCATCTTTTAAAAATGATCTCTTATCTAAGTGTTTTCTCATATTGTTTTGATTATCTCACCACTAAAAAACCTTCATCATTGTGATTTGCTAACTATCTACACTCGTGGAGAGTTATTTGACCGCTCTTTGTATCATCTATGGATCTAGGGCTTTTGGTTTGACTGACAACTCTTGGTCTCTAACTTTGTATGAATTCTATTGTCACTACTCATTCTCTTCAAGTTGACATCTACATTATTGTTGCTATATCTTTCCTATGATTGAAAGCTTTGATATCTCAGCTATAGTGAGGTTTGACTGTGAACGAGGATAGTTCACGACCCCTTTTGTGATAAGTTTCTTTTAGATCAAAAGTTGACCTAGATGATCATCAAATGAGAACTATTGGCTATCATAATCACTATGCATAATGAGTTTTTGTTAGAGAGATCAAGTATTATATTAACAAAGTAATGAATTTACAAGGCTACTTTGATGCATTTTATTCCTACCTCTAGGAGGTAGCAACTTTCTGATGTGCATGTTGGCACACTAGTACATTCGGGGCTAATTTCCGACAGTCGATTGTCGGAATTGCGACTACTTTTCGTCATACTGCGGACAAAAGTAGCCATTGAAAACTTGTTGTCGGACTTGTTGACGATGCCTTTGACCGTCGGAAGTACGACGACCCCATGGACTCTACCGATGGTGGGCATGATCGCTCTTCTGGTCAAAAAAGTCATCGGACATACAGTATCCTCGTCGGATGTTTGTTTAGATTGCGTCGGAATGTCGACAGAAGTCTCAAACTTTGCACCGATAGTAATGCTGTTTGTCTAACAGTTTTGTCGTTAGTCCATTAATATGCGTCGATGACCATCCGACAAGGAAGTGCCATCGGACATACAACATCCTCGTGGGATGTTTGTGTATTTTGAGTCAAAATTTCGACGGATTCTAGAAACTTTGCACCGACGAGAACGATGTTGGTCCGACGATTCCATCATCAATAGAAAGCTTAGTCTCCGTCATAATGCCAACGAAAATTTATTTTTTTAATTTTTTTATATTATTATCTAGACGTAAAACACACCTCATTGATATGTACAACGAATGATATTCTATCCCCATCAACTACCAATAGGGGGCATAGGTATGAGGCGCACTGGTTTCAAGCTAATATGATCAGGTACACCATGGTTGAGATGGTCCAACTCCTAAGAGGACTATATGAATCACCGAGTACTGGTAAACCTATTAAAAATGGTGCTGATATGAAATTAGCTAACCCAAATACAAGAGTCTTTAAAGCCAATCAGGGAGATGAAATGCCTTTATCTACCTTGTCTAAGTTAGTTGTTCTTGGGAGCTACCAAAACTTATCTACTATATATATACATGAAATGCATTTATCTACTATATATACACATATTTATTATAAGTATATCCCAAATTGCTAATCTCATATAAAGTGTCATCCTATGTCAATACATGACATATACCTATTGAATGCCATGTATATATCTCATACTAAGTAGTCACTCGTTATTATATATTAAACATATGTTCAAAGACGATAATCATGCGTTTCAGACTACATGAATATCCTCTTTAATAAAATAAATCACATGTACAAGGTTATTGGGTTGATCGAGTCCAATAGCAAAGTACAATAGGTAAATATAGTGTATATATCTCACATACTAAGTAGTCTCTCATTATTATATATTCAACATATATTCAAAGATGATAATCATGCATTCCAGACTACATGAATATCCTCTTTAATAAAATAAATCACATGTACAAGGTTATTGGGTTGATCGAGTCCAATAGCAAAGTACAATAGGTAAAGATAGTACTAAAAATAATGTTACTAGCATCTTAAAAGAAAACATAAATGCATTATGACCACCCACAAAACACTTGACATAAAATAGTTCCAACCTTTCTTTTGTTTAAGTAACTAGGGTATTTGAATTTAAATTTTGGTATAAAAAAATAAAATTTTAAAGGTCATCTCTCCCCTGTATAGTTCAACATGCCCACATGTTTACTCCTAAAATTTTTCAACTCATTTAGATATCTTATTTTCTAGTTATGAAATTGATCTTGGGACCTATGGGTTATGGGCCCATAATATACTTAAGTGAAGTTAGCATAAACCATATAAATTATGTTCAGTTACATCAATCTCTACTTGGAGTGTTTAATATACATATCATCAATGATTACAATGCTTATTTCAATATACATTTGAATTGCAACTTGTAAGAATAAATGAAAGAGAAAGAACATGTGTTGAGGGAGGTGGAAGTGCTCTCCGAGGTGATCACGAATTGAGTCCATCGGTCCCCAATGGTGGTTTGCAATGCCACCCGACCATGTGGAACCCTTAGGTCCACCCCATCATGCTTGTGGAGATAGTTCCAAATAGTCAATCAAAGTATACAAGGGGGATGATAGGCTCACACATGCCATACACGATGCATACATGACACAAGTAATGGAACAATACAGTGCAACATCAATAGAGAAGGATGATACCAAGCCATGAATCCACATAGGGTCACTACTTTAAAACTACACAAGGCATTAGATTATAGAGTGCAGTGGAGGAAGTGTCATCGTATGTCTCTTCACACAAGTCCCAACGCTCCATGTGCGGGCTTGCCTTTCATTGTATGTGCTCATGGGGACGCACCATATGGAACCAAGCATTCTCTCATACAGATGAGAATGACAATCACACAATCCCTATGCTACATGAGCGGGTATGTCTCTTTGCACAAGTCCGAACGCTCCATGTGCAGACATGCCTTTCATTGTATGTGCTACATGGGGATAGACCATATGGAACCAAGCATTCTCTCATGTGAACAAGAACAATGATCACATAATCCTTGTGTGAGTGGACATGCCTCTTTTCACAAGTACCAATGCTCCATGTGCGAGTATGCCTTCCCAAAACACCCTTGGTGTTGTGATAGCCCTCAAGGCATGCTAAAGGAACCAATTTTCTTGTTATTTGTTTTAACCCAAGTCTATTGTTATGTTATCACTTGATTACAAAACTCCCCAAACATGAATGCCAAGCGTACCACTTTCAAATGGGGGACACGAGTGGGAGCCACTCCCTAGTCTCACTCTAGGACTAAGCTCATGCCATATCTAAATGCAAGACAACTCAAATACATCAAATTGTCTCAAGTGCAAAATGCCATTTTCATACATAAGAAAGACACACTCAATTGGGAACAACACCAAGAGAATGGATCCCAATTAATCCCTTATCAAAATTCACATATATGTTATCATGATTCCATAATAGAATATCATCTCAAAATCATCAAATACCACTTTTCAATAATTCCCAAGTTTGGACCAAAAACTAGTCATGAGGCCAATTACCATTGCTGAATGAATGAATGAAAGATTTTAATGACGTCCACGAGACTAAATAGTCTATGGGACCAAGACAAACACCCTTAACCGATGAACCTCAAAAACCCTGAAATTTCAAAGTGCATAAAATGAAAATGCAAGATTAGCCTTTTGATTCTAATCAACTCAACAATACAATACTCCCTCGATTTGTCATTTCAACATCCCAAATATAATTGAATAGCATAACCTCATATATACTCGTAATTTCCAAATTTGGTTCATACAAATCATATAATCATCCAAATGGAGAGATTTAAATTGGAAGAATACTTTAATTCACTCAACAATTCATTTGCAACAAACTAAAATCAATTCAATTGAAAAATAAAGGAGGAATTTGAGTTCCTACCTCAAACTTGACCAAATCTTCAAATTGACAATGTAATTGAACATAATTGAGATGAGACATGAGTTTCTTAAGTGAAGTTACCCATAAACTATGTACAATTATTTGAATTCTTTTAGCATAAACCACAATGAATCTACACCTATAGTCCAAAGTAATCTAGCGAGACATGCTATCTAAAATCCAAAATCATGAGTATTGGATCCAAGAGTATAGAACAAAAATTTGATTATAGCAATCTGTTATACATAATATATCAAAGCAATTTGCAACCATATCTATTTAAGAACGGTTCAACATATAAACTCTTATCTTTCTTTTTTTTGGTAAGCATTATCAGCTATAATGAATATATAATACTGTAAAGAGGTCTTTATTGTTCATTATATAAATGGGGATATGTATAATATGGTATCGTTATATATATTTAATTGTAATAGATAAGATTTGAAAAATATGTTTTATGTTTATATGTATTTATTCAGATAACTGATCTTTTGTCATTGAAATATAAGGATATATACCACTTTATTACTATTGAAAATTACTCACTGAGAATTAAAACAAAATAAAGAAAGGATATGGAAATTTTTTTTCTTAAGGTTTGACAATGGATGTATCCCTCAAATCAATCACAAAATTAACTATATAGATCAATATCTTACTTGAAATCACATAGAGAAAGCTTATTGATTGACTATGAGCATGTTACCTTAGGATGAGCTTAGATATGAATTTGGAGTTATCAAAGCAATGTTAACAACATGTATCAGACATCTGGGATATCAGCATAGAGAAAGTGGAATATAAGATAGGTGAAAGTGAAGTTCCTTGGATGGAATGTTGGAAGAGATGTGTGGGACCCCTGCACACCTTATAGAAGCATTTAGAAGCCATAAAAAAGAGCCATAGACCAAATATTAATGACTGTCCTAAGGGTACCAATTGTGACAATCACAAGTTTACCAGTGATACTGCCTACTCAAACAAGTTGTGTTTGGAAACCCCACTAGCTGTGTATATGTAATGGTAATGAAATATCCTAAGAGTAGCCCTTACACCAGTATGCACAAACCTTGGTGTCACAACGGTGTTGGTGTGGCCTTTGCCAAATGGTGGTTGACTGTTACAATTAGGACAATGATCTCAAACACAATTTACGGTGTTTATAACTCTAATGTCCCAATCTAATTGTATATATTTTCACAAAACAATTAACAACCCAACCATAGCTATTAATAAGATTTCCCATAAAATGCATGCAAAACGTATCATCATTGATAGGATAACTGACTTGCATTTAGTAAGAGACCTCAATGAGTGGAGTTTCATGCTGAAAAGAGTACTTGCAATAAAGATCTTGAAATCAACGAGACATTATGCTTAAAAAAATCCACAAGGAAGATCTAATATTTATGAATGAAATTGCAAATCAATCTAAGTTACATGTTTGATATCTTACTTATATCATGGCAACATAAAATGTATATATGCACTCAACATATGTCTTTGCTTGTTTATTTGAGAATGTTGCTAGGAATTAATAGGTGAATGATACATTGATCAACACATGAATCACTTGTACTTTCCCGATACTTTCATCCCTTGGTCAAGGCCGCGTACCCCCTAACACTTGAATATTGTTTCCACCTCATGATTACTTGAAGTCCATGCTCAAATCACACTAAATGACAATAGTTAGTACAAAATAGCGACCATAGCCAAGGAAGCCCAAATTTACTCATACTCAAACATAATAAGAAATAACTAAATCATTTGGACCATTATTCATAACATAACCTCTTTTTCACATCATGGAAGGCCAAAATTACAAGGATCACACTTCTTTGAAGGAGCCATTATTCAGAGCCACCAAACTATCAACAAGAGTAGAAGCTATTAGGCTCATACAATTTTAGGACATATAAAGAGTTGAATCAGAAGCGAGATCATGAAGCATACAATAGAGAGGTATTCATGGAATAGACATTTGAAAACATCTCATTCATGAAGTAACAAAATGCTAAAGAAAATGACAAGAAATAAAAAAAATTTACAAGGATGAGGCATATTCATAACTTTTGCAGTCCTACCATGGATATCAACACTAGAATCAAATCATATTGTTAGTGTACATACAAGACAATATGGGAGTTCATTATACCCAACAACTTGTGGTGTTGTTGTTCGTGTTGGCTTTGTTGGACCTTGCAATTAAGATTCAATATACATTATTCAATAAGATTAACTGTGCAACATAATGAAATATTGAAAAGTGTGTTATCTTGTTGAGTTTCGGTTGGTTTCGAGAATAGTTTAATATTCTCTACTTAACATGGCCAACCAAGTGAAGGTGGAAGCTCATTTGGCCCCTCACCCCCCCAACATCACTCTAAATTCCCCGTTAACATCTTATAACATTCATTCATTCTTTCTTTCTACCATTAATAAAATATAACATTCATTCATTAATATCACATAACGTTCATTAAGACATAACATTGATTAACATTAATTAACACACAACATTCATCAATATTAATTAACACATATCATCCATAACTATTAATTAGCACATAATTACATTCACTAACACATAAAAATTAGTCATTATCAAATAAGGTAGATTAAAATCATTTCTTTTTTTGTTTTTTCTTTGAAGTTATGAAAAGACTAAGTGAAACATCGATTTTTTCATCATTTCCCCCCTCTGCAGTTGTTCCGCCCTCTTCTCGTGATCTCGATGTATGCCTAGTCCTATACTAAGGACGAGGACACTGAAGCGAAGGGGGGTCCTTTGCAATAACAAAGAAATGGGTTAAATTCAATTTTTTTTTAATTATTGTTACAAGTATTTCATCAATTTAGAGAACATAACCGTTGCGCCGTTTACTGGATGGGGCAACATCATTTTGTCTAGCCTCAACCTCAACATGCTGAACACCAATTGCAATTATATTTGTTTAAAGGAATAACATTGGTCCTCTTCACCTGAGTGGGAACATCATGTTCCTGATGTTGTGTACACAGATCATGCTCCATTTGGTCACCACCGACTACATGCTCTAAAATATTAACAAAAAAGGTTACATTAATTACTACTCTAATTACAAATTAAGATGTTTAATTGTATTAATAACTCAATAATAACATTTGAATAGAAAATGAATACCTCCACTACTAGGATGCACATCGGAACCTTCATGTGCAGGTGGTGTTTCATGATTAGCAGGCTGCATTCCAATGTCATGCACATTGTTATCATTGCTTGCTTATTTAAAACAAATATAGTCACTTTATGTTGGAACTCAACATCAATTAGATTATTGGTAAAGTATTCAATTTGAAATAATTTCCATTTAACATATTTACCTGTGTGACGGATGTACTCAAATGTTGTGTATGCCCACTCAATTCTCGTAGTTGATCAGCCACAGCTGAACAACCTTGCTGGTAGGCAATTCTCTTGTCATCTTCTGTGGGCACTCTATTGAATTCAGAGCCCTGCATTTTTGCTTGGTATCATGAATTTTGCTTGCATTGTTTGATAAAAAAAAAAAAGTTTGCAATTTATTAATATTTTGATGCAATATTTCGTTTACACGAGATACTTACAATTCGTGCATCAAGTTTCATATAACCACCAGAGCTGAGTTTGTGTTGCCCATGCTTTTCTTGTCTTGCCTTGGTTTCCTTTGATGTGTCACTCAGTCTATAAAAAGTTTGAAATATGTTAGATTATATAAATATAAAGAGTAATTAATTAGTACATAATTACATTCTTAATAGTATCCCATACCTTCTTATGGCATCTGGTGGTGTATTTCCTTTTTTCCTTTCAATTCTCTCCTTGGCATCCAAAATTAGGTCCTTCCACTCCCTCTCTGGAATCATGGGGGGATGCTCGTACTTTAGGTTCCTGTCTAAATGGGTCCTGTATTGGTTCCTCACATACTTTAGATATGTGCTAGCTTTTTCAAGGAGCTTGGTTTTGTCAAAGGTGTCATTTCCAAACCACTCAACCATTTGGTTTGTCAATTCATCTTTTAAACTTTTTTCTTGGTCATTCCACCTTTTAAAGCAAAAACAAACCTGTTAGATTCAGAAATGAATTGAAGCTACATTTATTACAGTTCAAGAAAAGGATCAAAGGAAAACTATTCTAGCAATGATATGAAATCAAAATAGTGGATTAGGGTTAGTTCACATATGATGTACCACCTTTTACGTATGGTGGGCCCAAATATTTGCAATGCAATGTCACTAAGATGTTTATAGAAAATATCATTTCCGACAAAAAATTCATGGGATCATTAGTCCAAAATGAGTGATCATAACGTAAATTACAATTAGACTATATATAATATTTTTTTTAAAGTACCTGGAACCTTTTGTATCTTTAAGGGAATCATTTCTTCATCACTCACCACCAATGTGGCTTGCAACGTTCCCGTACTATCAATACGAGAAGATCCAAGAAATGATGGTATGTTATCAACAGTAGTCGCCTCTGGCGCATCCTCATGTGCATCTCCTCCTGCAGAAAATAAATCCACTATGAAATGCCCCCAAGAAAGAACGCTTGAAGGGAAACAAACACATAATAGAAGATAGAGCAAAAGAGGGATCTACCAATAGTGGGCAGGCCAATATGATGTGTAGTAGAGGATGGCATTACCTTGACGATTAATTCTATTATATTCCAACTTCCACAGGTTAGGTGTCATTCTTCGTGGCTTTGATGTATTCTCTTCTTTCCCATTGAAAATATGTTTTTTCAGTATTTCGATACTTATGATTTTTGTGGAGAAAGTGCCTATACTCATCAAACACCTGCTTTCCTAAACTTTTTGAATGACGAGATTTCATCTTTGGACCACAAACTAGACATGCAAATTTTCCCTTTGTTTGAAGACCTACAAGATAATGTATAATTGGATTAAATATGTCAATTTTTTTAATTATAATGTTCATGCACAACTTAAACACTATAACATACCACAAAAATGTGTTAGCCCTGGGGCATCGTGTATTGTCCATAGAAGCATCGCATGGAATTGAAATTGTCTATGTCCTATTGGTCTAGAGATGTCATACATAGTGACACCATTCCATAACTCCAGCAACTCGTCGATAAGAGGCTCGATATATACATTCATATCTTTAACTTGGTACTTACTTAATCAAATGAAAAAAAAACATTACATAATTATTATGACCATTTTACTGCAATATTTATAATTAAATGTAGATGACTATATTTAAATAATAAAATACTTGGAAAAATCATTGCCAACATTATGTGCTCCCTCTTTATTGACATCCATGGAGGAATGTTATTGTTGATAACAAAAAATAGGCCACACTGAGTAAAAAAATCTCATCTCTCCAAATGGATTGACACCGTCCGCTGCCAATGAAAGCTTGAGATTGCGAGGTTCTTCTTTAAAGTGTGGCCATTTTTCCTCTATGTCCATAAATGCTAAACCATCCGCAGGCATTCGGATAATGTCATGTCGACTTCTATTGCGTGCATGATAATCCATAAATTGTGCCAAGCTAGTGCACTTGAATAATCGTTGCATACATGGAATAATGGGAATATAGCGAAGAACCTTGCGAGGAACCCTTTTTGTGATTTGATCTGTTCGATATCTACTGATATGACATTCAGGGCATTCAGTTCGAAATTCATGTTGTTTGTGATATATAATATGATCATTGGGAAAAGCATCTATTGCTTGATACTCCATTCCAATATCTTTCATAATGGAAAATAATTCTCGGTATGAGCGAGGTAGAATGTTTGATGGTGGTAACAAAACGCACCTATCAATCTACAACAAAAAAATATAATTTGTTAATATAAAGAATATTAATGGTACAACATGATTCACCATTTATTATGACATGTATGACATACCTTAACATACGTGAGATTGTTATGTTGGATAAACCATTCATAACCTTCAAGTTCACCATCAACAATACAATGAAGAGAAGAGTTGTCTGCGAGCCTTCGTAAAGGGCCTCAGATGCCTTATCAAGTAGAGGGACATCATGAACAACATCAAGGTCATCTTCATCATCATGATCAGCTGTGCGAGTACTAAATGTGTCATGGATCAATGTATTTGTACCATCATCTTCAATTGTGTTTTGTGGCTCATGATCGTCATCTTCCATGGGATCATTATCTTCAACTTCGATATTCACACCTCCATGTTCGTCCAATTTGAAAACCATATTCTCTGGGTTGTGTTGATCCATATCATGTGCTCCGGGGTGCTTGACCTATATAAAATTGATAAACATAAATAAACCATGATCATGATCTCATCATCAAGTGATTTATTATGTATATAAATTGTTAAAATGATATAATGAAAAACTTACCAATGGATGATAATCATGTCCACCTTCAATGTGACCATGCAACCTACAATGTTTCTTAGTTGTTTTGATTAGAAGTCTTCTAGTCTTTAACCCCTTACAAATTTTGCAGGGACAATAACATTTTCCATCACCTTTTCTTTTCAAGTTAGACCACAATCTAGCAATTGTCTCCTTATTTTGTTGTTCGTTGATATTGTCTGACATGGTCTTTCTTCACAGGCAAGAAAATCGAGCTATAGAACTAGTTATATAGAAGTTGAAATGTTAGTTATGAAATCATGTTTCAGTATAATATACCAAATTAAATTACTTGAACATAGAAATTATCATCATTGAACCAAAACCATTTAACTCTTCTTTTTCATCTCAAAACATATCTAATGGCTTTGTGGTATGCAATCCTTGTATCATATCTTAAGTTGACTAATGTCTAACTGGGGTAATCCATGAGTGTCTAATGTGAATTCATTATCAATGTTGTGAAGTCATTGAGAGTATGGTGATAGTCATTCCTTATAGGATCCTCTCAATACTGTTCAAATCAGTCTAAAAGGAAAGCAACTATCCATTCCCATGCTCATGCATACTTACATGACTAATGCTGCGCTTGTGTATCCCAAACATTGGAGAGACCTTATCTGACTTGCCTAATCAATGTGGTTGCTGTCCTAATATGAAATACTGAGTTCTACCCTTGCCTCTGCATCAAACTTCTCACATCATGTTTCTTCAACAAAACACAATAATATGAATTGAGCCAACACCATGAGGATAGGGTCAAGTATCATGGCAACTAATCATAATACGTGAAGATGGGGTTCACACATAAGTGTTGGCTCTCAACAATGCCACACTTCCAAAATTGTCAGTCTCAAGACTTCTCCTATTGGGTCAACACTCATTGATGGCCACAACCAAAACCGTTTAACTCATCTTTTTCATCTCAAAACATATCTAATGGCTTTGTGGTATGCAATCCTTGTATCATATCTTAAGTTGACTAATGTCTAATTGGGGTAATCCATGAGTGTCTAATGTGAATTCATTATCAATGTTGTGAAGTCATCGAGAGTATGGTGATAGTCATTCCTTATAGGATCCTCTCATTACTATCCAAATCAGTCTAAAAGGAAAGCAACAATCCATTCCCATTCTCATGCATACTTACATGACTAATGCTGCCCTTGTGTATCCTAAACATTGGAGAGACCTTATCTGACTTTCCTAATCAATGTGGTTGCTGTCCTAATATAAAATACTGAGTTCTACCCTTGCCTCTGCATCAAACTTCTCACATCATGTTTCTATAACAAAACACAATAATATGAATTGAGCCAACACCATGAGGATAGGGTCAAGTATCATGACAACTAATCATAATACGTGAAGATGGGGATAAAACATAAGTGTTGGCTCTCAAAAATGCCACACTTCCAAAATTGTCAGTCTCAAGACTTCTCCTATTGGGTAAACACTCATTGATGGCCACAAGGCCAAATCAATGTATCTAGGCTTCGAAATCCTTACTCTAGGCTTGGAGGACCCTACACAAGGTCTATGAACACTCACTTGGTATTACAATAGAAAGATCCTTCCTCTAGAACTTTTTTTGCAATGCACACATCATTGGTAATCATTGTTATGATGGATGGTCTATTAGGACAGTAAATAAAATGCTTTTTCTTTTTCCACCCTTTGAAACTACAACAAGGTATTTGACTTGGCAGGGTCCCCACACATCACTTCAACAACAAACATTAGGCAATTCAACCTTTTGCCTTCTCAATGCATTTTTTTTTGTCTTTCACTGGTTTTCTCAGTATGATACATAGGGATATCAGACCTTTCATGGCATCATCACACACGCCTTCCAATATGTAGACCTTTCATATTTTAGGTGCCTAAACAATATGTTGTTGTTAAGTATTGATGTAATCTTAAGACATCTCATGACTCCATTACATGTCCACACTTGGGTTTACAAACACAACTCTGTCAAAACAAAAACAATATCACTAGTAAAACTATGACTGTGACAATCAATACCCTTAGGTCAGTCATAGAAATTTAATCTATTTCATTTGGTTTTGATCCACAAACCCTTCTGAAGGTTGCATAAGGTCACCTCATCCCTCTCTCTATCATCAACCACTTCAAATAACCAATCGCTTGGTCTTCCCACCAAATTCTTCACTCTTACTGCCTTTTACCAGTTTGATACATAGAGATATCAGACTGTCCTCATGCCCAAACACGTACCAAATCTAATTTGGAGTCCTCCACACAACATAATATGATACATAGCATGAACAAAGGTCTTCCCACACATTTGGGTGAATTTATATGCATGGGAGACCAAACTATACATTATTTACTCGTCTCAGTAAACACTAGGCGGGGTTTTGACATTTTTTGGAAAAACTATGATGTCTTCTTTAAAACACTATGAAATTCAATGCCACAAAAAGACAAAATGAAGTTAACTCTATAAACTGCAATCTTGTAATTATTTTTAATCAATGCTTTCCTACATTGTTTGATCTGCCATCTTATTAAAAATTTCATGTCTATTATGCTTTGATGGATGTCGCATCCTGTTACAAACCTCACATTTTGGCACTAGCAGAAAAGATTTTAGCAAAGGTTGTGGAATATGGATTTTACATCTACCAATTGTCATTCCATCTCGTGCATATGGATTTTACATGTAGAAGAAATAAATTTGATAAATAGGCCATACGGTGGATGATAAGTGAAGGATGTAAGTACTAAAGGTGTGGCACTAGTGGCTTTGGTACATGAAGGTGACTAGAGGTTGTGGAAGGAGAAATGGTGGAAGTTGGATCTATGGTAGAGGTGGGAGTAGATTTTATTTACGCATGAAAATGTTAAGCTAATAATCATAAAATAGATAGGAATCCAAATTAAGGCATTCTATTTGTTAATAAATTTCTCTACCATTGAGCTACTACCCCCTTTCTTATCATTCCATTGTTGGCTTGAGTGTAGATTATTTTCAACACCCATTACAAGACACATTATAGGTTCTTGGGGCTCCTAACCTAACCTAGCTTTGATAACATTTTGAGCTACTATTCATGGACTAGTTAGGTTACCAAGATATGACCTTCTATTTGTTGTTAGAATGTGATCTATGACTAAGTATTAGAGGATCTTACTAACTTGTGTATCATGCTTTTATGTGTCTCTGACATGACTCCTAGTAACTATATAAGGATCTTACTAGTCCTAGATCTATGCCTTGTCTTTTTGATATGGTTCCTAGTGAGAATATATGAATCTTACTAGTTCTAAATGTCATAACTTTGTGTTTTGCATGCTCCATGTGTTACCAATGTTACTCATATTACTCACTTTGTACTTCCCTTTTATCTCAATATTGTAGATTGACAATATCATAAGTCTTGGGAGCTACCACCTTTCCAAACTTGTAGTCATCTTGACTCTTCAATTTCTTGGTTTCAGAATATTTGGTTTCTCCATATTTTCCCAAGGGTACATGAGCATAATTTCATACTCTTGCTAAGAGGGGGCTAAATATTGCATCATAAGTTGTATCTATTTATAAATATACACTAGGTTTGGACTCACTTTAGTGGTTGTGCCTTATTTATGCCTAATTGTACTTAGGTTTCAGAATGTTTCCATAAATTTGGTTCATTCCCTTATTCATGATTCTCCTCATGGCTCAATTTTCTAGGACTAGGGTCTTGGGAACCCTTATTCATAGAAATCAGACCTAAAATTTGAAAGATGAATGTTGGATTCACAAATAGTAGGATTTTTCTCTCCAAATTTGGACTTTTCCAAAAGTTCAATTTGAAAAGGTGCAAGCTGCATATAGATACAAGTCTATTTCTCATTTCAAACCCCTATAAACTCCAACCCACATCTAGCAATTTTTCAATCAAGTTTTCAAATCAATTGAGCATAGATCTATAATCAAGGAACAAGGCATTCAAAGATACAACTTTGTTACATTGGTTATGATCAACTACATTATGTTTTTCCATGATGAAAGCATACACTAACATGTTCTAGAAACATTAAAGCATTTCAAACTTGAGGTATATTTGTCAATTTTTTATTTACATATATGTTTGGACCATATTAACACAAACTGTAATGTTATGAAGCTTCCTCTGCTAGATACCTCCCTAGAACAAGTTCAAGATGACTCTCATGCACATTTGTAAATGTGCAAGGAAACACATATATGCCTAAGTCTGAGAGCATAGTATAACTGCGGTATAGTATGCTCTTAGACTTAGACATATCTGCTTCCTCTGCTAGATACCTCCCTAGAACTGGTAAGCTCGTTCTTCGCTATGTATACGTCCTAGTGCCATGGTAGGGGCAGGGTGGGAGAGAGAGAAAAGAGAAACAAAGGTCGATTGCCCTCCGGGGCGTATAGAATTCATGGTGGCGAAAGGGGAAGACTGAACATCGACAACTGAGGCATGGGGGCAACATTAAAAGACTTCCGATGACCTAGGAACGACAAAGCACAGGTAGTTGTGAAATGCAGTGCATAGCTCAATCAATGGGTGGGACGCAAGAAATTCCTCATATATGCTGTAGTCAAATAAATCTGTCCACTTAATTAAATGAATACTTAGTATTTATTTGATTATTTAACCATCAATTAGTAATTAATTAAATTAATATTTAATTAATTCATCTTAACCCTCTTCTCCTATTAATTAAATAAATTATTCAATTTATTTGATTTAATTCACTTAACCAAATTCAGACCATTAATTAAATAAATAAATCATATTTGTTTAATTAAATCTTCTCACACATTTAAATAAATTAATATTTATTTAAATCCCCCAAAATCCCACCTCTCACATTTAAATAAATTAACATTTATTTAAATCACCTTTATCCTCTACCCACTTGTATTTTCCTGCAAAAGCAAGTTGCACAATTATTTTAAATAAATAATTTATTTAAATCACCTTTATCCTCCACCCACTTGTATTTTCCTACAAAAGCAAGTTGCACAACTATTTTAAATAAATTATTTATTTAAAATCCTATTTATCCTCACCCACTTGAAACCTTTAATGGTTTCCCTTAAAGTATTCAAACTTGATGACTTTAAAGTCTTCAAACTTGATGGCTTCCTTCTATAGTCTTCTAAAGACTTTAATGGTTTTCCTTAAAGTCTTCAAGCCTTTAATGGTTTCCCTCAAAGTCTTCAAGCATTTTAATGCTTTATCTTCATTTTTCTCATTTAAATAAATTAATATTTATTTGAATATTTATCCAAATGCAAATTACACCATTTAATTGAAATAAATGATTTTATTTTAATTGAAAATACCAAAATTTCTCCCACTTGCATTTTCCTACAAAATCCACTTGCATGCCTAAACCCCTTCTAGAATTTTCTAATCACTTCTAAATAACCTAACCCCTTCTCTAAACTTTGTCACATTCCTAAGCAAAAGGGAAGTCACTTCTCAAACCCTCAAAGTCTTTGATAAACATTAAAGGCTTTCAACCTTCAACCACTAAATGGCTCAAAGTCTTTGATAACCATTGAAGGCTTTCAACCTTCAACCACTTAATCCCCAAAGTCTCCAATAACCATTAATGGTTACCTCAAACCCTCCCACATGGTTAAAACATTTGTTTTGACTCAACCTCTACCCAACCCAAAGGTCTCATCAGGCCATTAATGCTTTGACCATGATTATCACTTAAACATTTGCACAAAGGTTTATCCTTGGATTAACTCTTAATCCAGTGGGTAATCTTAATTTGGACTTGACCCTTAGCCTCTAGATAACCATGAAGTCTTCTCAGGCCTTTAATGCCTCCAACCTCTTCTCTCAACCCAATCCTATGTTGACACTTGTCACCATTTTATTGGTGCCAATTGTGCACATGGATCCCCAACTTTCAAACTTGGCCCTTGATTAAACCATTCAATCTTAACCCTTCATTTCCCCATTTCTTCTATAAATAGAATCCTTCTCCTCAAGCAAAAAAGAGAAGCATTAGAGTATTGTTGTTATACTGGCATTAGCATAGAGCTTTCTCATAGCATCACTATCTACACTTGCATAGGATTTGCTTATCATATTCAACTATCTTGAATCTCCATATGGAATCCATAGCTAGTGCTAAAAGCTGAGAGCTACACTCATTTGGGACTTGGAGAGGAGAGGAACAAGGGAGGAGCAACTATGAGCATCTTGATTAGCTATTTTATTCTATATTTATATGCTTTCTATTTCATGCTTAATATCTCTCTTGATATGCCTGTTTAGGATAATCTTTTGTTGCTAACACTAACGTTTGTTTCTTGTGCTCTTGTGTGTGTTGCCATCAAACAGATTTTCTAATCCTTTTTGCAGAGCATCATTTGGTGAACCCGACGTGAATCCAAACACCAAAAAGATCAACTTTTTTTTTTTTTAAACCAATAACATGTTTGAATGTTGAAAATGTCACACAGGTTGCGCTTTTGACACTGTTTTGGTGCGTTTGACATTATTTTGGCGCTATTCACCCTGTTTCAGTGCTTTTGCCTTCTCTGTCTTTCCCTTTCTTTTAGTGCGTTTGTGTTAAATAGTGCCTCTGTTCAAACGCAGACTAGCGCTATTGTAACAAAACGTTGTACAAATCACCTTGTAACCAAAAAAAAAAAAACCAAAAAAAAAAAAAATTAGGCATGTAGAAGCCCACCAAATAGGCGGATTTTACTAACTATTTTTCTCTTTTGTGCAGATTTAAATTAGATTAAAAAGTAGATTTATATTTTTTACTAACTTGTTTTTGAAGTTGGTTTTAAAAATGAATTCACTTTTTATTTTGGTTTAAAATTAACTTCACATTTCAAATTTGGGCTTTTAAAAAAAAATCACACATTTGTTTGGGGCTCTTAAAAAGAATTTCATTGTTCAAAGGTAAAAAGAACCACAAACTTATACAAAAACAACTTTATTTTTTCAAGTTAGGAAACAAACTTCGTTTTGGTGCTTAAAATCAACAAGGCAAATTTTATTTCTTGCATCAAGATAAAACTCACAATCCACACTTCCATTTTTGGTGCAAATAAAATTCACAATCAACTTGTCTCATTTTCAAAGCAATTTTACTTCATGCAAATGTGTTTTTCATTAAGTTGACCAGGATTTTCAAATTCTAGTTTACTCAAACAATTGCCTTTGAAAATTAAAAAGAACACCATGATTGTTGGAGCAACATCTCCAAATAGTTAGATCACATTGCAATGATAGATTAAAAAGAACAAGTGTTTTTCGTGCTTGGCACACTTGTGCAAAAAGTTGGTCGAGTGGTCCTATTTCTAACACACACTATCCTCTCCCTTGGCTTTCGTGGTCTTAGGTGCAAGAGAAAAGTGTTAGTAACACTCAAAATTTTATCTTTTTAAGAGAGGCCTGCCAAGAGACACATCACTCTTGGGAACAACCTCGAGCTGTAAATCCTTCAAGCCGCTATAGAAATCAGGTGAGAGCGAAAGCTATAGCCTTGGGTATAGCTGTTCCTACAGTGTAACTAGCCGAAAGGACAAATGGGCCCCACCACCAGTTACAAGGCTCTTAAGTGAGTCACTGCAGAATGAACTTATGTCCAAAAACATCGAACATGACTAACGCCTTTAAGTAGTAGCCCACCTGTTCTATTGATTGAGGATATTTGCGATATAATTTAGTGCAAGAGCATAGATGGTTTTGCTCCCAAGATACTCACCATACATATTTCCTTGAGTAGAAACATATCTTTTTGAAAAGTCACTTGTGGCTTGATAAAAGTGGTGACTCCCCCATCATAGGGATCATCTATTTGTTATGCTCGTGCAAGACTTAGTATATCACATCCTTACCTACCAAGGCGGGATTCATAAGGTATGTAGTACCAAAGTCGAAGAAATATCAAGATGTGGGCTAAATTTATCACAACTGGCCATTTGACCTTAGGGATAAAAAGTGTTTGAAGTGTGTTCGTTTTAAAGACCAAGTACAAATTGAGCCGACTTCAAGCTTTGGAAATACACCTTAAAATACATCTAAAGGAAGGGTCATATACAAGTCCAAGGATTGGGTTAATATAGACCCATACTCATTTGTGCCTTTTAGGCAACATTCTTGTGTTTGTGTGCTTGCTTTGTTTTCTTGTCAAAGAAAAATCAGAAAATCACTTCCCAAAAACAAAGTATTCATCCAACCAAACATCTGTCAAAACAACCACAAAACATCAAAAACAAGGTACAAACAACAAAGAGACAACTTTTATGACCATTCTTCACATCTTGCGAAAGAAGAAGTGTCATCAGAATATCAACTTGAAAAGAAGACCATTAAGCTCAAAGGCTTTGATCAAAAGGAGGAAATTTTTCTATATCAATCGACAAATCTTTGTCTCCCATAGAGTCTTTCTACATCGCATGCGTCTCTACCTTCAAGGCAAAACAAACGAATTTGATTCAGAATCCTTGAACCGCAAAGCTTTTATGCAATATAGAGCTCTGAGTTATCACAAAAATCAAGGAGGAAAGATTAATCCCAACTTTTTCCCCAACATCTGCATCACCTACAACACAGCTCGAGAAATACCTCCAACACCTGAAAGAGAAGAGGTAGAGTTCGTCCCATTTGTGACACAAAGTTTTTATTGAAGTTGAAAACATTTTTCATCCATCATCTCACTCATACATCATCACTTCATCATCAATCCATCCCAACTCTCAAAACATTAAGAGGTTCTTATCCCAAGTTCTCTTTTAGATATTGCTTGAAATCAAACACATCACATCACTTTTTAGATTGTTTCTACATCTAGGATAAGCTCATCCTAAGAGACACATCTCCGCAGGTTAAAACTAGTTCATGAGTGAATCCTCTCATTACTAGGTAGTTAAATCTGTAACACATCTCAGATTTCTCTACACCTTATCACATCAAAACTTATCAAACAAACAAGCAATTCAAAGAAGGAATTTCAGTTACATCCACCTTAAAGGTGTTAGAGATCCACGTGCAACACAATTCACCAACCATCAATCTCTCATTTCAACAAAAACTCATCATCATTTTCACACAAATTCAACAAAAAGCTTATAAACAAAATGGCTCAAACCCGATCACAGTCAAGGCAACGAGAAATAGAAAGGGAAGAAGAAGAAGAGGAAAATCTCAATGAATTTCAAGAAGCACTTGGAGGAAATGCAGATGATGAAAACCCAAGTACTCCCACTCCTGCAACAATAGAAAGGGCTCAGCATAACCCTCTCTTTAACAGACTTTTTGACGAAATACTTAGGAGCAATGCGGATGCTCACTTCTTAAGACTCGTTCAAGAAGGAGCAAAACTCCCCTCTGACTTTGATCTTGCCCAATTAAGACAAGCATCAGAAAGACAAAGTCGCCATGAAGAGGAAAGAGGTAGAGATCCCATCAGATATAACATTCCTCGAGGTAACCCACCACCTCCTCCTCCAAATGAAATGGAGATGTTGCGGCAACAAGTCGAGAATCTCGCCCAACAACTTCATAGTGGTGTCAAGACTAACCAATTCTCACTCAATGACATCTGTCCCTATCCTTTTGATAGGGATCTTTACATGCCACCCTTTCCAAGAGGATTCGAAACACCCAAATTTGAAAAATATAGAGGAAAGGGGGATCCCCGTGATCATGTCCGAGAATTTCATTCCGCTTGTCTTGAAGTGGCATATGAAGACACCTACCTAATGCGCCTTTTTCCCCAAAGCTTGGGAGGAACAACCACATCATGGTTTTCCCGACTACCAGGTGGCATTAGAACATTTGAGGAACTTATCCAAAAATTCCTCACTCATTACTCTCATAACATTGAACGCGACATCACCATGGCTGATCTATGCAACACCAAACAAAAACCAGGTGAACAATTCTCAGTATTCCTGCAACGATGGCGTCAAATGTCTAGCAGACGTTCTCTTCAGTTACCTGAACGAGAACTAGTGGAAATATTCATTTCCAACTTAAACGAAGAAATGGAATTTCACCTGGATGTCAAAGACACAGACTCTTTTAATGATATGATCACCAAGGGTTTAAAATGTGAACAAGCACTCATCAAGAAAGGACTCATAAAAATCTTTAACAAACCAAAAGATGGTCCTCGCCCACGCTTCAACAATGATAAACCAAACTTCTGGAATAAAAACAAGAATATAGTCAACGATGGGGTTGTGGATGCCCGGACTATCCAAAATGCACAACCTATGGTTCGGTTTGCAGGACAAAATCCTCCACCTCAGAATAACACAAATATTCCTTCCAATCAAGGTCGCATCACATCTCACGATGAACCAAGACCTCGTCAGCAAAAACAAAAACGCACATACACTCCCTTAGGGGAACCCATTGAAACAGTATTGCGACAACTCATTTCTCAAAATTTGGTCACTCTACCTAAGCTATCAAACTATGAGCCTCAGGTCAAACCAGCATGGTGGAGAGATACTGAACACTGTGAATTCCATCAAGGGAGAGGACACAAGACAAGTAATTGTCACTGATTGAAAGATCTCATTTAGGATCTTATTGATTGAGGGGAAATTGAAATTGAAGGACATAACCCTAAAACAACCAATAATGATCATTTGATGTTCAAAAATCCACTTCCATCACAAGATCAAAGGGATCCTTCCACTTCCAGACGAGGCACTGATACCACTGATTATACACAGGCTGCGTATAATTACACTGTAAATCATCTGTATGATGCCAATGAACAAGTTGCAACTATAACCTTCAAAAATCCCAACTCAAATTGCAATGTTGTTACGCGTCACGGCAAATTTACCATAAAGGCAGCTCCACAAGGCACCACCTCCATCCCAAAGCAGTACAATCTTGTGGAACAATTAGACAAAACCCCTGCGCTTATATCCATTTTAGAGCTTTTGCGTCTATCGCCATCTCATAAAACTATCTTGGATCAAGCACTCCAAGAGGTGTCAGTCCCTGCAAATCTGAATACAGACCAATTTCAAGCCATGGTTGGAAATCTAAAGTCCTCACCTTGTCTCACTTTTTCCGAAAGTGACAACTCTTCCTTCCAGCACCTCATAATGCCTCACTCCACATCGAAGGATTTATTAACCAGCATAGGATCAAGCGAGTCTTGATAGATAATGGAGCAGGCCTGAACATTTGTACACTACAGTTGGTCACAGCATTGGGCTATGCGGTAGAATCAGTGGATCCTTGTAAGAAGATCACAATCAAAGCCTATGACGATGCAGAGCGTTCATCCAAAGGAGCTGTGGTACTACCAATCTGTGTGGGCCCTGTGGTAAAGCACATCATTTGTCAGGTTCTGGACCTTCCTCTGCCATACAATCTATTATTAGGGAGGCCTTGGATACATGCCATGCAAGCCATTCCATCTACCTACCATCAATGTATCAAGTTCCCACATAACGATGTAGAGATCACAATTCTGGGCAATGCAAACCCCTTTGCATTTTGCCATAATATCAGCCATCAACCAAAGATTACTGTTCCTAATAATAGAGAAGCCATTTCCTCCACATCATATATAAGTCCAGCCTCTCTTGCCAGTTCAAACACCACTATACCGAAGCAAGAAAAGCTTAAGATGAAAGTAGTAGAGGAAGGTCCTGGGGAATACAACTTGAGTCAACTCTTTTGTGTGGGACAAATGCCCACTTCTCCTAGAACACATGGTAAACCACAACAGGTACTCCAGCAACCACTAGTCACGCCAGCATGTGCTTTAACACCTTTCATCCCTGGAAAGAGTCAAGAAGAAGAAACCCAAGATAAGGACTTAGCAGAATGGATCTATAAAGATCCCATCACCACTGATATACCGCAAGCTACACTTCCTATGGATCAGTATGGCAAAGGTCTCCTCATTATGCAAAGAATGGGGTATGATGGTCAGAGTGCTTTGGGATATTGCAAACAAGGACGACATGAACCTCTGTTGCCGGAGTTTAAGCCCAAAGGAAATACAGGCCTCGGCTTTGAAAAAGAGATCTTCCCTAAACTAAAATTCAAAGGGAAACCCAGCAAACCCTTTTGTCAGCCTATGGCCAAAAGGCCACCTTTCATAATCAAAGCAGCATCAAGCACAATCACAACTGCCCCATCGAGGCTCAGAATCCCAACACAGCCATCACCAATGTCACTCATCCCACCAAGCGAACTCGTAATCCCATCAGCAACACCATTAGCAGCAACAACTGTATTGGAACCTGCAGTGGCATCTATGGCACCAGTAGCTCTAGCAGAAGCCACTGAGTCAATATTACCAATACTCCCTATACCAGATCCCTTGATCCCCATCAACCGCCCTGCAGCACCGATCATTACAAAGGTACGTCAACCAATCACACCTGTAGTATTTAACTCAAAGGACATCCCAGTATGGTATAGTAATCGGATAATAGAAAGTGATTCAGAGACCGACTCACATGAGTGGGAATTTGATTTAGTACAACTTAACACTTCAGATGAGGAAGACACATCACTACCTCCACCACGCAAAGACATCCCTGTTTATGGAGAAACATAGATAAAAACCACTTGGGTTCCTGAGCTGGAAACGTCTTCCACAGACCCTATGTCTCATCCTACGCCTGATTCTGACAGGGAGAGTACCATCAACGACCTTCACCATAACATTTTAACCCTCACTGATACATCTAACACACTTAACCTAATCGATGAAGTAATGCCCATTATCCACCCTGAACTCATTGAATGGAACCAACCAAATCCTCCATGTCTTGACCTCTTCCAGAACGATGAGGCCATCATTGACTTTTTGGAATTAAGGGATAACCTACCAAGCGGGGATCACAAAGCTGGATTCGCCATTGAACTTAATAGCACAGCATACTTCGGGACGGATGCCAAACCTTTCAGCTACAAAAATATAACACTAAAACATGGATCTTCCAGTGAAAACCACACTGTGGCACTGTTTGATCCGACAAAAGTAAAAAGAAAGAGTGTATCCAATGGTGAAAACCTCTCTGAGGCACCTGAGGATGAAGGGTTTGACATTCTCCCTGATAATACACAACAGGAACGATCAACAATTCTCATCGAGGAAACCAAAGAGTACAATGTGGGGACTCCTGAAAATCCTCATATCATACATTTGGCATCTCTTCTCACTCCAGAGGAACAACCTAAATTTATAGAGTTCTTCCAGAAGCGTCAGATCAACTTCACATGGTCATATGCAGACATGCCTGGGCTTGATCCTGATTTAGTCATGCATCACCTCACCGTAGCAGAAGGAGCCAAACCTGTCAAGTAGAAGCTTCGTAAGATGCATCCTCAGATTGCAGTACTAGTCAAAACAGAACTCAAGAAACTCCTAGACGTTGGTTTCATTAGACCAATTGATTATGCAGAGTGGATCTCCAATATTGTGCCTGTTGGCAAACCAAAAGGGGGCATTTGCATTTGTACTGACTTCAAAGATCTGAATAAGGCATGTCCTAAGGATGACTTCCCCCTTCCAAATATTGACATCATAGTGGATCTGACAGTAGGACATGCCATGCTTTCACTCATGGATGGCTTTTCAGGATACAATCAGATAAAGATCGCACCAGAAGATCAGCATAAGATAGCCTTCACCTGTCCATGGGGCACATATTGCTGGAATGTAATGCCTTTTGGTCTGAAGAATGCAGGAGCAACCTATCAGAGAGAAATGACCACCATCTTCCATGCCATGATGCATACCATGATGGAAGATTATGTGGATGACTTACTAGCAAAATCACTCACCAGAGAAGGGCATCTCCACATCTTAGATAAAATCTTTGATAGACTAGAACAATACCATGTTCGACTCAACCCAAAGAAATGTGTCTTTGGAGTAACCTCCGGGAAACTTCTAGGATACATTGTCTCAAGCAAAGGTATTGAGGTCGATCCAGCAAAGGTTAAGGCAATCATGGATATGCCACCACCAAAGAATATCAGCCAGCTAAGGACATTACAAGGTCGACTTCAATCCATCCGAAGATTCATTGCACAATTGGCTGATAAGTGTCATCCATTCACACACCTGCTACACAAGAATATCCGCTTTCAGTGGGATGCCCGATGCCAACAAGCATTTCAGACGCTTAAAGACTATCTCATGAATCCACCATTGTTGATGCCACCAGATCCAAGTAGACCGTTGTTACTCTATATCTCAGCAACAAGTACAGCATTGGGTGTACTACTGGCACAACATAATGCAGAAGGAAAAGAGTGTGCTGTTTACTACATCTCTCGCACACTGGTTGGCTATGAACTCAATTACACACCTATTGAGCGAGCTTGCCTAGCAGTAATCCTGGCAGCCACTAAACTGAGGCACTATCTGTTGACACATAAGGTACAACTCATTGCAAAGATTGATCCACTCAAGTATTTACTTAACAAAGCAGCATTGACAGGCCGCTTGGCCAAATGGGTGATGATTCTAAGTGAATTTGACATTGAGTATGTGGACCGAAAGGCTATTAAAGGTCAAGTTATTGCAGATCAGTTGGCCGATGCACCCCTCACAGGCGATCATCCTCTTATTTCCAATTTTCCAGACGAAGAGATATTCATGATCACAACAACACAACCATGGAAACTATATTTTGATGGGTCATACACTAGGCATGGCTCGGGGGCAGGCATTCTGTTTATCACACCTCAAGGTGACAGCATCCTGAAGTCTTACAGGCTCACATTCCCATGCACAAACAACATAGCAGAATATGAGGCCTTGATCACAGGACTCAGGTTAGCCATCCAATGGAAATTACAAGAACTGCAAGTATATGGCGATTCCCAACTAGTCATTCGACAAGCAACTGATGAATATCAGACCAAAGATGATAAACTCATGCCATATAAGCAAATGGTGGACACTCTAAAGACATCATTTACTACTATCACTTTTGAGCAGATACCAAGAGATCAGAATCGAGCTGCTGACGCTATGGCTATTATCGCATCTCTCCTAGATCTTCCACAGAATTCAACACGTTATGAGTTCTTGGTTGAACAGCTTTGGATCCCTGCTTATGATATCCCTGAATCCAAGATGATATGTCACCTTGTCGGTTCTGAATCCCCATGGTATGGTGAGTTCTACACCTATCTCCGCGATCACACCCTTCCTCCCAACCAATCGAATAACCAACGAAAAACCTTCATTCGCCAAACTGCTCGATATACCATTATTGCGGAAACCCTATACCGACGCGGTCTTGATGGTACTCTCCTTTGATGTCTGGAACAAGGTGAGATAACAAAGGCTTTGGAAGAGGTACATGAAGGAATTTGCGGGACTCATTCAAGTGGTCCATCACTCGCCAAGAAACTCCTGCGAGCTGGATATTATTGGCCATCTATGGAAAAGGATTCCTACTACTTTGTCAGAAAATGCAAGAAATGCCAAGTTCATGGCGACCTGATACATGCACCAACCCAGGAACTGCAACCAATCATGACACCATGGCCTTTCTGCCAATGGGGCCTTGACCTTGTGGGTAAGATTCATCCATCTTCATCCAATGGCCACAAATTCATTATTACCGCCACCGAATATTTCACAAAGTGGATCGAAGCTGTTCCACTTACCCAAGTCACCGGCAAGCAGATCACCTCATTCATCCTCAACTACATCATCTGCCGGTATGGTGTACCCATGTCCATCATCACAAATAACGGTCTTTCTTTCAAAAATCAGGATGTCTGCGAACTTTGTGAGAAATTTCATATCCAACACCGCTTTTCCACTCCCTATTACCCACAAGGCAATGGTCAGGCCGAAGCATCCAATAAAAACATATTGAGGATCCTAAAGAAGACAGTCAATGATGCTGACCGTGATTGGCATGTTCAACTAAATCTAGCGCTATGGGCATATCGAACTAGCATTCAAACCCCTACAGGTGCAACTCCTTATTCATTGGTCTATTGTGCAAAAGCTATCTTGCCTATTGAGGTTGAGATACCGTCACTACGGGTTTCCTTGCACAATCTCATTGATGATGAAGCTTACAGAGTCTCACGTCTTCAGGACTTAGAGTTACTTGATGAGAAGCGACAAGCTGCATACAATCACCTCAAAGCCTATCAGCAGCGCATGAGCAGAAGCTACAATCACCGAGTTAGACCTCGTACATTTGAGGTAGGTGATCTTGTTCTTCAAGAGAATCCTCGCAACCAACCAAATAGAGAACATCAGGGCAAGTTTGAATCAAACTGGCTGGGCCCATATGTTGTCACTACTGTGTTTGGGTCCGGGGCATATCAGTTGGGTACATCAGAAGGAGAACCGCTCGTAGATCCAATCAACATCATGCACCTCAAAAGGTTTTATACCTAAGTTGTACAGATCATCAGGCTCCCCTACATACCAGAAAATACCAAAAACATTTCAAAAAAAAAAAAATGTCCTGAAGAAAATACAAAAACATTCAAAAAAAGTAAAGAAAAATCATGCATCCAAATGGTGAACAACCACTCCGGTGGCACCTTGGGTAAGTACGGTGGTGAAAACCTGGCAAACAGGCGCTACTCGTAAAGGCTATGGCTCCATTGTCTTTCAGACTTGTTGCGATCACATCTACTTCATACATACATCCATCCATCCATCAACCATGACTTTTTATTCTTTTGCAATTATGATAGTACTCCATACATCTTGCATCCCACTTTTTCATAGTCATGTCTAAAACTGGGGGCAATGCCTTTAACCTATTGATGGAAGTGGATTCTACATTGTCTTATGATTCATTAAGTTCTTCATTCAAACAATCATCAAAAATCCAAAAACATTCAAAAATATCTCGCAAAAATACCAAAAACATTCAAAACAATTCAAAATCCAAAAACATCGACAAAACCATTGAAAAATCACACAAAAACATGGCAACACCTTGTACATACCCATCCATGCAGATACCAAAATAAACATTGACAAACTACTCACACAATGACCATTTACCAATCAACCACACAATCAACATCAACAATCAAACTGTCTTCAACAAGGATGCATCCTTCCTTACCAAAACAAAGACAAAAGTGACATTTTCTTTGACAAGAAAATTATGTTAAGCTATCAAATACTTGGTTGATTTGTGAGTACAATCGTTCGTTTATCTGTATCAGGATCTTGCAGCATTGTTTTGTATCGTTTGCGCATTATTTCCGATGAAGTTCTAGGGCATGTACTAATGGTGTCTACGTGGGAAGTTCACTAAGCTATGTGATCATAGGCAAAAATACAATCATAGATCACTACGGCTTGCTGACTACAGTGTATACCTCGACCGTATGAGCATGAACCATTACCAAGGATCCATATTCTTTATTCTTTATGTATATACTGTTTGTTTGCAGGTACAATGATCTTTCTTTGGTTCCTCCTACCTCATCCAAACTTGATAAAGGTTTTATCTCTTAGTACGGTATGCACTTGTCTCAGGATATGATCAGCCTAAGATCAAGGAGGACGATCCAAGTCATGCATGAAAGGAGATAATCCTTGTCTGTTCCGCAAGCAATACTCAGGTCAACTTGATCCATTATATCAAGTTGCTTGTATTAACTTGCTATATCAAAATCCATGTAAGAAATACTCTGGTCATCTTGAATCTTTATGTCAAGTTGCTTGTATTTTCTTACAACATTTTAAAGCTCAATGATGAAATATAAAGCACCATGGATCATCATTCCATGTCATCTGTATATATTGCATTTCGTTGCATTCCACCCATCCATACATTCATAATAGCTGCATATCATGCATACATAATCATAATAATGCATACTCTATTTTACTCATCTTCTTCCATAGGACTCGGTCCTAGTCTTCCATATCTTCTATTTAACATCGAATCCCCCCTCACCCTCCCTATCTTGATCATCAACATCATCCTAATCCCTTCATCACTTCCTATCCTCACTCATCCACAAAATTAAGCCAGTTACTCTGTCTACATAGATACATCGACTCTCACACACCTAGACTATCAACAGATACTCTGATCAAGTATCTTCGGGTTTCAACAGGTAATCGATTATGGCAAACTTAGACTACAACAGGCATTTATCACAATGACCTAGTCTCAACGGGGCTGTCATGATTCCCCACAACCATCCATCACACGCACATACTATCAATTGATCAACCAATCAAACACAATCCAATGGACAATTACATCAATTGTCTACGTCTTAACAAGTGTTTTGCTTCATATACCTTGACTTCATCGGACAATTACATCAATTGTCTAAGTCACATCAGGTCACTTTGATTCACTTACTCAGACTTTATCATGTCCAAGCGACCAACTGACATCAACTGTCACGCTTTGACTTGACCGGGGCAATTAAACCGATTGCACCAGATTGTCCAACCAATTTTGATCAATTGTATAGCATCAATCCAAACCCCACACTACATCTGCTATGTATCTCTTGCATGACCTCAGGGTACTCGCTGGCTTGTTATTTCTTCATATTCACTCCATTTTCTCTCATTCTTTCCTCATTAGTTCTAATTTCTTCTATTCTACATCCCCTCCACTTTTCATTCTTTTTCGAGAGATCGCCCGATTTAAAAAATAAAAAATAAAAAAAATTCGGCCCATCTCTCGAGGGGGCATACCACCCATTAAATTTACATTTTATGGAGCATTTCTTCACACCTATTTTTCTTTCTTTGAAACGGCGCGATAAACCGCACCGTCTCAAAGAGGGGCAAATGTAGTCACATAAATCTGTCCACTTAATTAAATGAATACTTAGTATTTATTTGATTATTTAACCATCAATTAGTAATTAATTAAATTAATATTTAATTAATTCATCTTAACCCTCTTCTCCTATTAATTAAATAAATTATTCAATTTATTTGATTTAATTCACTTAACCAAATTCAGACCATTAATTAAATAAATAAATCATATTTGTTTAATTAAATCTTCTCACACATTTAAATAAATTAATATTTATTTAAATCCCCCAAAATCCCACCTCTCACATTTAAATAAATTAACATTTATTTAAATCACCTTTATCCTCTACCCACATGTATTTTCCTATAAAAGCAAGTTGCACAATTATTTTAAATAAATAATTTATTTAAATCACCTTTATCCTCCACCCACTTGTATTTTCCTACAAAAGCAAGTTGCACAACTATTTTAAATAAATTATTTATTTAAAATCCTATTTATCCTCACCCACTTGAAACCTTTAATGGTTTCCCTTAAAGTATTCAAACTTGATGACTTTAAAGTCTTCAAACTTGATGGCTTCCTTCTATAGTCTTCTAAAGACTTTAATGGTTTTCCTTAAAGTCTTCAAGCCTTTAATGGTTTCCCTCAAAGTCTTCAAGCATTTTAATGCTTTATCTTCATTTTTCTCATTTAAATAAATTAATATTTATTTGAATATTTATCCAAATGCAAATTACACCATTTAATTGAAATAAATGATTTTATTTTAATTGAAAATACCAAAATTTCTCCCACTTGCATTTTCCTACAAAATCCACTTGCATGCCTAAACCCCTTCTAGAATTTTCTAATCACTTCTAAATAACCTAACCCCTTCTCTAAACTTTGTCACATTCCTAAGCAAAAGGGAAGTCACTTCTCAAACCCTCAAAGTCTTTGATAAACATTAAAGGCTTTCAACCTTCAACCACTAAATGGCTCAAAGTCTTTGATAACCATTGAAGGCTTTCAACCTTCAACCACTTAATCCCCAAAGTCTCCAATAACCATTAATGGTTACCTCAAACCCTCCCATATGGTTAAAACATTTGTTTTGACTCAACCTCTACCCAACCCAAAGGTCTTATCAGGCCATTAATGCTTTGACCATGATTATCACTTAAACATTTGCACAAAGGTTTATCCTTGGATTAACTCTTAATCCAGTGGGTAATCTTAATTTGGACTTGACCCTTAGCCTCTAGATAACCATGAAGTCTTCTCAGGCCTTTAATGCCTCCAACCTCTTCTCTCAACCCAATCCTATGTTGACACTTGTCACCATTTTATTGGTGCCAATTGTGCACATGGATCCCCAACTTTCAAACTTGGCCCTTGATTAAACCATTCAATCTTAACCCTTCATTTCCCCATTTCTTCTATAAATAGAATCCTTCTCCTCAAGCAAAAAAGAGAAGCATTAGAGTATTGTTGTTATGCTGGCATTAGCATAGAGCTTTCTCATAGCATCACTATCTACACTTGCATAGGATTTGCTTATCATATTCAACTATCTTGAATCTCCATATGGCATCCATGGCTAGTGCTAAAAGCTGAGAGCTACACTCATTTGGGACTTGGAGAGGAGAGGAACAAGGGAGGAGCAACTATGAGCATCTTGATTAGCTATTTTATTCTATGTTTATATGCTTTCTATTTCATGCTTAATATCTCTCTTGATATGCTTGTTTAGGATAATCTTTTGTTGCTAACACTAACGTTTGTTTCTTGTGCTCTTGTGTGTGTTGCCATCAAACAGATTTTCTAATCCTTTTTGCAGAGCATCATATGCAAATCAATGAATGAAGGTGAAGATTCAGCTACCTCGAATGGTGAAGATTCTACCCAAGCAATTCCATAAATTATGCAAATATTATGCAAATCTGAAATTCCTCATGCAAATATTATGCAAATCCGAAGATTCAATGAATGAAGGCGAAGATTCAAAAATTCCTCATATTATGCAAATCCAAAATGAAGGTGAAGATTCTACCTCGAATGGTGAGTGTTCCGTTTGTTCTTGTTAGGGGTTGAGCTCGACGCGGAAGCCTGTGCGGGATTGCAAATGTCACAAATGATTTGCCCTCTTTTTTTTATAAAAAGTATAATGCCCATTGTCGTCGCAATTGCGACAAACGCAGACACTTTTTTGAAAAAAACAAATTTCATTGCTAATGTCTTCTCTGTCGAAACCAAATGTGAAATTTTCATCGGAATTTCGACGAATTCATGCATTTCTTAAAAAAAAATCAAATTTGGTCACAATATACCTTCTCTGTCAGAAACCTCGGTTGGAATTATAGACCAAATGTATTAGTGGCAATTGACAGTCTATTGGTTGGTTTCACTATGTTGTCATTGATGACAACATGATTTTGGGTTCTGACTTCATATGGTGTACCGACGGACACTTCATAGACTCTACACCGACACTGACACCGACAAGATAGAAGATTTCTTTGGTCATGGACAATGCAGGCCGATATGGTATGGTAAATGTCATTGGTATTGGAGGCCGACACATCTTGAATCTGACATCGACAACTTGTTTTAATGTTTATTCATTTATGTTATATGGCCAACATGAAATCTGATATTGTATATATCCTTGTAAGACAACATAAGGCATAAATTTGTATAGGGTATATATGGAAGATTGATTAGATCATTTTGACATGAGGATAGAAATGTAATGTAATGGACATGAAAATGTAATATGATGTGAAATCATTCTGAGAGACTATGTATGTGAGGAATTCATTGTAAGGGTTATTTTGGTACAGATTTTTAGGGTTTTAACCATAACAGACATAGCTTAAACCGAAACTATATTCTGGTATAAAAGATGCTATCCTAGCAGTTCAACACTTCTCTGGATAGTAGTTTGGATTTATATGTAGTCAACGAGGCTCCTATTGTGATTGAGCAGTGTGCTCTAGGCTGTAAACCTTCCTGCAAGTGCATGCCCATCATATATTGTAATATCTCTTCATATGGACAGTGGATTGATATTGTCCCACCGTGCTTTTTCCTCTTTGAGGTTTTCCATGTATAAATCTGTGTGTTATGATTCTCATTTATGTGTTTGGCTTATTGGTTGCATTACTTCTTTCAATTTTGTTTATACCGGTATACCGATTTGTGAATGAATGTTTTGTTAAGGCTAAAATCTACTATTTCAGTATAACACTGATTCACCCCCCCACCCCCTCAGTGTTATTGGTTTCCAACAATTGGTATCAGAGCCTTGTGCCTCAGAGGAAGTTTAACAACTTGAGAAAGATCCTGAAACCAGAATCATTGAATATGGCTTTGGAGAAGCAACTTGAGATGGCACTTGAAGATTATGATGGTGAAAGATTGAAGAACTTAAAGATACAAGATGAGTTAAATTATGCTAAGGAATTCATTCTTGTCCTACAAGAGAGGCTATCATCTGTTCAAGCTAGGAGAAAGGAACTTTTGCAAAATCAGGATGATGAAGAGAAAAATGCAGTTAAGGAACAATGTCAGAAATTGAGTCAGGAGAACATGGTTATGAAGAATGAAATGCAAGTTATAAATATGAGGATGTCTAAACAGATTGAGGATAGAAAGAAAAAGGAAGAAAATCTTGCTACATTCTTGAAGAACAAATTTGAAGAATGTAGTAGGTTGGTTCATGAAAATGACATGTTGAGAACTGATTTGGTACAATCCCAGAGCAATGAGAAAGAGCTTGAGAGACAAATGACAATACTAAGAGATGATTTAACTGCTACAAGTGAGTACAAAGAAAAATTCAAGATCAACTCAGCACAACTTGATGAGTTACTGAAGAGATAGAGGCAGATTGGAGATTCCAGTGGACTTGGATTTGAGCAAGGACAGAGTTCCGGTACTGCTAATGAAGATCAAAACCATAAGGCACTGATAAGGCAATTCAATGCTTATAAATTCAATGGTAGATGTTTTATTTGCAATAGATTTGGTCACATGGCTAGGCAATGTAGAAACAAAGCAAATCAGAACCCTGATTCTGCTCCCGGTAAATGTTCTAAATGCAATAAAATTGGTCATAAGACAAAAGACTATAGAATGAATGTAAAATGCTATGCTTGTGGAAAATTTGGACATATGGGTAATCAATGTAGGTCAAGCAATTTCATCGGTTTTCACAAGGCAATTCAAAATAACAATGTTACATGTTATGCATGCAATGAAGTTGGACATATTGCTAAATTCTGCAGAAGCAGAAATCCACCAGTTAGCAATGGAGGATCAAATGAAAAAGGAAAAGAGAAGGTTAATGAAATCCGGCAAGATCATACTCAGAGATGGGTGAGGAATATTGAAGAGAAATCATCAGATGGGAATGTCCTGATTACCTATCCAGCATAAGAGGATGCTCCTGCACTGATAGTGAGCTCATCTGGTAACTAAGGTAGATGCCTTAGGGGTAGGAAAAGTTTAATGGTAGATGATGCGTATGCCCCTGGAGGAGATTTTGGAAGATGTTCTAGCTATTGGAAAGGATTATCCGATAATGATATGTTCAGAGTGAGATCCGGTATCTTTCACTAACAATCATTTATGTCAATGGAATATTAGGGTTTTCTCTCAATGGATAAAAGGTCGAATACACTTCATTATTATTCACCCAGCATTCAGAGCGATTTTAGAGCGATTCAGAGTGACTTAGTACGATTAGAGGCTATTCAGAGGCAATCAAATTTCTTCTTGAGCGATCACACCGGCGTCTGGAAGGATTTGTTGAAGGTTTTCATCGACAATGATGTAAAGGTATTTTTCTTGAATCATGGAAGTGGGATCATCTTCTGTTCCTATTTTCATTGCAAACCCAACTACAGTAGAGGTTAAGGACTGCCTCGGGCCAATTTTCAAGCGTCGTTTTCTCACATTCCGGAGGGAGTGGCATATGTAGAGGATGTTAGGGCATACATTCATTGTCATATAAAGGAATTAGGCACTTCAGAGATCAAAGGGATGTATATGAATGAACTCATGGGAGAATCTAGTAAAGATCAAACTGACATATCAACACATCAAAGATCTAGGGTTCACAGATATTCTGGATATTCCAAAGTTTGAGGATGAAATAGTCAGATATGTACTAAGCAGAGTACATGGGGAATTCATATGGCTGGACAAACCCTATAAAATTACTAAGGAAGCCATTCGGGCAATTACTGTCTTGTCATCAACAGGGCTACATCCGGATAAGAAAGTATCTAACGACTTTGTGAGGAAGATCACCAAAGCTACATCATACAAGAGATCGATGAAGGTGAGCACTATAACCGACACTGACATCAAATTTGGAAGCATGGTTATAGGCTACAAGGTAACTCAGTCTAACCAACTGAATTCAATTTCCAGTTCATGTATTTTGGCTACATATAAGATGATGAGAGAGAATGTAAAGTTAGATCTTTGTTTCTAGATGCTTGAGGAATTATTGATCAACTTAGGGAAAATTAAAGGTGAGAAGAAGGGCACCTTCTGGTATGGAAATTTGTTAGTCTACTTAATGCTATACTTTTTGAATGATACTCTTGGTTCTGGTAGGAAACAATTGGCTTTTGACATTCCGGTAGGAAGATAGTTAAAACAATCAATTGTTGCATTGGGAAGTTTGAGAGATGATAAGGTATGGGGTTACTTTAAAGCTTTTCAAAAATCTACGAGGTCTAGAATAAGAGTACCTGAGCATATAGTAGAGAAATACTCTACCGACATATGCTTCATGGTTAAGAAAGATGAGACCCTCATGGAGGCAATCAAGACTCGAAAGATAGCAGAAATGGGCTATGAGGTAGATGCATTAATTCTTGATGCATATGCAAAAATTCTACTAGATGCAGAAATAGATGAGGCAAGGAAGCCCTGTGGAACTGCCCAACAGAAGACTCTTAAGGTTGAAACTAAGTTCAACTGAAAGAAAAGGGAAAAACAAGAAGGAAAGGCAAGTAAGTTTGTACAGGAGGTTTCAAAGGACATTAAGGCACTCATTGATGTTGTCCCAAAGAAAGAAAGAAAGAGGATCCCGTAGTTCACATTGAACCTGTGACTAGAGATTTTGAGTCTGAAGATAACACACCATTAGCTTTCAAAAGGGTTGTGAGGAAGAAACCAAAAGAACCTAAAGTGGAAGCAAAGAAACAACTGGTTAGGAAGGTCACCATCAAGTTACCGACACAAAAGCAGGCACCTAAGGCCACATCAACAACTACATCCGGTACTGCCAGAAGGAGGAAGAAGAGTGACATTTATTTGGAACTAGAGACTGGAAATTACTAAGGATGGGATGTTGAAAAATGTTAAGTCTTATTATGATACATTAGAAGTTGATGAATAGAAAGAGGTAGAGGATTCTATTGTATTTGGATATCTATAAGAAAGCATTAATTGAGATAGAAACTCAAATACCGGCAAAGTTATATAACATGTTGCATGCTAGAAGGTAATCGGAAATGCAAGAAGATAAACACATTAAGATGCAAGAAATTTGAGCTATCTATACTAGCATAACTCCAGATGAAATGGATAAGACAATTGAGGCTGTAGATATGAAGGTATTCAATAGAAAACATAGAATAACTAGCCTGATGTTAGAAAGGATGAATGAGGTAATAAAAGAAACATAGAAGGCTTGGATCAAATTTTTGGGAGAACATAGAGGATTCTTTACTTCACTGGAGACCAAAACCGAGACTGCAGATACATCAGTTGAAGGGAAAGGTAAAGGGATCATGGGTACTCCACCCTCAGTTTTGAAGAATATCAGATAGTAGAAATTGAGCCACTAGTAAACACAAATGTATAGACAAATATTGAAACTTCGGTTAATGCTGAGAACATTGTATATGATACCAACATTGAGAATTGTCCTCTGGATACTAATGTACAGGTTGAGGATACTGTTCCTAGAGAGGAACCAACAGTTGCACAGACTGCACCAAGTGGCGAAGCCACCAGTGCAAGTGAGGAGGTATTAAAGGATAAATCATTAGAGAAAATAGGGGAATCCGGTAGGGAACTAGTTGCTGGAACATCATTATTGACAATTGACACTTCTCTAGTTAGAAAGAAAACCATCACAAAGTTGAGTCCCACAAAACTAATGATGATGGCTGCTCAAAAACTGATGAAGGAGGGAACCACAGACAAAGTGATTATAGATCAATCCATAACTGTTTTGCACAGATTGGTCCTGAAATGTAAGATTGAAAATGAAGTGAGCTCTTCCGACAAGCTTAAGGTAATCACTGAGCACATATCAAAAGACTTTAAATCCTTACAACAAATCTCTAACTGACAAGCACTTGAAAAATTCACTCTAGCTAAGAGAGCCGCTTTTGATCAAATCATTGAGAGAGAGAAGAAAAAGATTGAGGAGAAGCTAATTTTGATAGAAAATTATTTGAAACAATGTACTAATATATACAAGGTATGTTGCAATATTGAGATACTTACAACAAATGTAGATAAAAGATAAAAGAGATACAGGAGAAAATTACTAGTATTGCTAACTCTTTTGATGGAATAATTTCACTAACAACATCTATTGATAGATGAATTTTGACTTTGGAGAACCAAATTTCTGCTCTTGGAAAGGAAAGAGATAAGATCATTCAAAGAGCCAGAAGTCTCAGAGGTTTGGTGAATCCAAGATTGGATTCACTTTGTGTACATAAGAAGGAACACATGGATATGTTGGGAAATCCGACACCGACAAAGGTTAATGAAAAAGAATCACTTGCATATTTATTGAGTGGACTTGTATCTATCTCCGACACATTCAAAACCGGCCGAGATACTCATGTGGAGTTACTTAAGAAAGCTTATCTGGAAATATTGAAATTGGTCAAGCTCCAGTAAGACATTTTTGGAGGTATTTAGTGTACAATACTTATTCTTTGACATATTTTTTTTGGGAATTGATGTCAAAGGGGGAGTAGTATACATGTGAAAAAGAATGAAGAGTTGCATACATTAGGGGTAGTTATAGATATTTTGGAGTATTGGAGTACTTTGCATATTCATCTCAGGAGGAGCAAGGCAGGATGAAACCGACAGTTGAAACCATGACCATTTTTCATGAGTGTTGCCATCAATGCCATAGGGGGAGATTGTTAGCAATTGACACTCTATTGGTTGGTTTCAATATGTTGTCATTGATGGCAACATGCTTTTGGGTTCCGACTTCATATGGTGTACTGATAGGCACTTCACAAACTCTACAATGACACCGACACTGACACCGGCACTGACAGGATAGAAGATTTCTTTGGTCACCGACAATGCAGGCCCACATGGTAAAGGTCATCGGTATTGGAGGCCAACACATCTTGGATCCAACATTGACAAATTGTTTTAATATTTATTCATCTATGTTATATGGCTGACATATAATATGATATAATATATATCCTTGTAAGCCAACATAAGGCATAAATTTGCATAGGGTATATAGGGCAGATTGATTAGATCATTTTGACATGAGGATAGGAATGTAATGTAATGTAATGGACATGGAAATGTAATATGATACAAAATCATTCAGAGAGACTATGTATGTGAGGAATTCATTGTTAGGTTTATTCTGGTACAAAGGTTTAGGGTTTTAACCGGAACAGACAGAGCTTAAACCGGAATTGTATTCTGGCATAAAAGATGCTATCCTAGCAATTCAACACTTATCCGGATTGTAGTATGGATTTATATGTAGTCAGTGAGGCTCCTATTGTGATTGAGCAGTGTGCTCTAGGCTGTAAGCCTTCCTGCAAGTGTAGGCCCATCATATATCGTAATATCTTTTCATATGGATAGTGGATTGATATTGTGTGTTACAAATCCCACCATGGTTTTTCCTCTTTGAGGTTTTCCACGTATAAATCTATGTGTTATGATTCTCACTTATGTGTTTGGCTTATTGGTTGCATTACTTCTTTAAATTCTGTTTATACCGGTATACCAGTATACCAGTTAGTGAATGAATGTTTTTTTAAGGCTAAAATCTACTATTCCGGTATAACACTAATTTGCCCCCCTCTCAGTGTTATTGGTTTCCAACAGTGCACTCTTTTAATTATATGTTAATTCAGGCTTCTAATAGATTGAGGTTATCTAACATGCACATAGATGACTCAAGCATCTTAATTATGTCTCTTGGAGGTTGAGACCTATAAATGGGTCATTGTGCATTTCACTGTATCCTCTTTAGCATTAGAAAGAGTTGTTCCTCCCCCTATTAAAAAATATTGAAAGGTGCCTATGTGCTCAATGGGTCTCTTAACTTGTAAAAATTGCCAACATTCACGAAGAAAAATGAAAAAATGTCATTAGTGAAATGATTACTCATTGAGATCATCTTAAGATGACTTAAAACACAGCCATCATATCCCACAAAAATAAATACTAGCCAAATACGCCTTAGAAGCCTCTAATTACTTAAAAGTGAATACTATCCTCTAGATGTCAAAGGAAATTTGGTCATGTGCATTGACCGCTACAATTTGGAGTGCAAAAGAGGGAATGTACCTAACAGTCTGTTGGCATTTTGGTGCATTTTGTATGACCAGTGAATGAAATGGTTGTCATTGTTGGCAACATCATCTTCTAAGTCTTCATAGTCCATCAGTAAAGAAGTAAAGGATATCCGGTAAAAAACACGAATTCTTATTCCTATCGGCAGTGAGTTAACTGACTAAGCAGAGTATAGACTGATTAAGCATTGAACAAATCAATACACATGAGGATAATCAGTTAAGTAGATAATAGACCGGTATACAGGAGGTAACCTGTTAGGCAGAATTTGATCGGTACACTGGCATAATAAAAGTCTCAACCGACAGACTTGGAAACGTCCAGTTAACATCCAGTTGAATCGACAATCTTCCCTTTTCAACTGGCAGACTTATCGACATGAATGATTGTCTTACTGATATTCCTGGAATGATGTTTGGAGAGTAATTTAAGGCATAGTAACATAATTTTGAATCTAATGTTTTGGAGGGAAAGTTGGTGCTAGAACCAAAGGCTAATATATTCATACAATTCATTCTGATTATGTTGTTGTCAATGTGAAAAAGATCTGTGTGAATGTAAACATGGGGAGCAGAACAAAGTGTAGTAGAAACAGGAATGAGTCGGTGAAGCTGACATCGTTCAATTGAACAAAGCATACAACACTGATCTATGAGATAGAGGTAGTGTCATCAGACAAATCAATCATCTTTTCTGCCTTCTAACAATTGCAACATTGTAAATCCCTTAAAAGGGTGAACCTTAACCGATTCTTTATGTAAAATTTATTAACAGAGTAACTTTAAATATGAAGTTATAAAATCCTCTAGCAAGGTGAACTTTAACAGGTTTTAAGGTATTCTTAACTGGATACCAATCACTTCTAACAGGGTGATGTTCTTAGAAAGAATAGATTGTAAGCTCTTAACAGGGCACTCTTTTTCACTGCAGTAAGAGAGATTGTGGGTTATCCTCACTGTGGTTTTCTCCCTCTAACCAAGGGTTTCCACGTATAATTACCCGTGTTATGTGATATTTATGTGTGCATGCAAATCTCTTTTCTATGATGTTATTTTCTTTCATGATTAACACAATGTTTAAGATAATGCAAAGGATAGTTGTAGACCGGTCAATTTGATTGGTTGAATTATGAGTAAATTGCTTTAACTGATTCACCCCCCTCTCAGTCATTGGCTAAATACTAACAATTGGTATCAGAGCTCTGGTCCTCAGAAGTAAAGCTTGACAACTTGAGGAAAAAGATCGTGGAAGAATATCGATATCAGAAGCAGATTGATGAAGAAAATGAAGTTATTGCTCAGCTGAAAGAGAGACTGAGAAAATCTCTTGCTAAAAGAAATGAACTAGCTCTAAAATTAAATGAGATTCAGGATATCATAGATCAACTCTCTGAATAGAGTGGATCGAAAGAAGCAATTTCAGAACTAATGGAAAAGAATAAGAAGTTGACAGAAGAAATCACCTATCTAAAAAGAGAGCATGAAAGTCAGGGCCTGAGAATGACTGAAATGCTAGAAGCTAGTAGGATAGCAGATGAAAGAAAAAGAGATGCAGAAGAAGCTTTGTCAAAAGATGAAAGAGTCAAAAGAATTGCTGAAGAATCTCTAAGAGAAAATGATGTAATCATCATTGAAAAAGATGAAGAAATTTGAATTCTCACTCAGGAGAATGAATACATACATGAGCATCTGCATAACAGAGCAGAGGAAAAGGAGAAGATGATGAAAGAGATTGAACAACTTACAAATGAGTTGAAAGCTGCTAATGAGAGCAATGAAAAACTGAGGAAATTTAATGAAAGCTCTGCGAAGATAGATGAACAGTTGAAAGCTCAAAGAAGAACAAAGGAAACAACCGGTCTTGGTTACTTCGGTATAGGTCCTATAGAAACTGGAGAATCATCTAAATCCAAAAAGATGAAGGATGATAAAAGGAACCATTCAGGAGTGAAAGGTATGAAGTTTTCTAAATCTTCTTGTAATCATTATGGTAAACCGGGTCATAAGTTTGATGTTTGTAGAAATAAATCGGTTAGTCAAAAGAAGACTTTCACCTTTGATGGTTACTGCCATAATTGGCACAAGTATGGTCACCCTGCTTATGAGTGTAGATGTCGATCTAGCAGCATGTCAAATAGAAGAAGATTTAATGGATATTGCTTTACATGCAATAAATATGGACACACATATGAAGAATGCATGTTCAAGTCAAATGTATCAAGATCACCATTCAAACCGGTTAGCCCTAATAAAAGGAGTAATCAGTTCAATGGCACTTGTTCCACTTGTGGTAATTTTGGTCATGTTGCAACAAATTGCAGAATGAGAATGGGTTAGAGAAATAATGCAAGACCATGGAGGACAACTGGTATGACATATTTCAATTTCCATAAGATCGGTCACTTAGCTAGAGAGTGTAGGAACCGATCCTATAACCGGTCTGAAGACAAGAACCAATTTGGAAAGAAGAAAGGGAAAAATGACCTGAAAGGAAAGAAGACAATTGAAGAAGTGAGGAATGAAATGAAAAAGACATGGATTAAGAAGGAAGAAAGAAAAGAAGGAGAAAGTCATTATGAAACTAAGTCATCATCCATCGGTGATGACAATTCCTCTTCAAATTAGGCATAACAATGCTTAGGGGGAGCACATATGGTAAAATCATTATTGAATCCCCTCGATCGATATGAGGTTATGTCTATCTACATAGTTGAGATACATAAAAGTTAGTCTAAAGTTCCTATTTGATAAATGTCTTACAGGTTAGTTGTTTGTGTATCGGTATCGGTAAGAAGCAACGGGTAAAAGGTAAATCAGTGTACCTTAAGTTGTAAGTTTTTTTTAAAACTAACCATTTTATCATAACTCTGATAAAATCTCAATGGATAAATAAGGAAATGATAATACATTTCACTAACCCTGATTTCTTGTGAACATTCTCGAGCTCTTGTGCAACCAAAGGCGATTGAAATCTTGCTAGTGATATTTGTGCGGAGAGATCAAGCAACGTGATAGTGGTGTTTGGTATTCCTAAGGAGAAGGTATTCAATCCTCGTTTGAGAAAAAAATGTTTGAAGGTCATCATGGAAGCATCTATATCGATTCATGTGTTGGTTGAAGCTATTAAAGAACCTCAACCCGAGTTCAAGCTGCATCCAATGAAAGCTGGTGAGATCAACATGACCGATGCCTTATCATCTGTACCCTCCGGTGTGTTATTGGTCGAAGATATTCGCTCCTTCATCCATTGCAAGATTTAAGAACTTGGAGACAAATTTATTCGAAGTGAATTAAAAGGGTTTTGTAATCATGATCTGTTGAAGGAAGAATATTTGCATCTGAAGAGCAAGGGTTTGTTGAATGCTTTTGACTTTCCCGATCAATTTCATGCCGAATGGGTTAGGTATGTATTAAGAAGAGTGCATGATCAATTTCTATGGATGGAAGATGGAGCACCGATTAAGATTACAAAGGATGTAATTCAGAGAGTAACAGGGTGTAGCGCAATCGGTGAAGCACTAACCCTAAGAAAAATTTCATCCACCGAAGTCATCTGGTCGACCAAATCCCGATGTGACAGTAGAGAAATGACAATCACTCATATTGAGGATGCTGAAGTAAGATTTTCTTCTACAGTGCTGGGTTATAGGGTTTATCAATCAAGCCAAATGAATAGTGTGTCGAGCTGTGCTATACATGCTACCTATTGAATCATCAAGGAGGATGCAACATATGATATTTATGAGATGATTAGAAGCCAATTTATGGTAAACATGGAGAGAATCAAGAAGGACAAGAAGCAATCTTTCAAATATGGCTCACTACTGGTATGTATATTTTTCTATGTGCAAAACTTCTTTCCCGGTAAGGGTAATATAGTATGGTTTGAAGAAAAACCTATCATGGTTCAAATAGGTGAAATGATTAGGGATTTAGGATATATGTTTGGAGAAGCAATGTGGGGATATTTTAAGGAATTTTAAATCAGGATGCATAAAAGGGAAAGAATACCAACTGATATAGTGCAACAATACAAAGACACCATTTTCTTTCTTGTAGACACAGATTGTTGCATCATTCAAGCAGTTCAACCCAGAACCTTTTGGGTTCCACCTATCGGTTATGAGGTTGCAACAAACATTGTTAAAATTCATGCAAACATGCTATTGTCCAAACCCGTAGACCAGAAGGCAAAGAGATTTGGAACTTGTGAGGAGGAAAGCTCCAAAATAAAACAAGAACTTAAGGAGCCAATCATTCAAATGAAAGTAAGAAAAATGATTGATACCCTAGACAAAAAATATGGAGGTGAAGCGTCCGGTGCCACTACTTCCACCGGTACTAGTGAACAAACAAGGGCCAAATCAACCAAAGTTAAAGAACAAATAGGAGAAAAGAAGATAATGTCAAAGGCAAAACCCAAGGGTACTGCAACCAGCAAGCCAACATCATACACAAAAGAACAGGAAACAGATACTCCTGCATCTTCACCTGGTAAATATAGACCGGTAGGAGTAACATATGCTAGGAAGAAAAAGCGTGAAGGGACATTTGACACAAAGGATAATAAGAAGCCAATGAAAGATGAAAAGGAGGGTGATAACACTGACACCCAATTTGATGTGGAAATAAAAGAAGTCAGAAGAAGTAGTAGAAATGTACTTCCAACTATTGATGAATTGGTCCATGGGATCAAAGAGTTTGGAGGTCTATTTGGTGTTGAGAGAAAATATCCCCTCTGCAACGAGGAGGACAAAATAAAAATTGAAGAAGCACTTATGTGGAAAATGTATAAGTTCTGCGGAACTCCTAGTGAACTATATGGAATAGTTCCATTAGAATTGCAAGATCAAATTGAAGGGAGATGGAAAAAAACTTTAGCTATTGAGAAAGAGCACGACACAAGCACTTGTGGAAGTGCAACATGAGCTTGGTTATAATCAAGCATCTACGCTGACAGAAGCATGTATTCAACACTTTAAAATAAGGAATAGGACAGGGAGAGTGGAAATAGGATATGTCCAAGGTGTGCATGATGATGGTGTTGCCATGTGGAAGAAAATCTTGAGCCATCAAAAGGAATCTGAAGAAGAAATAGCAAAGGGAACAAAACAGGACCAAGGTGCAACTACCCTTGACAAAGTGAAAGGTAAAGACAAAGAATCTATTGAAGGTTTTGATGTTTTCTTAGTTGATGATATCATCAGTAATGTTGTGTTAGGTATTCCTAATCTGACTAAGGATTTAGAGAAACCGGTTGAGCACAAATAAACCGTTGAAACTATTGATATTGGTGTTTCACCAATAAAGGGAACCACTCAAACCAAGCATCCCTGTGTAGATACAGTTATAGTTGAAGATATACCTTATGAAGATGCACCTCACAGAATTTCAGTAACAATAAATCCTACTGACACTGAACCCCTTTTATCAGAGAAAAAAGAAACAAAGGAGAAGGAGGAAAAAACAGAAGGAAGTAGAAAAGAAGCAAGAAGAGTTGACAAAAACAAAGGGGACTAAGAAAACAATATTGGACACTCCTTCGGTAAAGAGGAACTTAGTTTTAGAAAAGGAGAGTGAAAAGAAGAAAGTTACATTCACCACCACAGATAGCTCTGAGGTTAAGGATGAAGAAAAGAATGAAGAAACAGAGGAGGAAGAAGAGGAAGACTCTGTAATCAACATCAATAAGATGACCCCCAAGAAATTGATGAAAGTCTCAGAAAAACTAAAAATTCAAGCTGAAAAGGCTAAATTAAGAGCAAAGAAAAAGAAGGCAAGACTTCTCAATTCTGCCAAGACAATTCTATTTGACCTAATTCCTGACATTGTTGTTGATGACAATGCACCCATCATTGATCAGTTGGGCACTGTTGTAACATCAATCGGTTCGGAGGCAACCGATCTGGAAAAGGTTGCAATAAGACAATATGAATCAAAGAGAGGAGAAAAACTAATGAAATAAATATCAGTTGGAAAAGTTGCCCTATCCAACCGCACAAAAGAGGTCAAAAATATACTACAGGAAGATGGCCAATTATTGGTCAAATCTTCAAGTTTTACTAGGTTAATCAGAGATCTAGAAGATAAAAGAACTCAGACTCAAAGAGAAATTCAAGACCTGATATGTTCTTTTGATCCTCTTACCAGCTCAACAATAATTTTTAGTGGCAAGGTCAAACAACTCAATCATGAAATCAAACGCTTGAAAGAAGAAGAGGACAAATGAGGTCTTAGCTTGTTAGAGCTACAATGCTACCTGACACCAATTATTGATTTCATGCAAAGGAATGTTAAAGAAGCAAAACGCCTCATAAGTGAACCTGAATGCAAGACAATCGATGATATGAAGGATTTTGCTACAATTTTGCATGGACATTTCAACACCATGAAACAGGCAAAGCCTTCATGGGAATCCTCTTTGTAAGCAACTCACAAAATTTCACAGAAATTTTTGCTTTACTTTCATGAATCATTTTGTATAGTCTTTGCCATTGATGTCAAAAGGGGGAGTTTTGTAGTGTTTGCATATTATGAGATAGATGAAACAAGGAGTAACAGGGGTCAGAATCAACACATTTTCGTAGTGTTTGACATCAATGCCAAAGGGGGAGTTTGTTGGCATTTTGGTGCATTTTGTATGACCGGTGAATGAAATGGTTGTCATTGTTGGCAACATAATCTTCTAAGTCGTCATAGTCCATCGGTAAAGAAGTAAAGGATAACCGATAAAGAATAAGAATTCTTATTCCTATCGACAGTGAGTTAACCGACTAAGTAGAGTATAGACCAGCTAAGCAGTGAACAAATCGGTACATAGGAGGATAATCGGATAAGTAGATCATAGACCAGTATATAGGAGGTAACCGGTTAGGCAGAATTTGATCGGTACACCAGATAATAGGAGTCTCAACCGACAGACTTGGAAACGTCCAGTTAACATCCAGTTGAATCGACAATCTTCCCTTTTCAACCGTCGGACTTATCGGCATAAACGACTATCTTGATCGATATTCCTGGAATGATGTCTGGAGAGTAATTTAAGGCGTGGTAACAAAATTTTGAATCTGATGTTTTGGAGGGAAAGTTGGTGCCAAAACCAAAGGCTAATATATTCACACAATTCATTCTGATTATGTTGTTGTCAATGTGAAAAAGATCCGTGTGAATGTAAACAAGGGGAGCAGAACAGAGTGTAGCAGAAACATGTATGAATCGGTGAAGCCAACATTGATCAGTTGAACAGAGCATGCAACACTGATCTATGAGATATAGGTAGTGTCATCAGACAGATCAATCATCTTTGTTGCCTTCTAACAATTGCAACATTGTAAATCCATTAACAAGATGAACCTTAACTGATTCTTTATGTAAAATCTCTTAACAAAGTCACTTTAAATATGAAGCTGTAAAATCCTCTAGCAAGGTGAACTTTAACAGGTTCCAAGGTATTCTTAACCGGATACTAGTCACTTCTAACAGGGCGATGTTCTCAGAAAGAACAGATTGTAAGCTTTTAACAGGGCACTCTTTTTCACTGCAGTAAGAGAGATTGTGGGTTATCCCCATCGTGGTTTTCTCCCTCTGAATGAGGGTTTCCACGTATAATTACTTGTGTTATGTGAAATTTATGTGTGCATGCAAATCTCTTTTCTATGATGTTATTTACTTTCATGATTTACACAATGTTTAAGACAATGCAAAGCATAGTTGCAGACCGGTCAATTTGATTCGTTGAATTATGAGTAAATTGCTTTGACTGATTCACCTCTCCCCTCTTAGTCACCAGTTAAATACTAAGACAGTCCACTACAATTTTAAGAACAAAGACACTCTATGGTACCGAGAGGTTGCAATCATAGCCTATGTTGGCCATAATCCTTGTTGCAACAATAACGAGATGTGAGGTAACAGTTATAAAATTTGGATGAACTCAAAGAGAAATTTAAAAATACAACCTACCCTTTATAATACCTAATTGGAAAAATGGATGCAATGCAATTCTTTGTATCAATAATGTTTGGCAGATAGTAAAAAACTAGAACAATAAATTCCATATAAAAGTGGTTATACTTAAAATGATAAGAAAAATTAAAAAATGCTAAATAAAATGTCAACTAATAAATTTTTTTACAAGGATGAGACATATTCACAACTTTTGCAGCCGCGCCATGCATATCAGCACTAGAAGCAACTCATAGTGTTAGTGTATATACAAGAAAATATGGGAGTTCATTATACCCAACAACTTGTGGTGTTGTTGTTCGTGTTGGCTTTGTTGGACCCTGCAATTAAGATTCAATATACATTATTCAATAAGATTAACTGTGCAACATAATGAAATATTAAAAAGTGTGTTATCTTATTGAGCTTCGCTTTGTTTTGAGAATAGTTTAATATTCTCTACTTAACAGGGCCAACCACCATCATTTGCCCCCCCTCCCCCCCCCCCCCCCCCCCAACATCACTCTAAATTCCCCGTTAACATCTAGCATTCATTCATTCTTCCATCCATTATTAAAATATAGAATTCATTCATTATCACTTAACATTCATTAACACATAACATTCATTAATATTCATTAACACACAACATTCATCAATATTCATTAACAAATATCATTCATGAACATTCATTAGCCCATAATTACATTCATTAACACATAAAAACTAGTCATTATCAAATAAGGTAGATTATAATCATTTTTTTTTTGAAGCTATTTAAAAACCAAGTGGAGCATCATTTTCTTCATCATTTCCCCCATCTTCAGTTGTTTAGCCCTCTGCTTGTGATCTCGATGTATGCCTAGTCCTATACAGAGAACAAGGACACTGAACCAAAGGGGGGTCCTCTGCAATAACAAAGAAATGAGTTAAAGTCAAAACAATTTTTATTATTGTTACAAGTATTTCATTAATTTAAACAACATAACCGTGGCGCTCTTTACTTGATGGGGCGACATCATCTTCCACATCATTTTGTCTAGCCTCAACCTCAACATGTTGAACAACCTCTAGATCCTCTGGAGTTGAAATACGAAAGGTTACATTAATCAATACACCAATTGCAATTAAATTTGTTTAAAGGAATAACAATGGTCCTCTTTACCTGATTAGGGAACATCACGTTCCTGATGTTCTACCCGGATCATGCTCCACTTGATCACCACCAAATACATGCTCTAAAATATTAACAAAAAAGGTTACATTAATTACTACACTAATTACAATTTAATTAAGATGTTTAATTGTATTAATAATTACAATTTTTTTTGAATAGAAAATGAATACTTCCACTACTGGAATGCACATCCGAACCTTCATGTCCAGGTTGTGTTCCACGATTAATAGGCTGCATTCCAATGTCATGTGCATTGTTACCATTGCTTGCTTATTTAAAAATAATATAGTCACTTTATGTTGGAATTTAACATCAAATAGATTATTGGTCAAGTATTCCATTTGAAATCATTTTCATTTAGCTTATTTACCTTTGTGATAGATGCATCAGAATCTCGTGTTTGCCCACTCAATTCTCGTATCCGTTCAACCATGGCTGTATAGCCTTGCTGTTAGGCAATTCTCTTGTCATCTTCTGTGGGCGCTTTATTGAATTCAGAGCCCTGCATTTTTGCTTAGTATCGTGAATTTTGCTTGTATTGCTTGATAGAAAAAAAATTGTTTGCAATTTATAAATATTTTGATGCAATATTTCATTTATTGAATCTTACAATTCGTGCGACAAGTTTCATATAACCACTAGAGTCGAGTTTGTGTTGCTCGTGCTTTTCTTGCCTTGCTTTGGTTGCCTTTGACGTGTCAGTCAGTCTATGAAAAGTTTGAAATATGTTAGATTATATAAATATAAAGAGTAATTAGTAAATAATTATATTCTTAATAGTATCACATACCTTCTTCTGGCGTCTGGTGGTATTTTTCATTTTTTCCTTTCAATTCTCTCCTTTGCATCCAAAATCAGGTCCTTCGACTCCCTCTCTGGAATCATGGGGGGACGCTCATACTTTACGTTCTCTAAATGTGTCCTGTATTAGTCCCTCACATACTTTAGATATGTGCCAGTTTTTTCAAGGACCTTGGTTTTGTCGAATGTGTCATTTCCGAACAACCCAACCATACGGTTTGTTAGTTCATCTTGTAACCTTTTTTTCTTGGTCATTCCACCTTTAAAGCAAAAACAAACTTGTTAGATTCAGAAATAAAATGAAGCTACCTTTGATATAGTTCAAGAAAATGATCAAAGGAAAACTATTCTAGCAATGATATGAAATCAAAATAGTGGATTAGGGTTAGGTCACATATGATGTTCCACCTTTTACGTATGGTGGGCCCAAATATCTGCAATGCAATGTCATTAAGATTTTTATAAAAAATATCATTTCCTGCAAAACAATCATGGGATCATTAGTCCAAAATGAGTGATCAGTAAGTAAATTACAATTAGACTATATATAATAATAATTTTAAAGTACCTGGAACCTTTTGTATCTTTAAGGGAATCAATTCTTCATCGCTCACCACCAATGTGGCCTGCAACGTTCTTGTAATAGCAATATAGGAAGATCCAGGAAATGATGGTATGTTATCAACAGTACTCACCTCTGGTGCATCCTCATGTGCATCTCCTACTATAGAAAATGAATCCACTATGAAATGCCCCCAAAAAAGAACACTTCAAGGGAAATAAACACATAACAAAAGAGAGAGAAAAAGAGGGATATACCAACATTGGGCGGGTCAACATGACATGTAGTAGATGATGTCTGCATGCTACGTGTTGCCGACATTGCAGTCGACAATACAGGTGTGGTTAACCTCGGATGAGGCGGCGTTTGCACAGGAACATTGACAACACTTGAAGAATAATACATTAAATATATAAAACATTAAATATATGAAACCTGCAAGAATTGTAAACAAGGATGAACTTTTATTAAAAATTGTAAAGAAAGATGAACCTTTATTAAGTGTTCGATGCTAATCTTAATGATAGAACAGTGTGAAGGAGGACAAAAAGATAGGTAAATTTGTGACAAGAGGGCAGTGTAAAGGGAGAAGGAAGGAGACACGTTGAAGAACACTGTAATTTATTATGGTTTGATAAAGTCAATAAAATTTTGTGTTTTGGAAATTGTTAATTGCAAATTTCCAAGACAATCACATTTCATGCACTGTTTCAAGTTTCTTCTCATCAAGCAAATAGATTAAAAATGTCTAATCAAGGATTGGAGGGTGAAGTGTAATGAATTAAATTTGTTTTGTGCCAAGTTAGAGCAATGGCCGTGAAGAATGCGGAGAGTTTGAATTGTTTTTCTCTAAACTGTCCAAAACCTTCAGTTCTGGGTCAGTCACAAGGGTTTGTTAATATCCATTGATGTAGTCATTGAAAAATTCCCAAATGTGGATTCCTATTTTCAACTCAAGTATCTTTCATATTGAATTGTTCTTATGTTGAATGGTTGTACAAATGTCAAGAAAACTAGTGCCCTAGCATACTGAGACATAGTTTTCCCTGTTTTGGGACAACAAACCATATTGTTTTGTTGAGTGATGTCCAATGGGTTGAAATAGGACTGTGTTGATTACATAAGGTTGAAACAACTCTAAATAACCTTCCCCAATATGATGGACATTGATAAGCCAATAAAGTTTCAATCTAATTGTTTTATCATGACAGTCACAATGAATGGTAGTTTGGGTTCCTTATTTTGTAGTTTTGGAATTTGTAAGGATTCTATGAGTAAGTGCAGATTATGAGTTCTTGAGCAGTTGGAGCAGACATTAATGAGATGAGGACAATGAAAGAACACTCTTGGAGGATAGGGGTAAGTATATTTTCAGGTATGATGGTTGAAATACTTGGTATTTTCACAATGTTAAGGCTGACATGGAGTTGCTTGAACATGTAACTTGTCTTGTTGGAAGTTGAGCTCAAGTAGAATATGAAAATCTTTAAAAGGAGAGAGCATCATATAGTTAGAGGTGAGTTGACAGTGAAGAACAAATCACAGTATGAAGCTCTCAAAAATTACAAGTGATGAAGTGAGAGGTTGATCCAAGTCAAGGATCTAGTAAAAGGATGTGTTGGGGGTTTGTTGAGAACAAGTGAAGGGATGTGTAAGGGGGTTTGTTTCCCTAAGGTATGTGTTTATGGTGAAAATGGAAACAACAATATTGAAAGACTAAATAGATTCAACAACAAAACCCTAGCCTAACAACAACAAAGATCAACCATAACATATGAAGATTACCTAAGACAATGCAAATCAACAAAATCACAAAGATTATACCATCACATGTCCAATAGGGTTTGAATATACATTCTTCCTATCTCCATTGATCTTGTTTGATATATTTTCTCTTAGATTTTATGTGTGTATAAGAGCTCAACAAAGAACGAAAATGTGGTTGCAAGTAGGCTTGATCGCATGTGAAAATTCGAAAGCGTAGCTGGGGGTTGATAATGAAGGAAGCATCTCCTTATATAGAAAACACTACAAGAAATGGAGGGATAAAATTGAGAGGTGTAAAAGATAAATGGTCAGCTAGGATTAGAGGGTAGGTAGAGGAAATAAGAAAATAATAAAAGGGTAGGTAGTGTAGGAATTAAGAGATGAACGACATGTGTCATGGATAGAAAAGGCTAATGAATTAATTAAATAAATAAAGGTTTTTTTTATTAATAGAAGAAGGGGGATCAATTAAATAAATAAAAAGTATTTATTTAATTTAGGAAAAGGGGAATTTAAATAAATAAAGGTATTTATTTAAATGAGAAATAAGGCTAGAAGAGGATAAATGAATTAATTAAATAAATAAAGATTTATTCAATTAATAGAAGAATTATGATAAAGTAATTAAATAAATAAAAATATTTATTTAATTAGACAGGACAATTTTAGGTGTCTACATTTTGCCCCTCTTTGAGACAATGCAGCTTGTTGCGTTGTTTCAAAGAAGATAAGATGAACTGATACAAAGTTGCCCCAAGATGGGAATGATATGCCCCCTCGAGATATTGGATGAAAATGTCTAAAAAGATTGCAGACAATCTCTCGATAAGAAAGAAAGGTGAGAAATAACTGACAAGACAGGATAGAGTGACAGAGTCACAGGATAAAGAAGACTGACATGGGAGACTAGGGCTAGGGTAGTCTATAAGATAGACTACGAGGGAAAACATCCTCATTGTCATCCACACACCTAAGAGATTAGAGTGGAGAGAGAGAAGAGAGCAGTTAGCAGTCAACAACGATGGCATTGGTGCATAGATTTGATCGCGTTCGCTGATATCAGAGGCCAACAGATGCAAGATAGTCGGTAAGTACCACAAAACCTCCTTGTACCTCGTTACATTAATTGTTGTCATAAATGTATGCTAGGTAGTGTAATAAATGTGCTCTAGGTAGGTTGCAAAAAAATGTCAAGCTGGGGGGAAAATGCCAAGGCGCGTCTGTGTTGGTGCCAGGTGCATCCGGGTAGGATAGGCGCGTCTGCGTTGGTGCCAGGTGCGTCTATGATTGTAATAGTGTATGTGTTCAATGCGAGCGCATCTGTGTCTTGCAGGCACGTTTATGAAGTATGCAAACACGTTTGTGTCATGAATGCACATCTATGTCTTCAAGGTCAAATCGATAGTTCTGTGATAACCATATGTTGTCGATTGGATAAGCTGCTGAGAGGATACATTCAAACGGGTCCTCTAGGGAAGAATAGGATAATAGATAGGGCCAAGATTTGACAATTCTGTGATAGAACATACGTTGCCAAGCAAGAAACTACTCAAGAGGATACACTCAAGCAGAGGCCCTAGGATATGATAGATTGAGGCACATTGTGATGAACAAGGAGTACCATAGAAATTAACAATTATGTGATAGAACATACGTTATCAAGTGGATTAGGCTGAAATTGACAATTCTGTGATAGAACATACGTTGTCAATTGGATAAGCTAATCAAGAAGATACACTCAAGTAGGTGCCCTCAAATATAGGATCAAAGCAACACTTTGTGATGAACATGGAATGCTACTAGGATAGAGTGCCATATGATAGATATAAGCACAAGGATAAAAAAGAAGCACTTTGTGATGAACAGAGAGTAATACTAGGATAGAGGGCCATATGATAGATATAAGCACTAGGATAAAAGAGAAGCACTTTGTGATGAAAAGGGAGTACCACTAGGATAGAGTGCCATATGATAGATATAAGCACTAGGATAAAAAAAGAAGCACTTTGTGATGAACAGGGAGTACCACTAGGATTGACACAGTTGATTTGCTTGACTGCAGGAGGACCTACCTATGATAGATTCACGGGAGAGATTACCTTCGACTCAGAGTTTGCGAGCAGGGTTGACATTCTAGGATAAAGTAGCAGTGGAGGCTATGGGCTTGTGATACATTATGTATGTGCCTGAGTTTTGGGTGAACATGGGATTGTTGACTGCATTAGCTGAGAGATGACACTCAGAGAGATGCACTTTTCATTTGCTGATGGTTGAGATGAAAGTCACCTTAGAGGATGTATATAGGATACTGAGGATACCGATCATTGGGGATTTGGTTCCTTATGATCGAGATGGAGATAGAGATGTACTGAGATGAGTATTTCAGGATCCAGGATTGGAGATGAGGGCAGGACATGTGGCTTGGGATACCATGACACGAACATGATTGGCGCTACCTGCGGTGCTGGTAGGAGTTATCAGTGGATTCCTTTGTCCGAACAAGGCGACATGAGGGTTGGCTGTGGGATGGGGGAGGACTCTAGAGACATTGGTGATTGAGCACACCAAATTCGCATGGGGGCCATGTTTGCTGGCACATCTATATTATGAGCTGCATCAGTTTGTGTATCATGGATCAACAAGATTAGGATGCATAGTGACCTTGTTGCAGGTATGAGATTATGAGCATCTGTCAGTTACACAACCGATACACTTTAGAGGTAGAGGGCATGGATGCGGTTATGTACACCTATATGATATGATTACTTCCCAGCCATAGATTGGGAGGCTGGAGTATTGGCGTTGGGTTAGTGATGATATAAAGAGTGTGGTATGGAGGCCTTACTTAGACTGTGAGGAGTGGGAGGATGACGCAGTCGAGGTGGCATATGCATTTAGGATTAGATACCTGATTGGGAGGACACCATGTATCATTGAGAGGTAGTTGATAGACAGGGTATGCAGGCAGTTCAGTAGGATACAACGGATGCCACGGGGGTCTGGGATGTATGCACAAATACTGAGGGATCAGGTGCATTTGGGTCTGTTATTATCGTATGATCAAGCTATGACACAGCTGCAGGAGATGGTTCCCATGCCTTGGGACATATGGGAAGATGTAGAGGATGCATGGATGGATGCAGAGTATACTGCATATTGGGCAAAGCATCCATTTCCACGGCTGATGGATCCAGGGGAGCCGATAGAGGGAGACAGTGGAGGTGATGGAGATGATAGTGGAGATGGCAGAGGTAGAGGCCGATGACAGAGGTGAGGCGCAGTTGTAGAGAGGAGAGTGGCTTAGAGGAGAGAGGGCAGAGAGGAGAGATGAGCTCAACGGGCTCATATAGTGAGGGGTAGAGGTGGATTGCCATTACAGGTGCTAGCAGCACAGGTTCCCAGATAGGTATAGGCTCCTAGATAGGTACAGGGACGGGGACAGGGATAGGGACAGGAGCAGCCATAGGAGAAACCATAGGGACAGGGTGAGGGGGGAGAGGAGGAGAATGAGCTACTATCCTCGAGGGAGATCTCCCAGGGATAGGTAGATGAGATCCAGGATCTGGAGAGGGATACAACTAGACTCAGGAGATAGTTGAGGGATACTGAGCGGGAGAGGGATCAGGCTATTCAACACTATACAGAGGCTGAGACAACACTGAGGAGAGGCAGACATGCAACAAAGGACACTGGGGCTGGATATGCCTATGTTCTATGGGTAGGGGAGGAGATAGCCTACTGGCGAGACCTATACTATGGAGTGGTGCCACTAGATCAACAAGCTAGGAGCTTCCAGAGACCATCGCAGACTACGACGACCACTAGAGGGAGAGACATGAGACAAGCGTCTAGTGGTGGGGTCATGGGCCCTCCACCACCACCAGATAGAGGGGGCAAGAGAGATGATCTTAGGGCAGGTCCTTCCAGGGCTTAGACTTCATCGAGGCCAGTTGGCTCCAAAGGAGGGAGTTCATCATAGCCTTAAAGGGCTCCCTATGTATCACTTTTGTACCATTTTGTATGATGACACCTTCGGGTGATTGTAGCCATATGATTTTCATATAATTGTATCATGACACTTATGATTTTGAGATATATATATGATATGATTCATCCTTGTGGCAGCTATATGCATGTGTACCTATGTGATGTTTCTATGTGATGCTTATGATATGGATGCAAATATGTACATGATGAAATGAAATATATATATATATATATTATATATATATATATATTTTATGTTTTATATGTTTTTGCAAATGCAAATGTGAATGCATGAAATTCAGATGAATATGATAATGTAAATAACTATTTACATGATGAAAATGTAAAATGTGCTAACATATATTGTGTGCAGGATGTGATGCAATTGTGATATCTATATGTATGTATGAAATTCTTAAAGGTGGTAATGTAAGTGCAAACTACATGAAATGCAGATATTTTTGGCGTGTCATTATACTCAGTCATGTGATAATGGGCTACATGGACTCAAGAAGGACGATGGAGGTCAATCAAGAAAGGGGGATGAAAGATAGAAGATATGGAAGTGAAAGAGCTTCTTGTGCTATTATCGTCATTGAGATTTATTATGGCAAATAAGTTATGACAATCGAGGTATATGTTCGACCCAGAAAGTCATTGTACCTGTTTGCATGGAGATCAGACAGTCGCAAACAAAGAATGCCCCAGTTCATACTAGACTCACAGTGTCCTCATATCTTTGGACAAGTCATAGCATTAATAAGAAACAATCCATAAAAAACAAAGAAAGATAGGTGACGATACTCCATCCTCGCCTTTCTAGTCAAAGACATCCTGGAGATAAAATCTCTAGTCAGAGACATCCTGGAAAAGCTAAAAGACATGTCACCAAAAGATAAAATCAAAAGAAAACTAAGACTCGACACCAACATCCACTGTAGTCCTCAAGTTTAGTGTGTCTTGTTACTTGTATAACTCTATTTGATTGTGGTCACAATGTTTACTTTCACAAAAGGATAGATAGTATTGAACCATTATGTTGTCCGAGTCTGTTGAAAGATTTGATTTGTTGAAACCCATTGCTACTGTATCTGATTTGAAACTGACTGAATCCATGAAACTGATACTTTATTGTAGAAAAGGCAGAACTTTATTGTGGACTAACGATGCAAGTGTTGCTTTATTGCAGATTGTGCGCGGATAGACTGAAGAAAACTGGAAGAAATTGTACTCCTCGGAATGTGTGATGCTCTTAGTTCCACACCCATCACTAGACGTAGGATTTGTCTTAGCCACAGATAGGAGCCAATTTATTATGGATGGAAAGGTTGTGAGTGTGTGCAAAGTGAAAGGATGGAATTGAATCCTGAAGGAGGGAGGAGCAATGTCTCTACACACGGCACTGGTGACCCGGTTTTCACCATGGTACTTGCCCAAGGCACCACCAAAGTGGTTTTCATCGTTGGACGAAATTTTTTTTCTTTAATTTTTTTATTTTTCAATTTTTTTTGTGTCACAAGGCACCTGTTTGCTAGGTTTTCACCAATTAACGATTTTTTTTTTTTTGTATTTTTGAATTAGGATACTATTGAAGAGCTATGTGTAAAACCCGCGAAGGTGCATGCTGTTGATAGGATCCTCCAAAGGTTCGCCTTCTGGGGTAGAGAGTTGATATGCACCAGATCCATAGGTTGTTGTAATGATGTAAGGACCAAGCCAATTTGGTTCGAACTTGCCCTTCTTCTCTCTGTCTTGCTGATTTTTACAATTTTCTCTGAGAACTAAGTCGCCCATCTCAAATGTGTGAGGCTTTACCTTATGATTGTAGCTTCATTGTTTCTTGGTTGAATGATGTGTAGCTCAAGGGACTGTCTTCCTTGATAAAGGATTTGAGATAGAATTACTAGCGTGTGGACTACACAGGTTCGTATGCATGCAACGTAAAGAAGTCTTGGCATCCCTGATATCAAAGTATCGCAAGGAAGCTCCATTAAAGGTCCATGATGTATCGCTAGAAGGGAAAGGATGTGTGGAACAAGTGGATGAGTGATGAAGGCTTATGATTGTGAAAAGAAGTGAAAGTAGGATGACATGATGGAGACTTAGGATCAACAAGTATGCATTTTGACTTGAAAATGTAGAACTTTTGCCCCTAGTTATTTTGATATTAGGGGAGATCAACTCTTTTTCTTTTTCTTTCATAGGATATTTATTCTTGACCTTAATCTTTGTAGAGTCCAATAGCTTTTGATTTTGACTTGGACTGAAGGACTTTTGTTTAGTTTTGACTTTTAGATTTTTCTTTTCAAAGCTTGATTTTTGATCCCCAATTAGTAAGGGCTTTTGTGATTCTTGTTTATCCAAGTCTAGGAGAGGAGTGGAAATGAAATGAGTGGATGGAATGGTAAGACTTTTTGAGTTCTCAAGAGGGTTGGTGGTACACTCAATAGATTCTTCGTTGGAACCACTCTTAGGACTATTGATATCAAGAGTTGCTTGCACCACTAGAGGAGATTTGCATTCGGACTTAGTAGCCACAACAGGTGGTTCACACCCAATTCCTTGCAAATTATGTATAGATTGTTCCTGTCGACTGAATACCTTAGGAGATAGTGGGAGTTGATCAACATGAAATATATACTCACCACATCCCATGTCTTTAACCTTGAATTTTTCTTTGAGCTCTGTTTGTTTTGATGTAGAAGCTTTCAATGATTCTGGATCCACCTATGCTGATGAAGGAATAGCTTCTCGATTGTCTGGGATTGTTATTTCTGATCTAGATCACAGGATGTTGCAATACATGAATGGGTTAGGATCACTGTTAACTGTTACTTCAACTCCATTATGAGGAAACTTGATACATCGATGATATGTTGAAGGAACAACTCTCATTTCATGAATCCATGGGCATCCCAAGAGTATATTATAAGTGAGATCAAGGTCTAGGACTTGACAAACCACATCCTTCATAACTGGCCCAACTCTGAGAGGTAAGGTGACTGTTCCTTTGGATGAACTCTCTTCATCATCATATGTCTTGATGGTAATTTTGTTTGTAGTATTCACAACTTTATCTAAATATCCCAATTGTATTATTGTGTTCAAAGTACATATATTGAGACCAACTCCTCCATCTACCAGGACTCATTTTATTCGATGTTTGTGTAGGAAGACTTCAATGTGTAAAGGTGCATTATGTGGTTGGATCATAGAGGCATCATCAACTTCTGTGAATGTAAGGGAGTGTGGAACGGAAAGGTATCCCACCATGGCTTGAAATTGGTCCACATTCAGATCAGTGGGGACAGTAGTGTCTCACAAAGTTTTATCAAGAATGGCTTTATGTGTGGGGGATATGCGTAAAATCTCAAGGATGGAGATAAGCGTGGGTGTCTTCCCTAACTGTTCTACTAGATCGTACTCAGGTTTGGCTGATGAGGAAGCGATGTTTTTAGCTGGAGCACCTTGCAAAGTGAATTTACCTTGACGAGTTGTAACATTACATTCAGAGGTAGGTTTAGAAGAAGATCCAATTCCGTTTAGGATAATTTTAGGTCTTTGGGCAAAATTTTCAGGCGTTTTGTCCTTGATGATAATGGTAGAGACATAATTATCCATCAAAATATGATTAATAGTTGAATCATAGTTATAGGATGCTCTGGTATAGTTGGTCTGGTCATCTGTGTCTTTAGGTTTTCCCTTGTCATGTTTTGGGAATGGTTCCTTAAACATCTCATGTTCTTGATTGGATGAATGTCCTTTGATCTCCATGTCATCTCTATTAATAAGATCTTGTATGATGTTCTTCAGCCGATGACAATTTCCTATTTTATGTCCTTTCCTCTTGTGAAATTCACAATACTCATCATCATTCCACCAATTTGGTTTGACATTTGGTTCGTATGGAGGATTGTCAGGAATTGTTATTATCTTGTTTGCCACTAGCTTCCTAAAAGTTGATTCAAGTGGTTCTCCCAATGGGGTGTATTTCCTTCATGCTTTGGAAGTTGTTTGAGTATTCACTTGGTTGTTTGTAGAACTTGATCTAGAAAAATGATTTTGGGTCGCACTGTATTAGCATCAACAACACCATCATTAACTGTGTTCTTGTTTTTGTTCCAAAATCTTGGCTTACCTTTTCCTTTAAAGTCTTCTTTGTTTTCTTTGAATATCTTAATTACTCCTTGTTCAATTAGGACCTTCTTTGTTGCTAAGCCTTTTTCAATGATGTCCTTGAAAGTGGACAAGCAAGCTTTCCTTAGATCATAACCAATGTCTTTGTTGACATTTTGGGTGAACATCTCTACCATTTGTTTTTGTGGAATTTCACAAGAGCACCTACTAGCTAGATTTCTCCATCTTTGTAAGAATGATGAAAAAGATTCCCCATCCTTTTGCTTGGTGTTGCACAAAGTGGTGACTGATATGTCTGTCTCTATGTTATATGAGAAATATTGGATAAAAGATTTTGCTAGATCACCCCAAGACTTAATTCCAGGTGGAAGTTGGGAGAACCATTCCATAGCTTGATCACTTAAGCTTTGTGGGAATAATCTCATCGAATATGTCTCTTCTACTGCTACCTCAATGCAAGCCGTGAAAAATTGTCTTATATGTGCCTTAGGGTCTCCTTTGCCTCTGTACTTATCGAACTTAGGTGTCACGAAATGTGTAGGAAAAGGAGGCATTGGAATGCTTTTGTCAAATGGATAGGGACATATGTCTCTCATTGTGTAAGCTGGCTTTGGTGTATTTATGTCCTCCATTTTCTTTTGTAAATCCTTTATTTGTTGTTCCAAATTGTTCTTAGGTGGAGACCGACTTCTTGGACCATATCCCATGCTTGAGGCACTGGGTGGAGGAGAAGCATGTTGCATATATGGATGGTATTGATCATACACATGTTCATATGGAGGAGGTCTATAGTTATGTTACGTATAGGGACCATTTTGTATAGAGTCATGATGAGGAATGGAATATCTATTTTGTCCATGTATACCATACTCTATAGGCATGCCATGAGTTTGTTCTAGTGTGTTGCCCCCAAATTTGTCGAGGGGTTTCCTTGTGTCCAAAATTTGAGCATGCCTTTGGATATCCAATTGCTTTTGTGGTTGGTCCTTAGCATTGGTATGTGATTGAGTATATTTTTCTGCATAAGACTTCCATAATGGTTTGCGAAGGTGAGTATCATATGGTTGACCATGTGTATGTGGGACTTAAGGTTTTTGAAACAAAGATGATGGTGATTCAGACACAAGATGTGGTCCTCTATTGCCTCCACTATTAGGCCTCCTTTGATCTATGTTGAGTTGAGGTTCTTGCAAAGGTTGATTTTTCATTATTTGAGACATGTCAAAATCATGAGGGATCTTGGCTCCACTTTGTGCCATCACTTGTAGAGAATATTGTCTATCTCTCCTCATTATTTCCTCAACCAATCTATTAAAATGGCGATCCATGATGGAGTCTTTCACTTCTGCTGAATGTACAGAAAGGCTATCCATATTGTCATTGTGTGTATCATTGTTGTTTGTAGTGTCCATGTTCTCAACATTTGGAACGTTTCTATAGGCATCCATGTCAGGTAATGTGGTATGACCAGAATTGAAAAAGACATCATTGTCATACTCATAGGCACTCATGTTTGCGGACTCTTGAGCCTCTTCAGTTTCTCTCCTAGATTATTGGGAACGAGTTTCAACCATAAACTAGATCTTGACCAAAATGTGTGAGACTAGATGAAAATGGAAATAGTATGGAAGACCAAGAGTTGGATGGAATGTAAATGAATCTGAGGTGTACTTGCAATGTCCAAAGTGTAAGACCAAGTATGTATGTAGTAGAGTAGGTGTGGCTCCCAAAGAGATGATAGTTTCTCTTGATGAGGTAAGTTGACCTTGACTCTAAGTAAGACCAAATGAGACCCAAAGGTGATAGACCTTGATGAGGGACCACTTAGCAAAATGTTGTTGTATGTAGTGTGTTGACAAAGTAAGACGAGGACAAACAAGTGACCTTTTGACTCAAGTTTAGACAAATGTGAATGTAATGCAAGATGTAAAGAAATGATGGACTCTGCGAGACCCAGAAATAGGCTGAATTCTAGATGAAAACCTGGAGAAATAACCTAGGAAGCTCAAAAATGTTGAAACTGATTGTTCTTGTTTGCTGGACTATAAATTTTCCCTAATTTGTGAAGTTATTGTTGTGACCAAATCTGAATTTGTGACTGTTTTTTGTGACAAGAGGACACAATGTTGATGAGGACTTAGAATGACTCAAAGAAAAGTGTGTTGTTTGATGTAAAAATGTTTTGCATACACTTGAAGACACAAAAGACACAATGTTATCATGTTTGGTTTTCAATGTTTGCATGTTCAAAAGAAGACAAGCACAATTCTTATGGCTGGCCAGGATAATAGTTGTTGATTCCACATAGGGTTTCCTCTGAGGCTACGCTATTCAGAACAGATACTTAGATGCTTGACCCCATTGGCTCCACCCTCGACACTCACTTTTCCAGGGCAGCCAAGCATCAGTCCCCACGAAAAATCTCTGTAGTGAAATTTGTATCTCTACTAAGAACCGTATGTGTGTGGGTTGATCCAGAGGTCTGACCTCCCGCCCCAACAACTAGAAGGATTTTGGCTTTCTAAAATAAAAAGGTGATAGTAAGGGCATCTGCTCGTGTGGTCATACATGCGACACTTTCAGCTCTGTAAATACAGAAGGCTCCCGACTGATAGGGGTTACGCCCTACAACTGATCAAATAAATTTGATCAAATGGGTTTATGGGGAGACATAGTGTCAGTATGAACTAATCAACACACGTTACCCACGACTTTCACCATGGATACAATTATTTATAGTGGTTTGGAAGAGGTGGGTTTTCCTCGCTTCCACTTGGGTCATTCTCTCCTCACTAGTAGTCCTAATGACCACACGGGGAGGCAGACCCTCTAGAGATTAAACAAAAAGAGCCTATTGCTCAAGACACAAAAGACACTGGTTCAATTTTAGTGCACCAATTGAAGTGTTTGGTAATCTATGAAAACAAGGTACAAAATAAAGATAAAAAACCTTTGCCAAAATTCTACAACAAAGATTTGTTAGTAGATTTGCAATAATACCCCTCTTGCAAACACAAAAGTTAGGTAAATTTTAGATCCAAAAGACTTTGTGAAATAGGGGCCTTCAACAAGATGTTTTTTTTGATAGATTCAAAGATTTGATTTTCCATGAGTTATTTTGCATCATAAAAAACATGTTGGCTTGATGATGATTATCTTGTATTCATCACTTGTTGTCATTGATGAAACACTCTCTCACACACATATGATTACATTGACTACCGATGTAACTTCATTGATTTACACTGTTAACCGATATGTTTAAGTTCTATCTCTAACCGGTACTTTGTGTCAATCGGTATGTGCCTAAGAGATAACCTGTGATTACATTAAGTCGACATCAAAATGAAGATAAAGTTGAAGATGAAGATGAAGTGGAAGATTCCAGGACAACGGTTCACATATTGAGGTCCAACCGGTATTGACTGTTTTAATCAGTATCCATTTTTGTGATGAGTTACCAGCACCGTTTGTTTGGCGGTCTTTTTTGTGATGAGTTATGTTTACAATGTCTAGATACACTGCACCCAAGAAAATGTGTTCCTATGACCGACATAAGATTTGTATGTCTATTTAAAGACATCTTAGTGAATCATTTTTAATGATGAGGAGAGAACTGATATAGAAGAGGTGATCTATGCAAATACTTTTGTTGAAGAGTGATAAGTGTTTAGATGGAGAAAAGTGTTGAATGTACTTAAAATGATCTGATCAAGCAAGTCTTGTGCTACTCAGAACAGATCAAATTTTTCTTGTTGTTTTCTAATCATTACAACAGAATCAAATCCCCTAACCGGGTAAGCTCTAACAAGCTTCATTGTACAAATCCTCTAACAAGGTGATCCATTAGTTTGGATTCTAAAGTCCTCCAACAAGGTTACTCTTAACATGGTATAAGCTTCTAATCAAGCTTAGGATCTCTAACAAGATTCACTCCTAGCAGAGCACTTTGTAAGACCTTAACCGGTCAGTTTTCTATTACTATAGTTAACTTGTGAGTTCCATCTCATCGTGGTTTTTACCTATTTGAGTTTTCCACGTATAAACACTTGTGTTATGGTGGATGTTCTACTTTATGTGGATGTTGTTATTTCATTTTGGATAGCATGTATTTTGTTCAAATTCTTAGTCAAGTTCATCTACCGGTTAGTGTTTAAAGTTGTGCTTGTTTTGGTGTCACTGATTCACCCCCCCTCTCAGTGCTTTTCAAGACCATCAAAACATACCTCCTGTAAAATTTCAAAACATTTCCAGAAATGTAAGAAAATCCAAAAAAGTTTCTAATTTGCTTCAAAAATTAATTTTTTTTTATGAAAAATCATAAAAAATTCATAGAAAATGTAAAATTGATCCAAAAAATCTGAATTTTTTACTAGAAACTCTTGCTAGCATTCCAAACCCGCATAAAAAAATTCCATCACATGTCCAATAGGGTTTGAATCTCCATTCTTTCTATCTCCATTGATCTTGCTTGATATATTTGCTCTCAGATTTTATGTGTGCACAAGAGCTCAACAAAGAACGGAAATGTGATTGCAAGTAGGCTTGATCGCATGTGAAAATTTGAAAGTGTAGTTGGGGGTTGATAATAAAGGAAGCATCTCCTTATATAGAAGACACTACAAGAAATGGAGGGATAAGATTGAGAGGTGTAAAAGATAAATGGTCGGCTAGGATTAGAGGGTAGGTAGAGGAAATAAGAAAATAATAAAAGGGTAGGTAGTGTAGGAATTAAGAGATGAACGACATGTGTCATGGGTAGAAAAGGCTAATGAATTAATTAAATAAATAAAAAATATTTAATTAATAGAAGAAGTGGGATCAATTAAATAAATAAAAGTATTTATTTAATCTAGGAAAAAGAGAATTTAAATAAATAAAGGTATTTATTTAAATGAGAAATAAGGCTAGAAGAGGATAAATGAATTAATTAAATAAATAAAGATATATTCAATTAATAGAAGAATTAGGATAAAGTAATTAAATAAATAAAAATATTTATTTAATTAGACAGGACAATTTTAGGTGTCTACAATATGAATGGTCAGCCATGAAGAGCATCAACTAGATCCCTCTGCATCAACTACATATTAAATATATGATCAATAACACTAGCATTAAAAAAACAAGTTCTCAAGTCCAAATGAGTAGTTCTAATGTATAGAACACAGTCATCACTTGAACTACCTGCAATACCCTAATCATGGCCACTAGGTTGATGAGGACATATAAAATCATGTAAAAATAGCACATACATATTTTATTTAATGACATAAAAGAGAATAAAATATAGACCATTATTGAACTTTTGTTATAATTAAAGCTTTCATTACTGCTTACTTGCAAGTTTTGTGTTGTCAGCATCAATTGTTGCACCTGTAATACCCTAAAAATGGTCATCTAAACCATGAGCCCCTAATATCGACAACGTCACCAAGGTCCTAACCAAAGACAATTAAATAAATCTTGAGCACACAATTAATTTCTAAAATCATCAATGTCACAAGGCAAAATCAATCACTCAATATTAATTAAATTATTTCAAGTGAATCATTTTAAACAATGATTTTATTTATTTTAATTAAATATCTTTTGCTTATTTAATTAAATAAATCAATTTGCTATTAAATCATCAAAAAGAGGAATTAATTTGAAAAATAAATAAAAATTGTCATAAATCTTCAAAAAAGGAAACAAATCAAGAAAGAGGAATTGGAAATTATGAGCACAAATATTCAAAAAAGGAAACAAATAAAAAAAGAAATTAATTGGAAAAAAAGAATTAAAAATTGAAAAAAGAAATCAAATGGAGATAATCTTGAAAATCAAATCAAAAATTGAAAAAAATCTCAGAAAAGCAATTAAAACAATTAAATCTCAAAATTGAATGAAATAGAGAATAAATCAGTTTTTTCCTGATTTTATCTTAATTTTAGTTCAATTTCCTTTAAAACTGAGAAAAACAGCCAATCACATCAATTCACCTGGATTGTGCTTCTTTTGAGAAAATCTTGATCGCTCATCATCATTTGATCTTAGCCATTGGTTTCTTTCTGAATTTTCTATAAATTCAGGCTTTCATCTCCTAATCAAGGATCTTGGAGAATATATGGTTATCATGTTGTTTTTGCTCTAGGTTCATTGATATTTGTGCATTCAGATATTCATATATTAGTTATTGCATATATATTTAGACCATTTATCTAATTTATTGCTTAAATCATGTTAGATTAAATCTTGCAATTCATGCATTCATCTAGCTTAAATCTTGCAATCATTTAGCTCAATCTTATGCTCATATAGATAAAAATAATTCGTTTAGTTGTTGTCTAGTCACTAGATAACTTAGCAATCTGAGAGCAATCTAAACTCGCATCTACTAGAAGGAAATAAGCCAACTTGCAATGGATTTTATTTTGTCGTTTTTGATTAACTAACCCATGCAAATAATTGTTTATTTAAGTGTTGTGTCTTACAACTTGCAGATACCGATCTACTTTTCACACACACATTTCTGGCGCCCACCGTGGGGCTCGAACCCACGACTACAAGATTTCTAATTTTTCTTGAACAAATTTAATGTTTGGTTTTTATAGCTAATAAACATGTGTTAAATTTGAAAATAAAAATCTTTCTTTTTGTTTGTTCTTCTGTGACAGTAAAAAATGGTATCTCTTTGGAGGGCATAACTTTTTATTGAACCGTTGGATCTAAACCAATTTTTGATATGTTATTGAGAACCAAGTTTTCTACATTTTCACTGAAGAGATTTTGCTAAGGATTTCTGGTTTGAAATTTATGAATGACAGAGTGCAGTACTATCATTTTACTTATTCTTCCATGACAGTAAAAAAATGGTCTCTGTTTCGAGGGCATAACTTTTTATTGAGCTGTTCGATCTAAACCAATTTTTGATATGTTGTTGAAAACTATTTTTTCCACATTTTCACTGAAAAGATTTTCCTAAGGATTTCTGGTTTGAAAGTTATGAATGACAAAGTGCAGTACTATCATTTTACTTATTCTTTTGTGACAGTAAAAAATGGTCTTTGTTCAAAGGACATAAATTTTTATTGAACCGTTGGATCTAAACAAACATTTTATATGTTGTTGAAAATCAAGTTTTCCACATGTCCACTGGAGCAATTTTCCTAATCATGTCTAGTTCGAAAGTTTTAAATGACAAAGTGCAGTAATATCAAAACTGTCATAACTAGAATAGTCATAAAAAATGGAAATTCTTGTTAGATTAGTTTTATTTATAGTTTGCATGCTATAATTCTCTTTTGATGATTTTTTTAATGTTATTTTGGCAAATAATTTTGGGATTTTAATGTTTGCAGGTTCGCTTTGACAAAGAATTCAATCATTAAACATACGCTTGCCGAAGATTATAAACTTGAACTACTGATATCTTTGTTTTGCAGGTTGCCTCCGGAGATACAAACAAAAATTATGTCTTCTTAATCTTTTTAGGAACACTTCAATTTCTATAAGGGAAAAAAAATTGTTTTACGTGTTTTTGGGAGAAATCTAGAGTAGGAGAGTATGCTCTTATCCATTTGGACAACCAGAAATCCAGACTTTGAGGTTTTTTCTATTAGAGTTTGAGATCTGTTGATACCTTTAGAGGGCCTGCCTCCCGAGAAGCCCCTAAGGCTCGGTGAGAGGGAACAACCCAAGTGAATCCGACGAAAGCCAAGAATCCAACTCACTATAATAAAATGCTTCTGGGGTGAAAGTCCCAAGAGACGGAATAATTGGTGGCACTGCTTCATTTATGAGGAGTGTCTCATGTTGAGCATCTTGTAGGGCCTCACGGTCTAAATTACGCTTGCGTGACTACATGGTTTCAACATCCTGCTGGGTTTTGTATGTAAATCACGCTTGCATGACAATCAGGTGGTCCTTCTGAACGAAACCATTACTAAGAACTATAAGATAGAGGCTACCCGATTCACCTCCAAAAGGGGGATAATCTTTGTGCAAGAGAGATAGTAACTCACCCAAGACACTTGCCATATCGTGCCCCCATTAGCATTTGGAGTCGGCTAATATGGCGTTGAGAATCCACTACGTGAGACTTAGCGGCCGTATTCTGATTAACTATTGGGTGTGTACCCATGTTAGCAAGCAAATGTTTTCTTCTCTAAGACAACTTCCATATGGTTAGCGTGTTGTGATTGGAATTATTATACATCTTGCATGTTTTCTGTGTTTTCATCCTTGAAACTAAAACTGAAATACTAAAACTGGAGAAAACAAATCAACAACTCAGAGATAAACTATTCGTGTCCAAAACTGGTCTCTGTCAGTCATTGAAAACTCAATCCTTATCAAAAACTAGTCTTTGTCAGTCGTTGAATCTTGTCGTATGAGCTTTCATTGATCCTAATAGTTTGTCGTCTGGATTTACAAACCGTGTCGTATGAGTCTGATAAACTGTCATCTGGTCTCTTACAGTCTGTCGTGCGAAAATACATCACAATTAGTAGATTATCGTCTGGAGTCTGCCCAGCTGTCGTACAAAATTAGGCAGCAAATCATACGAAATACTGTCTTTATTGTCTGGTAATTGTTAAACTGTCGTCTGGACCTACAAACTCTGTCGTATGAATTTTTGTTCTTGTCAGTCCCGAACAGTCAAACTTGCCTAAACCAATCTACAGCGAGCATAAAACTGGTTATCATAATCCTGAGCATAAACAATCTCGATAGTGTACCCATGTCGTTGTGTTGCACGATTTTGTAGATCATCTTCCAGCTAGTTCAATCAACATCTTATCAAACCTAAGTTAACTTAGATAATGTCTTACACAGGATAGATCGTTCTTGAAAACATACCAGATCTTAGTTACTTCTCTCAATCACTGCGTTAAACGAACAACTAGCTACAATTTGATCTTGACTTCTGCAACACATCTATCTCTCAGTCTTGTTGGTTGTAAATGCCTATTCAAGCCAGAAACTCTTATAAAAATTTTGACAAAAGTAAGAAGCCCATGGATGCCTTAGCTCAACAAATTCAAGATCTCAAGAGAGAAATATATGACATTCAAGCTCAACGAAAAGATTCAATGACACCTCTTGAGATAAAAATTCATAATATTAAGAACACTAGACTTCAAGAAATGCTAAAACAATTACATAAGATGGAACAACAAATAATTGACAATCAAAAGCCAAATCTCAAACAAGCTCACAAGACACTTTCACCAAGACAAAAAGACATTTATCCCCTGGATAGACAATTTACACCTTTAGGGTAATCTATTGAGTTGACTTTGAAAGAGCTTTTTGAGCATAATCTTATTATATTGCCTAAATAAACCACATTGGGATGTGAAATTTTGAGTAAATACCGTGCATATCACAGATAAAATGAACATAAGACTTCAAAGTGTATGGAATTAAAACATAAAATTCAAGACCTCCTTGATGATGGTGTTATTGAAATTGAAGATCATAATAATTCACCTAAAGAGAAACCGGATGTCATTACCAAGCATGATCAAAATGATGAAGCTATGTCTAGCAATGGCCCACATGTCACCTCCCATCTCTTCCATGCATCTCCTAAGGCTTCTCAACAACAGTACATATCATATCCCTCAAATAATGAACCTAATGATGAAACTTCTCATGTTGATCCTCCAGGGCTATCTCAAGGGCCATCCCATCCAATGATTGAAAAGGATCTTACCTCTCTATAATCCCATGATGATCTCATTATACCTTTCCATTTCTTCCAAGGTGATCCCCTTCCATATCAAGAGATAATCATCCTTCCTAAACAAGATCATGATGCCTCTTCCACCTTTTCAAACAATCCTATTCAAAATGAAGAGTCAAACACCCTTCCTACTCTATCCAATGGTGCTCTTCCACGTCAAGATCAAAGTATACCTTCATCTCCTTTTCACAATCCTCCATGTTCACCTCAAGGATTTGTCATGCCTACAAATCCTCTCATGATCCTACAAGTCAAAATATTTATAAACGCAAAGGGGTAGACCTTCACAAGGAAGAACCCCTCCATGTTAAAGACAATATTAAGAGTCATGGTCTCAGTGAAATTCCTCAAAATGTTGGTATCCCTACTAAACCAAAATCTAGGTACACGCCTTCCCCTTCATCTCTCCCATCCATTTTAGGACCCTATATTCCTCCATCCCTTGTGCAGGATCAACAAAGGTGTACATCTTCACATACCTTACATCCATCTAAAGGGACACAAAGGCCCAGTGAGAAAAAGAAAGAAAAATCAAAAGCTACATGGGTTCCTAAGGCACTTGTAGAAGCAATGCGTTCCAAGAAACTACAAAAGCATGAAAAGTCAAAAACCATGTGGATCTCTAAGCGTCTCCTTAAAGCATAACAGTCTAAAGACAAATCCAAATCAACAGCCAATATTATTGTTCCTCCATCCAAACCTTCCAAATCTAATTCTCCATCACCTCCTTCATCCATTTTAGATCCTTATGTCCCAAAATCCCTGGTTGTTCCTCCATCCAAATCTCAAAATCTAAGATCCACTTTTCCTCCATCAATATTATCGTTCCTCCATCCAAACCTTCCAAATCTAATTCTCCATCACCTCCTTCATCCATTTTAGATCCTTATGTCCCAAAATCCCTGGTTGTTCCTCCATCCAAATCTCAAAATCTAAGATCCACTTTTCCTCCATCAATCCACCATCCCTCAAGATGTGTGCCAATGGCGATCCTGCCAACGTTTCCATTCGCTCATGCACCAAATTTTCAAATATCTGATCCATTATCCAACACCTCTTTTTCATCTTCCCATACCCCTTATCCGATCCTTTGCATAAGACTTTACCCTAGTTTCATCACCAAATCCAAAATCTAAGGAAATCAACATTGGAGATGTTGGACATGTACACTTAGCTGAGTCCTTGGAAAGACATCTTTATGCTGGACCAATGAACTGCCTACACAAAACTCCCTAACCCTATGAGTAACATGCACCTTAAATGATATATATCTAAGGGTTGGGTTAGTTTCGGTTTTTCTTTTTGCATTACATATTATTTTCTCAAAAGCACTGTATCACATATAGTTTCTTTTTCAAATGCATCTCATTCGCAAAATTTCTACATTTGCATATAGCAACATCAATAAAACAAGGCAACCGTCCAAGTTTATCATTTGTTTGCATTCAAGAGAAAAAGGGTCGTCTCCTTTCTTAGATATTCAGACATGAAGTCCTTGAGATCATAAGGTCATTCATTTTCAACATCACCCTGTGACGACACTTTACTTATGGTTGTGTAGTGATTTCACTATTTGAGACTTGTTAACCCAAAATCTATCAATTGCTATATCTCAAACACATTAATAAAATCTCCAATTCATTCTAGACACCTAGTCGATCATATGACTAGTGAAAAATCTAACATTCTACTTCAGCCCCGCTGTAATTGTCACACCCAAGTAGGTTTCATTACTTACAAGTCAAGGCAAGAAAATAAGAAAAAGAAAAGTGCTATGCCAAATATTTATCTCAAGGCAAAAGAGCAATGATATATAATTGAAATATCACACATACAAGTGCGACAAAAAGATTGACTATGAGAACATGCGAGTAACTCCATCAGGGCTATGGACGCCTACTAGCAATGGAGCAATATTTGAGAAATTAAAGTCTATAACCTCGTCGAAGCTCTAAAAGCTTGCTGGCAGCAAAGCTCTATTCGAGATGCTTTTGAAGTTAGGATAATCCATGTAGCTAGTCATATAGGATGCTAAGGATCTTTAGTGAACACAAGAGAAGGAATTAACTCATTTGAACTCACATGGGTAAAAGAAGATCAAAGTTTCAAGAACCAATGGGGAAATTTTCTGCATCTCCATTTGTAAATCCTAGTCACTAAGTGTGTTAATTTGGATGTTCCAAGGGACCTTAAGGATTGATTGACCGCTTATCTATGAAATGTTTTGTACCTCCAATTCAATTGGTGTATTACAAAATGCTGAACAAACACATTCATCCTTGTTTGAATAGGAAATGCATCTTCATTATGCATATCGCATTAACATAGGTCATATCGAAAATTGATTGTCTCCACATTCATTTTGCAGATCATCATGTCATATAGGTTTGCATACTGGGAGCATAGCTGAAGAAATCCTAAAAAATTATAAAATGTCCTGAACAAACTCCTAAAAATCATAAAATGTTTTGAACAAACTCCTAAAAATCATAAAATGTCCCGAACAAAATCCTAAAAAAAAAGAAGAAGGAAAAATTGAAGAAAGAAAGCATAGACTATCCTTCAAACCAAATCAAACACAGACAAACTCTCAGAGTCTGCAATCAAACTTATCTCATGCCTTGTTAATCTATCTATCAAACTCTATCAAACATCAACATGTCTTATTGAAGGAAGGGTACACTCGAAACCAAACAAATCGGTCTTATACAAGGTACTTACTCTTTGAAACCAGACATTCCTATCAATTATCAACTCAAAACAATGACATAGATCAGTATGGCTGCTGGATTTTGTCCAGGGTAGTCTTATCTCTTGTACTGAAATGTTGCATCTTTTCTTTAGCTTGTACATATCTTTTAGTCACTTTCGTGACATCCTGGTTCTTTTGGGACCGTCATGGCTTGAAACCAATCAATGTCCTAGTCTTAGGGTAATCGATTGAGCAATTTACATATCCTAAGCAATATCAACCAGGTCATCTTTTTTTCCAGTGGTACCTGGTTATCCACTCTGAGTCAGTCACCTGTCTCCTAACTACTGAAGAGTTTTATCACTGAGTACACAAGCAAAACAAGACTACTGAAAACAATCACTAAACTATTTGAGATATACATGAAATTTTCTTTGTGTGTTGTCTTTTACATTGGCTTTCGCTTATTATTCCCTTTGAGTAACTCGAGGAAGTCTATCTTGACTAAGATGAGCAAGGATTGGGGGTATAATACTTTTCTTTGTTTTCTGCTTGTAAGAATGATTCCGATGATCTGGAAACATCTAATCAGCTGGGTGTCTGTGATAAGTGCCTTCACATCAAGGTGAAATCGCCACACATACCTCGACTTCGCTTATCTGTATGCTATAGGGAGGTTGGAATCACTTCTTTGTCTGTTGAGGGAATTTCTTTAATGTGCAATCCGGATGCATGCGTAATCTGTCCAAGGATATGAATGAACAAAGGGTCATTGCACAAGATAATTCATATCGCATATGCAAAGAAATGAACTCTATTCTGCTTGTTGTGTTTATAAAATGCTCAGTGATGAAAATTAAGCATTCCAAATCTAGTGACTAGGTTTAGGTTGCATTCATTCTAAATTTTATGCATTTCAAGTGATTTCGGCATGATAACAAAGATCTCTTTATCTTTTAAATGAGAGTCTGAGGCATTCATCATTTCTCAGCTAAGTGGTCTCTTTTTCATCACCATTTCTCTGATTGAGTACTTGTGTATTGAGATGTTAGCTGCATACATGAGCATCTTCTATAGATCCATACATTTCATTTATACTTATTTGCATTCATATTATTGCATGAAGAAAAATAAACATTTTCATTACTAGTTACTCATTGTTGGTGTAAATAAATATTCATTATGGATATTATTACACTTTACTTAAGTTAACTTAGGATTATGCATCTCTTCGTAGTTTGGATTTGAGACACTTATGTAAGTGTGCACATAGGGATATAGCTTGTAGGAGAAATTCCGCCTTTTGTGGTCTTATTTTGTTGTTACACTCCACATTCAGTGGGTCATCCACCTCTTGTGGAATATTATATTATTTCTCCTACCTACCCCTAGTATTTATTACCTACCCTTGTTTCTCATTGAGCCACATGTCATGATTGTGTTCTTGTACATCCATATGACCTTCCCTATATAAGCAGGCCCATATTCATTGTATTGGTTAATCCAGTTGATCATTTGCATATTGATGAGAATATAGTTTGTTCTTGCCATTCTTTTGTTTTTCTTTTATACTTTTCATTGTGCCCTTGATCTTGGCAAATTCTCACATGGTATCAGAGCCATTGGGGCTTCATTGATTGGTTTTTGGAGACATCTTGGAAGACTTCTATTTTTCGGATCTGAGAGACAACGCTTTTTTAAGGCATCTTAGAGTGTTTTCGACCTCACCATTGCGTCCAGGAGGTTGTTTCCATAAAAATCGAGTATAAACTCGACCTATTTTGGCGAAAATCAAATTATGGGTGTTGGAGGAATTTTTTTGCCCAATTTGAGCAGTACGGTACGGAATTTTCGGATCTCAAAAAAAAAAATTCTGAAATTTTTTTTTCTAGTTTTGGAATTTTTTTTAGAAGAAAAAAAAAGGGCATATTTTTTCCAAAAAAAAAGGGGGGCAAAAAGGGGTTTTTATTTTTATTTTTTTAAAAAAATTCTTTTTTTTGTTTGGGGGTCTGTAGACCCCCCCCTACCCATGCCCTCCGTAGGTTGCAGACCCGCGCAGGCCCGTCGTGCAGAGACTTCGCTCTGCTAGCCCCGACCGCGCCGCTCCTCGGCGGCCCCTGCACTGCCTTCCGTCGGCCCCTGCAGCTCCTCGCCACCTCCGTAGCTCCTCCATTGTCGACACCTCCTATTGCCTTGGCGCCTCCCGCCTCCGTTGCCCCAGCCCCGATGCCGTCGCTGCCCGACCCGTTGGCCCCTCCGGCTTCGGAACTCGGCCCCGCCGCTCTGGCCACCACCGCTGGGCCCTGGCCCTCATGTCGACCTCTGGCAGCTGCCGACTGACTTCCGACCATCGCCCACCAAACCGTCGGCGACCGCCGACTGCCGCCACCACCTCAGCATCGACCCATCTCGTGTGTCACACAGCTAGTTGGGCCCACCGCCTGCCACCTCTACCTGCCACATCACTCGCAGGTGCCTAGTCAGCGCCACCTGACATTTTTTGCACAGTCAACATTTTTTGCACACTCAGTGCCCAGTCAACATTATTTGAAAATCTTTTAGACCCCTCTCCATTGAGCAGTTTGGATTTTTGAGTCAACTTTGGAGGCTCATAACTTGCTCAATTTTGCTCCTTTTTGGGTGCAATTTTTTTTTATTTGGGCTAATTTTTTGTTCTCTTCACAGTGGTGTGGTTATTTTCTGATTTTGGTGTACAAGATTTTCAGAATTTTTGGATTCTCTCAGCTGTACTTGTCCAATCCTCAATTTTGCAACTTCAAAGGCTTCGTTTGAGCTCATATGACCTCCTTTTTAGGTGCTTTTTTTTTGAAAGTGCATATGTTTTCATCTACTTTTATAATATGTGATTGATTTTCAAAGATTTGGAGTGGATATTGTACTTTCAGATATTGGTCTTATGTGGCCTAATTGGTACTTGTAATTTGCTTGGATCTTAGTTTAGATCTCTTGCATTATTAGTTTGAGTCTCTTTTGGCCTTATTGAGGCAGTTGTAAAATTGAAATCAGAAGTCCACTTTGCCATATTTTGCAAGTGGCCCATTGTACACGCACTAAGTGTAAAGTGCCAAATCATCATTTTTTTTGGGGGGGGGTTCCTTGATTGAGTGAATTTGGGGGGGTGTCTTGTGTGATTGTGTGCCTCTTCCTTTGTGCGCTTTCATTTTTGTTGCAATGAGTCCTCATAAATTTCCACCTTTAACTCCACATAATTATGCATCATGGAAAATTAAAGTATGGAGCAAATTAATGGAAAAAGGTCTCACACATTACATAGATGGAAAAATAGAAACACCACCTGATCCTAAGGCTGGTCCTAATGCTCAATTAGAATGTCTCACTAAGAATTGCATGGCTCTTGGAACTTTGCGTAAGTATGTATCAGATGACCTCATTTTTCACATGGAGAAGTGTACAACAATCAAAGAGGCTTGGGATATGTATCAGAAATTGTATGGTCAAGTTGATGAAATCAGAGGTTACAGGATTGACAATGAGCTCACCAACTTGGATCCCAAGAGTTTTGATACAATCCAAGATTATGTCACCAAAGCAAATGAGCTAAGAGTAAAGCTTAAGGATTGTGGAATTGACAAAAATGATGCTCAGTTGATATTCAACTTGTTGGACAAGCTTGCACCAGAATATGCAACATTTGTGTCTAGCTTCCAAACTCATTGTTTCATAGTGGGGAGTTCCTACATTATGCCTTCATTTTATGCTTTCACATAAATGTTGATATTGGAACAATCTAAGTTGTTGAACATGGGGCTTCAGTCTTCAAAGTCCAAGGCTTTGGTGGCTTATCAAGGGAGTCAAGGCAAACATTCCAACAAGAAGAAGAAGCAATCTAAGTCAAAGCCATAATAGGAAAAAGGACAATCATCCTCTCCATCACAAGGCATTTTTTCATCCTCTTCCAAGAAGAAGACTCCACCTAAGAAGGATAAACCAACTTGTGCATATTGCAAGAAGTATGGTCATGATGAGCATCAATGCCACACCAAGAAAGTTGATGAGTTGACAAATCTTTTTAAGAAAAACAACATCAACTTGCCATCTGCCTACACAAAGAAGGATTCATCTCCTTCCTCCTCCTCACGGTCTAAGGGAAAAGGGAAATCTTTTGTGGCTACAACAGGTTCTTCACAGCAGTGGATACTTGACTCGGGTGCCTCGTATCACATGGGTTCTACAAATGAGTTGTTTTCTTCATTGGAGCCATCTAAGGTATCTCACATTTACATAGGTGATGATACACAAGTTGAGGTTGAAGGGAAAGGTTCAGTTGACATGGATGATGGAACATTTGAAAATGTTCTTTATGTTCCTAACTTGTCTACAAACCTTCTCTCTATCTACCAAATCACTCACTATGGGAATGGAAAAAAGGTTGATTTTACACTTAATTTAGTTGTGGTAAAGGAACTTGATGATGATACCTTGGTAGCAGTGGGACAAGTCAATGGCAACTCAAGGATTTATTCATTCTCTCACTTTGTGCCAAGTTCTCCTTCTAGGGCCTTTCTTACTCATTCAAGTTCATAAAGTAAGCTATGACATGAGCGTTTTGGTCACCTCAACTACCACTATCTTCAACAACTCAGCACTAAAGACATGGTCATAGGTCTACCTCGAATTAGTTTTTCAGAGGGTATGTTCAGCTTGTTCCATGGACAAGCATCCGGAGGAGAAGTTTGATAAGGGGAAAGCTTGGAGAGCTTTGGATGTTCTTCAACTTGTTCACAGTGATGTAGCAGGTCCATTTCCAGCACCTTCATTTAGCAAGGCCCGCTATGTCCTCACCTTCATTGATGACTACTCTTGCTTCACCTGGGTCTACTTTCTCATTCATAAGAGTAAATTATTTGACAGATTTCAGGACTTCAATACTCGTGTGGAAAAACAATCCGGGAAAGTGGTCAAGATTCTTCGTACGGATAATGGAAGGGAATATGTGAACAAGAGACTTGAGGATTTTTGTACATTTGAGGGGATTGATCTTCAGCATTCTGTTGCATACACTCCACAACAGAACGGAATTGCAGAATGCAAGAATAGAACTCTCAAAGAAATGGCTAGTTGTATGATACATGCACGTTCTCTTGATCCCGCCTTTTGGGCAGAGGTTATCAGTTGTGCCACATACATCCAGAATCGGGTTCCTCACAAAGCTTTGCAAGGTATTACTCCTTTTGAAGCTTGGGATGGTAGGAAACCAATTGTGAAACATTTCAGAGTCTTTGGGTGTCCAACATGGGCGCGCATACCTCCGCAGAAATGCAAGGCATTGGAACCTCAGAGTCGACCTTGCATATTTGTTGGATATCTTGAGGGTGTTAAGGCATATAGATTGATGGATCCTGAGACACATGAGGTGTTTATTGAGAGGAGTGTTCACTTTGACGATGTTGGCATATGGACACTCCAATGAGACATTGTATGTGATTGAAGGTTTTGTCATTGATGACAACCTTGCAATCCTATGGCATCGGCAAGACATCATACCGACAAAGCATTACACAGGCAAGACAGTGCACCGACATCAACAAGATTACTCTACACCGGCACCGGCACAAAAGAAAAGATGTATACCGGCATAGAGGTCGACAGGACTTTTGATATGTAATATTTTGTTTATTATTGTAAGCCGACTTGGCAAATTGTAAAATGACTCTTGTATATAAAGGAGATCATTGTAGACATTTAGAGAGGTAATGTAGCGAGCATAAAGAAAATTATTAGGCAGACCTAATGTGTGAATTATAGGTCAAGGGTATATGTAAAGAACAGAGTTAGAACCGGTACTGAATCTGGCATTGGAGATGCTATTGTAAAGCAGTACAAGTCATTGGATTAGTATAATCCTCATTGTAAGTCAGTGTGACTTCTCATTGAGCAGTGAGCTCTAGGCAGTTGGCCTTCCTGCATGTGCAGGCCCCTATTGTAAGTAATATTCTCTTATTGGCCAGTGAGTGAATATTGTGGGTCACAAATCCCATCGAGGTTTTTCCCACACCGGGTTTCCTCGTTAAACATCTTGTGTTATGGTGTTCTTTTCATGTGGATGTTTCTGATTCTGTTTATTGCATTAATTCTTGCATATCGGTATACTGCTATTTTATGTTCTGCATCACCGGTGAGATATTGATTCACCCCCCCCTCTCAGTATCTGTGGGAATCCTAACAGAGGAAAGCTCTCCTAGCTTAGCCTCTATACCTCCTCCACCTTCCTCCATTGTGGATAGTGATGCCAGTGATTCAGATGATGAGACTCCTTCAACTCTGACTTGTAGGGTTACACCTCCGCAGGGTCCACTTGCAGTTGAGGAGCCTCAATCTCCACCTCCACCTAGACCTCGTTGGGCTCGACAGACACTTGAGTCCGTGGGTTACTTTGTTGGGGATCCTTTAGATACATGGAGGACTCGATCACAACATCAGGACCTTCCACATGCATTCATTGCTACCGCTTTCGATCCACAGACATTTCAAGAAGCATAAGAGGTTACTGAGTGGGACCAAGCTATGGAGGAAGAGTATAGTTCCTTGATGAGGAACAACACATGGGATTTTGTCCATCTCCCTAAGGAGAGAAAGATGGTTCGATGTAAGTGGATCTATCGAACCAAGTTTGCAGTGGATGGTAGTGTGGATAAGTATAAGGCTCGACTTGTTGCGAAAGGTTTCTCTCAGGTTCCAGGTGTTGACTATATTGAGACCTTTGCGCTCGTAGCCAAGATGAACTCCATTCGCTTGACACTTGCTATTGCTGCAGCTCATGGTTGGGCTGTACATAAGATGGATGTGAAGAGTGCTTTCTTCATGGTGATCTTGATGAGGAGATTTATATGGAGCAGCCACAGGGTTTCATCCAGGATACTTCCTTGGTTTGCGGACTAAGGAAATCTCTTTGTGGCCTTAAGCAGGCCCCTAGGGCTTGGTATGCCAAGATGGATTCCTTTCTTCTCTCAGCAGGGTTCACCAGGTTTCATTCTGATCCGAATGTCTACATTTTGTGACAAGATGACTCTCACTTAGTACTTGTGCTCTATGTTGATGATTTGATCATTGCAAGGAGCACCACATTCATCATTAGCAGTGTCAAATCTTCTTTGCATGACAGATTTGCTATGACTGACTTGGGTATTTTGCACTACTTTCTTGGGATAGAGATTTCACAGTCACCTTTCGGGATTACACTATCGCAGCCCAAGTATGCTCTTGATCTACTTGTACGCTTTCATATGGATGATTGTAAGCCTGCACCAACTCCCTTTCTTTCAGGAGTCAAGCTTGAGGCTCAATGTTCTTCTCCACCAGTTGATGCCACATTGTATCGTCAGCTTGTGGGTAGTCTCATCTACTTGACTCACACACGTCTTGATATTTCATTTGTGGTTGGCATGGTTTCCTGCTTCATGCAAGAACCACGCAAGCTTCATTAGAAAGCCGCCAAACGTATCCTTCATTACATCTAGGGTACACATCACTATGGGATTCACTATGCAACAAGCATAGGACTTCACTTGGTTGGTTACATAGACTCTGATTGGGCAGGCGATCTTGATGATCGTAAGTCTACTTCAGGTTACAGTTTCCACCTTGGTTCGGGCCCCATTTGTTGGCAGAGCAAGAAGCAACATGCTATTGCTCTCTCTTTGACTAAGGCTGAGTATCGAGGAGTTGTTAATGTAACAACTAAGACCATTTGTCTTCAGCAAATTCTCACAGAGTTTGGGTTCACCACTCCATGGCTGACAGTTATACATTGCGTCAATCAGAGTGCTATTGCAATCTCGAAGAACCCGGTCTAGTACCAGCGGACCAAACAAATCGAGATCCATATGCACTATATTTGAGAGCTGATTTAGGAGCAGGTCATTGACTTGCAGTATTGTCCTACAGCAGAGCGGGTTGCAGACATATTCACCAAACCTTTCACCAAGAGTAAGTTCCAGCAGTTGCGAGCTCTCTTGGGGGTGTGGGATGTCTCATTAGGGGGGGTCAGCTGACTTCTCCTTCCTCTCTTATGGGGGGACTTTTTCCTCTTTGAGAGTCTTTTGTACATTCATCTCTCTTTAGGGGGGGAGTTTTTTTCCACTGGGTTTTCTCCTTTTCTTCGTTTGTGAGATATTGCATTGCATAGTTTTGCTTGCATTTTCATATTGTACATGGGTACCTATCATGGCCTGGTAGTCGGGACCCATCTTGCATTGTTGACTTGAGTCTTCATTCCCCTAAGTTGCACTTAAGGGGGGTTGTTGGTGTAAATAAATATTCATTATGGATATTATTACACTTTACTTAAGTTAACTTAGGATTATGCATCTCTTTGTAGTTTGGATTTGAGACACTTAGGGAAGTGTGCACATAGGGATATAGCTTGTAGGAGAAATTCCACCTTTGGTGGTCTTATTTTGCTATTACACTTCACATTCGGTGGGTCATCCACGTCTTGTAGAATATTATATTATTTCTCCTACCTATCCCTGGTATTTCTTACCTACCCTTGTTTCTCATTGAGCCACATGTCATGATTGTGTGCTCGTACATCCATATGGCCTTGCCTATATAAGCAGGTCCATATTCATTGTATTTGTTAATCTAGTTGATCATTTGCATATTGATGAGAATACAATTTGTTCTTGTCATTCTTTTGTCTCTCTTTTATACTTTTCATTGTGCCCTTGATCTTGGCAAAATCTCACACTCATTCTCCTCATTTATTTGCATAAAAAGAAACAAAAATAAACATCCATATTCTATTTGCATTCATTCATCTATACTAAAAAGATATGCATACATATAGAATAAAGCATATAGAACAACATCTCATAATCAATCAACACAAGTATGATGAAATCAAATCAAGAGCTTGTAGATTAGCTATCTTGAGTCCATTTTCGGGATCGAAATCAAAATTCAATGTCAATTCTCTCATCAAAATTTCACGACGTTGACCACTTAGCACTTTCATCCTCAAGTCAAATTTCTGAATTAATTTGCGCTCAATTTCTCGTTAATCAACATTAAATCTCAATTTAATTCTCACATTAACTCTAATTTTAATCTTCAACATTAATCTTTGTGCTCAAATAACTTATAATTGCTCAAAATAAATGCTTAAAATCACTGCACAACCCTCGCTATCTTTCGATTTCGCTCCCGAGGGGGCATACTCATGACCTCAAAGTCGAGAATTTCTTTCAAAATCTTCATTACAAGTCGAGCAGCTAATCTTTACAGAACATCAAACAAGACCTTATCGCTAGGGGCATCTCAACTTCATCACTTCATATCAAGTAGAGATTTCTCGATCATCTGAATCAAATCAATCTCTAGGGGCATATCAGTTTCATCACTTCAAATCAAGCTGATATTGTCTTTGTCTGAATCAGTCTCTTAACGTTAATCAGTTTCATCGCTTTTCATCAAGCTGATTATTCGTTTAAACTCAATCAAGGGTTTAAAGAGCATCTTTGATCACACTCAATCTAAGCAGGTGTTCAGTTTCATCGCATCAAATCAAGCTGGACAATTTATCTTCGCTCATCGTATCTTGATCAATCAAGTTCAAGATCGGTTTTTCTCTTCACTCATCATATCTTGATCAATCAAGTTCAAGATCGATTTTTCTCTTCGCTCATCGTATCTTGTCAATCAAGTTCAAGATCGGTTTTTCTCTTCGCTCACTGAGTCTAGTTCAATCAAGTTCTAGATAGGTAAGATCCGCTTCTTGATCAATCAAGTTCAAGTTAGGTATCTTTTCTCTTCATTTGTCCTAGTTCAATCAAGTTCGATATCGGTTTCGCTAAAATCAACTCTGTTCAGTTTCATCGCTTCAAAAACAAGTTGAGTATCTCGCTCTTCATCTAGTTCGTGATCAATCAAGTTTAGAACTAGTATCTCCTAGACATCAACTATTCTTTTAACCAACGCGCTACTCGCACATTAATTCAAAGAGGGACAGATGTAATACCCTTAAAATGGTCATCTAAACCATGAGACCCTAATCTCGACAACGTCACCAAGGTCCTAACCAAAGGCAATTAAATAAATCTTCAGCACACAATTAATTTCTAAAATCATCAATGTCACATGGCAAAATTAATCACTCAATATTAATTAAATATTTATTTAATTAATTAAATTATTCCAAGTAAATCATTTTAAACAATTATCTTATTTATTTTAATTAAATACCTTTTGCATATTTAATTAAATAAATCAATTTGTCATTAAATTATCAAAAAGAGGAATTAATTTGAAAAATAAATTAAAATTGCCATAAATCTTCAAAAAAGGAAACAAATCAAGAAAGAGGAATTGGAAATTATGAGCACAAATTTTCAAAAAAGGAAACAAATAAAAAAAAAAAATTAATTGGAAACAAAGAATTAAAAATTAAGAAAAGAAATCAAATGGAGATGATCTTGAAAATCAAATAAAAAATTGAAAAAAATCTCAGAAAAGCAATTAAAACAATTAAATCTCAAAATTGAATGAAATAGAGAATAAATCAGTTTTTTCCTGATTTTATCTTAATTTTAGTTTAATTTCCTTTAAAACTGAGAAAAGCAGCCAATCACATCAATTCACCTGGATTGTGCTTCTTCGGGGAAAATCTTGACCGCTCATCATCATTTGATCTCAGCCATTGGTTTCTTTATGAATTTTCTATAAATTCAGGCTTTCATCTCCTAATCAAGGATCTTGGAGAATATATGGTTGTCATGTTGTTTTTGCTCTAGGTTCATTGATATTTGTGCATTCAGATATTCACATATTAGTTATTGCATACACATTTAGATCATTTATCTCATTTATTGCTTAAATCATGTTAGATTAAATCTTGCAAATCATGCATTCATCTAGCTTAAATCTTGCATTCATTTAGCTCAATCTTATGCTCATATAGATAAAAATCCTTCGTTTAGTTGTTGTCTAGTCACTGGATAGCTTAGCAATCTAAGAGCAATCTAAACTCGCATCTACTATAAGGCAATAAGTCGACTTGCAATTGATTTTATTTTGTCGTTTTTGATTAACTAACTCATGCAAATAATGGTTTATTGAAGTGTTGTGTCTTACAACTTGCAGATACCGATCCACTTTTCACACACACAACACCCTTTCTTTTATTTCATTGACCTGAGGGCTCATGGATGCCAAAGCAAGAATCTCTCTATTAATTTTCCTAACAGACTTTTTCATCATTTCTATAAGGTTTGTGGTAAATGCGATGTCATCATCGCATAATACTGTTGAGTCCACATCCCTATATGCTGAGGTACTGCAGGTCCCTTCCCTTTCCCTGAACATCCGTCTGTGACAAGGATATTATTAACACTATCAAAATTACTCCAAAACACTCAAGAAAATAACATAATAATGTAATAGTTTGCTTCTATCTAATTTGTACAATTACAATGAAGTTTACCTGCTCGGTAGAAGTGTCAGGACCTACATCCTTGTTTGTGCTATGTGACAGATCCATGTCACCCTGTGACAAAAAAAATATATAAAAAATGGTAGCGAAATGAAACCAATAGTCTTAGCAAAAAAACTTAATAATAAAATGGTATATTGGAGTCATTAATTGGAAGTTGGTTTAAATGGTATATAATACGTACCACCCCCATGATAGTAACTTTGTTTGTATATATACGATTCAAATTGTAATCGATTAGTAGCTCTTCCCCTACACTTATTGATTTTATCGCACATACTAATACATGATTTCCCTCACGCACCTCAAATATGCAATTGGGTTGCTTATTAGTTGACCTAGGTCGCGTACTTTTTATAAAACCTGTAATATTCCTTGTTGCTTTTGACCTTCCATCAATGTATACAGCCACTCGTTTACTTTGATCATTATCTTTCTATTGTATATAATTTGCTGACAATGCATACCTACGCATACTTTTTATATCGAACAATCTGCATCCAATTTTTGTAATTGTAACAAGGTCCGACAAACTCCATCAATTCATCAACTTTGTTGTAACAAACCTTTATGTCGTCCATGAAAAATAGGCCCAAACCATGTAACGACGAAGGTGCTATGGAATATATCCCGTCGTTAACACAAAAATCAGTGTCTATTGGAGCAAGTTCCTTGGGTACCCATTGTTTCTGTAGATGTTTGTACCTCAAGGGCACCTCGATATCACCTTTGGTCTCATCATCGTAAGAACATGAACCCCCTTGAGCAAGAAAAAATTATGTGCTTTTATTGAATTTTCTTCTAATATTTTGACCTCTAGTTGATCTCCCTATTTTAGATCTAGTACATGTCTCACTTTCGTCTTCTATTCCTACATTTCCCTCACTCGAGGAAGACACATTTGACAAATACCTATTTGGTGATACCCGCACTCTATCAAATGAGAGAGTTGGTAATGAGAGAGATATTTTGCAAATGAGGGTAATGTTGATAAAGAAGTTGACCCTAAAGTTGATGTTGAGATTAAAATTTGAATAAGTCCAACTGGGGCCTCAAGTGTTGATAACTGTATTATATTTTCTACTAATGTCAAGGTTTGAAAAACTGAAGAAGTTTGTTTTCCTAGTAATTTTTTAAAAATAAACTATTTCTATATGGTGTATTGACTTATACCTGTCGATCCATGAGACTGTGTAGGACCCTCATCAAAGGGGTTCAAGTTCCTGCATATGTAATTCAATTATCTTATGTTAGCTAAAAATTACATGATACGTATAGTAAAAATTACATAGTACACAACATGAACAATATGCAGTCATCATAATTATTGTATATTTTTTATTCCTTACCTTTACTTTATGTAGACTGTGTAGGATCCTCAAGTAAAGGGTTGATAATATATGTAGTCAATTACCTATTTCCACCAAGGGTAGCAACATCACACAAAATATATACATGAAATCAACACTAACAATTGAGCATCATAAGCATTACATTTGTAATTTGATAAACAATAAATACATATGTATCATAAGAATCATAAGCATCACATATGTATCATCATATATGTAATTGAGCATCATAAGCATCACGTATGTATCATCATAAACATGTAATCCATCAAATATATATCATAAATCACCACCCATCACATAGCTAATAAACAGTCCACATAATGAATTAATTATGTAACCATATAAGTCAAATAAATTTCTATCAAGAAATCAATATTAAATAGATAATATACTAATTACATACATCATACATTTCATTCATGTCATTGATCTTCTTCTTCATCCAACTCATCATCATGACCATCATCATCATCATCATCATCATCATCATCATCAACCATCACCATCACCATCAACATCACCATCACCATCACCATCATCATCATTTTCTTCTTCTTCATGAACATTTCCGTCAAGAACATCATCGACAAATTGTTGATCGTGATCATCATCTACATCATCTTCTACTTCTTCGGTATCTTCTTCTTCCATCACATTATACTTTATCGGTCTTTCTCTTGGATCATGTCTAGCAACAAATGACCAACCCGATTTATGTGGAACTTCTGAGTAAAATACTTGCTCGCATTGGCTTGGAAGAACATAGGGCTCATCCCCAACTGGCTCAAACAACCTTGTATTAACCATTGTAATTTAATTATCATGTTCAATAACAGTTCTATCAGGATCATTTTTATTTAGTCGTAGCCTGTACCATTTGAAGACTAACAAAACTAATTTGAAAGAATTAAAGTCACACTCAAGTATATCATCCAAAATGTCATAGTATCTATTTTGAGACTCTTGAGGATGTATGTCATTTCTAGATGAAATATTGGTCACCTCAAAGACTGTAGTTATCCCAAAATCACAAGTTTTCTTCGTGTCATCCAACATTTTGATGTAAAATTTATGACCATTGAAGCACATAGCGTTGTGGTGTTTGACCTACAATATGTCAAACATGTAAAAATTAGTGCATCGTGAGTTGATAAACATATGGGTGATTAATAAATTTATACGTACTTGTTTATCTCTTAATCCATATGCTAAATCATTTCCCTTTGCGTAACACTGGAATTTTCATTATGATGAGCTTCTTTAACCAATCAAGACACACCTTCCCATGTTAATGTGCGACCAGAATGTTGACATTGTTCAATCCATACTGTCATCCAATCAAGATTGTTTGCAATATACAAATGTAGTGCATCCCTCTCGACCAACTGTACAAAAAATAAATAGACGACTTACAACCGATATATTTTGAAGATTAAAAATTAGTTAACTACAATAACATCTTATAATTACCTCTCACTTTCCCCATCAAGTACTTCCCTTCGAATTTGTTAATGGGGCTAGGATCCCAAATGCGATCTATGTGGATCTTTGCTACAAACTTAAGAATATATTCAATAACGTACACCATAGTCTAGTATACCATATATCCCTCCACCATAGAACCCTCAGGATGTGCTTGTTGTCGAACCAAAGCCTTCAAAAATTTCAAGTGCCTCTCAACCGTCCACATTGACTTAGTGTGTATAGGTCCACACAATTCAATCTCCTCAACTTGGTGTATGAGGTAGTATTCTTGTGCATTGAAAAAAGTTGAAGGTAGACACTTTTGCATTTCACACATTAGATAAGGAATTTTTCTCTTCCAATATTTTATATCTTCTTTATGGATTTCTTTAGATGACAACCACCTACAAGAGATTCAAGACGCAAAAATATATAAATGAGACTTTACAAAATAATATACAATATATTACATAACAAGTAAAACAAATCGCAAATATAATATCTATACAACAAATTGAACAAACATCACTACTTACCTCGTGTATTTTACAAGATCATATATGACTTGCTTGACATTATTGTCATAGTGGTCTGGGAGAGATAGAGGTAGAATGTACTACAACAATTATAAAATGATCTTTTCATTGTTTTCTAACATGATACAATGAAAAGTACATGTGCAGTATACAAATATATAGTAAATACACAAGAACATGAATTATCTTAATGAAGGTATGTCAATCATGTGTTTTCATCCCTGACCCAAATTCACTTTTCTTTGATATGAGATTGTTTATGTTCACAGCAAATCCTGTGAGAAATCAAATTTTTCATATGACTTCTTTTATAGCATTGCTTTGTTGCTTCGTTGATAACCAAGGAAGGGCACTTACATTAGTCTGGTCTCCATTGATATTTGATTGAATTAAATTTTTCATTGCATGATTGGATTCCTAAATGTCACTACAAATTTTGACAATTTTTTCTTTGTCACGCCTTCCATCCAATATTTTTCATAACGTCTCTCTTATATTTTTCTAATATGCATAGTATCAAACAAATGTACAATTTGTATCTGCTCATAGTAGGGCAACCTACTAAATTGTCTGGGATAACTTTTTAGTCCCTTTGGAAGGTGGTCATCCATGGCTTGATGACCTTCACGATCATCAATTACATCATCAGTAGACAAAACACGATAGAAAAATACAAATTCCAAACATAAATCATTAGATGTAATGACATTACCTTGACGATTAATTTTATTATATTCCAACTTCCATAGGTGAGGTGTCATTCTTCGTGGCTTTGATGTAGTTTTTTCTTTCCCATTGAAAAGATGTTTTTCAGTATTACGATACTTATGATTTTTGTGGAGGAAGTGCCTATACTCACCAAACACCTGTTTTCCTAAACTTTTTGAATGACGAGATTTCATCTTTGGACCACAAACTGGACATACAAATTTTCCCTTTGTTTGAAGACCTAGAAGATAATGTATAATTTGATTAAATATGTAAATTTTTTATAATTATAATTATCATGCGCAACTTGAACACTATAACATACCACAAAAATGTGTTAGCCCTAGGGCATCATGTATTGTCCATACAAGCATTGTATGGAATTGAATTTATCTTTGTCCTATTGGTCAAGAGACGTCATACATGGTGACACCATTCCATAACTCCAGCAACTCGTCGATAAGAGGCTCAATATATACATTCATATCTTTAACTTGGTACTTACCTAGTTGAATGAACAAAAACATTATATAATTATTATGACCATTTTACTGCAATATTTATAATTAAATGTAGATGACTATTAAATGAGAAAATACCTGGAACAATCATTGTCAACATTATGTGCTCCCTCTGTATTGACATCCATGGAGGAATGTTATTGTTGATAACAAAAATAGGCCACACCGAGTAAACAGATCTCAACTCTCCCAATGGATTGACATCGTCTGCTGCCAATGAAAGCCTGAGATTACAAGGTTCTTCTTTAAAGTGTGGCCACTTTTCCTCTATGTCCATAAATGTTGAACCTTCCATAGGTATTCGAATAATGTCATCTCAACTTCTATTGCATGCATGGTAATCCATAAATTGTGTCAAGCTAGTGCACCTGAATAATCGTTGCATAAATGGAATAATGGGAATATAACGAAGAACCTTGCAAGGCACCTTTTTTGTTATTTGATATGTTCGATATCTACTGATATGACATTCAGGGCATTTTGTTCCAAATTCATGTTGTTTATGATATATAATATGATCATTGGGACAAGCATCTATTGCTTCATACTCCATTCCAATATCTTTTATAATGGTAGATAATTCTCGGTATGAGCGAGGTAGAATATTTGATGGTGGTAACAAAAACTCACCTATCAATCTAAAGAAAAAAATGTAATTGTTTAATATAAAGAATATTAATGATACATGATTCACCATTTATTAACTATAATGACATATATGACATACCTTAACATATGTGAGATTGTTATGTCATATATATCAAGGTCATCTTGATCATCATGATCACTCGTGCCAGTACTAAATGTGTCATGTATCAATGTATTTGTACCATCATCTTCAATTGTGTTTTCTGACGCATGATCGTCATCCTCCATGGGATCATTATCTTCAGTTTTGATATTCACAACCTCCATGTTCCTCCACTTCGAAAACCATATTCTTCGGGTTGTGTTGGTCCATATCATGTGCCCTGGGGTGCTTAACCTATATAAAAATGATCAACATAAATAAACCATGATCATGATCTCATCATCAAGTGATTTCGTATGTATATAAATTGTTAAAAAGATATAATGAACAAACTACCAATAGATGATAATCATGTCCCCCTTCAATGTGACCATGCTGCCTACAATGTTTCTTAGTTGTTTTGATTAGAAGTCTTCTAGTCTTTAAACCCTTACAAATTTTGCAGGGACAATAACATTTTCCATCACCTTTTCTTTTCAAGTTAGACCACAATCTAGCAATTCACTCCTTATTTTGTTCTTCACTGATATTATCTGACATGGTCTTTCTTCACATGCAAAAAAATTAGGCTATGGAAAAATTGCGCATAAAGAATCTTGCATGAAGGGGATTGATCCTATCTACCTCGAGAGTGTGCAAAGTCCCTGCAAATGGTGAAGAATGCGTGATGGGTTATCGCCTCCAAGAAGCGGTGAAGAACAAATGATGAAGAATGTCTTGAGATCTGTTCAAGACCATTGTATTCAAATGTAAAGTGTTCATTGGTCAGGATTGAACCGACTGAATTACTCAACCTAAATGTTTAGGGTTTAGGGTTTATGCTATTGACCTATCTGTTTCCTATAAGGTCGATGTTGTGTTTCATGTTGAAGTTGTTGGCAAATGTTGTGTGTGTATCTAACTGCAGAGATACGTGATTCTTGCCAGACCAAATAAGAGAATTGATACCTGCAAAGTGTGTGTGCAGAAGGAAGGAACTAAAACGGATCTGCATTGACATTGAGTGCTATTACCAGATCATTGTAATACCTGTTGATCTCTAATCACTTCAATAGTTGGATAATCCCTTAACAGGGTAGCTTTAACCAGCTTGCTGTAAATCCTTTAATAGGGTGACTCAAAGCCATTGAGTTCATAAAATCCTCTCGCAAGGTAACCTTTAGCAAGGTTTAACTCTTAACTGGGTATTCTAGCTGTCCCTTAACCGGGTGATCCCTAACAGGATCGATTCCTAACAGAACCTGTTGTAACAGTCTTTAACCGGACTAGGCTCCTAACAGAGCGAACTTCTAAAGAGTTAAAAAACAACTTGTGGGTATTCATCCCCACCGTGGTTTTTCCCAATTGGGTTTCCATGTGAAAAATATGTGTGTCATGTGTGATGCCTCTTTCATGTGATGTTTTGTTATTTCTTGTTTAGTGGTGAATCATGTTGTTCTAGTAAATTATTATATCTCTGATGATAGATTATCTGTTTATGCATAAGGATGAAGTGGAAATGAGGGAGTAGATTGTATGGAAAGCTAAGTGTTGTCGGTTTATGTCTTTCACAGTCTCATTATGTTTAACCGGTAGTAATTTGGTTTAGACCAGTATTAGTGTTTGTCTGTCAAGTGCACTGTTTGCAGTCAAACCGGTTTAGGAAAAGTTTTTGTGTATGTACTGATTCACCCCCCCCTCTCAATACCGGTTTGGTACTCATTGTTCATCACTGAGTTATCAATTGGTATCAGAGCGTCCTCCAAGTCCTCTGTGTTGTAAACTTAACCGCTTGAGGGAAAGATCCTATTGTAATGATGAAGAGGGAAGGTCTAAAGTTCAACAGAGATAACTTTAAAATATGGAAGGATAGAATGAAGATATACATCAGAAGCATGGGTGCTTAACATTGGAGCTATGTTGAGAATGCTTATGTTGTCCCTACTGGTACTCTCACCGATGACCAAAAGAGAGAGATTTAGGAGAATGGGCAAGTCATGGAAGCCCTAATTAGTAGTTTATCTAACATTGAGTTTATTGATGTTCAGGACAAAGATAATCCCAAAGAAGTATGGGATGCCCTTGAGAATATCTATGGCGGTGATGAGCATGTGAAACAAGATAAGGAAGAAAGCCTTAGGGGAAAGTTTGAAGACATGCGGATGGTTGAAGGAGAGACCATTCAACAATCTGAAATAAGAATCAAAACTGTTGTTGGAGATATCAAGAGTGCAGGTGGTAAAATGGAAGATTCCACTGTTGTTAGCAAAGTTTTGAGATCCTTATTACTGGTCTATGCAATAAGGGTTGCAGCTATTCAGGAGTTGAGGTCTGTAGACAAGACAAAGGTATCCCTGGACTCCATCATTGCAAAGCTAACAACTTATGAGCTAAATAATTATGATGGCAGTATTCAGAAGACTGAATCAGCCTTCAGAGCATCTGCTGCACCATCTAGAAAAGGCAAAGAAGCTAGTACCAGTGGTGAACCAAGACAGAACAGAGAAATGGATGATGAGGAGATCCTGATGGAATTTGAAGCTCTTCTTGCCAAGAGACTTCCTAAGGGAACCAGTAAATACAGAGGTAGGCTCTCTTTGAAATGCTTTTCTTGTAACCGGATATGACACATTGATGTAAACTATCCTAATGGTGATAGCAAGGACAAACCAGAAAAGTTCAAGAAGTTCAAAGGAGGAAACCAAAGAAACTATTTTGTAGCAGTTGATGAAGGTGTCACTGATGAGGAATCAAAAGATGAAGAAAATGAAGATATTGTGTTTGTAGCAGTCAAAGAAGATGTGTTAGACAAGAAGGCTCTTGTCTCCCGCTTTGATAATTCCAATGAGTGGATTATTGACAGTGGTTGTTCTCACCATATGATTGGTGACCGGAGTAAGTTTCTATCTATGGAAGAGTATGATGGTGGTGTGGTTCGTTTTGGTAATGATGCACCATGTATGGTAAAAGGTAGAGGGTCCATCTCTCTGAATGGAAGAAGCAGTGTTGGCAATGTGTATTGGGTAGAAGGTCTAAGGCACAACCTTTTGAGTGTTGCTCAACTGAATAATAATGGACTCACTCTGGAATTCAAAAATGGAGTGTGCAAAATCAAAGGAAAGAGTGGTGAACTGATGGCTACCGGTATGCAGACCAAAGGTAACCTATTTCAACTAAATGCTAATGTCAGTACATGTCTTATGGCTAAGTTTGAGGACAGCTGGATATGGCATAGAAGACTCTGCCATGTAAACTTTGACAATATTGTGAAGGCCAGTAAGATCAAGGCAGTTAGAGGATTGTCTATGTTGAGCAAACCAGAAAATCCTTTGTGCAGAGAGTGTTAACTAGGGAAAATGTCTTCCTCAACCTTAAAAGGTAAACCTTTCACTGCAGACAATTTACTTGATCTTGTGCATATTGATTTGTGTGGTCCTATGAAAACTAGGAGTGTGCAGGGAGATAGGTATTTTATGATTCTTATTGATGATTGCTCAAGAATGATGTGGGTCACATTCTTGAAGGACAAATCTGAATCTTTTGGAAAGTTCAAAGCCTTCAGAGCACTTGTAGAAAAAGAAAGGGATAAGAGGATTAAGTGTTTAAGAGCCGATCAAGGAGGAGAATTCACTTCCGGTGAATTCAACCAATACTGTGAAGAGAATGGCATCAAGAGGCAACTGTCTGCCCCCCGGACTCCACAGTAGAATGGCCTAGCAGAAAGAAACAACTCGACTACAGGTGAAGTGGCTAGAACTATGTTGATCCAAGGAAAGGTTGCTCACACCTTTTGGAGAGAAGCGGTGAGCACTGCAGTCTACACAATGAACCGGGTACTCATCAAGAAAGAAAAGGATAAGACTCCTTATGAGTATTGGACCGGTAAGACACCAGTAGTAAGCTACTTCAGAGTGTTTGGTAGCAAATGTTATATCAAGAGGAGTGAACATCAGAGAAAATTCGATGAAAAATGTGATGAGGGAATATTCTTAGGATATTCCACCAAGAGTAAAGCTCTCAAATGTTTCAACAATAGGACTCAGAGAATTGTTGAAAGCATCAATGTTAGGGTTGATGAAAACTCTGAGAAACCTGAGGAAAATGGCAGAGAGCATGTAGGAGATGAACCGGTAGTAACCTTCTGGGAACCGGTTGCAAATCAGCCCACTACCAGTAATTGTGCTCCTACATCGGTGGATGCTGATGCTGATGAAGATGAGGATGAAGAAGAAAAGCAAGAAGAATCTGTTAAGAATATACCTAGGTATGTAAAACTCAATCATGATCCAAAGCAGATCATAGGAGACAAAGATGCAGGAATTCTTACAAAAAGAAAGGTCAGAGAAAACTCATGTATGATCTCTAAATTTGAGCCTAAATCATTCAAAGAGGCACATAAAGATGAAGACTGGATCAAGGCAATGGAAGAGGAACTTGATCAGATAGAAAAGAATGGTACATAGTCTTTGGTACCCAGACCGGAGCATAAAAATGTCATTGGAACCAAATGGGTCTTTAGAAATAAACTGAATGAGGATGACACAGTGGTAAGGAACAAAGCCAGACTAGTATGTAAAGGATATGCCCAAGAAGAAGGAGAAGACTATGGAGAAACATTTTCTCCAGTAGCAAGATTGGAAGGAGTTTGTATGCTTCTTGCATATGCAGCTTTTAAAGGATTCAAGGTATACCAAATGGATGTAAAATCTGCATTTCTAAATGGAATACTTGAAGAGGAGGTGTATATAGAGCAACCAAATGGGTTTGCCCTATCAGAAGACAGTGACATGGTGTGTAGGCTACATAAAGCTTTGTATGGAATGAAGCAGGCACCTAGAGCATGGTATGAATGCTTGCACTCCCATCTTGTGAAGATTGGATTTAAGATAGCAATATCTACTTGATATCAGATTTTGATCTGTGAAGTATTTGTTGATGACATAATCTTTGGTGGAGATGACAAGATGAGTCATGACTTTGCAGATGAGATGAAAAAGGAATTTGAGATGTCACTCATAGGGGAGATTAAGTTCTTCATTGGACTGCAGATTCAGCAAATGAAAGATGGAATCTTTATTACTCAGTCCAAGTATGTCAAGGAGTTGTTGAAGACCTTTGGCATGGAAGACAACAAACCAGTTGGTACACCAATGGTGACCAGTTGTAAACTATCAAAAGAGGATGACTCAGCATTGGTAAATGAGAAGGAATACCAATCAATGATTAGTAAGTTGCATTATGTAGTGCATAGCAGACCAGACATTGCACATGGAGTGGGTATTACCGCTCGGTTTCAGAAAAGCCCAAGAGAATCCCACTTGGTAGCAGTCAAGTGGATTCGTAGATATCTGAAGGGAACTATTGACTATGGATTATGGCATCCATACAATAATGATTTCAACCAGAAAGCGTTCACAGATGCTGATTGGGCTGGTAATGTGGATGACCGGAAGAGCACAACCGGTGGTGCATTCTTTCTTGGTGGTAGACTGGTCTCATGGATGAGTAAAAAGAAGAGTTGTATCTCTCAGTCTACAGCAGAAGCGGAGTATGTTGCAGCTTTTATGAACTGCACCTAGACTATTTGGATGAAGCATGTATTGAATGGCTTCAAAGTTCATGTATCTAAACTAGTAAGTATATTTTATGACAATACAAGTGCAATTAATATCTCGAGGAATCCAGTTTTACATGCTAGAACCAAGCACTTTGAACTCAAGTATCATTTCTTGAGGGAAAAGGTTCAGAACAAAGAGGTGGTATTGGAACGTGTTTCCAGTAAGGAACAGTTAGCAGACATATTTACCAAGCCTCTACCGAAGCCTACTTTTACCTATCTCAGAGGTGAATTAGGGGTGTTGCCCCTTCAAGAGGTAAACTAAAGGTTTGTGCTCCACATCAGTCAGATCTTACTTTGCAATATCTTTTCAGGATTGATGTGTTGAAGGATGCTACTCCTCAGGGGGAGCAACATAGTGGAATAGGGAAGCTCGTGCCTCCACTTTGGCATTGTTGTCAAAGGGGGAGAAGATGTGAAGCGGAGAAGATAACTATAGTATTAAGGAAAAGATGTGATGCAGAAAGAGAGATATCTTTGTATATTGCCATCAATGCCAAAAGGGAGATTGTTGGCATATGTGCAGAGTATGTTGACATGATGATATTGTGTTTTCATTGATGTCAATATGCTGAAGAGTGAACCGGTAATATGCTGAAGAGTGAAGTGGTAATATGTTGAAGAGTGAACTGGTTTATTGAAGTTAAGCAACTGGCAAAGTGAACCGGTATAATGTTGTGAACTGGTATATGTGCAAAAGGTGAAGTGGTGTGTTTGTCCAAGTGAACCGGTATATGGAATGTTTTCTATCAAGGTTTAATATGGTATGACTACCGGTTGGTAGTCCCAGCCTCAGGGTTTCTGGTTGAAGTGTTTCGAGCCTGTGTGATTCAACCGATGGCATTGTGTGATGAGTTAGCATTGTAATAGAGATTAGATCGTGTTGCCACGTCAGCCTCGTGCGCGTAAAGGATCTTGCATGAAGGGGATTGATCCTATCTACCTCAGGAGTGTGCAAAGTCCCTGCAAATGGTGAAGAACGCGTGATGGGTTATCGCCTCCAAGAAGCGGTGAAGAACGAACGATGGAGAATGTCTTGAGATCTGTTCAAGACTATTGTATTCAAATGCAAAGTTTTCAATGGTCAGGATTGAACTGACTCAATTGCTAAACCTAAATGTTTAGGGTTTAGGGTTTATGCTATTGACCTATCTGTTTCCTATAAGATCGATGTTGTGTTTCATGTTGAAGTTGTTGGCAAATGTTGTGTGTGTATCTAAGTGCAGAGATACGTGATTCTTGCCAAACCAAATAAGAGAATTGACACCTGCAAAGTGTGTGTGCAGAAGGAAGGAACTAAAACGGATCTGCATTGGCATTGAGTGCTATTACGAGATCATTGTAATACCTGTTGATCTCTACTCACTTCAACAGTTGGAAAATCCCTTAACATGGTAGCTTTAACCAGCTTGCTGTAAATCCTTTAATAGGGTGACTCAAAGCCATTGAGTTCATAAAATCCTCTAACAAGGTAACCTTTAACAGGGTTTAACCCTTAACCGGGTATTCTAGCCATCCCTTAACTGGGTGATCCCTAACAGGATCGGTTCCTAACAGAACCTGTTGTAACAGTCTTTAATCGGACTAGGCTCCTAACATAGCGGACTTCTAAAGAGTTCAAAAATAGCTTGTGCGTATTCATCCCCACTGTGGTTTTTCCCAATTGGGTTTCCATGTGAAAAATATGTGTGTCATGTGTGATGCCTCTTTCATGTGATGTTTTGTTATTTCCTGTTTAGTGGTGAATCATGTTGTTCTAGTAAATTATTGTATCTCTGATGATAGATTATATGTTTATGCATAAGGATGAAGGGGAAATGAGGGAGTAGATTGTATGGAAAGCTAAGTGTTGTCGGTTTATGTCTTTCACAGTCTCATTATGTTTAATCGGTAGTAATCTGGTTTAGACCGGTATTATTGTTTGTCTGTCAAGTGCACTGTTTGCAGTCAAACCGGTTCAAGAAAAGTTTTTGTGCCTGTACTGATTCACCCCCCCCCCCTTCTCAGTACCGGTTTGGTACTCATTGTTCATCATTGAGTTATCAAACTTGAATTGACTAATCTGAGTGTCACACAAGCGAAAGATAATTCACCAAGAGAATACATTGAGTTTCTGAAAACCAAAGCTAAGAATAGTGATTACAAAGATGGACGCTTCAAGTTCAACTGGAAAGAAAAGGGCAGCAAAGAGCTCAGAATCTAAGGGAAAGAAGACTAAGACAAAGGATGTGCCTCCTGTTAGAAGACTGAATCAAGACATGATTCAACAAATGCAAGCACCCAGCTCGAAGTCCAAAAGGTCGAAAAAGCACCTGCTTGGAAGGGACCAGTTGGAAGATAGATACAAAGAGGTCGGGGATGTTTGGACTAAGGTGAGGGGACACGAATTGTTCATGTTCCACTATATGAGAAGAAACAAGGAAATGACACTTTGTAATCCTTGGATGACGAATTTGGGTAAGTTAATTGTCCCAAATGTCTTTGTGAACATAAGGTTGTTCGAGATTCTGGTTAGAAATTACAATTTCGTGAAGAGATACATTCAATTCCCAAATGGTGATGCATTCATTATGTTTTCCGCGGGTACTATGAATGAAGTTTTTAATTTAGATCCCAACCCCGACAAACCCCTTTCCTTTGGGGAGTTAGAGGAAGAATATCTTAGGATGGACACTACATACACTAGTTGAAAAATTGCTATTCATAAAAGGCAGCCAAGGAAATTGACTGAGGAAGATGGACCACCATTTAGCATTGATTTATTTAGACACTACTTGCAGTATACATACATGTCATGTAGGCAAGTAGGAGTTGAGGTGCCTGATTTGGTGAGTACTGAGCCATTGGTTTTAGCTTCTGACATACAAATGTATGAGCCCAGGCCTTTTGACTATGTTGCATATCTGGTAGAGAAGTTACATGAAGGTTTTCTAAACCTTAAAGATAATAGGAACCCTACCTTCAAATTTTATTCATTGTTAATGCATTTGGTTTTGTTCTACGGACATGTGAAGGGTTTGTGGCTAGAAGATTTAAAATTTAATACAACAAACAGGGAAGGTGAAGAACAGCCTGTGCAATTATGGACATCTCTTTGGGATTCTCGGTATATGAGATCCAATTATATTAAGTTTGAAGAACTTATAGTGAAACCACTGTATAGGATATATGGGGTTCCATGTGAAGGATCTATCTCTAATGGAATTAAGAGATTTTTAAGGCCTAAGGATTGTGATGAAAGATGAATTGTTGACCATAACCGGGGAGACTGGTTTGTAAACAAAGATTTCACATGTTTCAGAATATATGGATTTGAGGGAAGCATGATAGCCTACTTAGATATTGTAAGGCAATTGAGTGTGTCAAATGCTAAAAAATTTGCGGATCTACGCAAACAAGCCTTCCTGCCTGGAACACTAAGTTTTGGTGATTTTACAATAGTGTCTACTAAAGCTTATGATATAATTGATAGAAAATTGATGGAAGAATACAACTTATTTGAGCACTATGCCAAGAAGAATTATGATCCTGAAGGTTATATTCATTCTTGCAAGAAAAAGCAAAACTTGGGAGATTATCTGCACTCAAGTCTGGAGGCTGAAGATATATTTAGGAATATGGAGGATGCAAAAGCCCAAGAGGTATTTCATAGACTGAACAGAGAATTGGCAGAAAAGAGACAAATATTGCAGGAAATAGAAACTGAGGAGGAAGCGGAAAGTGAATAAGATGAAAATGCAGCCATCTCTAGGTATCAAGTACCAAAAAGGGAAGAAGATCCCAATGTGCAAGAAAAAATTGTGACAAAACTGGAGGTTCATGCTGATTCTAGGTTGGAGGAATATTTTGCCTTTGTTGCAGATGATGTCTTTATACAATCAAAAGAATTTAAATCATTTTTGTACAATTTCAAAGGAAAGAAGTTGAGGGATTCTATTCCCGACATTACACCAAAAAAATGAAGTTGAACTGTTGAGGAAGTTAAAAGAACAAATAGATGTTGAATTGGCCACAATGACTCCTCAAAAAGGGAAACAACTACTTATAGAGGCTGGAGTGATCTTATTTCCTAGATGGGATCTTAGTGCTTCGTTTATTTTTGATAGTTTATTACATTCAGAGAATAAGGAGTTTAAATTAGATATACAGAGTGTAAATGATATGTTCATTGGGTCAAGGTTCGATCAAGATGATGAAGCCTTATTCTTATGGGTTTTATATCCTCCTAATAAAAGACCTAAGATTATTGATGTTGATAAGGCCTTTGGCCATATGATGAAGCTTAAAGTTGGGGAGATTGACCGCACCATTTATGCAGATATTGGAGTAGATATCTCAAAGTTTAACAAGGCGCAAATGGTTAGGACAGTAAGAGAAAGAAACCAATATAAAGGATTGTATGAAGAAATGCTCAGAAGAAGTGGGCAACCAGTGCCAATGGTTCTTTCTCCTGATAACTCACAGTGGAAGAAAAAGTGTGAGGAATTACAACAAGAAAAAAAGAAGATCCTTAAATAGATGCAAAGTGTGAGGACAAATACTGCCTATGTATTGTTAACCAAAAGATTTCAGACTTTGCAAGTTCTGGAAGAGTTCAGGACAATTTTTCAAAAGAACATGGATAATGCAGTCTCACACAACATGATTCAAAACAAATTGGGGACTAGACTGCATGATAGAGCAGTAGCCAAAGCAGAAACCGAGGAGATTGAAAAGATAAAGAAGTTGTTGGCAAGACACAATAAATTTGATGAACAACTATAAATTGAGTATGATGAGTGCAAGCACATAACTCAACATGGTTTCCCAGAATTGGTTGATCAGAAAGGTGAGATTAAAGATAATGATAAATGGATCTCCGAATGCCAGAGTCTTCTCAATGCCGCCCTTGATATTGCCTAGACTGATGGAATTGAATTAAAAGAGCCTATAGAACAAATGGAGAATTTTGTCACAATGGAGATCATCGTCAAGGACATAATTCATGATGCAGATACATACAAGTCAGCAAAATGCCTGGAGCACATTCAGAAATGCGGCAAGATGATGGGAGATCAAACTTGATTTTTAAAAAGGTCTCAAGGAAATGTCAATTTTTAGGTGGTTAGTCTTAGTTAAGTTTAATTCCAAATGAAAGGGTATGCCCTTTCATTGTGGAACCAAATCTAATCTATATTTTTTACTCTATCAAGACAATCTTTTATGCGGTGCTTATGCAATTTGTTTTTTAAGAAAGACAGTATCAAGTTGGTGGATGACAATATTTATTGAAATCAACTGGTTTTATTATCTATTTTCAATATAAAGATCAAGTGTTCTTCATCTTTAATTGTATCTACTTTTTCAATTGATTGATTAGTTCCCTGCGATAAATCTATTCGATTAGATTGCTTCAATGTGATATATTATGTTATTGTGATTGAGATTAATTTTCAATTTGAATATCAGTTTGAAGGATTGGTTGGCAAGCTTCAAATTGCCTTATTGGTATTTCGGAGTAAAGTTAAATTCAATAAGACTAACTACATATTATATTTTGATTATAACTCATATAGATGCCTTTGACGTGATGATCTTGGTTTATTTCTGGAAATGCCAAACTGGTGAAAAGACATTGTGCTATATGTAATCAGTTGATTATCTTATGTTTATTTCAATACAAAGATCAAGTGTTTTTCATCTCTAATGGTATTTATCTTTTTTATTGTTTGATTAGTTCCTTGTGATAAATCTATCCATTTAGATTGTTTCAATGTGTTATCCTATGTTATTATAGTTTGGGTTAAGTTTCAGTTTGATTATCAATTTGAAGGATTGAATGTGAAGCTTCATTCTATCTTATTGGTCTTTCAGAGCAAAGTTAAATTCAGTAAGACTAACTGCAACATTATGTCAGGGGTGAAGGCACTGGTCTACTATTGTTTGAAGATAATTTAATTAGGTGTTTTCAGAGTAATCTCAATTAAGAAATCATACTTATAATAAAGTAACCTTTTATTTAAAGCATTCATTTACAAGCAATCAATTCAAAGTTTTCAGTAACTATTTAATTGAAGTGAGTATCTCATGAATCATTTGCCCTCTAATGCACATTAACCTTGGAAACATCCTTACAAGACAACAACTTAATAGACACCAACCATACTTTGAGGAAGACAAACATAACAAAGGATGCCCTTACCTTGTAATGAAACGGCTTGCTCTGGTCAGTCTCTTGATATCATTGTTACAAACTTATCCTCCAATTTGTAGAAAGATCCAACAGTTCAAATGAAAGTTATGATAATTCTTCCAAAATTGCTACAGGATACAAGAAAGACAATATTAAGATAAACTATACAAGATACACATTATGAAGAAAACTAGTCAAAATTCTTGATAACATCAAATGAAATATAGTGTTTGATTAGATTCTACTTTCTTTTAAAGTTCTATACAATACCCAGATTTCTATTAACCCATAACAAAATACGCAACTAACAAATAAAATGAGATAAATTTTTCATATTTCAAGCCTCCAACTCAAAATGATTTTGCATGATAGAACCAATATCCATTAGGACTCATTTCACCTTGTGTCATATGAACTAGCCAAGAAAATGGCTGAGGATGTATACTATGAAGATGCAGGACATGATATAGATGATATGGATGAGGAAACACAAGAAATGGCAGTTGAACATGTCAAAAAATATGCCCATGTGTTAAAGGCCCTTGATATTGATGAATATGCTAGAAGTGTGGAACAACAGACATCCAATAAAGAGCGGGAAACTCTTGCTGACATAAAGATTGAATCGACAATATGAATATAAACAAAAAATTTAATTTTCTACAATTCAAGGGTTAAACTCTATTTTAGTTGCTCTTTATATCTCTATGCTATGGAAATGCCCTTAAGTTTTTTTTTTAAATAGTTTTTGTCTCTTTTCTACAATTTTTTTTTTTTTTAAAATCTGATTTTTTCAAAAAAAATCTTATACTTTTGGTTTACCGATTTTTGCTACTATGATATGAAGAGTCATCCCAGGAGGAGGAATTTTATCTGCTAACTAGAAAAAATGAAGAGACCCTTTCAGTGGGGAAAATTGTACAAGCAATTGCCCGTAGAGTCCTAAATAATCGTATAAAAGCTACAAAAATCGTTAATTTTCTATAACTCATGGGTTAAACTCTATTTTAGTTGCTCTTTACATCTCTATGCTATGGAAATGCCCTTAAGATTTTTTTTTAAATAGTTTTTGTCTCCTTTTCTACAATTTTTTATGTTTTTTTTAAATCTGATTTTTTTCCAATTTTTTGTCGATTTTTTTCCGGGCAAGCAGCTTCTGGGAACCATTTTATGGATCCATTGGATGATACTAGAATTCATCCAGAGTCATATGAACTAGCCAAAAAAATGGTTGAGGATGTATACTGTGAAGATGCAAGACATGATATAGATGATATGGATGAGGAAACACAAGAAATGGCAGTTGAATATGTCAAAAAAATATCCCCATGTGTTAAAGGCCCTTGATATTGATGAATATGCTAGAAGTGTGGAACAACAGACATCCAATAAAAAGCAAGAAATTCTTGCTGACATAAAGATTGAATCGCCCATATGAATATAAACAACAAAAATTAATTTTCTAGAATTCATGGTTTAAACTCTGTTTTAGTTGCTCTTTATATCTCTATGCTATGGAAATGCCCTTAAATTTTTTTTTAAAAAGTGTCTCTTTTTCTACAATTTGTTATGTTTATTTTAAATCTGATTTTTTGCCGATTTTTTCCCTAAACAATTTTGCTACTATGATATAAAGAGTCATCCCTGGATTAGGAATTTTATCTGCTAACTGGAGAAAATGAAGAGACCTTTCAGTGGAGAAAATTGTATAACCAACTACTCATAGAGTCCTAAATAATCGTATAAAAGTTGCTTCCATAAAAGGGCTATTTTGAGGGCTGGTAGGGTTTACAGTCACATAGAATTGTCGAACAGGTAATGGTTACAGTAACCAACCAAGTTGGTGTTGACATAAACCTAGCAACATCACATGAATGGATGATTTCTCCTCTACAATTTGTAGCTAGCCTTGGACCTAGAAAAGTTGCTTCCATACAAAAGGCTATTTTGAGGGCTGGAAGGGTTTATAGTCGCAGAGAATTGTTCACCCCTCTAGAAGCTATGAAGCAACTTGTCTTTATAACTGGCAGTCACAGAATGGAGAGGTTAAGGAGGTTGAGGATCCATATTTTGCCAAAGCGGATACCATTAAACAAAGTGAACAAGAGAATGAAAGGAAAGCAAAGGAACTTGCAAAAAAATCTTGATGACAAGAACGAAACAACCAACCTCTTGTACAGTTGTTGCCGAGCATCTATCTGCAGCAATTGTGCCCTAATAATTGCCCTAATTTTAAGTTTTACTCATTATTGATGCATTTAATGTTATTTTGTGGACGTTTTAGGGGTATGTGGCTCAAGGAATTGAGGCTTAACGTCAGAAACAACCAAGGGGAGGAGCAACATGTTCAATTATGGACTTTTGTATGGGATTCTCATTACACGAGATCAAATTATAACTGAATCAAGACCTAAAGATTTTGATGACAAAAAGATAGTGAATCATAACTGGGGCAATTGGTATGTCCAGCGACTTGTCTTTATAACTGGCAGCCACAAAATGGAGAGGTTAAAGAGGTTGAGGATCCATATTTTGCCAAAGCTGATACCATTAAACAAAGTAAACAAGAGAATGCAAGGAAAGCAAAGGAACTTGCAAAAAAATATTGATGACAAGAACGAAAGGACCAACCTCTTGTACAGTACACAACATGAAGCACAGGAGGTAAGGGGTAGTAATAATGGTGACGGTCGTTGTGTCAATGGCACCACCGTCTGCTGCTGCAATTTTCATCAATTTGAATTTGGTGAGTAAAAGTAGAGTGAATTCCCTGGGGTTTAGGGTTTCCAACTCCAATGGGTTGCTTCCCATGCGCGACAAATTTGCAAGGAAGAAGTTTCACATTCAATTCTCAACAAGGACTCATGAGAAAGAGAAAGAGCGGATTGTGAACAAGAAAAGGTCGCTTGTCGTTGCCACATGTGAATTCTTCATCAGCATCTATCTGCAGCAATTGTGCCCGCTTCCTCCCAATTTTTGCACCCTAATGAGCCTGCATATAATGATGGCATGTAATTACTTCTTCTTATTTTTTAAATACCACGTGTTTGTCGGAATTCCGACGTGAAATACGAAATCTGCACTATCAACAAAACTCAACCCGATGGTAACACAACTAGAAGCATGTGATCGGGATATAATACACCGATGAAGTCCATTGGCATAACGCACACTAGCGGCAAAGCATAAACCTCGTATTGTCAATAGCCGATGATGCAATCGGTAAGACTTTTCCCGATGGACACTGGCAAAACTAAAAAGCATCGACAAAGGTTAAGATGATATAGGGTCAAACCTTATGCTGAGGAGACATAATGTATCGGGAGGAGCTACGCCGAGGGAAAAGACATCGGGGAAATCATGCCCATCGCCTTAACACATTTTAAGCTATCTCGATGGCCGACGAGACTAGCGGGATACTCGCACCGATCAGCAGGAAGAGAGGTCATCGACTTATGTTATCCCGATGAGTAAAAAGAAATCAAAAGGTTGTGAAAATCTTCAGACCAACGTATGCCGATCAACACGTAAAATCTGTGTTCATCAGAATGCCGAGGTGAAATTTTAAGACATCGGTTTTTAGTCCGACTTCCGACGTGAAATTTTACCACGTCGGAATTCCGACGAACACGGGGCAATTTTTGAAAAAAAAAACAAATCAATTCGATAAAGCAAAAGAAATCCCATAGATCGTCAGAAATGCTCGTCGAAATTTGAGGCCAAAGTAGTGAGAAAAGTATTTTATTGTGAATACCCAATATAGTTGTTCATTTGAACCTTCATAATAGATTATAGTGCATGAGAAACTCTATTCACTTTTAGTGGAATTTTGGTAATGATGTTGTTCATGATGCCATGCATAACTCGGTATCACTTTCAATGGGAACTTTATGTAGTTACATAATGTGTTATATCTTCTTTGTTTAAAAATTTTGGTTCTAAGTTGTTGTGGTTGCATTGCATTGTGAGACATGGACAATCTTTGATTAGAAGATGGAAGGTCTTTTGCAATGGGCATTGGTGTCATGTGGAGCTCTTGGTTTATGTCTTTAGATTGTAGTGAGAGTTAGACATCTTTGGTTCTATTGACAAAGGATGTGCAGTTGCATCTTCTTGGTTTGGAGATGGTGGTTTGACTCTTCCCTTTGGGAGCTCTTGGTTGAGTTCTTTGATTGTATTGGGGCCATGAAGGATCTTTGGTTAGGAGATGTTTGTCATAATGCCTAGAGAGCTCGATTACATAGTTTAGTGAGAGCTTTGGCAATGATGTGGATTCTTCATTTGATGATGGATGTTATGGTACATCTCGGTGCCATGGAAGACTCTTGAGTCTTTGGTGAGGTGTTACCTTTGATATTGCTAAATCTTTGACCCTTTAATGTGAGTAAGAAACAAAATAATAAAGGTATACTTTTATTATAGATTTTTACTCTTTACAAACCTCCACTTGAAACCATACAAATAGATAGATAACCTTAAGACCCTTAAATGGTTTGTCATAATTTACCAATAGATGAGAACAAAAACTTAAATGGGTGAATTTCAATTAGCAATATGGTGCAACCAAGGCTTCAAAATAATTATATTATAAATATAAATTCATAAGATTTTATAATTTACAAGAAATTGCTTCTTTTTTGGAAGTTAGTTTAGGATTAATGTCAAAGCATAATTTATAAGAAATTGCTTCATTGTTAAAAACAATTTAGAATTAAGGCCAAAGCATTTGTCTTACCAAATTTTACTGTCCCCTTTTCAGACCTAGTCAACTAATGTTTTTCTTGTTAGCCTATTCTTGTATTCTCATATGCTAATTTGGTGGTGGTGAGTGGAATCCATCTTTCTTGGACAACTCAATTTCAATTTTCATGGCTTCTGATAGTTTTGTGGGTGTTCAATTGGCATTCTAATTAGTAGTGACTCTTTGTAGCATTTTTGGCCTTTTGGATTGTTCTCCACAATTCTCAAAGAAGTGACTACATTCTTCAACTTTAGTTGTGTCTCGACGTAACAATTTGTATTTCCAATGTTTTGATGAGGCTTTCTGCAAATTGATTGGGATTATTTTATTATTTCACTAAAGTCATAACATAAAGTTGTAAAAAGTGATGTTACTTTCTCCAAGTTGGAAGCCTAAGGAAAGTGGAACTTGTACTTCAATTGTTTTTAAATTATAAAAGGAGCCTCTACAAAAGAAATGAATTAATTTGAATTTTTAAATTGCCCTTTTTTTTTTTCTCCAACTCTATATAAAGGGGTCTTGGCTCTTATTTTCATGAATTCAAAGTTGCACACAATAGATGTCATAATGAACAATAAGTTCTTCCAAGAGTTGACCGAGGACAAAATTCCTCACTAATATGCACTAGAATCAATGGTGAAAGATCCATCATAGCTGGTTTGGTGATTTCACACAAGAATCACACTGATTTTCATGGAGTTTGGAGTTTAAGGTTTCAAAGAGCAATGCAAATATTTAAGGTATTTCGATGGTCAATTTTGAGGTTTGATTCTTGATATTTGTGCAAAGATTTTCAGTGGTTTGAATGTGTTTTTTTCGTGCACCTATCAACTTGGCCATACAATTACCTAGGGCAGGTTGTACCTGTTGTGAGGTATCCACACATCGCCCCATTGCAAATGGCGACCCCCACTTTTTCTTGTTTTCTAGGTTGTGTTTGAGTCCTTAGCTTTTAGCCTTTGCATCAGAGGGGTATGGGTGGTCAAAAAGCTAGGAGTCAGATGGATAGCCTTGTGTAAGGTGTAAAATGAGTGAGTCAGAACCTTCACTTCATGTGCATGACCTCAAGAGAATACTTCATCACTATCACTTTTGGAGCGAATTTCACTTTTAAGCCCTCATGAGGTAAATTTGACATGTTTTTTGTAGATAAAGAATTAAGAAACCTAAGGATTGAGCTGATCAAACAATGAAGTGGCTAGAGGAAAGTTTGTTTTAGCTTGAAATTCACTTCATCTTCAAACCTAGGAGAAGTGCATTCATGTCTTAAAGTAGTGCAACGATAGTTTTACTTCATGAACTCATCCATATGAGCGAACTTCATGTTTGGAGGTAGATGAGCGAATTTTCCCTAAGAACCTTGTTTGAGTGTTTGAATGAGATAGCCTAAGGATTGAATCAATATGCAACAAAGTGATTGAAGACAAGCTCATTTGAAATCTACTTCATCTCCAAATATTTAAGAGGCTTACTTCATGAATCCAAGTGAGCGAACTTCATGTTTGAGGGGAGATGAGCGAACTTCACAAAATGGAGTACATGAGCAAACTTCAAGATTTGATACACATGAGCAAACTTCACAAATTGGAGTACATCAGTGAACTTCATGTTTTGAGCTACATCAGCAAACTTCAAGGATCAATGTATATGAGCGAACTTCATGATTAAAGGGAGATGAGCGAAGTCAATGTCCAAGCACCTAAGAGTAAATGTCATGAGCGAACTTTGCGAATTCAACCACATGAGCAAAATTTAAGATTTGATGAGGATGAGCGAACTTCACAAATCAAGCCACATGAACCAACTTCATAACTGGAGGTACATGAGCAAACTTCATGAACACAAGAAGATGAGTGAACTTCATGATTTGAAGGAGAGTGAAATCTATGTTGGAAGTAGAGGAGTGAAGGAGAAATTGAGAGCATTCACCTTGAGTGAACTTCATTTTCAAACACCTAAGGCAAACTTCAAAAATCAATCCACATGAGTGAACTTCATGAATCAAGGCATATGAGTGAACTTCATGTTTTAAACTAGAAGAGCAAACTTCATGTTTCAAGATACATGAGCGAACTTCAAGAATGAAGGCATATGAGCGAACTTCAAGATTCAAGGGAGAAGAGCGAATTTCAAGAATAAGCATACATGAGCGAACTTCATGTTGAACTTCATGAACTCAAGCATATGAGTGAACTTCAGGAATCAACCTACATGAGCAAATTTCACAAATTGGAGGAGATGAGTGATTTTGCCCTAGACAAGATACAAGGTAGCGAATAGATCATTTCCTAGAGCTAATTTGATACTTTAGCATGCCTAAATGAGAACAATTTTGAATTTAAGATGATGAAAGGCGAGTACAAAGTTAACTTCATGTTTGGAGGTACATGAGCGAACTTCATGTTTGGAGGTACATGAGTGAATTTGTTAAGATACAAAGGAGAGTTTAGTCGTGATTTGAAATCAACTTCAAGAATCAAGATTGGATGTTTGGAAAGAGTCATTTTGAGTTGAGAAGATGGAAGGTGAAAGTTCAAAGATCACTTCATGTGAAGCAAGTTCAAGGCGAACTTCATGAACTAAGGGTTAGAAGCGAACTTCATATACTCCACTCTCAAAGCGAAATTCCTATAGAGGCCTCTCCTAAAGGTAGTTCATCATGTTGTCATCAATTGATGGTTAAAAGATTTAAAGTTGAGCTCATAGAATGAAGATAAATGAGTGAAAGTGAGTTCAAAGGCAAGTTAAGGGTAATTTCATGAACATCAGGGGGTGGAGTGAACTTCAAGAACTCCTCTCTTAATCATCTTATTAAACCTGCAAAACACATAAATCAAGGGATATATCAAGTTAGAAGAACTATCAAGGTTATATATTATGTATTTGATATCATGTTTGTTTGTTTTGCAGATGAGAGAGGATCATAATTCAGCAAAAGGAGAGATATTGTAAGATCTACATCACCATGCAAGGAAGAAAACTTCATCTACAAGCATAGAATGCCCAAGAGGAATCTCAATTCTTAGAGAAAGAATTCTAAAGAAGAGAAGCAGTTGTGCCATCAAGAATTCATTCCAAGGCAACATTAATACTTCAAAACCAAGAGGAAGACAAGATCTATACCTTGCACCTCCATGATTGAAGCCCTCAAGAGGATTGTTTAAGAAGAGTTAATTAAAGTTAGAAGACCATCATCATCATCATCGTTGAAACTGGATAATGTTGAGTATTCCTTCATGATGAACTATCAAGCCTGCAAATGCAAGCTGAAGTGGCATCCTAGTCATCATCTCAGTCACCACTCACCAAATCAAGAAGTTTCACATCAACGTGTCTTGATTCAATGAACCTGATTCATTCATGATGGCACAAACTCCGAGGCACCTACCCTTGTTATGTATTGGTTATGTTAAAATGTTGTAATTATTTCATTGGCCATAACTAAATTTGATATTAAAAAACCCTAATTAGGGTTTTCATTGTAGAATCCCAACCATTGATAAAAAAATTGATCTAAGCCATTGAATTGTATTGAGAGCATTACAAAAGGCTCGAGCTCTTCATTTGAAAAGGTTAATAGTAATAACAATAGTGAATAGTTAATAGTTAGTAGAAGAAGAATAGAATAGAAGTTAGAGTAGATTAGGAGAAGGAAGAATTGTTGTTATGACTTGTAAATGAGATACTCTTTTCATTGAAGTTGTGGTGAAATTTGTTATTTCAACAAGCCTCATGGTTCTACTTCTCATTTTGTTTCATGTTGATTAGATTGAATGGGAGAATTTGCTAAATATATTTGTGTGGAATCCGTTTAGTCCATACCAACAGCCTCTTGCTGATTGTAAGTGTGTCTTGCATGGTCAACTGGATTGATATGAGCTTAAATTCAAATTATTATGCATCCATTGTTTATGTATTAACTTGAATGGTGAGCAATGTTTGATAGTAATGATTTGAACATCTTTGAAATATAGTTAGAAGATTGTGTCAAATTGTAATGTCCTCCAAATAAATAAATAAACCATGAAAATAAATGACATAATATTAATTATTTTTATATTAATATTCTAATTTGGGATTAATATAATTAATTAATATTGTTAACATCTATTGTTAACGCATTATGAATAAAGGTAGTTCGTAAAACTACTTCATGGGTGAATAAAATGGCATGGCGTAAGTTGTTGAAGCATGCCTGGAGAAAAGAATTACATTCCTGTGTGACGGAATACAAACTAGGATTCAACCTCCTTTCGTCAGTGAGAACTAGCCTATTGGTGGAACAGTGGCAGCGTAAGCAGTGGGGTGGTGACGTGAGACTGGAAGGGGAGTCGTGCTGGTATATTGTCATGGAGTGTCGTAATGGCATGAGACCAGAGTGTATTTGCATATACCTTATGCTCGTGACGGGGTGTGATCTCCGAACACAAAGACAAGACGATACAATCAACTTGTATCTTGTGGCAAGAAGACTTGATATCGGGACATATTTCCTATCGCGTGGGTATCACAGACAACACGCACTGGCTATGACGGGGGGTGCAGACCAGTGTCTATTCTGTAAAAGACAAGTGGGAATGGATTTCGGGATGGAGTAGTGAAACGTCGACATTCACATGTGTCTCTTCACATTGCCTACCAATGGGCATACGAAGATTCTTCCGGAGGACCACCGCGACGATTCTGGCACTGCCATCACCGTGAACTAACAGGTACACCATGAATATTTAACTATACGATATTGAATGTTGTATAATGTATGTTCAATCAATGCTATGATGATCAATAAGCATGAAAGATAATTTTGGACTGCACGGGTTATATTGTTGAATGAAACTCGAAGACATTTCAATAAACAACCAGCTAAGTTAAATAATACATCTTTGTATAATCTGGTCATATACATTTAATTACAGTCAGTTCCTAGTAAGGAATTTTATAGTGGTGTATGCACTAGGGGAATTATAATTTCCGAAGTACTAGGGCCCGTCAAAACAGATTTCAAAACTCTCCTTTAGCACAAAGTAGTTCATATATTCCATTTGAAATTGAGGATAGCCACACTGAAACTGACAAGGAATTTAATTTTAAAACCAACATGGGAGAACCGGATAACAATAGGGACCTATTGGCTGCATTAATCAAAAGTCAACCAAGATAATGTTAACAGAATGTCCAACCTGATGACCCAATTTATGGCTAGTAATATAGATCAGCACCAAAATAATGGAAGACAGAATAATCAACATCAAAATAATGGGGGAAACAGTGGGGGTAGAGATGAACAGTCTGTCAATAATCAGCCAAAAAGAACAGGAACAGCTAGACCTTTTATGCCTACATTTACTGCTAGAAACCAGCCGCCTAAAAATGAACCTACAATAAGAGAAATACAGGAAGAAATACATCAAGATTGGTTAGGTTCTGGAGAAGAATTCCGATCAACAATGACATTTAGAGAATATTTAGATGTCAGAATGAAACATAGGCCAAGAGGACAGCGAGGAAACAACAGTGAATTGCAAAGGAAAATTGGGAAAATGTTCATTCCTTATTTTGATGGAATAGGTAAAACAACTGCTCGGGCATGGGTGCAAAAATTAGACACGTAGTTCCAATTAAATCCTATGTTGGAAGATGAGGCAATTAAATATGTTGCATTACATCTTGAAGGTGTAGCACATGAATGGTGGCATCATGGGCAAGTAACCTTGGGTCATAATTTGATAGGTACTTATGTTGAGTTCTCTAAGAAACTTATTAACAGGTTTGATTCTAAAGATCCTGAATTGCATCTTAAAGATTTGACTCAGCTTAAACAAACTGGAACTGTTGAACAATATATTTCTGAATTTGAAAAATTGGCAGTTTTAGTTACTGAAATTTCAGAAAGACACGAGATTGTAATATTTATAGATGGATTGTCTGATTCCCTCAAAGGTTGGGTTAATTCCTTAAACCCTCTTACCTTACAAACAATTGTCAAAAGAGCAAGAGAATTAGAACCATCTTCAAAAGGAAAAAAAATTAATAAAGGACCTAAACCAGAAAAGACAAACAACCTTTCAATAAAGAAAATTTCCCTAAAAACAGGTTAGATAAAGAAGAAAGGGAAGAACTCAGAAAGAAAAAACTATGTTTCAGCTGTAGAGAGTCATGGCAGCCAGGACATAGATGTTTGGGAAAGGGGAAAATTCATTATATTAAGGTTATGTCAGATAGTGACGATGAAGAGAATGTTGATCCTAATATAGAAAATGTACCACAAAACACAAAATCAAGGACAGGAACTAAACATGGAGAAGGGGTAATAGCATCTATGACAAGAACACCGCATTATAATATCTTCAGAGTTAGAGGGGTTTTGAATGGGCAGTGTGTGGTTGTCATGCTTGATAGTGGTTCTACTCATAATTTTATAGATGTAGCTCTTGTGGAAAAACGTGGATTGCAAACTGAAAAACATGAAGGTTTTGATGTTAGAGTAGTAGGTGGAACTAATTTGTCCAGTACTCATAAAGTCCCTAAATTGAGTATTACTCTTGGCAATTATAGTGTTACCGATTATTTTTATGTGATTGACTTGGTTGATACAAATGTTGTTTTGGGCATTCAATGGATGGAAACATTAGATGAGTACACGCAGAGTTTTAAAAGATCGGATTTTTCTTTTAAGATTGATGATAAGAAAGTAGTACTTCAGGGTATGTCTAACAGTGGTCCCAGAATCGTTACTGCTAAAAGAATGGAGGCTATTTTCAGACATGGAGATGTGGCATGGTCAGCACAATGTTTAATCTCCAACAAAGTATTAAGCTTTGAATCTAAATCTTATCAAGATGATTTATTAGAAGTTTTAGATTCACATCATTTGGTTTTTAGTGATATTCCTCCAGGAGTTCCACCTGATAGAGGATTTGAACATACTATTGAATTAGAAGAAGGTGCTAAACCAGTTATCACAACTCCTTATAAACACCCTAAAACATTCAGGGATGAAATAGAAAAGGCAATTAAGGAATTGTTGGATATGGGGCATATCAGACCTAGTTCTAGTCCTTTTGCATCATCTGTAGTGTTGGTAAAAAAGAAGGATGGAACATTTCGTATGTGTATTGATTACAAAACACTTAACAAGAAAACAATAAAAAACAGGTATCCAATTCCTCGAATTGATGAATTGTTAAATGAATTGCATGGTGCTCTTTATTTTTCTAAAATTGATTTGAGATCAGGATATCATCAAATTAAGTTAAGAGATCAGGATGTCCAAAAAATTGTTTTCCCTTGTCATTATGGTCATTATGAATTCTTGGTTATGCCGTTTGGGTTAACAAATCCTCCGGCAACATTTTAGTCTTGCATGAATCATACTTTTAACAAACAATTGAGGAAATATCTGCTAGTTTTCCTTGATGATATATTGATTTATAGCAAAACTTGGGAAGATCATTTGAAACATGTTGATATTGTTCTTGGTATTATGGAATCTCAATCACTTTATGCAAAGGCCTCTAAATGTGAATTTGGAATGACAAAAATTTTGTATTTAGGACATATGATTAGTGCTACAGGTGTACAAGTTCATCGGGAAAAAATAAGAGCCATTTTGGATTGGCCACCGCCACGAAGTCTCACAGATTTACGAGGATTCTTTGGATTACGTAGTTATTACAAAAGGTTTGTTAGAGGGTTCTCACAGCTAGGGGCACCGTTGACAGATCTTACCCAAAAGGGGGCATTCCATTGGACAGGGGAGGCACAACAAGCTTTTGAGAAACTGAAAAAGGTAATGAGCTCTTGCCCAGTACTTGCACTCCCAGATTTTAATCAACCTTTCGTCTTGGAATGTGATGCATCTGGTGAAGGAATAGGAGTAGTTTTAATGCAAAATAAACATCCTATAGCATATGAAAGCAAGAAACTATATAATCTAGAGAGATTGTATTCTATCTATGACAAAGAAATGTTGACAATCATGCACACATTGGCAAAATTTAGACAGTATTTGGTTGGTGGCAAATTTGTAGTCAGAACTGACCATAACAATTTGAGATATTTCTTGGGACAAAAAGACTTGAATGACAGGCAGCAAAAGTGGATCAGTAAGATCCAAACTTATGATTTCGAAATTGAATATGTGAAAGGTAAAAACAATGTGGTTGCAGATGCACTATCTAGAAGGCCTGAAATAAATGCATTATCTGTAATAACAGCTGATTGGAAATCTTTATTGCTGGTAGAATATTCTAAGGATTCTTTTGCTTGTGATTTGTTAGATGGTAATACACAAGACGATAAATATAAGGTTGTAAATGATGTTATTTATTACAAAGACATAATTTATTTGATTCCAGGATCGAAGTTGAAAGAGAAAATCCTCCAATCAATGCATGATGTTCCTTTAGCAAGGCATCCCTGCTACTTCAAAACTTATCAGCAGATAAGAGAAAGATTCACCTGGAAAGGACTAAAGAATGATGTCCTCCGTTATGTCAAAGAATGCATCACTTGTCAACAAAATAAAGCAGAGCATACTTATCCTGTGGGTCTATTGCAACCTTTGCCTATACCGGAATAGAAATGGGAAAGTATATCTATGGATTTCATTTAGGCTTACCACGATCTCAAGGTAAAGATTGCATTTTTGTTGTGGTTGATAGATTAACCAAATTTGCACACTTCTTATCTATCACTACAGAATTCACAGTTGTTCAGCTCGCAGAACTGTTCTTTCGAGAGGTGTTCCGTTTACATGGTTTACCAAAAAATATCGTCAGTGACCGAGATAGCAGATTTTTGAGTATATTTTGGGGGGAACTTTTTAGATTGACAGGTACCGAGTTAAATCGCAGCACGAGTTATCATCCACAAACCGATGGACAAACAGAAATAATAAACAAGTGGATTGAGGGTTACCTTTGTAATTATGTGTCTAGTCACCAGAAAGCATGGGTTCGTTGGCTATATTTGGGTGAATATTGCTATAATACTACATATCATATATCTATCGGTATGACTCCTTTCAAAGCACTATATGGGTATGATGCACTTTCTTTTATTGATCTGGCTTTTGATCAGAGTAATGTTCCCAAATCTCACGACGTGCTTCAAGAATGCCAAGATATATTGAAAGCACTTAAAGAAAATTTGCAATGTGCTCAGAATCAACGAAAAATTTATGCAAACAAGAAGCGTGTTGAACGACATTTTGAAATTGGAGAATTGGTGTACCTCATACTACAACCCTATAGGCAGTCATCCCTCAAGCGGAGCAGGGCTGAGAAATTGAAGCCTCGATTTTATGGGCCATACTCGGTGATTCGGAAAGTTGGCACAGTGGCATATGAATTGGATTTACCTAAGGAAGCATAATACATAATGTATTCCATGTATCTTGTCTCAAAAAAGCTTTGCGTCAGCAGGTGACAATATCGGATAACCTACCACCATTGAATGAAGAAGGGAAATTAGAGATGATACCTGAAGTGATTTTGGAAACTCGAGACCGGCATTTGCAGAATAGGACAATCAGGGAATACCTCATTAAATGACATAATTTACCGTTGGATGATGCTACTTGGGAAAATGAGTAGGTTCTTCAATATCCTGGATTGCAGTTGCTTGTGGGCAAGCAACATTGGGCAGGGGAGACTATAATGTCCCCCAAATAAATAAATAAATAAACCATGAAAATAAATGACATAATATTAATTATTTTTATATTAATATTCTAATTTGGGATTAATATAAATAATTAATATTGTTAACGCATTATGACTAAAGGTAGTTCGTAAAACTACTTCGTGGGTGAATAAAATGGCATGGCGTAAGTTGTTGAAGCATTCCTGGAAAAAAGAATCACATTCTTGTGTGACGGAATACAAACTAGGATTCAGCCTCCTTTCGTCAGTGAGAACTGGCCTATTGGTGGAATCGTGGTGGCATAAGCAGTGGGTGGCGATGTGAGACTGGAAGGGGAGTCGTGCTGGTATATTGTCGTGGAGTGCCGTAATGGCGTGAGACCAGAGCATATTTGCATATACCTTATGCTTGTGATGGGGTGTGATCTACAGACGCAGAGACAAGACGATACAATCAACTTGTATCTCGTGGCAAGAAGACCCGATATCGGGACATATTTCCTATCGCATGGGTATCACAGACAACACGCAGTGGCTATGACAGGGGGTGCAGATCGGTGTCTATTCCATAAAAGACAAGTGGGAATGGAGTTCGGGATGGAGCAGTGAAACGTCGGCATTCACAGGTGTCTCTTCACGTTGCCTACCAATGGGCATACGAAGATTCTTCCGAAGGACCACCGCGACGATTCTGGCACTGCCATCACCGCGAACTAACAGGTGCACCATGAATATTTAACTATACGATATTGAGTGTTGTATAATGTATGTTCAATCAATGCTATGATGATCAATAAGCATGAAAGTTAATTTTGGACTGCACGGGTTATATTGTTGAATGAAACTCGTAGGCATTTCAATAAACAACCGGCTAAGTTAAATAATACATCTATATATAATCTGGTCATATACATTTAATTACAGTCAGTTCCTAGTAAGGACTTTTACACAAATTGTTCAATTTGATGGTGAGACCTTGCCCAATAGGATTCCATCTAATCATTCATCCATCTTCTTACATTCTAAGCCTTAAAATAGACTCTCTCAACCCTTCATCTTTTGCCATTTTTTTCAATTCAAGCTAGTCTAGGACAAAAAACATCATCATATTGCAACATCAGATGATCAAGTTCCAGCAATTCCAACGTTCAACAATTCAACGTAAGTCCCTTTGTGATACCAACAATCACATCAACCAACTGTGCTTATCCACACGTCGTGACCTGACATTTATGAACCTTGGAGTTATCTCAAGTGAAGCCAATCTTCAGCATTTGAGAAGCTTTGTTCAAGAGAGGATAAGATACTTTTGGGTATTTTATTATGTGCTTGCATGTGCATAAAAAACACATCAACAGTACCCCTTCAATTTTGACGCCTAGGTTGGAGATCTTGCACAAATTTTGTGGGTATTGAACCAATAGTTTCCAAGCAATTATTCAGGCACTTTTTGCAGGGATTGATTTTTTCTTAAGAGGTCGAACTTATAGCAGGTTGTACCTCTTGACTGGGGCTTGTTGTGTGGGGTCTATGGATGCAGCACTAAGGATTAAGGTGTTTTCAACCTTTCATTTTGGATCGCCCAAGTGGTATTGACATGCTGCAGTTACATTGAGAGTGAAAGACTGGCGTTTGGAGTGAATTCTAGCCTCATCAAGGCTTGCCACCCCTATTCTTGCACCATGATCAACTTGGTTAATTGGCTGGAAGTATAACAGGCCTGTTTAAATTCATTTTCTTGCATTTTCTGAGCTGTTATCCCAAACTGGAAGTGTGTGACCTCTTGGAGATCCTTCGGTGGAAGTTGTCGAGTGTTTGGAAGCTAGTGACAAGGTGTTTTGTGGCTGCTGCAGACTATTTTGGTTCATATCAGACCTGTTCACTTACAGATTTAACATTTCAGACCTTTGGAGACTCATCTTTTGTTGTCTTAATTGAGATATTTTAAGTTACATTCCTTAAGGTATCCATGTTATGTAATGAAACATCTATTTGAATGTGAATATTTCAGTGAACTTGTAATAGCAGCCATTTGTGTGATAAACTATGACTTATCAGCCTTATGACAGCAGTAGCTATTATGCATGATCACATTGTCGAGTTTGTTTGCCAAAACATTTCAAAAACAAAAAATCAGGGGATGTCTTTACATGGATTCAAGCAAATTCAAAATTATATAATGATTTTCTCACATATTCATTCATACACACAAGAAAACAAGGTTATCCATAAACAAAATTGCTCCAAAATTGCTGTATGGTTACTGTTAAAATTTTCTGGCCAAAGAAATCAAAATATAAAAAGTCTTTACAAAATCTCAACATTTTGTTAAAAATGTCTATAGAATATTTTCTTTTGATATTTCCAATTTCCACTGGTGAAACATATCTAATCAGCGGCAATATTTTTTGCGCAACCTATTCAAATCTTCTCGGAAATCAGCTGGTACCCTCTCACTGGTGAAGACTTCATCCCACATCTGGCGAAGGGCTACAAGCCATACATGGATATTTTATGTCAAATTTACAAAACAAACTTAAATGGTAATTCACAGTCGCAATCATTATTTCAAACAGATAGAAAATGCAGTTTATGTACATGCGCCATGAATTGTGTTAGCTTACCTCCAACAAAATTCAACACAAGATGAATATATCACCTACGGTAGATAGCATAAAAATGAATGATGAAACTCTATGCACTCTTCTTACATTTTAATTGTGATTCTTTGGAAGCATACAATAATCAACAAAATTCAAGTTAGAACAGACTAAAGATTAACTAAGCTTATTGTGTTGTTGTAATGTCCACAATTTTTTATAATTTTTTATAGAATAGCTAAGTAAACTAATTGGTTAAGTTGTCCAAAAATTGGTTTTATTTCTAAAGGATGACTTAATCAATTAATTTAAATATAAAATTATAAAATTATAAAAGAAATCACTTAATTAAATAAAGTTCTCCAGTCATGACAAATAATAAAGTAGGTTCTCCAGTCATGACAAATAATAAAGTAGACTAATCTTCCAAAAAGTTCCTGGAGGTCTTTAAAAGGAGGTTCTTGGGGTTGTGGCAAATCATGTTTTTGGATTTGTTATGATGACATGATTTCTGGGGACGAAAACCTTCAGGAGTTTGACAAAAGGGTTGGACGAAAACCTAGCTCTTCCTAAAGAGTGGATTCGTGACGGACTTCACAATTGTGCTATATTTGTGAAATATCCATTGGAGACAAATTTGCAAAGGTTTATTCTTGATTCAGAAATAAGGATGTATACATTGCTAGGTAGCTTGTTTTATAAGTTGATATATTTCTGAATATTATATTAGTTGAAGTGTGGTGTAATAATTTTGTGGAACCCTATTCTTGGCAAATATTTTAATATAAGTGAGTTTATTGTTTGATGGAAAAAAATAATACTCTCTCCAGCGATTGATATTGATGTTGTGTACCACTGATATAATTCATCGCATATATTGAAGATGATTAATATTTTGCGTGGGGCAGATTTATCTATTGTTTTCCTAAAGTTTGGAATTGTTGTGGATAATTATTTGGGCCGAATATTTATTATCTGAACTGCATAGTCAGGGAAATAAGAAGTGCAATTTCCAGCCAAGCCATTCCGTCTCATCGCCAGGGATATTAGAGGAGCTTTGATTGATATTGCTGGTTTATTTAAATAAGCCGATTCAATTAAGTGGAAGTATAAGTTTTGCAGCTGTTATTTATCATGACATTAATATATTCCATTCGCGAGAGCCTTTTGGGTTTGCATCTGTGCCTTTGCACATCGCTTCAGGATATACATTGGTGGCATGGAAAATAAAATCCCAAATGAATATTTTATTTGCCTTGCCATGAGTGGTATTTGCAGTAGCAGAAATATTGTGAAGGATTCCTTATGCGTAGCTGCTCCAGACATAACACAAGCTCTCTTTCTGAAGATTATTGTGAACGGAAGTCTTATTAGCATTTCTGGGAGCTTCTCATTGGGCATACTTCTGTAAGCGAATTCCTCTTTGGCTTAAGGATATTTTTCAGATTGTGACTGTTGAAAGAGAGGTTTCTCTCGGCTGGGGAAGCACGTGGTTTTATTGCTGCATCAAATAAGCAATTGGTATAATATTGAAAGCTTCATCAATCTGCTGATAAAGAGTAAGACTTAGTATTCCAGATCGATTGGTTCCATCTGTGTATTTCCCATATTGAATCATGTATCGTTGCAAAACTATTGTGGACTTGGCTGATTAATATTAGTGACTCCAAACACTAAATATTATTGTAATCAGTAATTCTGAATTCAATCGAATGCTGATGAAGTTAAAACAGAATTGTTATTTCTGAGTTTTAATTCAGCGGTATGTTTCTTTTTCTATCTCTTCTATCCATGCATCATATCTGAGTTGAATGCATTAGGACAAACTCGTCATTTCAGATCTGAAACAAACTAGCAATGGTATGTGGTTTCAGAATAATCAGAAATAAATGCTGTCAATCTGAACAGATTATTGTGAGTTTTCCTAATATTCCTATTTAGGGATATTTCAATGGTATCAGAGCCACTTTCCTGCCAGCCTGTGAGAAGTTTTGCAGCTACACGAAAGACTAAGCTATGGGTCTAATGCCAATAAAAGGACAACCAGAAGAACCCACCAAGGAAGTGGCCAGATATTATGCCAAATATATGAAATTAAAGCCAGCTATACAACAAGATCTATCCTTTGTTGACTACTTTGAGATTCAAATGAATGTGCAAAGGAGAAGTAGATGTAAGGAGCAGCCCTACAAGGAGAATTTTGGATTGAAATGATCGGATCTGAAAAGGTACACATTTGAAGCAATCAAAATTTGTGAAGAGTATTTAGGGCTGTTGGAACAAATTAAATCTATATTTTCTTTTGATGATTATTTGAGATATTTAAATTGGGTAAACCCAAGGGAAAGGGGAATTCATGATGACAAGCCGAATAAAAAAAGAAGAGGAATATTCAATAGCAGCAAAAGTGTAACCTAAAATGCAAAAGAATGTAGAAGCACAAGAGGAGGTCAAGGAAGATGTGATGATAGAGGAACCAGAATTTAAAGATGTTAAACAATAAGACTCCTCAATAACAAAAGATGGATATGGTATTGTCCAGGGCACATCAACCCAATTTTCAGATCCAAGCTACATACCAGGTGTGATATACCATGATGGCCTCACTATTCTTTACATCATTAAGATACAACCACTTGATATCTCATCGAAAGGACATAAGGATGAAGGTGTGTGGGATACCTCATCAATTTTTAATCCAGCAAAAGTTGGTAAGCATTTTGATTACAGCCTGTCGTATGGTAGTATTGTATTGATGCAAACTCTTGGTTATGTTGAAAGGGTTAAGGATACAACTTGCAATAAAGGGGATAGTGATCCTTTTGCCCAAGTTTAGGTTTGTTTATACAAATTGGTATGGGACCCAGGGGCCATTCCAAGGCACAAGGTGAAACATAAAGAATATGTTGTGGTCACCAACAAATTCAGGGAATTTCAATGGTTGCAACTCAAAGCATGTCATCTCCAGTCTACCCTTACCCTCAAGGCTATTGTCAATAAAGCAGCTCAGAGAAAGTTTTATGAATGCAAATTGCCCAATAAATGATCAAGCACACACATATTTTAATGACCCATTATGAAAGTGGCTTGCTTATATTGGTAGTATAATACTTGTTTAAATTGGTAAGCTTGATGCACAGATCAATAAGGACATTCATATATTTGGGTCAAAAGGTGTTGCTAAAGGCATGGTTGTCTCATCTTCTAATTGTTGCGGCATGTGCATTAGATATTTCACTGAGGGAATTGATTCTGCTTTCACAAAAAATAGAAAACCATGATAACGGAACTTCCTCTGGAGTAATGAGGCGTGATTTGAAGAATCATTATAACCTTGAGGTGTGAATTACATTGGGAGACACATATTGGATCAACACTTGTTGGAGAACATGCATCAAGGAAGAGGTGCTTGAGTATGTTGAGTACACTATACAAAGGTATGAGATAAGTCCTGATTTTCTGATTTGGAACAGCAGTCCCTAATTTTTGTAGAATCATGAGTTGGCAGCCCCTACACATGAAGATGATAATGCTATGGAGTCTTCCAATGTTAGCTCTCAAGTTTTGTGTACGGAATGCGCTGTGGATTCAAGCCACAAAGGTTCTGATTTTGAACATCATACCATGGAGGATGTTAAGAAGACACAAGATATGTGTGATGGATGGTTACAAAGAGTTAGGAAGGAAAGTTGCTGGCTGACAAAGTAAAACAACATCTACAAGAACGCTGCAATCATATAGACCAAGCAAAACAATGAAGCGAAGTCTATCTTAGTTCAATATTTCTTCCAAGGGAAGAAGACACGGAGATGGAGCATACAAGTGAAGAGCCTCTTGAGATGAGAAAGCAAGAAGAACATGTAAAAAAGAGGTATGATTTAGAAAATTCTATTGGGTTATCTAGATTGCATCATGAGGTTCATGAGTTTCCTCTTTTAGAGAACTCATTAAAGGCTCAAATCATAGATGAAGATGGGATAGTTGAGCACACACTTGGTGGATCAGCCACTAGTGTTATACCTACACATGTAGAGGGAGACATAAGTGATTCAGATTTGGTTGGGCATGTTGTGACCTTTTCACACATCGCCCCATTGCAAACAAGGACCCCATGTTAGCAACAACAATGCAGGAAAACTGAGAGGGTGGGTGGGGGGGGTGCGGGGGGATGAAACAGTTTTCACCAAACTTAAACAAATTAACCTCAACTTCAGATTTGATCATGAACAGAAATAACAAAGATAAACACCGCATCAACAACACATAATGCACAAATTTTTGACGTGGAAAGCCCAGTTAAGAGAAAAACTACGGTGGGAACCTACCCACAATATGATGATACTCTGCAGTAGTATGTGTAAATATTACAATGGGGAATGCACATGCATTTAGGCACACTGTCTAGAGTTCAATGCTCAAAAACAACAAAGGGCTACAACCCAAGGAAGGCTCGCTGCCTTACAAAGATCGGACACCAATCCGGATTTCATTAACTGAAAGAATAGCATCTCCAAATGCCTGATCACAGTTCCGGTTAAGCACATTGTCTACTCTGCAACACTTCTCTGCTCTTCACTTCAACATTCTTCCGAAAGATCAATTCGCTTGTTCGCACAACGATCAATGCAAACCAACAACACAAATAGAACACGATCTAGAAACACCAACAAGTAACGTGAATTCCTCCACAACAACCGCAACAACTCGAATTACAAGAATCATCATCATCTCATTACCGGAGCTCAAGAACACCAACTGACAAATTGAAAAATACGCTTGTGAAGTTTCAAATCATGAACCACTCGAACTGAGGACACACATGAAAGTCCCAAAGATTCTCCGAAATCCGCTCAACATAATGAATCAATTCTGGAGCAATACAAACTAGAAATCACAACTCTACAATACAAAACGAATAGAAAAACCAGTCATCACACCAGACCACATAACTCGATCAAATCACCTTCCGGAACATTGAAACTCATGCTGAATCAACTGAAGATACTAATCTATGAATCCTTAAATCCACATCAACATATCTGCAATATACCAACCAAACCAACTCTTTGCAACACCGAAGCACAAGAACACAGGAACATGTTGACATCAATGAGAACAACACATTCCAACAACTCTAATATCCAATAATCTCCCCCTTTGGCATTGATGGCAACATACGAATGTGAAAACAATCAATGCAAAGAAAGAAATCAACTTCAACAATCCCCCCCTGAGATCATGCACACATAGCTCTCAACCTTAGATAGATAAGACAGTTTTCCACATGCTTCTCTCCCCCTTTGACATCAATGCAAAAGGCACATAAGCAAAACATTATTCTCTCCCCCTTAGAACAAACTCACAAATTTGAATACCTAAACCACAACACTGACTACTCCCTTTGAGTAGCAACACCCACTCATCAATCTGGATACCAGGATAAGACTATGAAGTCCACTGGATTGATGCATCTCAATGCACCTAGTTCACATCAGGAGGGGCAATCACCCCTAACTTCTCTCTCAGATATACAAATGTATCTATAGGCAAATATTTCGTAAAGATATCTGCAATCGGTTCCTTTGTAGATACATAGTCCAATTTGACTTCTTTCTCATTCACCTTCTCTCTCAAGAAATGAAGCTTGATTGATATATGTTTTTTCTTAGAATGCAACACCGGATTCTTAGAAATATTGATAGCACTTAAATTGTCACAATATAAAACAATAGGCTCATTATAAACAACTCTAATCAACCACAAACCATAATCAACTGTTCCCTTCAAACATTTGAATATCCTTTTCACAGCAGTAACACGATTTTCCTTAGGATCAGCCTGGAATCTTGCAACAAAACATAGAACATTCATAATGTCTGGTCTAGTTTTAGTCAAATATAGCTGTCCACCAATCATAGATCTATACAAATTACAAAGTCTAATTAGCCTTTGGAGATTCATCATCTTTTGTCATCTTGCATCCGGTTACCATAGGAGTTCCAACAAGTTTGGAATCATCTAACCCAAACTTCTTCAGCAATTCCTTCACATACTTTGATTGAGATATGAAAATGCCTTTATCAGTCTGTGTAATTTGCAATCCCAAAAAGAATTTCATCTCACCTATCATAGAAATCTCAAACTCTTTTTGTATATCATCAGCAATCTTCTTACTCAAATCATCGTCTCCTCTAAAAATAATGTCATCAACAAAAACTTCAACAATCAAAATGTTATCATTATCAATCTTGAAGTAAAAATTACTATCAGCAGTACCTTTACAGAATCCCAACTTCATCAAATACCTGTCTAATCGGGCATACCAAGCTCTAGGGGCTTGTTTAAGTCCATACAATGCTTTCTTCAATCTGCATACCATGTCTTCTTCATATGTCAATGAAAATCCATCCGGTTGTTCAATGTAGACTTCTTCCAACTCACCATTCAAAAAAGCTGACTTCACATCCATCTGATATACCTTAAAAGTCTTATAAGCAACATATGCAAAAAATAATCTAACAGCTTCAATTCTAGCTACCGGAGCAAAAGTCTACTCAAAATCAATGTCTTCCATCTGTGAATATCCTTTACATACCAATCTTGTTTTGTTTCTAACAATTTCTCCATCTTCATTCAATTTATTCCTGAATACCCATTTAGTACCAATTACATTCTAGTCTTTAAGTCTTGGAACAAGTTCCCATGTATTGTTCTTCTCAATCTGATTTAACTCTTCTTCCATAGCTTTTACCCAATTTCATCTTTACAAGCTTCAGCAACATCTTTAGGCTCAGACATGTCTCTTCAACAACAATTCTTCTCCTAGTCATCACACCTTTATTTTTATCAAAAATAATCTAATTCTCTGAATGATTTAATCTTGCATACCAACGGCAACGAGGTCTTCTGATTGTTCTGATTTTCAGTTTCTTGAACTTCTTCATCGCCAATAGCATCTGGATTTACTGATTCTTCTGGATCACTCTGTTTTATGCTTTTGAGTCTGTACTTGCTTTGAACTAACATCTTGATCATTAGATTCATATCCGCATGCTTTGATTTGTTTCTCATGACACTCATCAACCTTCACATTTGCACTTTCCACTATTTTTCTCAGTCTTTTGTTGTAACACCGATAGGCCTTGCTCTTAATAGAATATCCCAAAAATATTCCTTCATCACATCTTGCATCAAATTTTCCTATATCTTCATCTCTTTTGATATAACATTTGCATCCAAAGATTCTGAAATATCTAACTGTAGGAACATGACCAAACCATAACTCATTAAGGGTCTTACCGGAATCACCTTTTATATGCATCCGGTTGAATGTGTACACAGCAGTGCTAACAGCTTCTCTCCAATAGATATGCAGAAAATTTCCTTCAATCATCATAGTCCTAGCAACATCCAAAATAGTTATGTTCTTCCTTTCAACAACTCCATTTTGTTGAGGAGTTCGCGGAGCAGATAACTGTCTCCTAATTCCATGTTCTTCACAAAAGGAATTAAACTCACTGGAAGTGAATTCTCCTCGTTTGTCAGATCTTAAACACTTCAACTTCAATCCTGTCTCTGCCTCCACCCTAGCTTTGAATATTTTGAATTTCTCTAGTGCTTCAGATTTCTCTCTTAGAAAAGTGACCCACACAATTCTAGAATAGTCATCAATCAACAACATAAAATATGTCACCCTGCAAGCTTCTCACTCTAGAAGGACCACATAAATTAGTATGCACAAGATCTAATATCCCATTAAATGTATACTGTTTACTCTTGAATGAAATTCTTGTTTTCTTTCCCAATTGAGATTCTTTACGCACCGGATTAGTAGGCTTTGCTATCTTAAGCAGATCTCTAACAGCTTGAGTAGAACTTATCTTAATCATGCAGTCAAAGTTAACATGACATCCTCCTATGTGTTGTGCGTTGCACACACTCCCTATTGCCGACAGGGTCCCCCTCGTTTATTTTCGGCCTTCGTCCTGCTGAGTTTCGAATTTTGATTTTTGTCTGCCATCCTTTTGTTGGGATCCAGGAAGTGGTGAAGCATTAAGCTTTGTGGTCGTTAAAAGGAAGGGCGTGTTTGGGTTTTAAGTCACGTGGCCCGATGGTCATGTCGCAGAGAGTCTCGCAATCTGAACAATCAAAATCAATCCAAGGAAGACTAATTTTAAGCACAAGCCTGGGAATCAGCTAAGTTGGCATGAATGTCAGTTCCATGGGTTTGCGAAATCTCTCTCTACCCCGAAATTGCAAGCATTAAGGTCGTTTCACATTAGAAAAAATTTCAAAGCTCTGTTCACCTCAAAAATCGCCTGATAGAGGGAAAATGCTAAAAGTTTGAAAAGCTTGCAAAAGTGCTTTCCAGGCCGAAAATGAAAGTCAAGAGTAAAACGTCTAAGTTCGAAAACTTTTCAAAAGTTGTCTTTGGGCCAATTTTCGCCAAATGCAGGGAAAACGCCTAAGTTGAAAGCCTTGCAAAAATCGCTTCTTGGCCGATTTTCGCCAAGTTAGAGGAAAACGCCTAAGTTTCAAAAAAAAAACCTTGTGAAATGGCCTTATGGGCCGAAAAGGGCGTTAAAGTTAAAATTCTAAAACTTTTCAAAAAGGCCTTTTAGGCCGAATTTCGCCTAACCAAGTGAAATCGCAAACTTAAAACCTTTTCAGAACCTTCATTTAGCCCGAAAATCGCCCAAAACGTGGAAAACGTCAAAATTCTAAAAAGGCCTTATGGGCCAAATTTTGCTAAATATGGAAAAGGCGTCTTTTTTTTAAAAAGAAAAACTTTGCAAAATGACCATTTTTGCCGAAAAACGCAGGCAAGGTGTTCAGGTATTAAAATTGAAGACTTTTCAAAATAGGTTTTAGCCCGAATTGTGCGAGTTAAGGAATATCGTGCAAGGTTTTAAACTTTTCAAAGGCCCATTCTACCCCGAAGCTCGCGAAAAGGGAGGGCATTTAAATCATAAAGTTCACAAAAGTTACCCCCAGCCCGAAAATAGGCAAATCCCTAGGGCGCGAAGTTTGCTAAAGTTTTTTTAAATCGGCCTTTAGCCCGAAAAGGCTGGAAAGGCGTTCTTTTTTGGAAGTTTGCATAACGGCCCTCCAGCCCGGAAGTCGGCAAAGAAGGTAAGAATCGCGAAGGGTTAAAAGAGTCGTTAAAACTTTGGGATGTTTGCATTTCAGTCTCTTCTACCCCGAAAATAGTTGGGGATCCAAAATCGCGAACCAAGGAGGAAAAGAGGTATCTTCAAACACTTGTGTTATATGCTTCCAACCCGAAAGGGCAAGACAGTTGGAATGGCGTTAATATCTTAAAGGGAAAACCTTGCCGTCCAATATCGCACGGGTTATGTGTGAGACGTTTTTGTCTTTAAAAACCTTCAAGATCGCAAGGCACTAAACCGCGAGCGTCTGCATTCTTCCTATTTGGTCCAAAAGTCGCTAAAGCATCCAAGATTGCGAAGTCAGGTCAAGGAAGATAAGCCACGGGGTTTTCAAAGGATCCTTTTTCTCCGAAGTTTCGGCAATTGCAATTTTGTAAGGGTCGTTTTAGCCGAAGTTCATTCATTGATTGGACAAGTTGCCAAGTATCACTCGTTTTCTTTCCTTTAAATCTTTAATGAATGCAAAACTGATCGCTATGCTTAGCGGATAATGGAGAATTAATCAGGTGAAATTTTGTAGATTACAATTTTCTTTTGGAAAGGCATCAAGCAAAGCTTTAAAACGTAGCGCGAAAGCAAACCCTGTCTGGAAAATTAACCTTGAAAGCGAAAATTCAAACTTAGGGAAATTTTGAACATTTTAAAAAATTAAACTTAGGCAAAACTCTTCTTCGAGTGCAAAATTGGCAATCATTAAGGCACCTGAGCCCTGAACTGCAGCCAAGTAGCAGATTTTAAACAAAGAGCTTAATTCCCTATTTCATTGCATTTCACTTCCAACTTAATTAGGCTCTTTTGCTAAAGCATTGTACTTTCTTCAAATTTTGGTTTTTCCATTAATCCTTATGTGCTAGCTTCATCCTCTATTTTGACTAACTTGTTTGTTTCCTTCATCTCATCTCGTAATCCGCGTCCGGTTGTGCAGGATAAATGACTAAATCGGCGGTAGAATCCTAAAAAACACTTGGTGCAACTGGAACATCTCGGGTCTCTAAATCTGACATTCCCTGCAAAGGCGAGAAGATGAAATACCAGTACCAAAGAGGAGTGAGGGAGTCAAAAGTCCAAAGCATATGGGAGAACATTGGTGATACTGATTTGGGCCACATAGACATTCAGGACTTCAGAGACCGGGTATATTCTCCTAACGCCTATGACAAGCCTAGGCGGATGATGCAAAGTGGTATCGCTCAGGCGGCAGGTTTCCCTCCATCCGTGCAAAATTATGAGCTAGTAGTTGAGGCTGCCCGGCATTATCAGCCAGAGACCAAATTAGTGGTTCTAGAAAATATGGTGCTAGCTTACTTCACACCTGAGGCCATTGGGGATGCACTTGACATCCCATTTCCTGATAATCCCATTGCTACAACCATAGCTGAAGTACAAGTTGCTTACGACATGAACCCTGCTAAATGCAGGACATTGATAAACGAAGAATGGTATAAGGAGAGAAGGCCTCCGAGTATTAGGATCAGTAAAAAGATCCCTAAGAGTGACTTTCATAACGAGCATGGTGATATGGTCACCTTACTCAGCCGGGTTATGGGACTACCTCAGTCTAACTTTTTTGAGGAGTGGATGTTCTACTTTACGGAGCAAGTCTTTGTGCTGGGAAATCCAAGTTCGACTGGGATCAGATCATCAGTGATAATATCCATACACAGCTAATCGAACTTGAAGAAAAAAAGTACTTCACCATGACCTCCTACTTGGTTTATATGTTCGCCCGACACCAGCCGCTGACAGGATTAATCAAGAAGGGTGAAATCGGGAACGGCCCAAATCAAGTCAGGGTGTATGACTGCTACCCTCAGCTGCACTACTACGACATTGCTCAAAGAGAAAAGAACAAGGCTGCTTATGCAATTGGTCAATATGAGCGTGTCAATGACGCCTTTACAATGCGCCTAGTCAGGTTGATGCAGGGGGGATTGCACATAAGGCTCTCGGAGCAGGCTACCATTTGGGTACAAAAGTATGGCGCCTGCTTTATTCAATTCCCTAGGTTCACCTATATCAGGATAGCCGGCTTTGAGGGAGCTCTGTTCTGACTTCCACGCTATCCGATAGACAAAATAGTCCTTATGGAGGTTACAAGGCAGGCACATCTAGCGGGTAGCTTACTCAAAGATAAAAAACAATCCAGATTCACCTTCCCTATGATTTTGGGTGACCTCGATGTGCATTTCAAGAATTCAGTACAAGCTAATGAGTCACTTGTTGAATTAGCATCTTATGGCCTACAGGAACATTTCCCAAGGAAATGTATTGATCATGACAATTTGGCAAAAAAGAGCTTATGGCAGGTGCTACAGAGCAAAGGCATCAATTGAGGACTATTGGAAAAATTGTTCCGATGACTATGAGGTCCGAAGACATGAGTATTCCAGGCTAAGTGTCCAGCAGATGCGGCTTTATGAGTACCGGCGGGTCCCAGATCAGGTGACAAATTCTGGCAATTGCTTGCAGGTCCAAGAGTTTGAGGCAATAAAATACCTTTTGCCAGGCATTGATTGGTCTCAGGATCCGATTACTGATTTTGAGGCAGTTATGGCAGCTCCAGGAAGGTATACCGATCACTGGTTATCCCAGTAGATTGAGAGACTAACCCATGAAGGAATTCAATTTACATACCATATGATGGGCAGTCTCGATTCCCAGTCTTCGGAGATGAGGGAACCTCAAGTGCACCGAAAGAAGAGGTTGAGAAACCCAAAAAGAAGAGGAAGAAAGCCAGAGCTAATAGAGGGACTCGGGCATCAAAAAGAACTAGAAGGGAAAAGATCCCTATTAGAAGGCCAGAAGTCAGTTCGTCATCCAAAGACCCCAGTTCCGAGGATGATGTAGTTAAACTTGACTATATACCTGCTCCGCCCTCCCAGAGCGATGTTGATGCATTTGAGGCTAATAATCCTCCAGCACAAAGTGAGCTAGATGCAGAGGTCAAGATCATTGGTTCTAATGAACCTGGAAATCAAGTTGAGGAAGGAGAAATTCCACCTAATCAAGAGGCTGGTAAGCGTGAGCTCACCCAGGGAAGTTGGCATGAATTACAATTGAATAGCATCGGCAAAGATGACACCACCGTCGAAGGAGAACGCAAGGCAGATGACACCCACGAGCCCGACAGAACTAAAGAGCAACCATCACAAGGGGATACCCGACAGTTGTTCAGTGAGGTAGGAGAGAACTCAGCTATAAGTAAAGGGCTGGATACTGCATCTGTTCCTTCTATGACAGATCAATTGCAGATAGGCAGCGGGCCAGCTGAAACCTCTAAGGAGCAAAGTGGGAATTTGGCCATAACATTCGGGCAGACCATCCCTCAAGATTGGCTAGTTGCTCATGCACAGCAGAAGGCAGCCATCAAGCCACCTATCAACTTGGAGGATATCTTCTCTCGCATAGGGGAAACAAAGTCCAAAGGAAAGAAAAAGTCCAAGACCTACTCTCGGATTACCAAAGATGAGCAAAGGAGCCGCACCATCCATATCGCTACTCCACCTGTCGATAAGCCAACAAATCAAATTGCATTGGCCGATTATAGCATTGCAACCATCCCGATAGGGCAAGCCACCAAAGAGCAAGAAAGGGAAGAGTTCAAGGACTCTGTGCAGAATATGCTCAGGCAACTCGACAAAATGACTGCTAAGAGAAACATGTACCGAGTTCGTGCTGAGCAGGCTGAGGGATATATTGATCACCTGCTAAAACCATTGCAACATGCCCCTGAATCCCATGTTCTCCCAATGGCATTGGCACAAAGGACTACAACAGAGTTTGAAAGAGTATGTGATACTGCCAAAGCTGTCAAGGAATGGATTCGAGACATTAAGGAAAAGGGAGAGCGGATCATTGAAGATGTAAAGGAAATGGCCCACCACCGAGAGACCATTCTAGTCAAATTGTTCGAGATAAAAAAGGAGTGTTTCAGGGTCCATGAGGTGGTTGGTACAATTCTTCCCCTCATGAGGGCTCTTTTCTGGACCCACATGCAGATTCCCACATTGTCCACTATCCTGGATCCTCATGACATCAACGTTTTTAAAGAATGGTACTGGACTGCCAACATGAAGAATGACACAAAAGGCACCATTAATAAAGAGTCGGAGGAATGCGAGGAAATTTTGAAAAACATGAGGGATCTTGGTGGAAAGATCCTCCGATCAATGGTTCTGGGCTGGAAAAATAGTTTGTCTTGTGACCAAGTACAACCAGATTGGGAGGATAGATTGAAAATTGATAAGGTCGCATACTCCACGGAGGACCTAGAGTTTGCCAGTGGATTGCATTCAAACATACTAAGTTGTGAGGCTCATCGGTCCGACTGGAAGGGTGGGTTAAAGCATGTAGATCGCCACTTGGAGGGTATGCAATATAAAATATGCCATCCTCCCATGCCCCAAAGCATGGTGTTGTTCCAGCTATGCATTAGATTTCAAGAATATGTCTGGGCAGAGCGTGCAGCAGGTCGGGACCTCTGGAAGGAGTATTTGCATAGCGAGGATGAATGTTTGGAAAAGGGGTCTACAGCAGAAAAGGAGAAAGTGCTTCATAAAGTGCAAAGTTTCTTTTAAAAATCTTAAAAGCACTTTTTAAGCATAAAGTTCATTTCTAACTACCAAAACAGTTGTAAATTTTGAGCTCCGTGCATGTGCACTTTTGGAGCAGCTTTTTGGGGTAGTTAATTATCTTTTTGGTAGTTATTGCTTCTCCTATTGTTGTTGCTGATATTTTGCCTCCCATTTATGGGTATGGGCAGTTTTCATATAGGATGAATCTGGCCCACTTATTTAAGTTTAAATCTTGGCCATTCATCCATTTTTAGAAATCTATATAAAGGAATTAGTTCCTCTTTGTAATGAGAAAAAACAAAGATTGTTGCAGAAATTCTGGCAAAATACATACAAGATTTAATGGAGTTAAAGTTGTGTTTGTTCTATTGTGAGTGCATGGTCCTCTTCTCCATTTATTTCATATTTCTGCAACTGTATTTAATTTCAGACAATTATTTAGGCATATATTTGATGGAAAATCTCAGTTCATACCATTAGGAAATAGTTGATTATTGTTTCCTCTGCATGGTTAGTTTGAACCCCTTTTGTGCTAAGTTCAGTTATTAGATTTGGATAAATAGGTGTAAGAATCTATCGTTCATATCTAATAAACTTGAAAATTTGAAATCCTTAGATGATTGCACTGGTTTTTACCTAGTTGTGCTAATTAGCTAGCGAAGTAACTTCTAGTTATTTTGAGATTTCTGTCTATATATTGAAATATGTTGTCTTTGTTAGAATTAGTTAGCTGTTCTTATTCACTCTTTATCCCTCTCTCCCTTTTTCCTTTTTTTTTATTAAAGAAACCCTCCAGTCAAGCTGAAATAACATCAATCAAAGGCAAAATCCGATGATATAGGACTGTGAATTTTAGGGAGCCTATACGAAACCAATTCTGCCTAACCGTAAGTCCCCTTTGTGTTTCTAGCAAAACACACCAAACTACTAAGCTATCCTGCAGTCAAGACCTGACAGCCAAAACATTGAGGTCATCCCCATTGATCAAATTCACACAGCATTAGGGATTTCCTTATCTCAAGAGAGGATAGGATTCTTAGTATTTCTATTCTGCGTTGGCCGGATGAAGTCGTAAGTTCTGCGACTTTAGACACATCAACACTATGCCACAACCAACTTTCATCAATCTGAGCAATCAAACAACTTTTCTCGCCAGCATTCAGATGAAAGATATTACCTTTAGTTTTAGTTCTTGATGCAATTTCTATACCGAAGCTATTCAAGATTTTACATTTCCCATTCTTGAATTGTAAATCATATCCCTTATCAACCATCTGTCCAACACTCAAAAGATTATGCTTCAAACGTTCAACATATAAAACATCATCAGTATTATGCTTACCATCAAGAGAAATAGAACCTCTACCACGGACCACACAAGCTTTGTTGTCTCCAAATCTTACTACACTGCCATCATACTTCTCCATATTCACAAATTTACCTTTATCAATTGTCATGTGATGTGAGCAACCATTGTCAATCACCCATTCATCTTCTCTTCAATCTTAGCAACCAAGGCTTTCTCTTCAACAATGCAGCTTGTAGAATCAACAGGTACCGGATCATCTTCCTTGATAGCAATGAATACAAATTCATCTTCTGAATTCCCTTTCTCAGACTCATCATTTGTCACACCTTCACCAGCAGCATAATAACACTTCTTCTGATATCTATGCTTGTGATTAGGCTTGTAAGGCTTATCATACTTTGACACTCTTTCTGCTCTTTCTGGACACCTAGAAGCAAAATATCCTATCTTATTGCATGAAAAACATTTCAAAGGTAACTTCCCTTCATACTTACCGGCTCCCTTAGGCAATCTTCTGGCAATAAGTGCTTCGAACTCTTCCAATTCTCTTTCCTATTCTTCCATCTCTCTCATTTCCCTTTCATATCTGGAAACCCTAGTTGAACTCTCTCCCGGATCATACTTCTGCTTCTCGGATATAGTAGCTTTAAATCAGTCTTAGAATTGCCATGTGATTCTCCAAGTTCACTTAATTCAAAAGCAGCAAGCTTACCAACCAGCATGTCTCTTGTCACAGTTGTCACAGTCTGGATCTCATCAATAGTAGCAACTTTGTGTTTATAAGCAGGAGGCAAGGATCTCAATACTTTAGCTACAATCTCATCTTCTTCAATGATTCCACCGACACATCTGATGTTCAGCACAAGATCATTCACTTTAGCCATAAAGGATGAAATATTCTCAACTTCTCCGATTCTCAGCATCTCATACTTTCCTTTCAAGCTCTGCAATTTAGCAACTTTCACATGTTTGTCTCCTTCATACAAGGTTTCTAACTTCTCCCAAATCTCATGAGCAGACTGCAATCCCATCACATTAGTCATCTCTGAATTAGTCAGGGCACTCAACAATGCTTCTTTGGCTCTTATGTTATGTTCAACATCCTTGATCTCATTCGTAGTAACAGGACCATTCTGAGGAACATTGTAGACATTTTTTGTGATCTTTCAATAATCGTCTCCAAGACATTTCAAGTGACACTCGATCTGGTTCTTCCATATGGTGTAATTAGTTCCATCAAATATCGGACTCTCCTCCTTGAAAACAACAGTTGCCATCTCAAATCTCCTCAAGCGATCAAGTTTCTTCCAGAGGATCTAGTTCTAATACCAATTGTTGGCAACAACAATGCAAGAAAATTGAGAGGGGGGGGGGGGGTGAATCAGTTTTCACCAAACTTAAACAAATTAACCTCAACTTCAGATTTGATCATGAACAACAATAACAAAGATAAACACCACATCAACAATACACAACGCACAGATTTTTGACATGGAAAACCCGGTTAAGGGAAAAACCACGGTGGGAACCTACCCACAATATGATGATACTCTGCAATAGTATGTGTAAATATTACAATGGGGAATGCACATGCATTCAGGCACACTGCCTAGAGCTCACTGCTTAAAAACAACAAAGGGCTACAACTCAGGGAAGGCTCACTACCTTACAAAGATCAGACACAAATCCGGATTTCATGAACTAAAAGAATAACATCTCCAAATGCCTGATCACAATTCTGATTAAGCACAATGTCTTCTCTGCAACACTTCTCTGCTCTTCAACATTCTTCCAAAAGATCAATTCGCTTATTTGCACAACGATCAATGCGGACCAACAACACAAATAGAACACGATCTGAAAACACCAACAAGCAATGTGAATTCCTCCGCAACAACTCGAATTACAAGAATCATCATCATCTCATTACTGGAGCTCAAGAACACCAACTGACAAACCGAAAGATACGCTTGTGAAGTTTCAAATCATGAACCACTCGAACTGAGGACACACATGAATGTCCCAAACACTCTCCAAAATCCACTCAACATAATGAATCAATTTCGGAGCAATACAAACCAGAAATCTCAACTCTGCAATATAGAACGAACAGAAAAACTAGTCATCACACCAGACCACATAACTCAATCAAATCACCTTCTGGAACACTGAAACTCATGCTGAATCAAATGAAGATACTAATCTTTGAATCCTTAAATCCGCATCGGCATATCTGCAATATACCAACCAAACCAACTCTCTGCAACACCGAAGCACAAGAACACAGGAATATGTTGACATCAATGACAACACATTCCAACAACTCTAATATCCAACAACCCCCTCTTTCCTACTTTCCGCTTTTTGTTAGTTTAGGGTTTTTGGCAGTCAGGTGGCAATTTTGAGCTTTCAATGCCTGAGTCTCCTTTTTGATATGATCATGTTCAGAGGTCTTCAATGTGCAAGCAATGTTAAATTTTGAGATTTGAAGTCGATAGGATCAAAGCATTAAAAGGTTTTAAAATGTCAAGGTAATCCAAGTTTTTCTAAGTTTTGAGGTTGCAACTTACTTTAAAATGTGAGCATAATGTATTTAAAATGGTGCAAATTGGTGTAATTTTTGTGCTAGACCGTCAAAAGTCCCTATAAGAGTCGTTTTTCCACTCCTAGGCGGTGAAATATGTCAAAAATGCACAAAGTCTCGATGGACTCCTATTTTCCACCCTTCAAATCAAGCCGAAATGTTAAAAGTCCTGATGGAAATAGAATTTTCACTGCACAAAATGATTAAATTTGATAAGTCTGGGCTTTTAAAGTGTGAAAATCATCACAGTCTTGATGGAGAACATTTTTCCCCATGAAATTAAGGCATAAAAGTAAAAGTCCCGATGGGAGGCGTTTTTCCACTCAATTTTATAGTTGAAAATGATGAAAGTCTCAATGGAGCATAAATTTCAACTCCATCTTGAGCGAAAAGTGTTAATTTAATGATGAAAATGGACTCAGTCCTGATGAGGTACATTTTTCCACTCCAAGACTCAATTTACAAGTGATTTTGTGGAAAGTCCCGATAAATCAGGAATCTCCACTCAAGAAAAATGATGTCTCGATGGACTGCGTTTTTCCACCTAGGGGTAAAATGACCAAGTTTTAATGCAAATTGTGTGTCCTGATGAGGTTTGATTTTCCACTCGAGGGAAAATGATTGAAATGAAGGTGAATTTGTCTGTCTCGATGGAGGTCGATTCTCCATTGGGGACAAAATGTGAGGAAATGACAAAGTTAATGTGTCCTGATGGGGTTCTATTTTCCCCTAGAGAGCATCATGATGTGTGATGACCCCATCTCTAACCCAGAAGTTAACAACAAATAAGCAATCTTGATAGCATTTATAGCAATAATAAATAGTTAAGAGTTGGGGAATAAGTACATTGTATATAGTACTTTTAGTTGCAAATTATAATAGCCTTATTCTATAAGACTTTACAATAGACCAAAAAGATATGTTATCCAATAAAGACTTGCAAGCATCCTGTCATTATCTGTGATAACAGATCAGTATCATAAAATAATTGAAGGTTAATATATACAATTCGAAGATAAACATGGGCTTTAGAGTTATCATGATGCTCGATCTTCTTAGGCACGAATGCCATGTTGGGAGAGTGACCTATAATTGGGCATTTGAAGCTATCATGTTGATCGTTAGAAATATAGGAATCCAATATTAAATCGAAGTCATCATTATGTACCTATAATTGAAGCTATTATGTTTTCATGATATCATTATTACCATTCTTTTCCTTGCACTTAACATATGTATTCATGATGAAACAACAATTTATAGACGAATTACTATTATTAAAATATATATATATATATAGTATTACAAAATGATATTAAATATTTACCATTTAACATATATATTACTTTAAACAAGTACTACCAATTAAAAGGAAACGGTGCCTAATATTTAGGTTGGGTTCTTAGTCTAATTGGTCAACAAGGGAAAGAAGACATCGCTTGGCCAGGTAGACGTCTCCTTATGAAGAGACGTGTTCATTTGCAAACACCGAAAGGTATTTAGGACTGGGCAGGCCTCTATCAAAGGCATCGAAAGGAGGATAATATATATATTATTACCATCGATCAGATCAGAACATAATTGTTATTGAGTTAGGCAGTAACATCCTTGTTCTCGGCAGTATGCATAGGGGATGTGCTTAATACGTATGCCTAATATATGAAGCCTGATAATGCCTGTATGCAGAATTTAACAGTAATGTTAATATAGACTGCAATACATATGAGTCATGTTAATTTTATATAATGGCAGACCAGATCTGATGCATGTCAGATCTGTCTGCCTTTACAGTCACAAATATATTAATAACTAATATTTTAAGTCAGCAGTGGTATCAATAATTTATACAACAGGTAATTAGTCAATACATTTATAAATTTGATAATATAATTTTTATTAATTAATTTATTTATGTATGTATATATATGTATATAGAAAGAATAATTATACACACAAGAGGATAAACTAGTAATTCTGAAGATTAAAGGTAGGTAGTTCTTAATCAAATTTACCATAATGCAATATCAACAATAATAAATAAATTTATCAAGAACATAACTACCAATTAATTTAATACATCAAACAAGAGTTAATCGATTATACAAATAAGAGGGTCATAAATAAATTACAAGATAAATAAACAATTCATAAACATGAATGTCTTAAACTGACCTAAAACCATAATCAGTTCTGTATTTCCTATTCCCCAAGGGAGATGGGTGCTGCTAGAAAGGGGCAGAATAAAACCACCTCAATAGGAAACCCCAAGGGTGAAAGGACTCCTCCTGAAATCTAGGCTGCAGGCCCCAAGGGTGAATGGACCGAGTCCCGGTAATCTGGGTTACATTGAAGAGGTGTGCCAAGTACTCTAGGCAGCCAAGCCCTCTTCTAGGAATGGGGTCAAACTGGTTTGGGTTTAGGAACATGTTGATGTGTTTTTGCGAACACAGAATAAAATACCTAAAGGGTACCTTATCCTCTCTTGAATAAACTCTCCGAATGCTGAAGATGTCGCGAAAAGGATCAATCAGGATGACTTCAAGGTTCTTTGCTGTAGGATCTCTACGTGTGGATAAGCTCTTTGTGGTATGATGTGATTTGCTGGAATCACAAGGGGACTTACACTTGATGACTGAACGTCTGATTTGCTGGAATCACAAGTCCTACTAACTAACTGGAAGACAAACAAATGGCAAAAGATGCAAGGTTCAGGAAGTCTACTCTACTACCTAGAATGCGAAAAGATGGATGAATGACTAGGTGGATTCCTACTGGGCTGGGTCTCACCATCAGGCTAAACAATTCAACACCAACTCAGTGCGATCTTCTAAGGGATGCTTCCAATATGTTTAAATCGTACACCATCTGACAATGATCACCATTCAAGAAAATGCATGAAACAATAGACGTGTAACGACTTATGATTAAGCTCATTTCATTCCAGTCGACCACACAAGGCGTCCTTACAATCAGTAAGAGGCTAGTGGTATGGATTAAACGGATTCCACACAGGTGCATTCAACAATTTCCTTCATTCGATCTAATCATCTACCATCTAGAATTGAAGATTCAACAAGAAACCATGCATATTGCAAGAAACGACACACTTCACCATTACTTCAATGAAAATGGAGTTTGTTTACAATCAAAGGCAACAATTTCTTGCCTTGTCCTCCTATTCTACTCTAATTGCTATTCTATCAACTGACTATTCACCTTCTAACTACTCTCTATCTAATCACTCCTTTCTATATGCCTTTACAAAATGAAGAGCCGGGGCTTATATAGTGCCCTTAATACAATTCAATGGCTAAGATCAATTTGAGATCAATGGCCAAGATTCAACAATGAAAACCCTAATTAGGGTTTGTTACAACAAACTTAATTCTAACCAATGAAATAATTGTATTAATTGGACACATGTCTTCTCTGGAAAATTCGACCAATGGATAGCTGGGGTAGGTACATCGAAGTTTGTGCCATCTCCCATGAGTTAGGTACATTGAATCTGGACATGCTAAGGTGAACCAATCCGACTGGAGGAGTGATGATTGGGATGCCAACTCATCTAACACTTGGTTGATGCCAATTTGATGTTCCTGAGAAGCTAGCTTTAATTAACTCTTCTGAAACTATCTGCTTCTTCAACAAACCCTTGCTCTGACTTATTTTGTCTTTGATGTGCAGGATGATGATGCACCTCACCTTGGAATGCTGGATTGGAAGAGGTTAGTCATGATGATGCTAGACTGGAGGAGGTCACCCTTATCCTTGCTTGATCTTCTTTGATGAGAACCTGCCAACTTGTAGATCCTCCGGGCTTTGGAGTCGCCATCTTGATACCTACACAACATTTCAAAATTAGTAATATATCTTGAAGTTTAGAAATTAAACTTAAAAGGAAGATTTAAGATTTTAATTAGGAAACTTCATGATAAATCTTGAGTTATCATTTCCTAATTAATCATGCAATACTTAGATTTTTCCAAAACAAATGTCCAAAAATCAAACCTTAAACAAGGGTGTCAAGATGATTTTGCCATACCTCCTCTTGAGTATTAAACTCTAAGAAATTATGTAAAAATAGATGAATTTCGCTAGGCAAAGTGTAGATCAAAGCCTTCTCTTGAACGAATTGCGCCTCCTCTAGCTTGGAAAAGAATAAACTCCACTTCCTTCTAGCCTTCAACACTTGAAAGAAATTCGCTCCAAGCAAGCCAGATTTCGCTCCTCCAATTAGCTCTCCAATTTCGCACTTAAGGAAATGATTGAATGATTTAAAATGTGAAACAAACTCCTCAATATATAGAGCGCTCACCCCTTGCTTCCTCTAGGCCAACTTGGCTAATAAAAGGAGGTAAAAGATAAATAAAATTCCAAAAAGGGGGCCGACTTGGCAAAATGAACGCAAAATAGTGCCTTGAGCCATAGTTTTAAAACTCGTGGACTCGCCACGGACTCGCGAGTCCATGGGAGCCACGAGTCGACTCGCCAGGACTCGCCGAGTCCTGGCGAGTCCATCTGAAAGACTCGCGAGTCTTGTGCAAGGACTCGCGCGAGTCTTTTGCATGGACTCGCGAGTCTTTCAGATGGACTCGTGCGACCTAGAGAAAATGTCATGCAAGCTTTAAAATTGAGTTTAACATGTGAAAAAATTAGGTCTCTCCGTCAGGATTCATATATGGAATATAACATTTAAGTATAAGTGACATTTCCTTTTATCTTTCTTCTTTCTTATACTTTAAGTTATATTCCATATATACTGTCAGGATGTTTGAGAGTGGTTTCGGACCTCCAGGAGTTATAATGCAAAATCTAGTTTTTGGAGGATTCTTCAATTTTCCAGACTTAGTCAGATTTCAGGATCAGGAAGACATTCCAGACTTAGCCAAATTTCAGGGCATTTGAAGATCAAGATGACATTCCAGACTTTAAGTTATATTCCATATATACTGTCAGGATGTTTGAGAGTGGTTTCGAACCTCCAGGAGTTATAATGTAAAATCTAGTTTTTGGAGGATTCTTCAATTTTCCAGACGTAGTCAAATTTTAGGATCTTTCGGCGATGCCCCTTGACCCCAACTTGGGGGCGTTGCCCCGAAACCCCCGTCGAAAAATATGGGGGGAAATTGCGCCGATGGAAGTAGGGAAAATTTAACCTCCGAGTCTGATTAGGCTCCATATAAAAGCATAATTAGCATTGAAGAAATCTTGGTATTATACATTTTAGAGTTGAAAGTTTGAAACTATGAGTATGTGACATGTGTAATGTTTCAATTATGGCTCTTATGTTCTCTAAATGCATTAATTTCTTTATGTTTTTTTGTAAAACTACGGTTTTTTTTTTTGCCGAGTCCTTGCCGAGTCTTTCACGAGTCTTTCACGAGTCCGAGTCCGAGTCCAAATTTTTGGTTTGCCGAGTCCGTGGCGAGTCCGAGTTTTTCAACTATGCCTTGAGCGCTTTATTTTTAATTTTAATTTAATAAAAATTAATTTTAAATGCCTCCAAAGCAAAATTTCGATTTTCACAAGGCTTAAAATTAATTTATTAAATGCCAAAATGCTTTTAATTTAATGCCAATTTAATTTTAATTTCCCAAACGCCTCAACATTAGCAATTTTGGCGATCTAATGCAATTTGGAGAATATCAATTTTTTGAACAAGGCTTAATAAACCTTCATGATGATTTCACCCTGGACCCTCTCTGAGGGTCAGGAGCGATTTTACAATTTTAGCCTTGAATAATTCGCATCTTGACTTCAAAGTTTCCTAGAAGACAAATTGATATCCAATTAAGGCGTTGCACTTCAAATTTTGACACTTTTCATGAGGAAAATAGGTGGAATTGTCAATTTCGCCCTAGACCCTCTCCAAGGGTCAGGAGCGATTTTTTAATTTTAAGCTGGAATCCACCTTAACTTGTTTGTTGAACTCACAATGTCACTTCTAAGATCCATTTCCTTACACTACCAAGTCAATTCATCAACAATTTTGGAGGAAATAATGCCCTTAAAGGCAATTTCGCCCTGGACCCTCAGCAAGGGTCAAGAGCGATTTTCTATTTTTTGCTCAAAATTAGCATTTCTCAACATTCAAAATCTTTTCAAGACATTTCAAATAGGCTTCCTCACTGACTTCCAGACTTAGCTCTATCCAACTTGGGATAAAAAGTGTGATTTTGGTGTTTTTCACCCTGGACCCTCAGCAAGGGTTAGGAGCGATTTTTTAAAATTTTGGCTAGAAATCCTCATTTCCTTGTCTAAAAACTTCTTCACCAAGCTAAATCATGTTTAGGCCTCCAAAATAAGCAAGAAAATCTCTCTTCCAAATTTTTCGCCCTGGACCCTCAGCAAGGGTCAGGAGCGATTTTTGCAAATTGGGCTTAATTCATCATCATTTTTTCTTGAATCTTTGTTCATCACTAGGCAATGACCTTGTTTTAACCACTCCATCCAAACTTGCTTCGTTGTTATAAGGAAAAATGAGAATTTTCAACATTTTCGCTTTGGACCCTCTTTGAGGGTCAGGAGCGATTTTTCATTTTGTGACCAAAATCATCGAGTTTCAAAGGCAAAACATTATTCATCATGCTTTTGGAGGTCTCTTCACCTTAGCCTAACCTTGCCTTAGCACAATTTTGAAGAAAACATGCAGTTTCTGTGATTTTCGCCTTGGACCCTCAACAAGGGTTAGGAGCGACTTTTTGGTTTTAAGCATATTTCTTCATCTTTTGGACTCCAAATTGCTTCTAAGGCACAAAACATCACATCCTCTTCCTATCCACACAAGATTTTGTTTCAATTCCACAAACAAAGGAGAGAATCATGAAAATTCGCTCTGGACCCTTGGCAAGGGTCAGAAGCGATTTTTGTAATTGCCTTCTAAATCTCCATTCCCAACGATCCTTTTTCACTTCAAGGCAATTTAAACATCATTTCGAGCTCATGTCTAGGCTTGTCTTTTATCAAACTTGGATGAAAAGATCATGTATAAGGTTTTTCGCCTTGGGCATTCTCTGAGGGTCAGGAGCGATTTTTGATTTATGCTTGATTTCCTCTTTTGTTGATCATCCAAATTATATTCAACGGGTAAAACATGCTTTCCTTCATCCATTCCAACTATAAAAATCACTTTGACCTTGCAAGAAATGCACATTTGAAAATTTCGCTCTGGACCCTCTCTGAGGGTTAGGAGCGATTTTTGCTACCTGGACCAAAATGCTTCACTTTTCATCTCAAAATTTCCTTGCTAAGGAAGATGTCGTCTTACTTCATGCTATGAATAAGTTCTCATGTCCAAGAAAAGTCAAAAAAATGTGCATACAAAGAATTTCGCTCTGGACCCTCAGCAAGGGTCAGGAGCGATTTTACCTTTCCTGGGCAAAACTCCTTCAATTCATCATCTTCAATCAAGTTTGGATACTTTAACATGCTCACTTCATCCTCTACCATGCCTTTGACATCTCAAATCAATCAAATAAGGCTAGAAATGACCTCTATAAGATTTTTTGCCCTGGACCCTTAGCAAGGGTCAGGAGCGATTTTACCCTTTTAGGCCAAACTGCTTCAAATTTAAGTCGCAAACCACTTCACAAGGCAAAGTCAGGTCATTTTCAAGGCCAGGAACCAGTTAGCAAGTCCATCAAAAACAAGAAATTGCACTCAGGATAAAATTCGCCCTAGACCCTCAGCAAGGATCAGGAGCGAATTCTCTGTTTCAGGCATCACAAAACTTACCTAGGCAAGAACACACAATTTCTCCTTCAAAAATGCTAACACTTAGCCAAACTGGATTTTACCCTAAAAACCTTTATTAGACCTAATCTGAGACCTATTTGACTCCACTGAAAGGCTTACCTCATTTCAATCATCTCAATTCTTCGGGGGGACACTTAACAATTCTTCAAAATTTGACTGGACTCAGCCTGAATGATATCCAAAAGAACCCCTAAGGTTTAGCCCTAGCCCAGGCAGACAACTCACTCACTCAAAACCCTAAAAACAAAGAGAAGAACAAGCAGAGAGAAAGCAACAAACGAAGCGAAAAGCAGGGGTCCCCATTTGCAATGGGGCGATGTGTGAATACGTCACAACAGAACGGTTTTAATAAGTCATGTTACAAAGAATTAGTTAGATTAATAACAATAGAAGGTAATAATATAGATGTTTCTCTTGTTACTTGACAGTGTATAAATAGGGGATATTACATGATGGAATTTGATAGGATTTTGATGGGAAATTGAGTACCGATGAAGGGTGAATCTCCACCTGGAGGTGAATTACATGGATATGATCAAATTTCAATGTCCAGATGGAAGTCGATTTTCCCACATTGGTTGTGTGGTGGTTTTTCAAGGTAAAAACATGAATAAAAGACAGTCCAGCACCTAATATATTATTATTTTGTGACTGATGTGATGTTTGAAGGGCTGGAAGAGCTGATTTGAAGTGCGCCATTGCCAAGTGAGGGTGCGATTTTATTTGAGGCATCCATTGCCTCTCCATCGGAGGTTGCTAGGGCTGAGAAAGGAGGTGCCATGGCTGGTTGAAGTCTGAAACATTTATTTCCAGCCATCATTCACTTGCATGACATTGTTTCCAGCCTCTCATTTGCAGACTAAGACATTACTTCCAGCCATCTATTTGGACAAATACGTGGTGATTTTCAGCTGATTGGGCAAATCGCATTATGTATATGTGTGGCGCCATGATTATGAGAGTTTCCAGCCATTGAAGATCAGTTGCAGAGGCGTTTTCAGACCTCCATACTCAGAAAATCAGACCTGCGACAACATTTTTGACATCAAATTTCCCCATTTTCTGAGTATAGTGAGGTGTATTCAGACTTGAGTGATCAAATCAGACTTGTTCTAAGTCTGAAATTCAGGTTTCTAGAGGGCAAAATGCCCACATTATGATCTAAGTTTCCATTATTTTCAGAAATTGTGCTATAGAATGTTAAAATTCTGATTTTAAACATGAAAATCATTCAAAATCAGAACTTAAGATAATTATGAAAATTGTTTATTTAAGTTATTTTACATGTTATTGACTTCCAGCTTCGTTCAGGTGCTTGTAATGTCCCCTATTTGGTTTAGACCTATTTTAACCATAATTAATCTATTTCTATGCGCTTATGACTTAAATTAACTTGATTGAGTGACAAGTCTATCTGCACATGAATCAAATCTGTAATATTCTATCTTTCTTTAGTCTATCAAGTACTTGCTAATTTATCATACTAGATAATTAATCTTATTCTGATTCATTATAAATCATTTAAATATTTATTAATTACGAGTTATATGAATTATTATGTATTACTGCAGAGCAGTTTCCAAAAGATATTATAATAATTATAATTATTATATTAATATCTATTATTATAACAATATCTATATTTATAACCATTATATTTTTCTTTTTTCTCTTTCTGATCTGCTGTGGCTTTCTTTTATATTCCTCTTCTTATGTCATATTACTTGTATTGAATGAACACTAGTATATTACATTATCAGCATCATATGTATTAACAATATTATATTATATTAATAACCACCTATTATATTTAATAATATTATCAGCCTCGTATTATTACCCGTAGTATTTCTCCCCAGTCAATGTTACTGCTGATGTATTCCCTATTTCCTCTTTTTATATCTGCTCTTATTCTTTTTTACCTTCTTTCATCCGTGCCCCTTTGAATGCATTTGTTTGACATCTTATATCCCTTATAATGGCTGTCTTTTTTGGATGTGCCTCTTCATTAATTAATTTATCATTAGTTAATGCAAATCGTAACTTATTCAAGTTCGCCTTCTTGCAATTAATAATGCATCACACCCTTTGCTGTTTGTTAACAACTGCATCTTTTCTTCATTAGTTAATGCAAATCGTAACTTATTCAAGTTTGCCTTCTTGCAATTAATAATGCATCACACCCTTTGCTGTTTGTTAACAACTGCATCTTTTCATGTATAATTATTGTGGCACACATTTCTTTAATGACCTTGATTAATATAAGTGTGATTCTGATGGCAGGGATGATAGATGGTAATTGGATGCTTATTATGATCATCTTTAGGTTTGTAATCTCAGATCGGTGTATGAACTAATAATGAATATGTAATATTAATAAGAATATTAATAAATATGTAATAATAACAAGAATATTAATAATGAATATTAATAAACGAAGGATACTAATAATAATAAAAAATGGATAATTTTATTAATTGTAAGTAATATTTAGATAAGGGTAAATTGTGGATAATTCTTTAATAGCATTTTGGGAATAATAATAATCTTTTTAATAATAAGAATATACTGAAATGATTAAAGTAATAATGAGCATGATATAAGGGTTATCACACTTAGTTAAATCCTATTTCAAAATGGGGACATTACAGTCTGCCCTGCCCAAAATTGCTTGTCCTCAAGAAATGAGCATGGAGTGTTTCAAGATGATTCGTGATTCGAAATGGCTTTGTAAACACACATGGAATGAACTTGATGTAAGCACATCAAACATGATGTGAAGCATATATAAGACTTACTTTAGAGGAGCACACACATACATGTAGTAATTATGCTGAAAACATGACAGACAAAACATGTAAATAAGCGTATAGCATGAAGCATGAGAGAGGTACACATACAAAATACCCATGCATTTCATGCGTGCCTTTCATTGCTGTATATAGAATTTGATCATGCCATGGATCAGTAAACTAATAAAATCTTAAATTTTTTTCAGAAAACTTGGTTTCCATTTCGTGTAGAATTTGAATAGACTTAACTACTTAAATCAATAGTAAAAACACAAATCTTTCAAAATATTTTGTTAAGATTTTAGCATTTTACCATTCAATGATGTGATCAAAATTCTGTACACAGTTTTCAAAGGCCTGCATGAAATGCAAATCAATATTCTGAATATTCACTCAAATAAATGCAAGGGTAAGGAGGAGAGGGCCAGAATGATCCTCTGATATCAATGATGAGAAGTCGGTATCAATTAGGAAAATTCAATTTCCATTGTGAAGACTGATGGAGCAGTACTACTAAGTCCAAGAGACTCAATAGGAGGCATGTGATGAACTCTTGGGATATGAAAGTCCATAAAATAATAACTCTCAACATTTATCAAATGCCTAGGTACTGAATAAAGTTTCCATAATCTTTGTATATTTATTAGATTAAAATTGGCGTATCTTATTATTTAATGGCCAATATTGTATTTTATAGGTAGATTAGATTTTTTTCTAATTTAGTCTTTTGTGTTCGATTGTTTCTTTGGGAAACATCAACAATGTAATTGCCTATATATGAACATTTCATTCTTTCAATAAATAAAGCAATTACCATTGTCTAATTTGTTTTACATGGTATCAGAGCGGGAAAACATTCTTGGCTCCTAAGAAAATTTTCGAATTTCTTCAAGGTCTATTTTTTCTGTAATTTCTGATCCGAGAAATCACGTGAGATTTTTTGAAAATTTTGCGTCGCGCAACTTCTGTATGGTCTGATCACAAGCTTTTGTGATTTTGGGTGTTCATGGGCCGTTTTTCTAAAGGTATTTTCTTAGATTAAATTTGCAAGCCTCTGTTCTTTTTGCTGTTTGAAGGGTTTGTTTCCAGCCGTGACCTGTTCTTTCTTCTATTCGCATTTGTTTTCAAGTCTCTATATCATACCCACACGATCTCTTTCTAGCGTCGGGGCTGTATTTTTTTTGCCTGCAACTTTGTATGCCCACGCGATAGGACTTTCTTTCCGGTTTTGTGGCTCACGTGACGTCTTGCCGTTCCTGCGACAATTTTTGACCCGCGCTTTGACGCGTTTTAAATTCGCAGGATTTTTTCTCTGCAACTAGTTTTTATTTTGTGTGTTAACAGGGTTCAGTGTTCAATGTCAGGTCTGTGTGCAATGGCAATGCATTTGCTTCCTTTCTTGATGAGTTTTGTTGTTGCAACCTGCAAATTTCTGGATTTTGTTATGGAAGCCTTTGAGTTCGTGTGTTTTTTTCAACTAGGGTTTGTCACGAGTCAAGGAAATCGCAGACCCTTTGGTTACTTGTTCAAGGGTTTCATGATTCATCTCTTCTGAAAATTTCTAAGTCTCTGTTTTTTTCCTTCTGCACAACGAGGGTTTCACAGAAAAATTTTGGGCATCCCGTTTTGACCTAGGGTTTTGTGCCTCCATTTTGAACCTATTTTTTGTGCATTGGAATCCATGCTGGCAGCTTGTAACTTCTTAACCAACCCCTCCATCATTTATGTTCATCTCGTTTTTCATGCCTCAAAAAGTGTGAAAGAGGGTGTCTTTGACCAACATTATGTTGGAAGGTAGTTAGAGATTCAATGGCTGAAACTACAACACCTGGAAGCAACAAATAATGACCATATTTGAATATCGCCACCTTGATACGCTCGTTCTGGGTATGGAAACTCCTACAATAGCTGGACAGGATCAAGACAAATTTGATGAGCGCAATCGGGAGGTTGTGATGCTTATCAAACTTTCAGTTACTGATGATTAGCTACCTCAAGTGTCGTCAGGCAAGACAACTGTAGAGATCTGGACTCATCTAAAGGATCTCCATGAGACATCAAACAAGATCCATGCATTCCTTCTGAAGAACCAACTGTTCTCCATAATGATGCCTGAAAAGATGTCTCTGCAAGAGCATCACACAAACATCAAGGACATCCGTGATTAGTTGGAGGCGATTGGTTGGAAGATGGAGGAAAAGGACATGGTAGTTTATTGAGACGCTCAACATTACCTCAACTAATGTTGACTTTAAGTTTCCAGATCTTTGCAAGAAGCTTCTGCAGCAGGATAGCTAGAAACAGCAGTTTAGTAACATGCTAGTTCATCCTCCACAGAACAGGCCTTCTTAGCTAAATCCATTCCTAAGGATAATGGGAAAACTCAGTCCTCTCAGCAAAAAGGCTCAAGCCACTCCTAGGACAGCAGGCGGAAGGAATTAATGGGCCGGCCATTCAACCAATAATTAATTGTCGTTGACAGCGACACACATGAAGAAAGTACCGCGGAAGAGGCACGAGATGATCAGTTGACGGCAGACTTGGTAGAGTTGTGGGACGTGTCGGTCACGCAGTACATGCAAAGGAAGGCTCAGTAGAGAGCCGTCTCTGAAGGCACGATACGTGGTGAACTCACCGTCAGCACTCTCGTCTTTGACCTGCTCGGAAGTATTCCAAGGTTACTCACCAGAAATTTGATTGCACTTCAAGACCGAAGGGAGGAAACTGCACGGGAACTCCGTCGGCAACAAGTACTCCAAAGGTACGAAGAGCGGAACCGTAGGGAGGAAGAGGAGAGGGAGACAAGCCGACGCCGTACCACTGGCTCTTAATGCCCCTACGGCCAAACAAAGACAAACATACCACTGCCACCGAAGGAGTAGACGAGGGAACTGTACGGAGATCTCTCTGTATAAAAGAACAAGTCGAGCGGAGACGACGGCTAAGGGAGGTTGCTGACTCGAAGAGCCCTGGGAAACGTAGCAGAAGTCGGAGTGTGAGTCAGAGTCGTAGTCGGGAGAGACAAAGGCCGTGTACGTGGAAGGAGTTGGCAGAGGTCGCCAGGAACCTGCCACTTCCAGAAGTAGCAGAGGAAGATCTCGTCGACCAGGCCCCACACTCAACGTCGAATGAAGAAGACTTTGGAGCCGAGTCGCAGAGCAACCCGTCAGAGTATTTTGAACAAGGAGAGGAGGCAGTACGGGACCTGCACGAAGAGGTCGCCAATATTTTTGAAGCAACATTATCCGACATCAAGAATTTGTCCTTGTTAGAGGAAACCAAAATAGGAGGGTCAGATCCAGAAACCCCGAGAAGGAGGGACTATAGGAGCGAGGGTGACCAAAGCCCTGCAGACAAGGGTCCAACCAGGTCAAGAGCGTACGGTACCTTCCAGAAACATAATACCTTCCGGGCATATAGTAACCTCCAAGCGCTACATAAAACCCTCCAAACAAAAACAATGGCACACACCCCGGAGAAACAAAAGCTTCCAAAATTCATGGGCGACGGGTCGGAGGATCCCATACGACATTTTAAGACATGCGTGACCATTTGGGAGGCAAATGGCCAGGACGACCAGGATTACTGGTTGAAGGCATTTTGAGCCACTCTGCGAGGAATAGCAATTGATTGGTATACAGACCTAGATGCCCAGTATAAAACGTCCTAGAACAATCTGAAGAAGGCTTTCCAAGAGGAGTTCAAACTCCTACGGGATGACAATAAAATTGTGGCCGAGATTTACAATACCAAGCAGGGAAAAAGTGAAAGTGTGCGGGCATATAATAGAAGGCTGAGGGAACTACTCAACAAGATGGAGAACAAGTCGGCTGATGGCCTCAAGAAGAGATGGTTTGTTGAGGGACTGGTACCGTCTCTCAGATGGAAGATGAAGGTGGTCCCTCCGCCCTCGTATGACGAAGCATACAACCGTGCGATGGATATTGAAAGTAAAAATAAGACATCCCGAGGGAAGAGTCAGGTGAGCGATGGTGACAGTACGGATGAAGACAGCGATGGGGAGTCCAAAACTATGCAAGCGCTCCGAAGGGATGTGATGAGGATGATGAAAGAACTAAAGGCTGACAAAGAAAGTGGCAAAGAAGGAAAGGAACTATGGTGCACCGACGACAAGACAGAAGGGCACACTAAGGGGAGTTGCCCTCGTAAAGCTTTTTGTGGCATCTGCCAAGTAATGGGACATTCCATTAAGGAATGCCCATACAATTTAAAAGCACGGAGCACACAAGTGCTCTACGCCCAACCCGACCAAGTCACACCGCCAGTGACACCTCCGAAGCCGGCAGCAAACTCTAACGCCTCTCCTGGAGGGTACCGAAACAACCGGCGGGGTAACAACAAGTCCAATAATAACACGCCAAGGAGTAGAATCCAATACGATGCAAAGGGACGACCCATGATCCAATGCCGTAAATGCAACAAATGGGGTCACTTTGCGCGGGAATGTCAAAATGGAGATGACGCAAAAAGTTTGATGTGCAAATGGTGAGGTCCGGGGAATCATGAGGACACAGAGTGTCCAAAGCAAAAAGGGGTGAATATGTTGGAGGTAGAAGAATCGGAGGAAGGCGTACTGGCAATCACAAGATTGCAAAACAAGAAAGCCAAGTATCCTGACCCTCGCACGGAGAAGGAAAGACTCGAGGAAGCCAGGGCAGATATTGAGCAGGCGATGGCAAAAGAACGAAGGGCCTCGCACCCGGCTGCCAGTACCCCACTTCGGTCATGACCGGAGAAAACTATCATTAAGCAGATGTTATAGACCACCATACCCGTACGGGTATCCGGCCTTCTGTAGGTCATGCCACAGTTGAGAATGGCCCTGACAAATGCAGTCGGTGACATCATCGTTGGCCAGGAACACCGGACAGCGACGGAACCACCTAGTGCGGCTCCAATGAAGGAACCTGGTACGGATGCCATGAACCCTATGCTGCTCATGGTAAGCATTGGACAAAAACCTGCCGTGGTGGAGATGGACATAATGGGCCAGAAGCTCACAAACACCATTGTGAATGGCGGGTATGGAGTCAATGTGCTATCGGAAGAAACTTGGAGAGGTCTGGGCAAGCCCACCCTCTGGCCACCAACATTTCACCTCGTCGATGCGGATCAGCACAGCATCAAACCCCTCGAGACTCTAATGGCACAAAAGGTGGTGATCAGAACACAACAATTCCTCCTAGACTTCATAGTCATTCCACTAGAGAGAAAAGCGTACATTGCCCTCCTAGGAAGGGATGGTTGATCATGGCTCGAGCCAATCATAACTGGAAGAAGAATACACTCTCAATCGAGAGTGAAGGTCATAAGTATGTGATTGATCTGAGGAATCATTCCGTCAGTGAAGAGCTTGCGTCGTCTGACTCCGACTCGGAGGACTCAAATAGATGGGAGTGGGGTTCCGAAGGAGACAAAGGAGGGAAGGAACCCAACGAAGGAGTGTTGGAACTAGACGGATGCTCCGAAGATGGAACTAGTTCACTGGCCGAACTCTTCCATTGGCAGATGGAGGACTACAAGGTCTTCCACCCGGAGTGCCACATGCTGCAAATATGCGAGTTTGGGGAATCAAGTGGCGGTATGGAAGAACAGTTATTCCCACCGGAGTACGGTAGGTACCAAGAGGGAATGGCACGGGTGGATGACACACCAGCCCACCAGTTTGAACGAGACAAACCCATCAAGTACAAGGAAAGGGATGTGAAAAAAACCAATCTAGGCAAGGACGAGGACCCGCAGGTGATACTCGTAGGGGATGACTGGAACCCCGTACTGAAGGCGACACCTTTCAAGATATTTCTGGAATACAAGGACGTCTTTGCCTGGACCTACAAGGACTTGAAGGGGGTACCACCGAAATTGTGCATACATCGCATATCCCTCGTACCAGGACCCCAACCCATACGAAGGAGACCGTACAGGATGAACAAGAACTATGCAGCCAAGGTGAATGAGGAAATCAACAAAATGTTGGAGGCTGGGATCATATTCAAAGTGGAAACATTTAAAAAGTGTTGTCAAATAAAAGAATTAAAACAATTGATAAGAGACGAGATATTAAAAATAAGAAGAAAAGAGCATATGGAGGAGATAAAAAAGGCAAAGGTTGGCGAGTATTAAAAAATTAAAGTGCAAGGCAAAAGTAAGGGAAATAAGTGAGGAAAAAATACAATTAATAAAGAGGCAATTGTTTTATAAAAAATTAATGAAATATTTAAGCCTAAGCCTAACCCTGAAAAGACCAAATGATTATTTAAAACCCCATAGAGCTTATTTGTACACAGCACATAGGCAGAATCGAGATAGAGAAAGAGCCTATCGAAGAAAAAATTGCAAAGACAAAAACAAATGCCAAGCAAGGTCGTACAGGTCCATACACATCACGCCAATACAAGCACAAACGGTACAGAAGCCAGAAAATCCATATGGCCTTGACAGACCGTACAACCGTACAACGTACAGCCTGACGAAGGAAGAGTGAGGAGTCCGTACGTCGGTGATAGCCCGTACGGTGTACAGCCAGGCGAGACAGGGAAAAGGCACTACGGCATGCGGCCTGCAGACAGGGGGTATGTTGATCACTCGTACAGCGTACGACAGTCGAGGGAGTGTCTGAGTTATCCGTACGGCGTACGATTGGCAAAGAAGGGAGTCTGACATTGCATGTACGGTGTACGGCCTGCAAGGGGAGGAATCCATACGTGGAAGAGAGGAATACCATACGGCGGAACATTGCACCCACAGGAAACTAAGTCGTACGATCTTGTACGGTTACCAGCAGATAAAGGAGAAAGACTATACGATCAGAAAACGAACATACCGTACGTGCAAGATCTGTACAATCCCCTCCTCCACGACATTTGTACACGCAAGGAGCGGTTGTATAAAAAGTTTGAGGGTATCTATGCAGAGATTCGTGCCATCCGTGTGAAGCTAAGTGAAGAGTTGGCGCAGGTTGAAGAGGTCGTACGACCAGGGAACGGAAGTGCACGAGTTAATCTATACGGTGTAGAGGCAACAATTGGTCCAATGGTCCATACCAATTGGCGGGTTGCAAACCGTTATAATAATGGTCAAGGACGAGAAAAAGACAGGACAACGCGGCAAAGCAGTTGCAGTGCAACCATGACAGCTACAGATCCAGCCAACGATAGCAAGAAAGCCAAAATCAGGCCAAAAGTGCAGAAGGATCCAAAGGGAATCACGGCGGAGAATGTAGCCTTTGAGTGTGTGATGGGCAACGAATGTCGTACTTGGTGGGAGGAAACTTCCCCCGACCATGTGATAAAGGACTCCCTCAGAAAAACTGAGGTAGACCATGCCATCCAGATGCCGACATTCAACATTAAGGATTTTGAGTCAGTGCTACAGACTATGGTATCCGGATACAACTGCCAGGAAAGGGCTTCCATCATTCAGTTCCAGGGCTGCACAGTATGAGTCTCATTCAAATTGGCAGATTTCATGAGGGTATTGGGTATACCCGAGAAGGGAGCATCTGCAACGAAACCAGCCAAGAAGCTCACCAAGGAAAAGAATAAGTGGTTGTTGGATTTGGTATGCAGAGATGACCTCACAGAAGAGCAATGGAAAAGCGCCTGGTCTGACAGTAGGGGGTTGAAGCGTGCGTTTATCGCACCAGGAGAATGCAGAATCTTGGACTTGGTAAAAAGTCGCCTCACAAGGTAGGGGGTTGAAGCGTGCGTTTATCGCACCAGGAGAATGCAGAATATTGGACTTGGTAAAAAGTCGCCTCACAAGAGCCAGTCGGGCATCCGACATAGCCGTCTGGATGATAGGGTTAATGAATAGGATTAAGTGTGGCAAAGTGTACAACTGGGGGCAACTTTTGGCGGAAAGAATTCATGATTTTCTCAAGCTAAAACACAAGACATTTTACATGTGCTGCCATGCCATCAGCCTATTCATGGATGTCGTACGTCTGCAAGTACTACCAGAAATGTGGGGACTTTCGAACCGCGTGAAAGGGTGGAACCTAATAAGCCGACCATGTACTATTATGCCCATCTGGACACACTTGGTGAGACCGCGCAACCGACAAAGAGGAGGAAGCTAGACGTATCTGTAGAGGTTGAAGATGATAGCAGTACCGAAGATTCTGAGGAAGAGGCCGAAGAGACTGAGGAGCAAGAGAGTGGCGATGAGGGGTTCCGTATGGCACCACACACAACGGGAGAGGATGAAGGGGAAGCTGAATCGCAGCAACAGGAAGAGGAGGAAGAGGAAGAGCAGCATGGAGGGCTACGGGCACAGTGGAAGAACATGCGGGTGAAATTTACACCCTCAAAATTATCCTCTTCAGCACACTTGGTACCACAGGAAGCACTTACAGTAGCCAGTCCGGTCAGAGACATATGACAAGTAGGGGTGTCGTTCCGGAAAATCAATCAAGGAGAACCATCGGCACAACGGCAGGTGTCAATGCCGCAAATAAGTTTAGTTGTACTTGAGTCGCAAGTTGTACCAGCCATGGATCGTACCAGTATGGCAAACCGGACGATGGCAGAGGAGGTCGTACAGCATAGTCCGAATGAAATTGCTCAGGAGATGGTCGTACCAGGGGAAGAAGAGGTAGTCGTACAGGGATTTGGTACTAGTACGGCAGGTTCAGTTACTGCCACAACAGGTACTAGTATGGTACCAACATGTACTAGTACGACATGTACTAGTATTGTACCACCATGTACTAGTATGGTACCAGCAGAGAAAGATGAGTCAAGGGATGTACCGATGATGGGAGATGGTCTGGAGGAGTTGGCAGTACTAGAGACACTAACGGATGAGGATATAGATGCATCGTTGGACGGGTGGCTGGGGCAGTTTGCACTCACACCTCACCCTTCCCCCTCGCCTTCACCACACGCCATGGCCGTTGGACCGAACCAAACACAGAACAGGACCACCCCTATCACAAATCAGGATGAGAGGATGTCTGCTGAGGAGCAGAATAGAGCAACAAGAAATGGTGGACAGAGCCCGAGGATCCTCAATGTTGGGGAAAGTAGGCTAGAAGGACTACTGGCAGGACTTCACCTCACTCCACCAGATCCTAGCGATCCAGCAGGCTCGCTCCAACGGTTCTTTGGGAGCTACAGGGGATTTCAGATGTAGCACGTGGAATGCAACAGTTGACTGGGCAGATGGATGTGGGCAACTCCGCCGATGCTAAGAAACTGCGCCACTTCATGACTTCTGGATGTGCAGACGAGTTTGCGCACCACTTCGAGCAGCAGGGGTGGCCAACCAGTAGTACATCGGTGATGGTACTAAGTGCATGCGACTAGTGGAAGGAGTGGGCACCTTGGGTGCCACCTTGCGCGGTATGGAAAGATCCTTCTGGGATCTGTACCTGCAGATGCGATAGACCAGCAGGCTCAGCGGCTGTATGTGGCAAAACTAGAGAAGGAAGGGGAGAAGCATGCACAGCTAGCGATAGCAGAAAAGAACTTGCGAGATGAGCTAGAAACGAAGGTGACTACTTATGAGGCTCGTTGCAGCATGCAGAAGGAGGTGCAATTACTGGCAGCAAAGGTGGTCAAGCTTACCTTGCAGATAGAGCAAAAAGACAAAAAACTATTGGAAGTCACGCACATGGTGAAAAAGGCACGAGAACGGCAGTTGGTAGCAGAGAAGAACCTTCGGCTTCACACAGGGCAACAACCTTCTCCTTCGACCACTACAGGGACGCTTCCTCCCCCTTCTCAATCCTAGTCTTTTGTTTTGTATTCCAGCTCCTATTGTCTTAGTCGTCTGGAAGACAACTACTTTTTGGGGGGACTGATGTTAGGGGTCAATAACACATGTTAGTTTGTAGTTGGGATGGGTGTTTATGTTTATGTTTATGTTTATGTTTGAGTCTCCGAGAGGTTCCCGTGGGGTAGTTGGTAGTTAGTGACAGTTGGCAACTTGGCCAACCGTCGAGTCTATATATGATTCGGATGGAACCTCAGCAAGGATGTGTTGTGACGTTTTCACACATCGCCCCATTGCAAATGGGGACCTCTGCTTTTTTTTCTTTTTAGGGTTTGTTTTCAGGTCTTTTAGGGTTTTGTCCGTTAGCCTTTGCATTTTGAGTGTCGCCAAGGGGATCAAATGGATAGCAAGTCCTGCTTGAGTGATGTCCTGATCCTGAAATCTGGCTAAGTCTAAAGGTCCTAATCCTGAAATTTGACTAAGTCTGGAAATTGAAAAACCTCCAAAAACTAGATTTTGCAATATAACTCCTGGAGGTTTGAAACCACTCTCAAACATCCTGAAAGTATATATGGAATATAACTTAAAGTATAAGAAAGAAGAAAGAAGGAAATGTCACTTAAATGTTATATTCCATAAAAATTATCCTGATAGAGAGTTCAAAAAGTCAAATTTCGCTCCTGTCCTTCACTGAGGATCCAGAGCGAATTTCGCTTCTGACCCTCTCAGGAGGACCAAGGCGAATCGCTCCTGTCCCTCACCAAGGGTCCAGGGCGAAAAGGCTTATTTGAGTCATTCCTGACCTTGTTTGGTCAAATTGGAACATCAAAGGCATGGTGGAGGACGAAATGAACGTGATAGAGCATCCAGACTTGATTAAAGACAATGAAATGATGGAGTTTTGCCTAGAAGGGTAAATTCGCTCCTGTCCCTCTCCAAGGGACCAGGGCGAAAAACATATTATCTGGCCTTTCTCTCCAAGATTGGACAAATCTAAGCCAAGGCGCAAGTTTGAAATGATGTTTGAAATGCCTTGAGGTGGAATTAAGATGCAAGGATTACAAATTTTGATGACAATTTGCAAATTCGCTCCTGTCCCTCTCCAAGGGTCCAGGGCGAAATTTCTAAGTGTGCCCATTTACCTTACATTTTGAGATGATATTTTCGTTTCCAAGATTCAAAAGGGAGTGAAGTGTGATGTTCTACGCCTTGAGGGTAATTTGAAGATTGAAGCGATCAAGAATTTGCACAAGGACTCAAAAGCGCTTCTGTCCCTCACCAAAGGTCCAGAGCGATTTTTACAAAATCAACAATTTCCCTCCAAGATTACGCTAAGGCAAGGTTGTGCAAGATGAGAAATGTCTTCTAAAACATGGTGAACAAAGATTTGACTTCAAAGTTTTTGATAATCCTAGGCTAAAATGCAAAAGTCGCCCCTGTCCCTCACTGGAGGACCAAGGCGAAAATCTTTAAAACACCTATTTTGCCTTGCAAAAGCAAAGTAAACGTGTATGGAATGGATGAAAGAGATCATTACTTACCCCACAATGAGAGTTGGCGATTAAACGATGAAAGATTAAGAGCAAAAGTGAAAAATCGCTCCTGTCCCTCTCCAAGGGTCCAGGGCGAAAAAGTCTTAAAGGCACCTTCCTCCTAGAGATCAAGTGAAATCAAACTCAAAGCTCCAATTAAAAATGCCATTTAGATGCCTAGATGAAGTTTTGGCAATTAAAAATGAAGGATTAAGGCCAAAATTGAAAGTTCGCTCCTGTCCCTCTCCAAGGGTCCAGGGCGAAGTTATTGGCATTCTTTATTTTTACCATATTTGAGCGTTGATATCCTCCAAAATTGCATTAGATGTCAAACTTGCCAACTTCGAAATATTTGAAAAAATTAATTAAATTGGCATTTAATAAAGAACATATTGGCATTTAATAAATTAATTTTGAGCCTCAAAAAATCGAACTTTTATTGTGGAGGCATCTAAAATTAATTTTGGATTTAAATAATTAAAAGATTAAAGGTTGAGCGCACAAGGCATTATTTTGTCTTTATTTATCAAGTCGGCCTACTCCTTTTGAGGTTTTATGTATTATTTCACCTTTTATTTGCTAGGTCGGCCTCATGGGTAAGTGGAAGGTGAGCGCTCTATATATTGGAGGTGTTGTTTCACAATTCAAATCATTCAATCATCCTTTAAAGTGCGAATTTGGAGAGCTAATTGAAGGTGCGAAATCTAGCTGGAGTGGAGCAAATTTCTACCAAGTGTGGAGACTAAGGAGGGCGAAATTCATCTTGAAGGCTATTGGAGAGGCGAATTTCTTGCTAGATTGGAGGATAATTTCTAGACTTTTGAAGGCAAGTTTGAAGGTGAATTTCCAGATTTTGGAGAAGCTAGTGGAAGGTGAAGCTCTTTTGAAGGCTAAAGGAGGCGTACTTCATCCAAGGGAGGGCTATAAATCTTGCCCAACAAAATCTGGTCCTCTTCCTTCATTTTTCAAGGTTTTGTACTTAAATACTCAAAGGAAGGTATGAAGAATTACTTTTTTGAAGTTCTTATTCAAGACTTATTGTGATCCCATTGCAATTTTGTAAAGTCTAAGTCTTGAAGATCCAAATTCCATTCATTATTAATTTGAAAATGTGTAATTCTTGATTTAACATGACTTTTTTCAAATTAATATCTTAAGTTTTACCTTTGAAAGGTCTTAAATTTCATGCTTTAAGGTTTGATGCTCAAAAGACTAACTTTAATATTTTGTGTAGACATCAAATGGAGATCCCAGAGTTGGAAGATCAAGCAAGGACAAGGGCGACCTCATCCAGTCTAGCATCAACAAGGATGGCTTTCTTCGATCAAACATCAACGAGGGCAACTTCTTCCAATCCAGCATTCCAAGGTGAGGTACATCATCATCTTGCACATCAGAGACAAAAGAAGTCAGAGCAAAGGGTTCGTTGAAGAAGCAGATAGTTTCAGAAGAGTTAATTAAAGCTAGCTTCTCAGCAACATCAAGTGAGTATCAACCAAGTGCCAAATGAGGTGGCATCCCAGTCATCACTCCTCCAGTCGGATTGATCCACCTCAGCATGTCCAGATTCAATGTACCTAACTCATAAGTGATGGCACAAACTCCGATGTACCTACCTCGGCTATCCATTGGTCGATTTTTCTAGAGAAGACATGTGCCCAAGCAATACAATTATTTCATTGGTCGAGCATTAAATGTTATGTAATGGTTGTAACAAACCCTAATTAGGGTTTTCATTGCTGAATCTTGGCCATTGATCTCAAATTGATCTCAGCCATCGAATTGTATTAAGGGCACTATATAAGCCCCGACTCTTCATTTTGTAAAGACAGTTAGAAGCATTTAATAGAATAGAGTTAGTGAATAGAGAGTAGTTAGAAGATGATTAGCAGTTGATAGAATAGCAATTAGAGTAGAGTAGAGAGAGAAGGCAAAGATTGTTGCCAAGATGTTGTTGTAAGAGACTTGTAAAACTTCATTGAAGAAATGGTGAAATTTATGGGTCGATTCGACAATTTGCATGGTCTCTATACTTCTCATACTTGATTTCATGTTATTAGATGAGTGGAAGAAATGTGCTTGATTGATGGTGAAATTCGTATATCCATACTACTAGCAGTTTGTTGATTGCAGACTTGCCTTGTGTAGTCAACTAGAATCATTCAGCTTAAGCTTAACTTCAATTGTCGCTTCTTCATTGATATGCATTAGCCTAATGGTGTCTATGCCTGCAGTGATGATTTGAACATCATAAAGCTTTCCTTCGAAGATCGCACTAACCTTGTGGAGATGGTCCTGGGATGTCAAAACAAGACTTAGTTAGAATTTCATCAAAGCTCAATCATTGCTCTTACATTCTTAGTATTAGGATTAGATTATTTCCTCACCCTCATCTTTTTTCCTTTTTTTCAAATCTAAGGCAGAAAAATCCTGTGTTCCAGCAATATTCAAAGCAAATCAGAAGTTCAGTCATCAAGTGTAAGTCCCCTTGTGATTCTAGCAAATCACATCATACCACAGAGAGCTTATCCACACGTAGAGATCCTACAGCAAAGAACCTTGAAGTCACCCTGATTGATCCTTTTCGCGATATCTTCAGCATTCAGAGGCTTTACTCAAGAGAGGATAAGGTACCCTTGGGTATTTTATTCTGTGTTTGATAGTGTACAAAATACACGTCAACAGGATGGTATTGTACCGACATATTCTTGAGAATTCAATAAAGATATCATTCTTCTGGTATAGTTGTTTGTTGTTGTTACTTATGCTTTGATATATGAATGTTCTGTTACATGAATAGTTGGTACGTGTGGGAAATCCTTGTTTTATCCGTGAGTTTACCAACCTCACATTAAAGACTAAACACTGGTTTGTGACTAGATCTATTGGATTGGATCTTTTTTTTAAATGTAATGGTTCCCGATTCATAAAATTAGAGGTTTCATCCTTCTTGTGGTGGAAACCCAAATTTTTCACCATTACAGTTTGGATCCTAGATGCCAAGCGCACAAAGTTGGATTCTAAGAGTCAAAAACTCATGTTCACCAGGTACAGTGACAATCACAAATCTTACTAGCTGATTGATGTAGACATTGATCGTCTCATATTTAGTCGGGATGTTGTTTTTGATGAAGAATGAGGACCTTTTCCGGTCTCTCCTCCTGTTTTGAGCTTTGAGAATCAGCCTCTAAGGATTTGGGTGTTCGTCTTCCCTTAGGTCCACCTGATGGGAGGGATTCAACAAACTCTAAAGTTGTGGAGTCTCTACAACATGTTGTTGCACCACCCAACTTTCCTCAGGAGAATCCTAAGCAGTATCCTAATGACTTTGTTATTGATATTCTTGGTTATGTTGATCCACCTCTTTTAAATGTTGACACTTCCACTCTCTGGCCTAAGTGGTGGGCCAAGACTATTGATGATCTTCATGGTGATGAACTAATTGAGGGTAGATTGTCTAGAAACAAGCACAAACAGCAACATACAATTAATTTTGCTCTCATGGCCAACATTCACAGTGTTTATGAGCCTCAGACATATTCAGAGGCTAAAGGTATAACTAAGTGGGAACAAGCTATGGAGACTAAACACCATAGTCTTCTTAAGAACAACACTTGGGTCCTCCCTGATCTTCCACCCGGGAAGAATCCCATTGGTTGCAAATGGGTGTATAAAGGTAAGTATAAAGCTGATGGAACCCTTGATAAGTATAAGGCTCGGCTAGTTGCTCGGGGGTTCTCACAAAAAGAAGGCATTGACTATGAGAAGACTTTTGCTCCTACAGCCAAAATGAGCACAATTCGGCTTGTCCTTGCCATGTCAGCCCAGTTTGGTTGGAAAGTCCATCAAATGGACGTCAAGAGTGCATTTCTCAATGGTGAGTTGCAGGAATAAGTCTATATGATGCAACCTCCAGGATTCAAGGTTGTCGATAAAGAACATCGGGTATGCAGACTGGTGAAAGCACTCTATGATCTAAAATAGGCTCCTCGGGCTTAGTACATAAAAATTGATAAGTACCTCAGTGATCAAGGTTTTCAAAGGAGTCCTTCCGATTCCAATTTGTATGTCAAAACTACTGGTGGTGATATTCTTGAGCTTGTCATCTATGTTGATGATCTAATTATCACTGGTACTTCAACACTTTTGATCGAATAGATCAAACAAAGTTTGTGCCAGTCCTTTGACATGATAGACTTGGGACTTCTGCATTACTGCTTACGTGTTGAGGTTTGGCAGACTGATGGCAGTATCTTTATCTCTCAGTCGAAGTATGCCAGGAGTCTACTTGATAAGTTTCGGATGCAAGATTGCAAACCTGCCTCTACACCTATGGAAAAAGGGCTGAAGTTGTCAGCCAATTCAGATTCACATGTGGTGGATGAGTCCTCGTTTAGGCAACTAGTGGGCAGTCTCATCTATCTCACTGCCACTAGACCTAGCCTCAGTTATGCAGTGAACTACATCTCTCGCTTCATGACAACTCCTAAAGTTGATCACTGGGTTACAGTGAAACGTGTGCTGAGATATGTGAAGGGCATTTCTAACTATGGCATTTTGTATGGCAGAAGCAAAGATCCTAGACTTATTGGTTTCACAGACCCAGATTGGGTAGGTTCTGTTGATGACAGAAAGTCTACATCTGGGTATGTCTTCATTCTAGGAACACGTGCAGTCACATGGACTAGCAAGAAGAAGCAAGCAGTAGCTTTTCCCTCGACCGAAGCAGAATATCGAGGAATAGTGAAAGCAGCTTGTGAGGCAGTTTGGCTTCCAAGGATACTTTCTCACATGCAAATGTCTCAAACAAGTTCTTCACCCCTCTTCTATGACAATCAAGGGGTGCTCAAACTTGCCAAAAATCCAATCTTCCATGAGTGAACCAAGAATGTTGAGCTTCATTGTCATTTCATCCGCAACCTTGTCAAAGATGGATCAATTCAATTGCAATATGTTCCAACTGAGGATTAGACTGTAGACATCCTCACCAAGTCTCTGAGCCCAGACAATTTTGCAAAGTTTAGGGGGCAACTTTGTGTAGTTGACAAATTGACCATTAAGGGAGGGTATTAAATTAATATTAGCATATCTTATTATTTAATGGTCAATATTGTATATTATAGGTAGATTAGATTTGTTTCTAATTTAGTCTTTGGTGTTTGATTGTTTCTTTAGAAAACATCAACAATGTAATTGCCTGTATATGTATATTTCATTCTTTCAATAAATTAAGCAATTACCATTGTCTAATTTGTTTTACAATATTTTAACCTTTCAACTTCCCCCTCATTAATCTTTTTGAACCATTCAACTTCCCCTTCACAAATAAGACCAAGTGCAATACAATTAGAAGACAATGCATTCCCAGCCCTCAAGACAAGTATCAATAATCACAGAACAAAGGAGAAACCATCAAACTACGCAAAAATTACTGCATGTAAGCCATCAAGAGTCTCAAAAGAGGTAAAGACCATAGAACAAAAAGCACAAGAAATGTCTTTTCATAGGGAATAACTTTTTCTGAAAATGTATTAACTTATTAAGCATAGAAAACTGATGTGAGTTTTATAAATTTGTAGCATCCTCTATAATTGCAAGCAGAAGAGATGTTGAATTCAAACAGGCCCCAGCTTTTGTTGCAATAAGTGTCTGATGCTTGATCAACAATAAGATATTAAGAAGAGTAAAAATTGATAGTGCATATTCCTAATAGGTTTTGGTTAAACGAGATGTATAACATACTAGCTTTATCCTTGGATTAAAAGAGCTTTTGTTTTAATATGAAGAGTAATAATTGATAGTGCAGATTCTTTATAGATTTTTGTTAAAAGAGATTTTTACCATATCAGTTTTATAAATTAAAGCATCCTTTATAATTGCAAGAAGAAGTGACGTTGAGTCAAACAAGCCCAGCTTTTGTGAAAAAAGAAGAGTAAAAATTGATAGTGCAGATTTATTATAGGTTTTGGTTAAAAGTGAATTTTACCATACCAGCTTTATCCTTAGAGGAAAGGCACATTATGGTCATGTCAAATCGACCAACCTTGGTCAAATTTTCTAGGGAGTGAAGAGAAAAATCAAGATTCTCCCTGTCAATTAAAAGTTAAGCATTAACACAACTAGAAAGCATGAAATATAGCTTATAAGCAATTCATTCACATTTTCTGAGAAAATCTACAAGGGAAAAACCTTACATGAAAAAGCACTTAATACATCTGATGATATCTATCAACAAAGGAGCTGACAGAGCGTCTTTAAATACTTTCGGCAAAGATGATGGATCCATAGCCTAGAACAATGATAACATAAACTCATAAGTGTTGAGACTAATCACTAATGATATAAATTCCAACAAAAGTTTATTATACATAGAAGTAGAAACATTTCTTAAGTTCCATTTATTAATAAACCTTTAGTAGCTCTGATTGTGCAGACTGATCTTCTGAAAACCCTTTCCACATAGTCTCAAACTCATAGGCTGTTTTTGGAGCAATAATATTCTGTGCAACTGCAGCCATGGCTCGTGAAGCTGCACGAGCGGTGACTGCCTGTGCCGATAATTGTGAATCTTTCTTTTGCTTGCCATTCAAGCTTTTCTATAAACATGCAGAAAGGCATGCAATCATAATCTGAACCATACTGTGAACCAAAATAAATAAAAAATTCAATGCAAAATTCCACAGAAAGATATAATAGCTTAAAGAAACAATTGATAATTTGATTGCATATGCCAAATAATAATACAGATAAATGGAAGGTTATTAATTATTATAGCAGTTAAATTGTCGAATCCCACAATTCATACCATGTCTTTCTGACCTAGGCCTGCAACTTAAACAGCAGCATTCATAAACAATAAGCTAAGGATAAAGTCTGTGATATGGAAATATATGTCTAATAATATTTAAAACAAAGCAAGACAATATAGGTTTAAGATGCTTGCACTAAGTAAACCAAAAAGAAGAAATATTTCAGGTGCTATCATTTATTATTTTGATGGGAAAAATTGTAAATATAGCAGATGAAAATACTCCACGAGAAACAGATAATTTGCTGGGCTGGAGAAGCAACTGCTGAAAGATCAACAAATTGCAGAAATTAAAAGACTGAAATGTTCCTGGCCAAACAGTTTGTGATTTAAAACAAGACTGTAAAGTATATCTTCCTTATATGAAACTATATTATCAACAAAACACACTTACAACCTTGCATGTCAAAACAACAACTAATATAAAGCTAATTTGATACACACCCAAGTACTGAGGTTTGAAATGGTAGAAGCAATGGATCCAACTTAACTTGATGGTGCTGTTCACCATGGTTGTTCAGTTCCATGTGATAATGGGGCTACCAAACTGATTTCATCTTTTTTCATTCACTGTACTGTTAGAAGCTTTAGCAAGAGGACTGGCCTGACTGTCACTGGAATGACTTGCACCATGTAGAGAAGAAGTGATGCATGAGAGCAAGGATGAAAGAATGTTATATAGGACCAAGTTACAGGATGTCTTGTTGAAACTATAAATATTGAGGGCAGCATGTAGCTATGTCAAGGTCTTAACATTGTCGTTAGACTCACAGATGGAAAATTCCGCGAAAACATGCCAACGGCGCGCCGAGTCGACCTGCTGCAGACTTGCGAGCCACATCCCTGCAAGTCACCACCAAAGACTCTCGATTTCTAGCGATAGACTCGTGTGAGTCCTAGGTCGAGACTCGTGAATCCCAAGCCAAGACTCTCGCGGCATACTTAAAACGCACAGCAAGCTTAAAAATCGAAATGTTAGCGATTTTTTTTCATTTCTTTCTGCTCTTTGGTGTCCAAAACAGGTCTGCATTGTGAAGTAGGGTTTGAAGAAGAGGAGAAGACAAGCTTACAAGATCAATATAGAGCCAGGTCAGCATTGTGAAGCAGGGTTTGAAGAAGAGGAGAAGACGAGCTTACGAGATCAAAATAGAGTCAGGTCTGCATTGTGAAGTAGGGTTTGGAGAAAAGGAGAAGACAAGCTTAGGAGATCAAAATAGAACCAGGCACCTAAATGATCTTGTCTTCATCAGGTACAACCTTCCCCTTCAAATTAGAAAGGTGGAGGGTGTTTCACATGAGTCCATTGACTTGGATGTTATTGATCTATATGGTGAATGGACTGTTAATGAACAAAATGATGATGATGTCCTCCTCACTAAAGAAGATCTTGAAGAATTGGAGAGAGGAGCAGCAAAAGAAGCAAAAGCAGCAGAATTGGATGCAATGGAGGAGGACGAAGACAGTTTTGATTTTGAGGAACAACAAACAACTCATCCCATAGCACCTTCTACTTCTAGGCTTCAAAAATTGAGCTAAATTAGAAGAGGAAAGAGAAGAATGTAGATTCTATTTGGTTGTTTTTCAGATTTCTTATTTTGACATTGACTTGTACGTAAACATTTATAAACTTATGATGCTGTTATTATGTTATACATTTGAAAGTTTGAAGCTTGAAACTTGAAACTTGAAACTATGATGAGTATGATCATTGATTATGATTCATGAATAATGAAATTTCAAATATTGCATGTTTGAAGATCATATGACATGTGTAATGTTTTGTTGACGTGTCTGAAATCGCATTGCTGCAAACTCCATACGGCCAACACAGAATAGAATGAACTCGTTGAGTATCCTATCCTCTCTTGAGATAAGGAAATCCCTAATGCTATTTCTTGCGTTTGATCAAAGGGGACAACCTCAAGGTTTCGTTCGTCAGGTCTTGACTGCGGGATTACTCAGTGGTTTGATGTGTTTTTTGCTAGAAACACAAGGGGACTTACGGTGATATGGATAATTGTTGGATGAGTTCCCTAGCACTTTAATAGTCTTGCTTATCGAATGGTTTAAATTGGGTTGATATTGTTTTCAATAGGACTGCGGATTCTCTTGGTAAAAAAATGAAAAAGGGGGGATAGAGAGAGAGAGGGGTACAGAAAATATAAAGTTTAACTAAGATAGCAGATTCAATAAACAGACAGACACCTCCAAATAACTAAATTAAGCATTACCAGCCATTTAAGCACAATACTTGCATCAATCTAGTGCGATCTTCAAGGAAAAATTGAATTTTCATGCTATTAAATACAAAATCAGAACTTTGACATTCATTCAGTGAACATTCAATAACCGAACTAAGCATACGAAAGGTTCAGATTAACCATGCAGAAGGAAAGACAATCAGCCATTCCCTAATGGTATGAACAGCGAGGATTCTATCGGATGTTTACTCAGAAAATGCTATATAAAGAAAAGAAACATAACTGAAAATTCTCGATTAATGAAGGAGACCATGCACTCACAGGGAAACTTGAAACAGTCTTAACTTTGCATTAAATCCTATAAATTTCGCCAGAGCTTCAACAACAATCTATGAACTTCTTACAAAAATGAGGGAAAACTAGTCCCTTAAATAGGCTTCAAAAATGGATGAATGGCCAAGATCTAATATAAACTAAAGGCCCAGATTCATCCTTACAAAAGAGTACGCATACCCATAATTGGAGGGTAAATATTAGCAACTACCCCAAAGGGAGTAGTAACTACCCAAAAAGGTAATTAAAACTTATCCAAAATAATCCAAAGAGGTGCATACACATAAAGTTTTACATTTAGTTGACTTGGAAGTCAAACATGACCCTTTGGCCAAAAAGTGCACTTTTCAAAATTAAAAAGAAAAAAACACTTTAGGAGAGCACTTTTTCTTTTTCAGCTTCACACCCCTTTTCTAGGAATTCATCCTTGCCGTGCAAATATTCTTGCCAAAGCTCCCGACCTGCTGTATGTTCCTCACGAACATATTCCTAGAACCTGAGGCACAATTGGAATAGGAAACTGAATGGAGGCATAGGAGGATGGCGAATTTTATACTGTATGCCTTCAAGGTATTGGTCTACGTGCTTCAAACCATCCTTCTAGTTGGAACGATTACGCTCGAAGCACAACATGTCTGACTGGAATTGACCAACAAAACTTAGGTCGTTAGTGGAATAGGTGATCCTATCCATCCCTAGTCTTTCCTCCCAGTCCGGCTATATCACTTCATCGGACAAGTCATTTTGCCATCTTGAGACCATTGATCGGAGGATCATTTTGCCGACTTCTTGCATGGTGTTCAGAATTGTCTCGCATGCATCGTGTTCTTTATCAATGATTTCTCTTGTGTCATTCTTCATGGTGATAATCCAGTACCATTCCTTAAGAGTGTTGATGTTATAAGGATCTAGGATGGTGGATAATGTAGGAATTTGTGCATGGGTCCAGAAGAGAGCTCTCATGAGGGGAAGAGTAGTGGCAGCCACTTCATGCATTCTAAGGGATTCCCTCTTTACCTCAAATAGCCGGACCAGGGTGGTCTCTCGATGGTGAGCCATCTCTTTTACTTCTTCAAGGATTCATTCTCCCCTCCCTTTGATACCTTGTATCCATTCTCTGATGGCCCTCACAGTATCCCGTACTCCTTCAAATTCTATTGTGGTCCTCTATGCCAAGGCCATCGGGGGAATGTGGGATTCGGAAGCATTGTGCAATGGTCTCAGGAGTTGATTGATGTATCCCTCGACCTGCTCGGCACGAGCTCGATACATGTCCTTTTCAACTGTTGTCTCTTCAAGTTGCCTGAGCATGTTCTGTACTGAATCCTTGAATTCCTCCTTTTCCTGTTCCTTAGTGGCTCGTCCGATGGGGATGGTTGTGATGCTATAATCTGCCAATGTGATCTGATCTGTTGGCTTGTCTACAGGCGAGGTGGCAATGTGAAGAGTATGGTTCCTTTGGTCATCTTTGGTTATTTTGGAATATGCCCTGGGCTTTTTCTTCCCCTTGGCTTTAGCTTGATCTATACGTGAGAAGATGTCCTCCAAATCAATGGGTGACTTTGTGGCGGTCTTGCACTCGGCTCGAGCAATCAACCATTCCTAAGGTACAATATGGGCTGATGCTATGGTTAAATTTTCACTCTGTTCTTTGATGTTTTCAGCCGTCTCATCACAAATTTGCAGCTGCTCGGTTACGAGAGGAGTGGAGGAGGTGTCAAGCTCTTTGCTTGCAGCAGAGTTTTCTCCCACTTCACTGAACAATTGTCTGGTGCCTTTGTGTGATGGTAGCCCTTCAGTCTTTTCGAGCTCGCGGGTCTCCTCTGTCTTTTGCTTTCCTTCAACGGTAGAGTCATCTTTGGCAGCGTTATGGAGCAGCAGTTCATGGCGACTCTGTTGGGTGGGTTCATGTACTTTGATCTCCTGAATGGATGGAATCTCTCCTTCCTCAATTTGGTTACTCGGCTCGGCTGATTCAATGACTCTTAGCTCGGTGTCTAGCATGTCAAGTGCGGGAGGATCATCAGCTCCAAATGCATCGATGTCACTCTAGGAAGGAGGAGCAGGTATATAATCCAACTCTACTACATCGTCGGACGAACTGGGGTCCTTTGACGATGAAGTAACCTCTGGCCTCCTAATGGGAATCTTCTCCCTTCTTGTTCTCTTGGATGTCCGGGTTCCTCTGCTGGCTTTAGCCTTCTTCCTCTTCTCAGGCTTTTCAATTTCTTCCCTAGGCGCACTGGAAGTTCCCTCATCTTCGGAGGACTGAGAATCAAGGCTACCCATTAAGTGGTAAGTGAACTGGATTCCTTCATGAATTAGTCGCTCAATCTGCTGATGCAACCATTGGTCTATATATCTTCCTGGGGCTGCCATGATCGCCTCAAAATCAGTGATCGGGTCTTGTGTCCAATCAACGCCCAGCAAAAGATGTCTTACTGCCTCATTCTCGGACCTGCAGGCAATTTCCTGAATCTGTGAGTTGATTCGGGACCCAACGATATTCATAGAGTCGCATTTGCTGCACACTCAGCCTCGAATATTCACGCCTCCGGACCTCATAGTCATCAGAGCAGTTTTTCTAGTAATCTTCAACTGATTCCTTTGCTCTATACCGCCTGCCATAGGCTCTCTTTGTCAGATTGTCGTGATCGAAGCATTTCCTTGGAAAATGCTCCTGTAGGCCATAGGAGGCCAGCTCTGCGAAGGATTCCTCTGCTTGGGTGGGGGTCTTTAGATGGACATCTTGGTTGCCTATAATCATGGGGAATGCGAATCTAGCCTGCTTGCTGTCTTTGAGTAAGATGTCGGCTGGACGTGACTGCCTTGCAACCTCCATAAGAACTATCTTGTCGGTTGGGTACCGTGGAAGCCGAAGAGGGGCACCATCAAAGCTAGCTATCCAGATATAGGAGAACCTTGGGATCTGGATGAACCAGGCTCCGTATCTCTGTACTAGAATAGTAGCTTGCTCGGAGAGCCTTATGTGTAATCCTCCCTGCATTAGCCTAACTAGGCGCATTGTGAAGGCGTCATTGACGCGCTCATACTGGCCAACTGCATAAGTCGAGCTGTTCTTTTCCCTCTAAGCTATATCCTAATAGTGAAGCTGTGGGTAACAATCATATACTTTTACTTGAACAGGTCCATTCCCAATTTCACTTTTCATTATTAAAATTGGCAGTGGCTGGTTCCTAGCGCACATATAGACCAAATAGGAGGTCATAGTGAAGTACTTCTTTGTCTCGAGTTCAATTAGCTGAGTGTGGATGTTGTCGCTTATAATCTGGGCCTAGTCAAACTTGGACTTCCCAGCGAAGACTTGCTCTATGAAATAAAACATCCACTCTTCAAAGTAGTTGGATTTGGGAAGTTCCATAACCCTGTTGAGCAATGTGACCATGTCCCCATGCTAATTGTGAAAGTCACTTCTTGGGGTCTTTTTCCCAATTTTGATGCTTGGAGGTCTCCTCTCCTTGTACCACTCTTCATTGATCAGTGTTCTGCATCTAGCAGGATTCATATCATACGCCCCCTGCGCTTCATCTATAGTCGTGGCTGTGGGATTGTTTGGGAAGGGAATGTCGAATGCGTCGCCAATGGCCTCAAGAGTGAAGTTAGCAATGACCATGTCCTCGAGGAGCACCAATCTGGAACCTGGTTGGTAATGCTGAGCAGCCTCCACTACTAACTCATAGTTTTGCACTGCTGGGGGAAATCCTGCTGCTTGGGCGATGCCACTTTCCATCATCTTCCTAGGCCTGCCGTAGGCATTAAGGGAGAAGACTCGGCTTCTGAAATCTTGGATATCGATATGGCCTAGGTCAGTATCACCGACATTGTCCCAGACACTCTGAACTTTTGACTCCCTCAATCCCCCTCTTTGATACTGGTACTTCATCTTTTCAACTCGGCAAGGGACATCTAATTTGGATGCTCGCGATGTCTCGGCTGTAGCAGGCGTCTTTGATGATTCTACAACTGATTTAGGCATTTATCCTGCACAGTCGAACGCGGATTACGAGGCGATAAAAGGGAAGTAAAGCGGGTTTGATAGAGAATATGCCAGCATTCAAGGATTAATTCAAAAATTGAATTAGAAACAGCATGATATTGTTAGCTAAAAGCTTGATTGATTTAAACCTGAATAGTTATGAAGCTTTCGACTACGGATTTATACTTAGGCATTTTCAAGATCGATTTTCAAAAATGGACAAAGCTTGAGAAAATTTTCCTAAGTTAGAAAATGCAATTTCTGGTTAAATCTTAGGAGTAAATTCTAATTTCGAGTGCTTTGCATGACGCCTTATAAACGGAAAGATGCGATTCTCAAGATTTAAGCATTTTAATCAATTTTTTGCACAGACATCCATCCAATTTGTAAATATTTCACAGGATCGAGAGAGGTAAAGCGTACTTACCTAGTGAAAATGAATGGCGAGAAAATGCACGATTTGCCTTGTAAGAACGGATGGGAGAGTTTTGCAATTTTTTGAATTTCAACGGTTAATTCTTAATCCAAATTCTCGCGCCTATGGTTTGAAAAGAATTTGCAATCTTTTACAGACTTAGCAATTTTAATTACCTTGGTGATTTGGCGGTTTATTTAAGCGATTTCTAACCTTGGGCGATTTGCGAAAGCTCCTACCTCCACACTTCTGTGTTGTTGCTACTTAGTGAGATTTTCGTGGATGGAAAGGGGAGGTTTCCGCAATTTTGAATTTCAACGGTCAACTTCAATCTAAAAAAAATGCGACTCACGCCCTACTGGAAAATTCGGGGTTTTTAGAACCTTTGCAAGTTTACAAATTTACAACTTCGCCATAGCCGCCGAACTTCGGCATTCCTGGAGGATTTGAAAACTTAGAAACCCAAACACTTCGCAATAATCGCGATCCACGAAGCTTTCATACGATTTGCAAAGTTTACCTAAATCGCGACCTCTCCTTCATATGTAAACTTGGAACTTCCAGTTACCTTTGCGAGCTTAACTTTGAACTATCTACCATTGTCTCCCCAAATCGCTCATTTTCGGATCCTTGGGGCGTTTCGCCAAGTTTAAAACATTGCGCAGGGTTTACTCTTCGGCGATTTTCGGACTTCCTCTGAACTTCAGCAGATTGGGGCCGTTTTCTACCTTTTAAACACTTCGCATTTTAAAATCGCGAACTTCGGGCCTTTCAAGGAGTTTGCAAACTGAAAGAAAACTTTCAACTTACCCCAAAGCTCTGAATTTCGGCGACTAGAGACACTTTGTCAACTTCAATTCTTTCGCGTTTTACTCCTTACGCGATTTTCAGTGCTTTGGGATTTTTTTTTTGCTAAGTTCGGACCTTTTGACAAGTTTGTCAACTTCGGCCACTTCCAGTGTTTTGAAAATTTCGCAATCTAAGTGCCTTTAGTGAATTTCGGACCTTTTGTGAGTTTTGTCAATTTTTTCAAAACTTTCGGACCTTTTATGAGTTTTGCCAACTTTCTTTTTTTTGCATTTTGACCTTAAGGTCCGAAATTCGCCCCTTTTGGGCATTTTGGCAACCTTTTTAATTTTCTAGCGTTTCGGCCTTAAGGTCCGAAATTCGGCCCTTTTGGCCCTTTTGTCAACTTTTTCACTTTTTGATATTTCGCCTTAAAGTCTGAAATTTCGGCCCTTTTCGCCATTTTGCAAATTTTCTAAATTTCTTTCATTTTGGCCTTAAGGTCCGAATTTCGGCCCTTTTGGCCCTTTAGCAAATTTTGGCATCTTGAGGCACTTTAAAGAGTTCGCCCTTCTTTTACCTTTCAGCTAGCGAAAATCGCCATTCATTCGAATCCTGTGAATTTGTAAAAACAAACATCATGTAATCTCTCTCATCATTCCTATGTGAAAAATCGGCAACTTTGGGTCCTCATGCGACCTTCAGACGCGTTGTTCTTTACTTGGCGGACTTCGCTAGTCTCCATCATCCTATGCCCATTTAAGGCGTTTTTACAAGCTTAAACAATCTCTTGGAATTCGTGCCCGAGGGCTCGACTGACCATACGGATCACCGACTCCTTCGCACAACATTATCATCTCACGGACTGATCGCGGGCTCGCTCGAAAGGACGTGAGAGGTTCTCTGCACGAAACTCAATAGGGCGAAGACGGAAAGGCCCAAAAAAGGAAGGGGGGGACTGTGCAACGCACATGTTTGAATTATGGCTCTTATGTTAGCTAAATGCATTAATTTATTTTTGTTTTCTGGTAAAAACTATGGTTTTCTTCTTTGTTGAGTCCTAGCCAAGTTTTCTAACGAGTCTTGAGTCCGAGGCCTATTTTGGGCTGCCGAGTCCATGGCGAGCCCGAGTTTTCAAACTTTGGTTCGACTCAACCAGACACTGTAACAAAACTTATGTTCATGATAATTAAAGGGGATGTATCCCTATAGGTTGTAATTTTCTTGACCATAGTAGCAACAAAATGAGACAGGGAGACCTGTAATGGGTTAGTAGCAGTTGTTTTGTGGTGATGAATAGGTGGCTGATGAAAAACTGTAGCAGTAGCTCTGAACCAGATATGGAGGTTCTCAAAGATTGGTAATCATGTACAATGGAAATTTTACAGGAGGAACACAGATAACCCCTAAATTCGTTGCCAAAGATACAAAATAACAAAAGGCATCAAGTCTCCTGAGTTCTTTGCTACAATGTTCCTTGATAATCATTGAGAGTTTGAGTGCATACTGACAACTGAATTTGTAAAGGATTTGGAAAATTTAGAATTATAAACTGAGACCTTTGCATCAGAGAGTCTCTGTTCCTATGAAAGATCCGCTATCATGATCACAGCCGGTGCCATTGTTACCTTTTCAGTTTTCTGTAGTCCATCAAATTTGCAGCAGATAATAACAATGAAGTGATTTTCTTATTGTTGCAAGGATTTGTGTGACAATTTGAGAAGTTTGCTTCTTTTTTTCCCACTTGTTTGTGCTCTGCTCAGAACAGATTTCCTAGAAAGGAGAGGGGGTATAATTTATTTTGTCTTGAAGCTTTAAGTGTTTCACTTCTCTGAAAGTGTCCTGGGATCTCCATTTTGAGACTGGACCAGTAAGATCTCAGGGATACAATTAAATCATCAGTCCTTGGAATAGTTGATCCATAAGGATCCAAGAAATTGTCTAGAACAATAATTCAAGGTTTTCTAAAATTTTCAAAATGTGCAAGTTCTTACTGTTTGTCACAGTTGTAACCACCTGTTATGCACAGGTGGCAATTGCAAAACCACTAGCATGTTAAAAGTTGAAAAAGATGAATTTTGGAAAGCTTCAAAGCAGAAAGTAGACATGATGACTTGATAGACCTTAACCTCATCATAATCATTAGAAGCATCCTTTCAATCATGCATTAGTACACTTGTGTAAGTTGTACCTAACCTGATGACAAACAGCATAGTAAGAAACAAACTGATGGCCAGAAGCAGTAGTGCTGGCAATCAAGGTATCTTCCATGCCTGTAACTAACTGGTTGGTCTCCATGTCCACAGAAATTTTAGGTAAGGTTTAGGAGGATCCTAATCATAAGCTAATAAATCTGCAAAGAGTATCAAGGTCTGCTTCTTTAATTTAAATTTATCAAATTTTGTATATAAATAATTAAAATTTTGAATTAAATAATCTGAAATATTTAATTTTTAATTTATCAAATGTTAAATTTGACAACTTTTATATATTAACATTTATATTAGATGTTTAATATGAATTAACATTATATCGGGCAACAACTTAGAATAGATGTTTAATATTAATATTAGTTAACTTTTTCGGGCAAATTAAAGTTTTTAATTTTAACATTTATATTCTTCTCTCCGAACGACTCGCCGCTGCTCCTCCTGAAAAACCTGCTCTCTCCGCTGCTTCTGGCGCTTCCACCCATGCTCGTGCTGCTTCATCGACCCCAGCGGATCAACCATCAAACACTTCAACCACTGCTGGATCAACTGCATGGTCGAGGCCGCGGTCGTCTACAAACCCTACCGATGGAAGGCATAGGCCCTTACGTGGCCCTAATACCTCTCGACAGCAATTGTGAATTGACCATCCGCCGACGGCAAAAACCTCTACATGATATCCCGCAAATTTTAAACGAATTTTTCTGAATTTCGAACCTGAAGCCGAAAATTCGGCTAACACGCTGACTAAGTAAATAACATTTAGGATGAATATCATCTTTTGAATTATTGTTACATTATATCTATATATTTTCATGAGATAAATACTTGCATCTTTTTCTATGACTGAAATCTCTTTATCCCTATTACAAAAACAGAATGAATATGGTTAGAAAATACGATTTAGATAGCATATGCATTGAAATAGATGCTGCGTGAAATCCATATCAAGAGATCAATATGCATAAATGAATCACATAAACCTTGCATGATTTCATAGTAGGAAATGACTGCATAGAGTATCATGATGTTATCATTTGCATGAAAAGAAAAGAGTTAGTTCAAAGAGCATATATACATTTTGCTTCTTATGTCATTATTAAACAAAGTAGTTTGTTTTCTTGAATGTGATGGGTTTACCTTCTGGAATGGCCGTTGAATATGGGCTAACAAAGAAGGTTGATCCTCTTTTCAGGAAAAACTAGATATTTTCAAGTGCTTTGACCAAAGCCATGTGTTCATTGAAATAGATGAATGTTTGCCTAACAAAATTATATTGATATGTTTCTCTGCCATATCCTGACAATAGGACATTGCATGTTCATGTTAGAAATGCATGTAGATATGTCAAGTTGCACCAGGGTTCCCTCCTACCTATTTGTTGATGTGTTTTTTATCACACCATGCAACACAAAATAAAATACTAAGTATTCTATCCTCTCTTGAACAAAGACTTCTCAGATGCTAAACTATGTGATCAAACGAGATGACTCCAAGGTTCCGTTAGTCAAGTCTTGACTTTATACATGGATAGACTCAATGATTGTGATGTGATATTGCTAGAATCACATGGGGGACTTACATTTGTACTTGAACTCTTGCTTGCTTTGAAAGAAGACAAAAGGAATCGAGAGTTAAGAAAGCTAATCTAATCCTAAGAATGTAAGAGACTATAAACGACTTAGCAAAACTCTAATAGACTTTGCTTTGCCATGCAAAGAACAACTCCACAAAGCTAGTGTGATCTTCTAAGGTAATCTTATGATGTTCAAATTACCACAAACAACATAGAGACCATGAATGTGATGCATATCAATGGGTGACTAGAAATCGAAGTTGAGCTTATATAAAGAGTTCAGTTGACCATGCAAAGTATTTGGCAATCAACAAAATACTAGTATAAACATTCGAATTTCACCATTAATCATCCACAATAACTTCCATCCATCTAATCAACATAAAACAACTGAGAAGTAAAGATCATGCAAAATGTTGAATCAACACATGAAATTCACCATATCTTCTATGAAAATAATATGTTTCTTGCAACAAAGTCTTGGCAACAATCTCCTTTTCTCCTACTCTACTCTATTTCTAACTGCCTTCTAATGTCTATTCTCTACTCACTATTAAGTATTAACCTTTACAACTGAGATGTTTGAGCCTTATATAGAGGCCTCTTTACAATGAATGGCTCTGATTGATTCTCAAATCAATGGCCGAGATTCTACAACAACACCCTAATTAGGGTTTGCTACAACAAACTTCCTTTTGGCCAATGAAATAATTACAATAAATTGGACACATGTTCATCTTGATTTCTAGCCAATGAGAGTTGAGGTTAGGTACATAAAACAATATTTGATAAATTGCCATGTGTCACTTGTTCCACGTTTAGATGAATCAGGTTCAATGCACCTGGATGTGCTGACTTGTCACAACTTGAATAGTTTGAAAGTGAATAGGATGCCACCTTAGCTCGCTCGTACTAGTAATAATTCTAGCATTTCTAGAGGAAATTCAAGATTGTCCTGTGTTCCCTCCTTGCATTGTTAAACTTGAAGTCTTTATGTTGCTAAACCTTGGTGCATCATTCTTCATCCTCTTGAACTTCTCTATGTTGATCCTTGTATAGGCTCCTTGTGCCTTGCTGAGCAATCCTTTGTTCATGGTGTGATTAATCTCCTTTTATCTTCTATGTCTTGAATACATTACTTGTACTTTGCTAATGAAGCCTGTCACTTTTATCCCACTATACGTGAGGCACAATCTCTTCCTTAATTTGAAACTCAACCTTTATCCCGTCTTATGCAAACCTCAGGTCTGATTTATGAAGTTGCTTAGGTCTGAGTTTAAAACTTAATATTACTGAATGCTCATGCTTTACGTCTGAATCTCCATTGTTTCAAGTCTGATCTTTAACTCCCTGAGTCTGGGTTTAATTGTTGGGTGTAAAAGAAACATACCTGTAGGGTGTTCCGTCTTCTTTCCATGATTTGACTCCTCGAGGTGAATACCTTGATTTTTTGTAAAAAAAACTTATGTAGGAGCTTCATCCCTGAAGTCGTAGTGTTTAATTCCCTGTCCTGATGTTGACTTGCTTTCTTTAGTACTTTGAACCTGCTGGTTTGTAGACCAATCTCCCAAAAATTGGTCGCATCTTTGCAATATCTTAAGTCTTTCCATCCTTGAACATTCTACCACCTGGTAGAGCCCTCCATCCTTGCTTCATAACCTGAAAGACAACAAATTAAGAAACATGCAAGTAAAACAACCCTTCACATCCTCAAAACATTACTTATTATGCCTTCAAAAAATCCACTCAAATCTGGAATTAATCATGACTAATGGAATTTATTGTTGAAATCAGGTCTGATCCTCTGATGTTGACTCAGGTCTACACTTTCACATTTCGCCTAGGTCTGATTGCACCAAATCAGGACTGTCAGAATGGGTGAAAATACTTCCAGAAATCACACCAGCTCAGCCTTGCCAAATTCGCACTGTCTGATAAAATTCGCTTGAGGCCTGCTTTTCTGGTTATTTACTGCGAATCAGAACTGATTGTCATTTGAATGGATGGATTTGACCTAGTTTTATATGGTTCCATACCCCTCAAATTCATTCCTTCTCTATTTGGCCGACTTGGACACTTAGTGGTTTCAAAATAAATTAATTTGGTGCTTTATTAGGTCGGTTTGTTCCTTCCTTGCTCTTGCACACGTTTCAACTCCCTTAATGTTTAGGTTGGCCTTATGTTACTTTGATCTCCTCCACAAGCTTCATGTTTAGATCCTCACGTTTTTTCTTTAGGTCCACACGTTTCAATTTATTCTCATTGATACAAGCCTTCCACGCGTTTTGATGCATTTCCTCCTTCACACGTTTTGTGTTTTGGGTCCTAGCCTTTAGGTCAGTCCTTACCTTTGCCCACAAGTTACAGATTGGGACCTCCATTCACACGCTACCCTTTAGGTCCATCTCTTTCACACATTTCTTCACTCAATGTTTTAGGTTGGATTCAATGAAGATTGAGCCACAAGTTTCACTTTGTTCAAGCTGTTCACACGCTTTAATTTTTAGGCCAGGACCTAAATTTAGTTCACACGCTTGGTAAGGACCTATTTCCATTCCCTTAACACTTTTTGATTTAGGTCCACACATTTCATTTAGGTCAGGACCTTATCCTACACACTTCAATGGAATTCCTTTTTCACAGGTTTTGTGAGGGCCTATCTCCATTTGCTCAACACGTTTCAAAGGTTTTACGGATTTAAACCAGCCCAATTTGCATCTCTCAATCTCATAAGTCGGCTATACTTAGAATTTCTTTCTTTTGTTTCTCCAATAAGATCGCCTTCCTTATTTGTGATATTTTCTCTCTGTGTGGCAATAAAATTATCTTCCTCATTTGAGAAGGTAAATCCACACCCCTTTATCCTTCTTCCAACTAACTTTAATTCTCAAAATCATCTCTCTTTGTATTTTCAATAAAATCGCCTTCCTCATTTGTGAGGGTTAATTTGCATCATGTTCCATGTTTATGAGGGTTAATTCACACCCCTTTATTGATTTGATCTTACTTGCAATTCGATTCAAGTGAGGGGGTAATTTGTTTTGCCTTCCACGTTTGTGGAAGTTAATGCACACCCCTTCTTCCAAATTTGATTTTACATAAGGCGATTTCCTTGGGAGGTTAATTTTGCTTCCTTGTTTACCTAGCTTTTTGCACACCCCTTCCACGTTTTGGGAGGTTAAACTTGTACCTAGGCGATTTTTCCTTGATCTTAGCTTGTTGCACACCCCTTCCACATTTGTGAAGGTTGATTTGCACCCTACTTCCATATTTTGGAAGGTTATTTTTGCACAAAGCAATTTTCTTCTTTGGGAGATTGATTTTGTTTTCCTCATTTCCCTAGGTTGTTGCACATCCCTTCCATGTTTTAGAAGCTTTAATTTGCACTAAGTGATTTCCATGCTTTTAGAATTCGATTTTAACTTCCTTGTTTAGGGAGCTTGATCTGCACCCCTTTCTTGCCTTGATAAGTTGAATTCCTCCTTGAGCGATTAGACTTTAAATAGTTGTGCGAAATGGTGCGCTCTAAGTAGGGGTTCCATTTAGTTGAGGTTGGCAAATTACTTCATTTTGCTTGTTCCTTGAAAAATCTTCCATGTTTTGAAGAGTAAATTCACACCTTCATTGATTGTGAAGCTGGATTCGCATCTTCTTCCACACTTTTGGATCTTAAATTTTTCTCCTCCTTTGATCTTGAGGGTTGATTGATCACCTAGACTTAGTATCTTTCGCTCTCTTGAAGTTGATTGAATTCCTTGTTTGGGGATGTATATGCGCACCCCCTTCCATGTTTATGGAGGTTGATTTTTGCCCTCTTTGTTGAGCCACTCAATCAAGGAATTCAATATCTCCATCCAAACTTAGCTTCCCGGATTGCCCCTTAAAATTGCTAAGATTTAAAGCACTCAAGATGAAGGCTTAATTTTCATTCCAAAAATCATTCAAGGCAATTTAAATTTTCCTTGTTTACGGAGGTAAATTCGCACCCCCCTTCCACATTTGTGGAGGTAAATTCACACCCCCTTTCCACATTTTTGAAGGTAAATTGTCCAAGTCTATTGCCTTAGAATTTCGCTCTCTTCTAAAGACGAAAATTGAAATGCACAAGAGAGTTTTTATTACTTTCAAAATTGACCCTTCAAATTTTGCTCAAGAGTGGAGATGGGAATCTCAAATTTATTTCACTTATTATTATTCTCCAAGGGTGAAAAATCGAAACCTACAAAGAAATTTCCAAATTCTTGCACCTTGAAATTTTTTCTTGACAATCTTGCGACATAACAAAATTTAGACAAGTCGTGACATTTTTACAATTTTGCAAGACGACAACATTACCTCAACCTACACGCCTCTTTCTCATTAGCAAAGGTTAACGACTAAAAAACTACTGCCAAGCTAAAACCATCTAAAACACTTAACTAAGACACTTGATCTAAGCAAAAAGTGGGGGTCCCCATTTGTAATGGGGCAATGTATGAAAATATCACAACACTATTGTTTCCAGGTTGCTAGGCATTCATCCAGGGTCGGGTATTCTCCGTGTTAGGAACAATTCCAAGAAAGCATAAGCTTTGTGGTTGGGCTGTAATGTCCCCTTCTTGATTTACCCTAGAATTTTCCCATACAATAGTTATTAATGCTATTAATTGTTTATGAGGAATCTGCATCTGATCTATTGCAGATCTGATCCTTTGCTTGTCTCTGTTGTTCACAATAATCTTTGCCTGATTGGATGATTGTTGTAGATGTTCAATCCTATGGATGCTCTTCTCCAAATGATTGCTTGTTCTTCTTCGATTTTCTTCCCTTTTTAATCTGTTGTTTGATGCCTTTGGAATGATGCCTTCCTTCTTAAATACCCTTCTATTTTGCTGAAAGGTTGTGTCTCTTAGGTGGTTACCATTCTTTCCAAAGAATGGTGTCTCTTCCATGCTCCCCTTACTAATTAATATATAACACTACAGGATCGCTGCCTTGACTCAATTATTATTTCTTAATTAATTCACTACCTTATGATCACTGCTTTAATTTAATTGCTTTTTGGGCATAATCAATGTCAATCAGAATATAGTCACTGTCTTGAGTATGCTGATTTCTGTCGCAAATATTCATACTACCTAGGCGGGGGCATTACGTGGGCAGAAAAGCGCCTGAGCCATGTTCTCATCTCTCAGATTTGAGGATGACCGTGCGGATTAGTGGTGGCCAGAAACTTCATTAATTATATTTTATATTTCATTAATTAATTATCATGTGTTTGTACATCATTATTTATATAGAGTTGACTACATGGCATGAGGGCCTAAGTTGTTCTATTTATCATATTTCATTTGCTAATACCTAGATTAGACACTTTTACATGTGAGATGTAATACGACAATTATATATATATATATATATATTGAAGATGATCAATTCATTTCCATAGTTATGGGAATTGATTTATTATTTAAGGGTTGCAAACCATACAATGAAGGAAATCTGCAAAGATACATTCTATATTGAAGAGGACCTGGATATACAGAAATCAGCAGAGAAATCAATACAAATGTGAGGACCCAAAAGCAGAGTTGCATGGATACAAATATGGATAGAGTGGATTTTCAAGATCCCCTGAGACTAATACAGATACAGCAATTATAAAAATATACACATATTCAATTCTTTATAGTTACACATCTGAGGGTACAGAACATAACTTAAAAAATATTTGTTTATACTTTATATGTATTTTGGTTTTTATATTCTAGTTTATAATTTTTTGTGTTGTATTAATATATTATGTTTGTGTCTTTAGTGTTTTAAATATATAATTTTCAGCTGTTTATCATAATCCTAAAAAGGGTGGGAAAGATTAAAATCTGCTTCCTTTTAAGTTAAGATTCTCTTCAACACAAAATTTACTGTTACTAAAAAATAGTTGGTATTTGTTTGTGAAATTTGCTTGCATTATCAAAAGCAAACTTTAAATCCCCTTCATTTTCAAAAAAATTTATATTAGGTGTGAAACTAACCTTCAACTTATACGGAAGGGTCCAAACTTTACCAAAACTGTGTGTTTTGGTTCCCACATACAGAGAATATTCTTAGAGCTGTCCCTTAAAAGTTTAAAACACATCCTGCACCTCGCTTGCTGGGGTTGCCAGTACTAGAAAAATCAAAATATAATTTTAAAAAACAGATCACCAAGGATGACCATAAACACCATTTTTATTCAAAGGCAGGTTGATTCACATAAAAGTTAAGTCCTAATTTATCTTAACTAATGATTGGAAAAGCTATACACAAGCCAGATTATTCTTGTGAATTTGTATCTTCTCTATGACCCGCAGGTCAAAGAGTTGTGTGGCAGGGATTTGAAACCCAGTTTTGTATGTGCAACTCCATCATCCGTCTCATAACACAAATTTAATGGTTTAGTGATCAGCATACAGGACAGCTTTTTTGCATTCACTTTTACTGCCATAACAATAGGATTATATCTTCAGATAATGATTTCATCTTAACAATGTGTTCCTCACAGATTTGCCTTACTATTATGCATGTTTGCTGTCCATGTAAATGGTTAAAGGTACTGAATATATGTTAAGATATTCTTTTGACTTATTATTTGATCAATATATATTTCCTCCATTGCTCTTATCTCAAGTTGGTATTTTTTTCTTAAGCATAATTCTAAGGTTAAGATAAAGGTAAGTATTTATGTCTCAGTTTTCTCTCTTTGAGAGGCCTATAGTACCCAAACACCTTCCAAACATAGTATTTTCTTCTCTTCTCAAATGTCAGTCTGTTCTACTCTATATTTGCAAAAAAATTGCAGCAGAAATGCATCCCTATGAAATAAATGGTTCAAACAAAAGAAGGTTACCTGTTTGACATGGTTCCCTACTTTTCTGGAGTCAACCTCCATGTCCAGGAAGTCTTTAGATATAGTTGAGTGAGAGCTGGCAGCTTTGTCTACTGACGCAGTTGAAGCCTTAATACCCTGATCTGCTTCAGTCTGTGTCTTTTCTGAAATATTCTCAGCTGGAGTACTTGCCACTTCTTGAATAACAATTGGGGCTTTCTCCTCAGGTAGCTTATTGCCAATTTTCTGCATCAAAATAGTTTACTTAGTCAAGCCGTATAACAAAATAAACTAACTAATTAATTCCTAATTCCAAATTTGGTTCTAAACAATGCCAGAAGAAAACAATACATGGATAACACAACTTGTAACAAAATTGAAATATGCTTTCTGCAAGCTTCTGTTACATTTACATAGATTGCTTTTGAGGTCCGTAGTTTGTACTCAGATTGTAAATTTTTTTTCAACTAAAGCAGGGGTTGCAAATCAAACATAAACCCACTTTCAATTTTGTAACAAAATATTGCAAAGAGAAGCTTGGAAACAGCCAGATTCCAAAACAAACAGACAGGCATAAGTGACGTAAATTCAAATACCAAACTAAATCTCCTAACAGAACTTAGGCAATTGCAACTTTTCAGCTGTAAAATATTGGAAATTTACCTCAAGTAATTGAATTATTTTGACAATTATCTCAGCTTGGATGTAACTAATACCTTTGGGTCTATATTATTTTCCCTGCATGTTTTTTCATGTGCCCCTTCATATAAAGCTGCATACAGATGTGTCACTGATGTATAGGCACTGGATGGTATTTATGATGGCACTTCCTACAATTTTAATCACCTAGCAGAAATGCCAAGGATAGGGAGCAAAAAAAGAAATAAACAATATGAAAGATAATCTTTATCCACAGAAATCATTCTATCCTACCCTTATCTACTAAATCGCCCTGAAATCAATGATTCTCTGGATGAAATGTACCAGAAATGGAATCAGAACCAATTCATCTGCAGATATAAGGCACTACTTTTTAGCTGGAATCATACTGGAGCAATTCTAGGTGCATCAAGGTGAATCCAAAGCAATTACAGGGCATTTCCAGGTGGCAGACAAAATTTTCAATGCAATTTGAGTCTTGATATATTTTCCTTATCTTTCAACCTTCAAAAGTTTTCCCTAAACCAACATTCATAACCAATACAAACACAAATAAAATTGTATTTTAAGCTTGCTGCCTCTATGATGACCATATACGTATCTGTCATGGCCCATTTTCAAAATATTTTGTGATATGTGTTGGTTGAAAATTTTATATATTTGAGGAAATATACAAAATTGTGGTTTCAACCACAATGTGTGAGTAAAACTCTCCTAATTAAGGGAAGGCTCCTCCTATCTATCTACAAATTAAAATTATAATAGGATGGGACAGCAGTCTTCTTCTTCTTTCAAGAAAGGCAATATCCTTTTCTCTTCACAAAAAAGTGATAGCAATTTAACATAAAACAGCAATAACAACTTGTGAAATGAAATGAGAAAAAGGAAATGAAGTTTTCTGAAAGCTCAACGACTTTCGTCACTTCCTTCGGAACGGGACAGCAATATCAAGCTCAAAGTCTTGATTATGTGAAGTCCTATCTACTTTTTTTCTATATTAATGATATTCAGAACAAATTATATCAGCACAAAGACTGAAATACCTTATTCTCTTCTACGTAAAACAATAAGAAGTAGTACAAGCTCAAAGACTCACAGCTATTTCTTACAAAATCTGCTTCTAAACTCTCTTAAGAACAAGTGCAAGCACAAAGTCTTACAGCTCCTCTCAAAAGAATATTTACTCTAATTTATATTAACCTCCAATACTTGCAGCACAAAGACTGCAAATCAAATTCGATTAAACTCTTAAAGAAACACTTGCAAGAAAGATAATATGGAACACAAACTCAAGAATGTAGCACAAAAACTCAAAGCTTGAGCAATTTTCTTCTATTTCTTTCAATTCTTGAATTCACACATGAAAGCTCAAAGACTTCTTTGTTGTAAATTTGGCAGAGTTTTTGCTTGTTTTTTTAAAAGATCAAGATTACAATAAACCCCTCAAGTATTTATAGAAGAGGAGTCTTGAGAAAAAGGTGGGAGGATCCTAACTAACTTGAGAGATTCTCTCAACCACCAAGACTTATTCAATAACTAACTAGGACTTATTCCAACTACAATCCTATCTGAAAACAACTTGTAGTTGCTTTACATGTAATTACAAAAGTGCAAGTAAAGACTTGACTTGCAATTTACAAAATGTTTTTACATGAACTTGTCAAAAGATAAACTACAACTAAGAGATTACAATTCTAGAAAAAAAGCAACTAAGTGTTGAAAAACACTTAAGTTGTAGCATGTGAAGACATGAATCCTTCGAACTTCTGGATGACCATTCATAGCTCAGCAAGATTCGGTTTGTGGGTGTTCTTGGCAACAACCATGGTCTTCACGATGGTGTCATGGCATCGAAGAAGCATAGAGTTGTTCTTCTCTAAAGTGGACTGGATTTCGTGCAGAAAGAATTGATGTTTCATCAAAACCTGAATTGAGGCAGCTGAGAATTGTTTGCTCTTCCACTCATTATGAATCCTCATCTTGTTGGTTGAAAATTTTGTAAACATGGGGAAATATACAAAATTGTCGTTTCAACCACAGCATATGAGTAAAACTCTCCTAATTAAGAGAAGGCTCCCCCTATCTAACTACAACTTTGAAAATAAAATAGAATGGGACAGCAATCTTTCTTCTTCTTTCAAAAAAGACAATATCATTTTCTCTTCATAGAAAAGCGATAGCAATTTGATATAAAACAGCAGTAACAACTTTCGAAATGAAATGAGAGAAAGGAAATGAAGTTTCCTGAAAGCTCAAAGACTTTCGTCACTTCCTTCGGGACGGGACAGCAATATCAAGCTCAAAGACTTGATTATGTGAAGTCCTATCTACCCTTTTCTATACTAACGCTATCAAGAACAAATTATAACAGCTCAAAGACTGGAATATCTTATTCTTTTCTACTTAAAACAATGGGAAGTAGTATAAGCTCAAAGACTCACAGCTATTTCTCATGAAATCTGCTCCTAAATTCTCTTAAGAACAAGTGAAAGCACAAAGACTTACAGCTTCTCTCAACAAAATATTTATTTTAATCTATATTAACCTCAAATACTTGCAGCACAAAGACTGCAAATTGTTGGCGGCAATATTGTACACGAAAATAAAACTAGTTAATTAAGTTGTAATTGTGTTGGTTAGTTGGCAACCGAGGGGTGGCAGTTGCGGTGCGACGGTTGGCGCTCGCACCCCCTCGGCATACACTTCCGAATGTAACTTGTGTAGAACAATTATGAATGGAATAACATCTCTTATATTTGACCTGATATCTATGGCAATATTATTCTGCATCACGTGCTTTATCTGTGTACTTTAAGTTATTCACCCGAGAGGGTAAACATTTGGCGCCATTGCCTAGACGTACTCGGGAACAGAAGACGCGGATGGCGCACGGACATGATGGGCCTACCCGTTGGTGAGATAAACCCAGAGGCCGACGACGCGCAAACAGAGCTCTACAACGGAGAAGACACTGCAACGAGGAAATTTTCAATTCTGCTCCAGGTAGCCCTCGAGACCTACATCCAACGAGAGGCCACAGAGACTGAAATCCCACTAAGTGTCGTGTGGACAGCGCTGGAGGTTAGCCAGGCAGTAAACCGGTTGATGAACCACGTCCTCCGGTTGCTTGCACAAGCATCGCTGGCACAACAAGCTCACCTGGAGGAGATTGCCCAAGTAGAGCGACGCCAACAAATCCTTCAACAGTACGAAGAAAGCAGCCGACGAGAAGCGGAACGGGGTGGCGCCAGGCCAGGAAGGAATTGAACCTTGAACCTTCTATATTCAAATAAAAGTGTCATTGACACGAGTTGTATCTGACGAAATGAATTAATAAAGACGTGTTTTGGTTTATGTATTGTGAATTATGGAATTGTACGGCAATTAATGCCCAACCTATTGAATAAAGATAGAAATAAAAAAGTAGAAACGGACGAGTGGGAGGCCGCGCAGAGGGCCTTGATTCTGGAACAACAAGTAGAACGTAGACGAAGGCTGAGGCAACTTGCCAAAGGACGACCTGCCGAAGGGTGGCCCGAAGGGAACCAAGGAGGTGTCACGGAGGGTGCAGAAGTCGAGGGAAATTTCTACACGTCGCCAGAACACCGTAGGGTGCGGAGCCATAAAGAGTTTCTGGAGGAAACAAGGTTACGGTGGTTATTCACCCGAGAGGGTAAACACAAATCAAATGCGATTAAGCTCTTTTAAGAAACACCTGCAAGAAAGATAATATAGAACACAAACTCAAGAATGTAGCACAAAGACGAAAAGCTTGAGCAATTTCCTTCTATTCCTTTCAATTCTTGGATTCACACATGAAAGCTAAAAGACTTCTTTGCTGTAAATTTGGTAGAATTTTTGCTTGCTTTCCAAAAGATAAAAATTACAATCAACCCCTCAAGTATTTATAAAAGAGGAGCCTTGAGAAAAAGGTGAGAGGATCCTAACTAACTTGAGAGATTCTCTCAACCACCAAGACATATTCAATAACTAACTAAGACTTATTCCAACTACAGTCCTAACAGAACACAACTTGTAGTTGCCTTACATGTAATTACAAAAGTACAAGTAATGACTTAACTTGCATTTTACAAAAAGACTTTTACATGTAACTTGTCAAAAGAAAAACTACAACTAAAGATTACAAATGTGGAAAAATACAACTAAGTGTTGAAAAACACTTAAGCTGTAGCACGTGAAGACATGAATCCTTCAAATTTTTGGATGATCATTTGTAGTTCATCAAGATCCGGTTCATGGGTGTTCTTGGCAACAACCATGGTCTTCACAATGGTATCATGGAATTGAAGGAGCGCAGAGCTGTTTTTCTCCAAGATGGACTGAATTTCATGCAAAAAGATTTGGTGTTTCATCAACATTTGAATTGAAGCAGCTAAGAATTGATCGCTCCTCCATTCATTATGAATCCTTATCTGCAAATCTGCAAGAACTTATTTTGGTATTAACTCTCCATCCTGACTTATTATGTTGCAAAAGGCCTTTTCACAATGAGAGACAATATCTTGGAAAACTTCACCCCGTAATCTCATTGCATCACCAATCTCCTCAATGAGGGATTTAAGAACAAGGGCCTTATTTTTGAGAAGCTCTTCAAATTCCAAGTACATGACCCTAGAAGAAATGATGGCATGCTCCTGTAGAACACTCAATTGTTGTTGGGGCATGGTACACCAGATTGTCAAACTATCTTCAACACTTTCCAGATTCTTTTTGAAAGTATCGGAAGTCTAATCCAGTTTCTCTTCAACGGTTTCCAACTTAGACATCATTTGAAAAATGTCTTTCATCACTTGTGCACATAGATCATGAAGCTGATCAACCCAGGAATCCAATGTTTGTACCTTCTGAGCAGCCCTTTCCACTCCACGAATTGATTCTTGGGAACCGGAAGAACCTGTGGGATTACTCCCCTCAGCAACAGGTTTTGTAATTTTATGAACAGCTGCCATAAGTTGTCGGTTTTCCTCTTCTAGCTTGTCTTTCTTTGCTAGAAGTTCATCACACCGCTGTACCAATGAAGCTACAGAAAATTGAGCATCATGTTCAATCACCTCATGCGTTTAACCAATGGGCATGAAGATTGCCTCATAAATTCTTCAAAACCAGAAGTGGATGTATCAATCTCTGACAGCTGGATACATGCAGGAGTATCTTCAAGAACTTCCAGCACACTCTCTTGTTGATGATCAGGAGGCGGCTCGTATGCTGAAATAGGAATGGCATTCTGAGGAGATTCATCCACAATCAAGTCAGGAGGAGAAAGGGGCATCTCAATGGAAACTGGGGGAGAGATCTCATGAGGCGAGTCTGATGCTGGAGACTTAGGAGCATCATCAGATTGCTGACCTTCTTCTGGATTGTCAAGATCGATCACTTGAACATGAAACTGTGACTTTTCCTTCCCACGAACTGTCGCCTCCTCAAGAGGAAACACTACCGCTCGACTAACTCGCAATTTGATCCTTGTGCCCGAAGATGATGCACCTTCCTTGTTGTCAACCTGAATCTCAGACTTACGTCCTAGAGGCCCCATAGAATCATCTTCTTTTCCAATCTTGATTTTTATAAGTCTAACAGCATTACTTTTCAGCCAAGCATTGGTGTTAGCCAAGATAGGCTGAAATCTCTCAAGAATGGATATGCACTCCTTGTGTGACCATTGGATTAAAGGAAGTGGAGCTTCCTCAACCCTTCATGAAATATATTCAGGATCAAGTACGTGCCCATCGTCAATCATCCCTTGTGGAATATCCACCAAGTTCAAATCAACAACTTGCTCAACAATGAGTCTGCAGTAATCCATCTTCAAAACTTCGACCTTTGTACAGAGATCTACCTAGATATCCTCAATGCGATGCACGTGCACGAAGAATTTTTTGATCTTCTCCTTCATACCCCAGTAATCAAAATCAACTCTGGACTTAAACCTTTTGAGCTTAATTTCCTGCATTTCGGTCTCCATGGCCTTGGCTTTAACAGATGTGAGAAGAGAATACCGGCCAATTTTTAATGGGTTTGTTGTAGAGATCCCCATTCCAACATTATGTCTGACAGACTGATGAGCGTGGACAGCCATGATCTGTCTTCCCAACTCCATAAGAATGATCTTATCAGTTGGGTATCTAGGGAGCATGTGTGGCTGCCCACTATAGCATCTGATTCTCATATAGGTAAAGGTCGGGAATTGAAGAAACAAGCATCCATACTCACTCACCCTTTCCCATGCCTCATCTGATACCCTTTTGTTCTTCAGAGTTCTGTCAAACTGACACATGAAGTAACCGAAAAATGCATCTTGGACTCTTCTAAAATGCAATCTGCTAGGTCTCAAAGGTAGCTGATCATAATATTCCCATACCGATATAAGCGAGCGGTCACCCTTGGTAGAAAGACCAGGGAAATGTCTGAGTGACGCTGCCAAATATACTAAGTATGAATTCATATAAAAAGTCATGGTGGAAGGGACTACTGCAAGTTGTTCGCACAAGGCATCGATGATGACTTCACCCCATGATATATGATGAGACTGCCTTATGAACATGATAAGCTGGTACATCCAGGGCTCAAAAACATTAGAATGTTCAAGGCCCATTATCCTGCTGCAGAGGGTTATGATGTCTCCAATTTCCCATTTGAAGTCACAACGGTACAACTTAGCCCACCTTGAGAAGGCGGCTCATGGCTCATGGATCCACCTGTTGATATGACGTTTGCAGTCTTTTTCCCTTTTCACATAATACTCAGCTGCACTCTCTTTGGAGATTTCCATGTAAACAGGTGCAGGAGGTATTTTGAAGACTTTCTCAATTGTGTCTGCATCAAGGCGGATTATTGCTTGGCCATCATCATTTTTAATGATTTTTGTCTCCTTGTCAAAGTGATCGGCGCAAGCGAGAACAAATTCAGGTTCTAAGGCAGCCACTGGGAAAGAAGATGCGTGATGGATATGGCTATCCAACAGCGCTGCATATTGCTATCCTATGGATCCTCAACCCTCTTGACAAATTCTGACATGTCCACATGCCCTATCTCTGTATCTCTTATACAATCCAAAGGAGAGGAAACTTGGGAAGGTGCAACTTCGTTTTGGTACTTGTCATATTTATACTTCATCTTCTTTGGAATTGGTGATGACGGCAAATCTAACATTGATGGACAACCTGGAATACTGTGATGAAGACTTAAAAGTGTTAAGGCAACATCATATTCAGTTGCAACTAACCTTTTTTCTTCTTCAAATGGGAAAAACTTCAACTCTTGAACTTCACGACTTTGTGAGAGGAAGAGGGGAAATAAATGGGAATGGGGAAATCTTGACTTTGACCAATTTCGGATCTTGGGGTAATTTTTGCAAGTATACAAGTTGGAAAGAGCATACATGCAATCGGATTTTTAAAACCCGAATGCAGATACACTTGTAAATTTGCAAATGGAGAAAAAGGTGGAAAATGAGAATTAGACTTGCGGAAAATGACGAAAATGGAAAGTACGGATATGGGTGGACATGAATGGATAAAAATGGGAAGAACTTTTCAACATGTAATCCGGTTCTTAAAACCCGATTTTGAAAGGAAGGGTATTTCACATTTTTTCAACTTGGAATTTTAACCAAAAATGGTTAAATTCTTTAACCGTAAGGGAAGAACAAAGATTTCCAGCCAACTTGTAATCGGGATTTAAAATCCCGAATACAAGTAAAGAGGGAAAATGGGGAAGATCAATGCAATTCAAAAATTGCTTATGCAGGGGGTAAATCTCTCTCACAAAAACCGATTTTTGGGGCAAGAACAACATATTTACAACTTTACAACTAGAAAAGAAAATAAGAAAACAAGAAAACAAGAAAGTAAAACATCAAAAGGAAAGAAATCATACCTTGCTCCAATCAGAAAATGCTCCTTCAACAAGATGATTAATCTTTGAATGAAGAAAACAATCCCTTAAATAAGCAATGAATGAACTCCCAAAACCCTTGCCACGTTTTTCCCAAAACGCCTAGGGCAGAAAAACGTGGTAACAAATGCAAGCAAAATGGCACAAGAAGTGGCCAAATCTTCCTCTAACTCCAACACCTAGGTAAGAGAGGCAAAAACGATTTAGGAGATGGCAGATTTCTGGAGTAAAAAATCGCCTAAAACATGGATCCAAGGAACCACGTGTTTGCTGATTTAGACCAAAAACTAGTAAATGTAAACCCCAAATGGCGTGAAAAGTGCCTGCAAATGCATGAGAATAGGATGGAATCCCAAACGCTTCTCCTTCCTAAAAAATCTCCACGAAATTCTCTTTGAAATTTTCAACAAATCCGTTTTTCTTGCTGGTCGGGTCTTTTAAAGGGAATAGCAAGTTCGAATTTGCATGCATTGTTGAAAATCGGGTTTTTTGGGCAAAATAAAATGCACTTTATCTCATTCCTAGCCAAAATCGGGTTATTTGGGCAAAATAGCAAGTTTTCAATGTCACTTTTTCTCATTCCTAGGCAAAAATCGGGTTTTGGAGAGAGATGTGCAAGTTTAAAATTACTTGTAAAGGTAAAATAAAATCCCTATAACAAGTTATAATAACTTGCACATATGTAATAGGGGTTTAAAATCCCTATTACATGCAAAAACCATTAAAGTAGGGATTTTAGAAGAGAATTACAAGTTTACTTGTAACTTAACCAAAAAAACCCTATTTTAACTGAAAAAGCCAAAAAGAAACAAGGGGGAAATAAAAAGCAAATTACAAGTTTTTATTTTTCAATAAAGTGCACTTGTAATTACCCAAAAATTTCCCTACAAAGACCAAAACAATGGAAATCATTAAAACTTACAATTCAAGAGAAATTTCCCACCTGCAGTCAAGGAGAAAAAACCCGAAATTGAAGGAAAGACATAGCAAACGAATCCAGAATGCGACGAAATTCAAAACGTTGTTCGAGGATGGACTGAGGAATAAGTCAGTCCAAGGATTAGTCGGAATTATGCCTCAGGAAGCGTGTCATAGAGTAAAATTTTCATTTTTTCACAAAAATTTCATGTGATGGTCCTTCATGAGGACAACACATCTGTAGATCTACGAGCACTTCTTCTAGTATCAACTCTCCATTCTGACTCATTATATTGCAAGAGGCCTTCCCACAATGAGAAACAACACCTTGGAATACTTCAACTCGCAATCTCATTGCATCATCAATCTCCTCAATGAGGGATTTGAGAACAAGGGCTTTATTCTCCAGAAGTTCTTCAAATTCCAAGTACATGACCCTGGAAGGAATAATGGCATCCTCATGAAGAACACTCAACTGCTGTCAAGGCATTGTGCGCCAAATTGTCAAGCTACCTTCAACCCTTTCCAAATTTTGTTTGAAAGTCTCAGAGGTATGATTCAATTTCTCTTCAAAGGCCTCCAACTTAGACATCATTTGGAAAATGTCTTTCAACACTTGTGCACACAGATCATGAAGTTGATCTACCCAAGAATCCAACACTTGTACTTTCTGAGCAGCTATTTCAACTCCCCGAATTGATTCTTGTGAACCGGAAGAACTTGTAGGATTACTCCCTTCACCATTAGGCTTTGTAATTTTATGAACAGCTGCAACAAGTTGCCTATTCTTCTCTTCTAGCTTGTCTTTCTTTGCTAGAAGTTCATCATACCGTTGTACTAGTGAAGCTACGGATTGATGGGCATCATGCTTGACCACTTCATGTGTTTGTTTACCCAATTCTATCCTTGTAACCTGTTGACGTGTATTTTATACACAACCAAACACAGAATAAAATACCCAAATGGTACCTTATCCTCTCTTGAGTAAAGTCTCTGAATGCTGAAGATATCGCGAAAAGGATCAATCAGGGTGACTTCAAGGTTCTTCGTTGTAGGATCTCTACGTGTGGATAAGCACCAGTGGTCGTTGTGAATGTTGTTTCTTCAAGGGGCCTTACGTTTTCGATCTGCAGGAACAGGATTTTCCTAAAGCTAACAGGTTCTCAAAAAATAGCAAAAGATAGGGTTTCAAGAGATGGATACTAATCTAATCCTAAGAATGACTCAATGTAGGCTAGACTTGGTAAGATTCTACCAATTTCAGTATTGCCAAGGAATTACAACTTTACTAGAATTGATGCGATCTTCTAAGGTGATTAGTGATTTTCAAATCATCAAAAATTATAGATACTACCATAAAGATACATATCAATAGTTCAATAATGATTGAAGGTTCAAGCAATCTAAATATCTCCAGTTGACCACACAAGGCGTCCTTACAATCAATAAGAAGCTAGTGGTTTGGAACGTGAATCTCACCAAAGATCAAGCGCGACACTTAGTCCTTCAAACTTAAACACTACTTCGACTGAGAATGATTCAAGAAAGTAAACAACCATGAAGATAGCCACAATAATTGCAATAAAACACCATAACTTCAATATTTTATTGATCTCAAAGCCAAAATAGACAACAATTGTTCGAAATTCTTTCTTCACTACTCAATCTTGCTACAAAATAACTTTCTTCTCTCCAAAGCTCTAACTATTATCTATCTCCTTCACATCTAATTTCTAATGACAAAATGAAAATGAGTGAGGGTCTATATAGCATCCTCAATTACAATGAATGGCCCAAATCAAAAGAAGATCAACGGCTGAGATTCTGACACCTAAACTCTAATTAGGGTTTGTTACAAAAAGTTCCCTTTTTAGATGAACATTATTAAATGCATAGCCAAATATTTAATTGGCACAAAAGTCGAGGAAACATAGACCAATGATAATTAAGATGCCACATCATTCTATAACAACCTTTCTTCTAGAACCTTATTCCCTTTCCAATGTTCTTTCCTAGCATATGCAACGAATCTAGACACAATTCCTTCAATTTCAGCAATAGGAATCTCGGGAAGATTCCTCATGCATTCCTCCAAGTGGATAACCTGATCAAAGGCAGTGAGAAGAGCAGCCTCCCATCCAGGTTCGAGTTCTTTGATCTTCTCGATCAGGAGCATAGTAGTGAACATTAGATCCCGTTGCTCATCTGTGATGACATTCTCATCTTTGCAAAAGATGACCTTGACTCTCTCTTCCAACTCTTGGAGGTTCACATCCGTCTCAACTTCGATCCTCCTGCCAAGAATGGTACATAACACTACAAACACCTTATCCTGAATTGGATGGATGACACCTTCAACTTGATTGCATTTGGTACTAATGTACTCGAAAAGAACCTCTTTCATCTAGAGTAGAGTTGACCACTGAAGTAGGTTATGAGCTCCTCCATCCATTATCTTCTCTTGTGCTAGGATCTTCCTTGGTGTTTGCCTGATTACTTGGAGAACAGGAATGATAACATCTCTAGTGTGAGCGAAAGAAGCTATAGTTATCATTAGGTCGTGGACGATCTCAAGGACCTGGATAGCTCGGTGGATTGTCTTCATCATTCTTGTTGTAAATTCAACGGCTACTGTGTGGGATTTGTCAATCCAAGAGCTCATAAGCTGAACCAAGCTCTTGACTCTTTCTGCCTCTCCAACTGATTCAAGGGGAAGTGCTTACACAGGAGATACTGCTGGATCCTGACGTCCCAAGGGCTGATTGAGATGGGTAAAGTAGCCTCTCCAAGCACCGACTTCTCTCTCAAGCTTTCTATTCTTTTCCATTTCTTCTTTAAGCTTGTCTTTAAGTGCTTCAAATGAATCGGTTGCCTCATCCAATGCCTGTTCAGTAGTGAGGGGACCAAGCTCAAATGTTTCTACATCACACTCATCTGCAAGGATTTCACCTTCATATTTGTCCACTACTGGTGTAGCTATCTGCAATTTCCTGGATCCTGTCTCATCTTTGATCACCTTGGACATCTTGGTGGCCTTCTTCTTCTCCGTTACTTCTTGAGAATTTCCTATAAGGCTCTCTAAGTCAATTACATCATCTTCATCTTCAACCACAATCACCCTCGTCAGTCTCTCCTTTAACCAATCCGGAATGGCAGATCTCGTCTCTCTTACTTGTATTTCTTTACGCAATGGTTCATCTTCTCGGAGAGGAGATGTTGCTTCATCATCATTCTTTTCCTCATGTAGCTCATCAACTTGGGGAGATTGACTTGATGAATGCTGAGGTGTCTGCCCCTTTTCAGGCTTATCATTCCGTACCATGGACTCCATAGATTCATCAACCTCAGGCACCGTCTTCTCTTGTCCTTCAGCTTGACTTGGCCTTTTTCCGTGTCAAGAAGATGTGCCTGATGAGCGATCTCGATTGGCCTCTTGCTTCTTCTTAGAGGGTTCTCTTTTCTCAGGTTTTTCTTTCCTCTTTGCTCCTCCTTCTTCTGGTCTTTCCTCCAAAGTAAAAGTCATTGGTATGTTCTGCTCTCTTAGCTTCTGATGTTGTACATCCACCCATCTGCGAGTACATGACAAAATTGGAGCCATCAAAGCTCTCAAGTCCAAAACCTCAGGTTCATTCCAATCTATCTTCACTGCTTTGTCTTCTCTGTCATAAGATGACTGGAGATGTCTACCGCTATCCTGTGCTTGATCTGCTACCCTATAAACGTTGCATTTCCTGATAAGATCTAAGGGTAGCCTGGAACGCATCTTTCTTTTAACCTCTAAATCACTTGAGAGATTCATCCAAAAGTCCTCTACCTGGAATTCGTGTTTGTACTTTCTACCAACTGTCTCCTCCATATAACAATGAGGATCAAAATTCTCCCTCGAGGCAAATAATGTGAATGAATATAGAGCCAATTCTTTCTCTACATCATCCAAGGCTTGACTATTAGGACATACCTCAACTGAATTCCCCAATATGATGGACACGGGAATTCCATTTCCATGCTTGTGTCTGAATGCCTTTGCATAAGCTGCCAACTGTCTAGTCACCTCAAGTAGCACTATCCTGTCTGTCGGATACCTCGGCAACATGTAGGGAGGTGAAGGACACCCATGAATTCTGATATATGTAAACTTTTGAAACTGGATGAACCATGCACCATACTTCTTCACAAGTTCTTGTGCATCCAGAGATAGTCGATTATGAATCCCACCTTGCAATATCCTAGTGATGTTCATCGTGAAGGTGTCATTGACTAACTTGTAGCCACCTCTAGGAGGATGATGCAAATGAACATAAGAGTCACAAACTCTCACTTCTCCGGGTCCTCTTCCGATCACTCCTCTGTGAGGTAGCCCTGCATACTCGAAACTCCTGATCAAGGCATATATGACATATGAGCTCATGTGGAATGACTTAGTAGGTCTTAGCCTTCTCAACTGCACATCCAGACAATGGCTAATAATTCTAGCCCAATGAATCGTTCCTTTTCCTTGGACTATCACTTGGATGAAGTAGAACATCCACTTTTCGAAGTAGAAGGCTTGAGGAGCCCCTGTAACTCGATTGAGCAAAGTTATCAAATCTCTGTACTCCTCTGGAAGTCGATCCTATGTGGTGTGTTGGGAATCTTGCTCAGGCGAGGACGACTTTTGAGCAACCAATTCTTATTGATGAGATTCAGGCAAGTGTCAGGATCATCCTCATACATTGATTTGGCTCCTTCTAAACTTTTGTAAATCATATCTTTATGCTCTGGAAGATGGAGAGCCTCACTTATAGCCTCCTCTGAAAGGTAAGCCAAAGTGTTTCCTTCCTTAGATACGATCGATCTTGATTGTGAGTCATAATGGCGAGCACACTCGATCATCAGCTCATGACACTAGACTGCTGGAGGGAAACCAGCCACCTTGATGATGCCACTTTCAATTATCTTCTTTGCGACAGGTGATGGCTTGCCAATGTAGGGGACCTCCCGAAACTTCTTCACACTGAAGTTTCCCAAATTGGTATCTCCGATATTGCTCCATTTGGACACGATCCTGGTCTCCAATTCTTCGTTCCTCTGATCTTCCTTCATGAGAGCTGGACGACTAGTAGATGCTCCTGCCTTTGGAGTCGCCATCTTGACACCTACACAACATTTCACAATTAGTAATATACATTGAAGCGTAGAAATATAGAGTCGAAAGGAAGATTTAGGATTTTAACTAGGAAACTTCATGATAAATCTTGAGTTATCATTTCCTAATTAACTACGCCAAACTTAGAATTTTCAAAACAAAGTTCAAAATTCAAATCTTCAACAATGGTGTTAGGTGATTTCGCCATACCTCCTCTTGAGTACTAACTCTAAGAAATGATGCAAAAAAAAGGTGAATTTCGCTAGGCAAAATGTAGATCAAAGCTCTCCCTTGAATAAAATGCGCCTCCTTTAGTCTTCACAAGAATCAATTCCACTTCCTTCTAGTCTCCAACACTTGAAATAAATTCGCTCCAAATAGACCAGATTTCGCACCTCCTTCTTGCTCTCCAAATTCGCACTTGAAGCAATGAGTGAATGATTTGAACGATGAAAAAACACCTCCAATATATAGAGCGCACACCCCTTTGCTCCCTCTAGGCCGACTTGGCAAAAAGAGGTTTAAAAATAAATAGAATTGCAAAAAGGAGGGATCGACTTGATAAAATTAATAAAAATAAGACCTTAAGCGCTCCATATTTAATTTTAATTTCATAAAAATTAATTTTAAATGCTGTAACAATAGAAGTTCGATTTTTTAAGGCTCAAAATTAATTTATTAAATGTCAATATGTCCTTTATTAAATGCCAATTTAATTTAATTTTTTCAAATGCTTCGAAGTTAGCAATTTTGGCATTTAATACAATTTGGAGGATATTAATGCCTCAAATATGGTAAAAATAAAGAATGCTATTAACTTCGCCCTGGACCCTTGGCAAGGGTCAGGAGCGAACTTTCAATTTAGGCCTTGCATTCCTTATTTTTCTTGTCCAAAACTTCATCTAGTCATTTAAATGGCATTTCTTATTGGAGTTTTGAATTTGATTTTCATTTGATCCTTAGGAGGAAAATGTATTAAGACCTTTTCGCCCTAGACCCTTAGAGAGGGTCAGGAGCGATTTTTCAATTTTGCTCTTAATCCTTCATCTTTCAATTGTCGACTCTCCTTCTGGGATAAGCGATGATCTCCTTCACTCGTTCCATGCATGCTTGATTTGCTTTTGTAATGCAAAATAAGGACTTCAAAGATTTTCGCTCTGGGCCTCCAGTGAAGGTCAGGAGCGACTTTTGCAATTTAGGCCAGGATCATCAAGTTTTGGAGGTAAATCCTTGTTCATTACGTTTTGGAGGACCTTTCCACCTTAGCACAACCTTGCCTTAGCGCGATCTTGAAGGGAAGTTGTTGGTTTTGCAAATTTCGCCCTAGGCCTTCAGTGAGGGTCAGGAGCGATTTTGCACAAATTCTTGATCATTCCAACTTCAAATTATTCTTAAGGCGTAGAACATCATACTTCACTCCCTGTTGAGTCTTGAGAACAAAAATATCATCTCGAAATGCAAGGAAAGTGGGCATACTTGGAAATTTCGCCCTGGACCCTTGGAGAGGGTCAGGAGCGAATTTCCCTATTGTCAACAAAATTTGCAATCTTAGCATCTCAATTCCACCTCAAGGCATTTCAAACATCGTTTCAAACTTGTGTCTAGGCTTAGCTTCATTTAATCTTGGAGGAAAAGGTTGGATATTAGGTTTTTCGCCCTAGGCCCTCACTGGAGGTCAGGAGCGATTTTGCAAATTCAAGCTTATCCATCTTTTGTTAGCCCTCCAAATTATCTTCAACGGGCAAAACACACCCTTCTTCTTTCATTCAAGCAAGATTTTGTCTTAATTCATCAAGGAAAGGAGAGAAACTTAGAAATTCGCCCTGGACCTTCAGTGAGGGTCAGGAGCGACTTTTCAAACCTGGCTTGATTGCCTCCATGTTGATCGTCCAAATTATATTCAATGGGTAAAACACACTTGCCTTTATCTATTCCAATCATAAAAAATCACTTTGACCTAGCAAGAAATGTGCCTTTTGAAAATTTCGCTCTAGACCTTCAGAGAGGGTTAGGAGCGAATTTTTCCCTCTAGACCAAAATGCTTCACTTTCATCATGAAATGCCTTTGCTAGGGAAGACTTCATCTTGTTTCACGTTGTGAATAAAAATTCATGTCCAAGAAAGGTCTAAAAATGTGTATATAAAGAATTTCACTATGGACCTTGAGAGAGGGTCAGGAGCGAAATTACCCTTCTTGGGCAAAACTTCATCATTTCATCATCTTCAATCAAGTCTAGATGCTTTGTCACGCTCATTTCATCCTCCACCACGCCTTTGATATCTCAATTTGACCAAATAAGGTCAGGAATGACTCTAATAAGTTTTTTCGCCCTGGACCTTCAGAGAGGGTCAGGAGCGATTTTGATGATTCCAACAAAATCCTTCATCATCTCGAGTTAAAGCTGCTTCAGGCGGGTGGAGAAAGTCATTGATTTTCCACTCATGTTCAACACTTGGTCCTTTTTTCACTGCAAGATGAGGGAAATCAAAATTTCGCCCTGGGCCCTCAGCAAGGGTCAGGAGCGATTTTTCCCTTAGCCTTCAAAATTCATCGTTTTTCATGCCTTTGAATCTTCAAAAGCATCAAACCACGTCCAATCATCCCTCCTGGAGACCCTGCACAAAACAAATTAGAAAAGTTAGTGACAAATATGCCTTAAATAACATTTTCGCCCTGGACCCTCAGCAAGGGTCAGGAGCAATTTTGCCCTTTCTGGCTAAACTATTCAAAATTTAAGTCTACAATCACTTCACAAGGCAGAGTCAGGTCATTTTCAAGGTCAGGAACCAGTTAGCAAGCCTATCAAAAACAAGAAATTGCACTCAGGATAAATTTCGCCTAGGGCCCTCAGCAAGGGTCAGGAGCAATTTCTCTGTTTCAGGCATCATCTTACTCCCAAAATTTGATCAAAACTTACCTAGGCAAGAACACACAATTTCACCTTTAAAATGCTAACACTTAGTCAAAATTTGGATTTTACCCTAAAAAACCCTGATTAGACCTAACCTAAGACCTACTTGACTCCCCTGAAAGGCTTACCTTACTTCAATCGTCTCAACTCTTCGGGAGGACACTTAATAACTTTCAAAATTAGACTGGACTCTGCTTGAATAACATCAGAAGAAACCCCTAAGGTTTAGCCCTAGTCCAGACAGACAACGCACTCACTCAAAACCCTAAAAGCAGAGAGAAGAACAAGCAAAACAAAAGCGAAAAAGAGGGGGTCCCTATTCTAATGGGGCGATGTGTGAAATGGTCACAACATAACCCTGTAATCAGCAGCTTGCATTTCCTCACGTGGCTTATCCACAAGGGGTTCAACAATTTCTGCCACTTTCATCTTGTTGCTGTCAACAGTTACTCTTGAGATTGTCTTAGCTTTTTTCGCAACCTTAGGCCTTGACTGCTTGAGTTGCTGATAATCAAAGACATCAAGAGAGATTTCCTGCTTCTTCCTCTTTGAGGTAAAAGAACTAAGCCATGGACATAAAACGACTAGTTCTCCTCTAGTAGCTATAGAAGACGAGGGAGAAGCAGTTTTTGTTTGAACAGTCGTGGTCACTCTACGAGGAGTATCTATTTGGATGGCGACTATGGTTTGCTCCGTAACCAAAGGGTATGAAGATTGCCTCATAAATTCTTCAAAGCCAGAAGTAGAGGTATCAATCTTTGACAAATGGAAACATGCAGGAGTATCCTCAGGGATTTCCAACAAACTCTCTTGTTGATGATCAAGAGGTGGCTCAACTGCTGAAATAGGAACGGCATTCTGAGGAGACTCCTCCACTATTATGTCAGGAGGAGATAGAGGCAACTCCATGGAAACTGAGGAGGGAATCTCATGAGGTGACTCCGAAGCCAATGGCTTAGGAGCATCGTCGGATTGTTGTCCTTTCTCCAGATTATCAAGATCAATCACATGAATGTGAATCTGGGATTTTTCTTTTCAACGAACTGTCGCCTCCTCAGGAGGAAACACTATTACCTGACTAACCCGCAATTTGATCCTAGTGCCTGAAGATGATGCACCTTCCTTGTTGTCAACCAAAACCTCAGACTTACGTCCAAGAGGCCCTGTACAGTCATCTTCTTTTCCAACCTTGATCTTGATGAGTCTAACATCATTACCTTTGAGCCAAGTGTTGGTGTTAGCTAAGATAGGCTAAAATCTTTCAAAAATGGAAGTGCATTCTTTATGTGATCATTGGATTAAAGGAAGTTAGGCTTCCTCAACCCTTCGTGAGACAAACTCTTCATCAAGCACATTACCATCATCAATCATTCCTTGCGGAATGTCCACCAGGTTCAGATCAATAACCTGCTCAACAGTAAGCCTACAGTAGTCCATCTTGAGAACCTCCATTTCTGTACGGAGATCTACCCAGATATCCTCAATACGATGCACATGTACGAAGAACTTTTTGATCTTTTCCTTCATACCCCGATAGTCAAAATCTGCCCTTGATTTAAACCTTTTGAGTTTAATCTCCTGCATCTCAGTCTCCATAGCTTTGGCTTTGACAGATGTGACAAGAGAATACCGGCCAATCCTTAATGGGTTTGTTGTAAAGATCCCCATTCCAACCTTATGTTTGACAGATTGATGAGCGTGCACAACCATGATCTGTCTTCCCAACTCCATAAGAATGATCTTATCGGTCGGGTATGTAGGAAGCATGTATCGCTGCCCATTGTAGCATCCGACTCTTACATAAGTGAAAGTCGGGAATTGAAGAAACAAGCACCCATACTCATTCACTCTTTCCCATGCTTCATCTAACACCCTTTTGTTCTTTAGAGTCTTGTCAAACTAGCACATGAAGTAACCAAAGAATGCATCTTGAACCCTTCTGAAATGTAATATGTTGGGTCTCAAAGGCAATTGATCATAATATTCCTACACAGGTATAAGCGAGCAATCACCCTTGGTAGAAAGACCAGGGAAATGTCTGAGTGATGCTGCCAAATACACTAAGTATGAATTCATGTAGAAAGTCATGGTAGTAGGGACTGTTGCAAGTTGTTCGCACAAAGCATCACTGATAATCTCTCCCCATGATATACGATGGGACTGCCTTATGAACATGGTAAACTGATACATCCAGGGCTCAAAAACATTAGTGTTCAAAACCCATCATCCTGCTAAGGAGAGTAATGATGTCTCCAATTTCCCACTTAAAGTCACAACGGTACAACTTAGCCCACCTTGTGAAGGCAGCTCATGGCTCACGAATCCACCTGTTAATGTGGCGTTTGCAGTCCTTTTCCCTCTTGACATAGTACTCAACTGCACTATCCTTTGAAATTTTCATATAAACAAGCGCTGGTGGTATTCTGAAGACTTTCTCAATAGTATCTGCATTGAGGCAGATTATTGCCTCACCATCACCATTTCTAATGGTTCTCATCTCCTTGTCGAAGTGATGAGCGCAAGCGAGAACAAATTCAGGTTCTAGGGCAGCCACTAGAAAAGAAGATGGTAAATCTGACATTGAAGGACAACCTGGTATACTGCGATGAAGACTTACAAGTGTTAAGGCAACATCATAATCAGCTCCAACTAACATTTTTCCTTCTTCAAATGGGAAGAACTCCAGCCCTTGCACTTCACAAATTTGTGAGAGAAAGATGGGAAATAAATGGGAATGTTGGAAACTTGACTTTGACCAATTTTGGATCTTGGGGAAAGTTTTACAAGTATACAAGTGGGGAAGAACAAACATGCAATCGGATTTTTAAAACCCGAATGCAACTATACTTGTAAAACGGAAAAATGGAAAAATGAGCGAAAAATGAGATTTGGACTTGTGGGAAATGACGTGAACGGAACATGCGGATATAGGCAATGAGTATGGATAAAAATGGGAAGATTTTGGGAATGTCATTTTTAAGAAAATGGGAAGAACTTTCAACATGCAATCCAGTTCTAAAAACCCGATTTTGGAAGAATGGGTGTTTTTCATCTTTGCAACTTGGAAATTCAACAAAAGATGGTTAAAGTCTTATAACCATAAGGGAAGATCAATTATTTTCATCCAACTTGTAATCGGGATTTAAAATCCCGAAAACAAGTAAAGAGGGAAAATGGGGAAGAACAATGCAATTCACAAATTGCCTTGCAAAGGGGAAAATCTCTCTCAGAAAACCGATTTTAGGGCAAAATCAACATATATACAAATTTACAACTGGAATGGAAAATCAAGAAGACAAGAAAATGGAACAAGAAGAAAAAAAACATAACTTGCTTCAATCCAAAATGCCTCTTCAAAAGATGAAACAATCTTTGAATGAAGAAGACAATCCTTTAAATAAAAGAAGTTTCCAAAACCCTTGCCACGTTTTTCCAAACTCGGATTTGGAGAAAGAACAGCAAAAACGTGTTTGAAGATGCAAGAAAATAGGTCGAATCTCTATCCAAACCCCACGCCTAGGTGAAAGAAGCAAAAACGACTTAGGAGAGAAGAGATTCGTGGCACTTGAATCAACCAAAACGTGGCTTGGAAGAATCACGTGTTTGCTGCAAACTCGCCTTCAAACCAGCAAATGAATATACCAAATGGCATGGAAAGAGTTTGAATATGCATGAAAATAGCATGAGAATCCAAAACGCCTCTTCTTCCTAAAAAATCTCCACAAAATTTGCTTGAAATCTTCAGCAAATCCGCCTTCTTGGCTGGTTGGGTTCTTGGAAATGAAGAACAAGTTTCAATTTTACATGCAACAATGAAAATCGGGTTTTTGACTTCATATTACATGTTTAAAATGTCACTTTTCTTTCCACAAGGCAAAATCGGGTTTTAAAAACCCTTTAGCAAGTTTAAAATGCCTTTATTTTTATTCATGGAGCAAATCGGGTTTTTGAGACTCAATTGCAAGTTTAAAATGTCACTTTATTTCCATTCTAGGCAAAATCAGGTTTTTGAGAGAGAAATACAAGTTATAATAACTTGTAAGGGGAAAATAAAATCCCCTCAACAAGTTTTAATAACTTAACACATGTAATAGGGGAATAAAATCCCCATTACAAGTAAAAACACTAAAATAGGAACTTTATAAAAGAAAATAGTGTCTTTTTAAATTTGCAATTTAAAATTAACTTGTAACTTATCCAAAAAATCCCTATTATGACTTAAAAAGCCAAAAAGCATCAAGGTGGAAATAAAAAGTAAGTTACAAGTTCTTTTTCAATAAAGTGCACTTGTGATTAGCTAAAAATTTCCCTACAAAGACTAAAACAAAGGAAAACATTAAAAACTTGCAACTTGAGGAAAATTTCCCACCTACAGTAAAGGAGAAAAAACCCGAAATTGAAGGAAAAACATAGCAAACGAACCCAGAATGCGATGAAATTTGAAACGTGGTTCAAGGATGGACTAAGGATTAAGCCAGTCCAAGGGCGAAGCAAAATTCTGCCTCAGGAAGCATGCCATAGAGTAAAATTTTCATTTTTTGACATAAAATTTATGTAATGGCAAAATACAAGAGAAGTGAAAGAGCATAGGATAGCTCAAGCCAGCAAGGAGAGAATCCTTTACAATGAGGATCACTCTAAGTTTGACCATTGGCCTTGTAATGAATTGAAATCACCATTCTTTCCTTCCTTCAACTTATGTATGATGTGTATGTTTCCTGACCTTCATCATAGGTGTATGTCTTGTGGCTCTTCTCTCATATATGTTGTGTTAATTTATTTCTGAGTGTGACTTGTGGGAATCCTTCTTCCCTCTTGGCATTCAGAAAGTTCTAACCTCCATACATGCATTGGGGTCATTCATGCAACTGAAGTTTGTGCATCTCTTGGGTATTTTAGTTGATTTTTTGTGTCATTTTGGGTAGGAAAAGAAACATCTCTGATCTTGGTGCATCACCTCCTTTTATTTTAAGAATTTCTCTCTTCCCTTTTCCTCTGCAAGTTGTTAGGATAGGCTTAGGAGTAAGTTTTGAAGTGTTGAGTTGGTTCAACACCTGCACCTAGATTGAGAAGGAAGTCGGCCTTCTCCGGAGACTCAACCCCCTTGCACAAGGTCCCACACTTCTGGGTTGTTTCCATGTTTCACGAGGTTGCTGAGTTGATAGCTCAGCAAGGATGCAAGCTTTTGTGACAACAGTTATCAAGTTGTTAGACAATAAATTACAATTGCCATTTTGTACTCATTAATGTTTGATCAGCTGTCTTTTTAATAAGCCTGTATTTCTCAAGTCGAATTCAAAATTTCAAAAATAACAATTCATGTACATAGCCTGCAAACTACAGTGATGGAGACCACGTCTCTGATGCATTTTGCAAATTGTTTGTTTCAGGTACATAGCCTGCAAACTGCAGTCATGAAGACCATGTCTCTGATGCAGTTGGTTAAACTATTTATAGTAAACAAGCCTTTGTTTACTAACAGTTTACCAAAATGAATCTGAGATGTGGTCTTCATGACCGCAGTTTGCCAATTATGAAGCCCATATTTTTGTGATGCATTTTGTTAAACCATTAATCTAGAAACACTTGGCCTCACCTTGTTTTGAAACAAAAATAGCAAAAACACAAAAACTTATAACTATCTGCTTTTGTAACTATTATATCATTCATTTCGTTTTAACTTTTCCATTCCTGTTCATTTTGTATTAATTTCGTTTGAAGAGATCACTACGGAGATGCCTATTGGTCGGGAACCTATGAGGACAAAACGATTAGTTGTTGAGAAGGGCGACATTCTTCCTAGTGGTTTATTGGATGGAGGCTTAGATGCTCAAATGGATACTACTCCTTGTTGACTTCTACTATGTTGGAGACAAGTGGGTGCAAAGAGGAGATAGCCCAAGTTTGGGCAATTTTATGGCTAATATAGAGAAGGATGCTCAAGATGTTGGTAAAAGGGAACCCCGCCTGCATTGGGGTTGCAACAAAAGGCTCTCAAAAAGGGTGCTCCTACGAAGCCTCCTAAAGTGGGTAGGAAGAAATATCAAGAAAAAGTGAAACTAATTGGTGAGATGTTGGTTGAGTCTAATTCAATGAAAACCATTATTCCAATTTCTCTCCATCTTAAGAATGATAATTCTTTCATGGAAAGTAAGAGGTATGAATAGCATCCCTAAACAAAAGGTTATTCAAGATTTAATCGATTTCATTCTCCAAATATCATCTTCATCCAAGAGACTAAGATGTTTGTGGAAGGTATATTGAGTTTGGCTTCCGGGATTTGGGCTCGAAGCCAATGTAAGTGCATTGAGGTTCAAGGCAGTTCAGGTGGTGTTGCTTGTCTCTAGGACCCACACAAAGTTGTTCCAATGTGGTGAATTTCTAGTAGATCTTCTTTGTCTATGGCTGCCTCAAGTTTGGAATCTAGGGAAGTTAATCTCTTCACCAATGTTTATGCTCCGACTAATCTCTCAGGAAAGTCCTTGCTTTAGTCTCATATCAGGTTGGTTAGATCCCTAGCTCCATATCTTCCTTGGATCCTCGCAGGGGATTTAATGTTGTTTCTAGTATGGATGAAAAGAGGGGAGGTGTTGTCAAGCTTGAGCATTCTTCCAAGCTCTTGAGGGATAATATAGATCTCTTGCACCTGGTGGACATAAAACAATCTAATGGAATGTTCACTTATAATAATAGGAGGTGGGGTGTAAATGCTATCTCTAAGAGGTTAGAGAGGTTCCTTGTGTCAAATTTTTAAGTTGGAGATAGTTGTTCCACCAGCTCAGAGATCCTTGATTAAGTCTCCGATCATTGGCCAATCAAACTTTAAACTATTTTCTTCAGATCCTCTAAAAATCCCTCCTTCAAAATCCAACTTATGTGGCTTCGAGACTCTTCTTTACAAGAGTTCATATCAAAATGGTGGTGCAAATGGAAGCCTACATTTGGTACTGCAATGTATTCATTTGCCAAGAGGCTTCAATATGTTGCGTGAAGAAATCTTTTGGAAGAATAAGTCTCATATGGACTGGTTACAGGAAGGAGATAGAAACACTGCTTTTTACTATAACTTTGTTAAGGATAGGAGGCAAGGAAATCTCATTACCTCTCTCAAATCCTCTGAAGGGAATCAAATCTCTTCTTCCAAGATAATTTCAAGAGAGATCATTCATTAATAGTCCACTTTGTTTACTAAGGATACCCCTCTGGCAAGGGAGGAAGTGGAGCTTGTTTTGAAGTGCATTCCCTCATTAGTCTCTAATGAGATGAATAATTCATTGATCAAACCTATCACTTTGGATGAATTGGAGGGGATTGTGTTCTAGATGAAGGGAAAGCACCTAGACCTGATGGTTTTCCAATAGAATTCTACTAGGAGTTTTGAGATATTCTCAAAATGGACCTTTTGGAGGTGGTTTTGGAATCTCAAAGGAATAAACGAATGCTAAAAGCCATGAATGCTACATTCCTTGCTCTTATTCCAAAAACAGGGGCAAATTCATTGGACCTCTTTAGACTTATAGCCGTATCCAATGTAGACTACAAAATTATTGCTAGGTTGATTGCAAAGAGACTTGAGTCGTGGCTTAGTTCTATACTTTTGGAGGAGCAAGGGGGTTTTGTTGCTGGTAGACAAATTTTGGATGGGGTTGTTCCAATGCAGACCATTCATTCCATGGCAACCTCCAAAGAGAAGGCTATGTTTATCAAGCTTGACATGGCCAAAGCCTATGCCCGTGTCAACTAAACTTTTTTGCATAAGGTTTTGGAAGTTTTGAGGTTTGGCAGTGAGTGGATCAAGTGGGTCATGAGTTGTGTCACCTCATCTTTCTTTGTTCTCATTAATAGTGAGCCCTTTGAGCTCTTTGGAGCCTCTCGAGGTCTTCGCCAAAGGGACCCTTATCACCTTACTTATTTATTTATTTTAATGGCTAAAGGCTTGTGGAGATTTATCAAGTCTCATGTGAGGCGAGGATTGATTCAGGGATGGAATTGGGATTACAAATTGCCTCCCCACTCTCCTTCATTGTTTGTGGATGATACCACCCTGATGGGCTTACCAAGTGTTAATGAGGCAAACAATCTAAGAAGGTCTTTAGATATTTACTTGGCTGCCTATTCAGACCAGGATTGTTCGAATTCTTAGATTCCAAATTGGGGCTCTTCCTTTTGTTTATCTTGGTATCCCCATCGCTATGGGCTCTCTACCTAGCAAGTTTTGGCAAGATGTTCTAGATAAGTTATGAAGAAAATTTACTCATTGGACGTACAAAGTGGTTTCCTACTACTAGGAGAGTGACTCTTCTAAATTCGGTGATTCGGTCTATCCCTAAATGTAGGTGTTTTGAGCAGGCAGCTCCTTCAAACTTCATTCATGAGTTTGATACTCTCTCTTGACAATTCTTATGGGCTGGTAATTTTCTTTCAAAGAAATGAAGTTTGGTTGAGTGGGATCGACAGACAAGTCTTAATGGTCAGGTCTTGGTGGCTAAGCTCTATTGGAGGTGTGTTGTCATCAAGACCAGGTTTGGGCTGGGATCCTTACTTTGAAGTATCTAAGAGGTGTGGAGAGTAATTATGTTCCTCATTGTAGCCTTGTGGGTAAAGGCTCTATGATCTAGAGCACACTCAAACAAGTAGCTATATTAATCAAGCAAAAGGGCTATTTTAGATTTGCAATAAAGGTTATGAGGCGTTTTCCTAGTTTGATACCTAGATGGGAATCCTTCTATCATATCAATGTATCCACATTTGCTATCTTTGTGTAACAATTTTCTTGAGGTAGGATGGAGTAAGGTGGAAGACTACAAAACTTCTTAGGTTCTAGGTCAAGCAAAAGTGTTTAGATGGAAAGAAACTCATGAGTGGACAAGGAAGGGCTTTGAGGAGGATCGTCGGGAGCTTGGAAAGCTTCTGGCAAGAAGAGCTTGTAACTTCTTTGAGGGGAGAGATATTCTTGCTTGGGGCCCTAATCTAAAAATAATATTCTTGGTTGCCTTGGGATAATAGGAGTTGGACAGGCGGACACATGGGAAAACAAGGGTACATACGTGAAAACAAGTATGAAGCAAGTTTCCTTGGCCTAAATGCTACCTTTACATGTGGCTGGTTGTGTAGAATAGATGCCTCACCTAGGAGAATTTGAGAAAGAGAGGATTTCAAGGTCCTTTGTGTGTTATGTGTAATAATAGTAAGGAATGTTCTTCACATATTTTCTTTTAGTGCCCCTTCTCTAGAAAAATTTGGCACTACTAGTGGGAGCTTTGGAATAATGCTATGTCCATGCCTCCTCCTTGGTTGAGTTTTGGGGTCTTTTGGGGAATTGTCGAGCTAAGACTTCTTTTTTGCATGTTGCTTTGAACATAGGCCCTTCTTTTATTGTTTGGCAAATCTAGTTGGAAAGAAACAGAAGGATTTTTCGGGATAAGAAAATGTTGAGTCATCAAGTTTGGATGAGAATTATTAGTATTCTTCATAAGACCTTATCAGCAAAATGTGATCTATTCGCCCTTGTGGATCCAAGTGATTTGGTTGTTATTCAAAGAATGGGTTTGGCTGGCTAAAATATGAGGCTCCCCTCTTCCAAGGCAAGTCTGGAGACCAAGAGTAAGGTCTGTCAGGATGGATGTTGTTTGCCCCCTCCTCACGATGTGTTGAAGCTAAAAATTGATGGTTCTTCCAGACGTAATCCTAGGCATGCTAGGATTGGTGGTGTTGGTAGAGATAATTCAGGGGTTGTCCATTTCTTCTTTTCTTTGTATAAAGGACAGCATACTAACAACTATATAAAAGCTCTTGCTATCCTTTATGCTCTAGAGAGAAGTTGTGCTCTTGGTTGGAGAAAGATCTGTGAATTGGATTCACAGATAGTGGTTGATATGCTGAAGAATAAGCCACAGGTGGAGGGAATAAACTAGCAATTGGCTTTGGTTGTCAATTAGATTATGCAACTTTGTAGATCTATGAATTTCATCACCTTATGCCATATTCCTCAAGAATGGAACAAGGTAGCAAATTGTTTGGCCAAATGGACTTCTGAGCAAATGGGGATCTCAAATGCCAAGGATTGGGGACACTTGTCCATAGAGTATCTCAGATTTTAGAAATGCTAGTTTCGGAGGACATGAGAGATTATTCGCAGGTTTTGAGAGAGCCCTCATTGGTTGGTTTTTTCTTGTTGTTCGACCTTTTGTTGGGCTTGTTGGCTCTTCCTGCTATGTTTTGATCTTTGCTGATTAATAAATATTTGTTGACGGGAATAATCATTATGTTACGTTGTTATATTATGTTTATGTTGTCGTCGGTAATAATGAGTTACGACGGTCAGTTAGTTAGCCGACGGGTAGGTAGTTGGAGTCGCGACGGTTGTGTCGCACCCCTTCGGATATTATATATTGTGTACCTTTTCTTCGGAAGGATCATGATAGTCGTGTCAAATGTAATGTTATAAGCACTTGATGTACATGGACTGTTGAATTAATACAAAGACTGGTTATTTAATGTATTTCCATTATGTTTTGTGCATTTACTTTCTGCATTTAACCGTTTACCCGAGAGGGCAAACATTTGGCGCCGCTGCCTAGACGAACTCGGGAACGGAAGACACGGATGGCGCACAGACACAATGGGCCTACCCGTTGGTGAAGTAAACCCAGAGGCCGACAACGCCTGAACAGAACTTTACACAGGAGAATACACGGCAACGCGAGAATTTTCAATTTTGCTCCAAGTAGCCATTCAGACCTACGTCCGACGAGAGGCAGCGGAGGCAAAAATCCCACCAAGTGCCGTGTGGACAGCGTTGGAGAGTAGCCCGGTAGTAAACCGGTTGATGAACCACCTTCCCCGGTTGCTTGCACAAGCATCGCTGGCACAACAGGCCCACCTGGCAGAGATTGCCCAGGAAGAGCGATGACAACAAATCCTGCAACGCTACGAAGAGAACAGCTGACGGGAAACGGAACGAGATGGCGCCAAGCCAGGAGGAAATTGAACCTTGTAATAATCCCGACACACTGCTGATATAAATTGTGGCTGAAAGGCAAAATAAAAAATAAAAATAATAAAAGTTTTTTTGTGTACATGGCGTGTGTTTGCTGTGTATGGAAGTGACTTATGCCCAATAGACTAAATAAGGACAAAAATAAAAAGATACAGAGTGACGAATGGGAAGTGGCACAAACCGCGTTGAATCTCAGACAACAGATAGAACGAAGGCGTAGGCTAAGGCAGCTTGCCGAGGGACGACCGGCCGAGGGGTTGCCCGAAGGGAACCCAGGAGGTGTCACGGAGGTTGCAGAGGCAGAGATAGATGGAGAGAACTACACTGTCTACACTGTTGTAGGGCTGCCAGAAGGAGTCACGGAGGGTGCCAAAGGAGAACTCTATAGTTCGCCAGAATACCACCATAGGGTAAGAAGCCGCGAAGAGTTGGTGGAACAAACAAGGCGAAGTCTAAACCTGATCGACGCTACCAGTGACTTGCTAAAGAATTTGTCCATTTCAGAGGACAACCCGAGGGAGACAACCAACCGGAGGGGGACAACGGAAGGTGATGGTACGACCGAAGGTGCTGAGGGAGCACAAGGGTACCGTACGGGAGGCAATTTGTTTGGTTTGGTGTCAGCAACTTTTTCCGGAGGACCCACAAGTGGAGGTTCAGTTGCAGGAGGCGGAGGATCGCCAGGTACAAGCACACAAGGAATTAGAGGAGCGAGACCCAACGGAAGGATGGCGAGTAAACAAAAATTGCCAAAGTTCACAGGGGAGGGCAAGGAAGATCCCTTACGGCATTGCCGTACATGTGAAACTATTTGGTCCGCCAACGGAGTAACAGACCAGGATGACTGGGTACAGCAGTTCCCAGCCACGTTACGAGGAGTTGCCATAGATTGGTACTCCGATGTGAACAAGCAAAAAGTGGCCACATGGGCCAATCTACAGAAGGAATTCACGGGGGAGTTTCGGTTGCTCCGTGATGATAATGAAATTGTAACGGAGATATACAGTACCAAACAAGGTACCAGGGAGACAGTACGGGCATACAGTCGGAGGCTGAAAGAACTCTTGGGTAAAATGGAAAGCCAACCCGCAGATGGATTGAAGAAACGATGGTTCGTTGAAGGGTTGAAATCCTCCCTACGGAGGAAGATGAAAATTGTACCCCCAACGTCATATGACGATGCTTATAATAGGGCGATGGACCTGGAGAGTGAACACAAAACATCAAAGAAGAAGAAAAGTAATAAATCCTCATCTGAGGACGATGACTCTTCACAGGAAAGCAGCAGCGACGACGAGGCTGGCAAATGGGTGCAAGCACTCCAAAAAGACATGGAGCGAATGAGAAAGGAATTCAAAATAACGAGAAGCACTGGTCGGAACGAAGGGGACATATGGTGCACTGAGTGCAAAGAGGAAGGGCACACAAAGGGTACTTGCCAAAAGAAGGCATTCTGTGAGATTTGCCAAGTGATGGGACACTCCACCAAGGATTGCCCATACAACATGAAAACCCGAGGTACGCAAATGAACCAGGTGCTGTTCACGGAGCAGGCCACAACATCCGCACCAGCGGGTACCGGCCAACATACTAACACAACGGCATCATCTGAAGGATACCGGGACAACAGACGCGGCGGCGGAAGGAATAGCAACAATACCAATAACGGAAGCCGTATCCAGTATGATGCCAAGGGCCGGCCAATTATCCAATGTAGGGCCTGTAATCAGTGGGGGCACTTCGCCCGTGATTGCACGAAGGAAGCCACCCCTCAGCACCTCTATCGTTGGTGTGGGCCAGGCGACCATGAGGACGCAAATTGCCCGCAAGCAGGGGTTAATCTCCTCAACATTGAGAAGGCTGAGAAGACTGGTGAGAAAGAAGTACTGGCGATCACCCGCGCCCAGACGAAAAAAGCCACTTATCCCGACCCCCGTACGGAGAAGAAGAGATTACGGGAGGCAAAGGCCAATATTGAACATGAGATGACGACCGAACGACGGGACAACGAGGTGGTGAGTACATCATCCCGTACGGAAGCGGAAAATAACATCATTGGGCAAATCTTGCAGATGGAGGTGTCGATAAAGGTAAAAGACCTTCTAGACTCTATGCCACAATTGAGGACTGCCATCCTCACCAATGTGCAAAGCACCGCAGCGTTGAGTGCACCACAGGTACGGGTTCCCGCCACCGCATCGTCGAGTGCACCACAGGTACGGGTTCCCGCCACCACTTCGAAGAGTGCACCACAGGTGGAGGTTTCCGTTAGCCCTTCGACTGACCCGATGTTACTAGCCTTGAGCAGTGGTAGACACCCAGTTGTGGTAGAAATGGGTATCTGTGGGACCATTCTGAAGGACACCATTGTGGACGGGGGATCTGGGGTGAATGTACTACCAGAAGAAACATGGAAGCGGCTGGGGAAGCCCACCCTGTGGCCACCCACATTCAACCTGGTGGGAGCGGACCAACACGGCATTAAGCCACTCACCCTGTTGATGGCCCAGCAAGTGACAATTGGTACGCAACCATTCTTGTTAGATTTTGTGGTTATTCCCTCGAAGAAGAAAGGCTATGACGCCATCCTAGGGAGAGCATGGTTGATCAACGCGAGGGTAAACCACAACTGGAAGAAAAATACACTTTCCATGGAGAAGGGAGGGCGGAAATATACCATTGACCTACACACCCAAGATGTTGGCGAAGAGCTCGCCTCTTCCGACTCAGACTTAGAGGACTTTAATAAAGGGGAAGGGGGTCCCAATGAAAGCAAGGGCAAGAACGCGATGGAGCCGAACAGTGAAGGGGTGCTCGAATTGGAGGGATGTTCTGAAGATGAGGTATGCTCACTTAACGAGCTCTTCCACTGGCAAATGGAGGATTATGAAATGTTCCAAAGCTACAAGCTTGAAGTAGAGGAACCAGAGCAACCAACAGAGGTGTACCTACCGGAATACAAAGAATATTGGAAGGGAGACGCCCCAAACCCTAGCGACGTAGATAATCCAAAGAGTGTTGGCAACGATTGGAACCCTGTGTGGAAGACCGCAGTCTTCAAAATCTTTATTATTCTTCTTCTTCTTATGTACGGGAAGGAGGTCGTGGTCCCTGTAGAATTTGTGGTTCCAGGTCTTCGGATGGCCATGGAAAATAGACTTGCCACCAACGGGTACAAATTGAAACCCTACCACGCGAAGCACGCAAGGGACCTGAGAGGCCGGACGGACACCCGAGAGCCCAAAGGGGGACCTGAGCGGATGGAAGGGGACCTGAGAGGCGAGGCAAGCGACTCAAGAGGCACAGGACCACAACAGGAGACCCTTGGGCAAGGAAAACTGAGAAGGATGAAGGGCGATCTCAGAGACAGGGGACCCCAGCAGAAGACTCTCTAGCAGAAAAAAAAAAGAAAAAAAGAAAAAAAATCGTATGGCCGTACGGGTCAGCTAACCGTACGGAAAAAAAAGGAGAAGAAAGCCACGGTGGAACCACCGTACAGAAGCACCACTGTGCGGTGGCAACACCGACGGTGGAACCACCGTGCGGTGGCAACACCGACGGTGGGACCACCGTGCGGTGGAACCAACGTACGGTAGCACGTCCACCACCGTGCAGTGGAAACCACTGCTGTCGCAGAGCACGAAGACATAAACGCAGCCCCCGCACAAACAAACACAGTCGTACGGTGGAGGGTGTTGACCGCACGATCGGAGGTGCCAATGCTGTTGTTGACCGTACAGGGAGGTTGTATGGTCGGGGTGCCATCGGGGACATTACAGTGCTAAAAAAAAAAAAAAAAAACGACGATAGCCAGATTTAAAATGATTTGCTGGAGTCTGGAGCCTAGACACTGAAAATTCAGAGTGGAAAAGAAGGGTTTTTGGCATCTTAAAATATCACTGAAATGATGCGCGCCATGGACTTTCGTGGGGTTCTGAAGGTTGTAAATTGGTGTTGGCGGCGGGGGCGCTGCCCCCAGACCCACAGTTTATTTTGAGCTACAAAAGACCACGGGAAGTGTTGTGGTTGTCCGTATTGTGAGAAAGAAGCCTGCAGCTAAGCATTGGCAGGGAAGCCATAAGCCGTAGAGGGAGACGGATTTGGAGGTTGGGAATTAACAGAGTTCAAGGGAAGGTATTGCAGGTCCGCGCAGTTGTATGACACCAGGGAGTTATTCAGTTCAGTTTTTAGGCTTTGGGGAGTGTGATGGAGGATTTGAGGTGTCTCCTAGCATTTGTGCCAGCGGATTGTGGCCACCTCCAAGCAAGATAGGTACGCTTTGAGGAACTCGGAGTATGCCTCGGCTGGACGTGAGGTTGCCGTGGTGGATGCACAGAGGGCTCGGGAGGAGCTGACCACCAGGTTGGAGGCAATAGTTGCGTGAGACTTAGTTCAGCGTACCCAGGAGTTGGATGCCGGGAGAGCAGCACGGGTGGCTATCGAGGACAAATTGGCTAGGGAGACAGTATCAATTGAGTAGCAGTTGGTGGAAGCTGAGACTGAAAAACGTGTTTTGCAGACAAGTTTGGGTTAGGCACAGGAGGACTGTGATGGCAAAGGAAGCAATATTGGTGAATTCCGCACTTGAGCATCGGATGGTAGCAGAAAAGGGTTTTCAGGCAAGGACGCAGCAAGTGTATAAGATCCGGGCCCGACTGGCGTTAGTAGTCTTGCCGTTCATCTCTATTTTGTATTAAGTCGTTGAAGTCGACTTCTTTTCTTGGGGGGGATGATGTTGATGGGAATAATCATTATGTTACGTTGTTATATTATGTTTATGTTGTCGTCGGTAATAATGAGTTACGGCAGTCAGTTAGTTAGCTGACGGGTAGGTAGTTGGAGTCGCAACGGTTGTGTCGCACCCCTTCGGGCATTATATATCGTGTACCTTTTCTTCAGAAGGATCATGATAGTCGTGTCAAATGTAATGTTATAAGCACTTGATGTACATGGACTGTTGAATTAATACAAAGACTGGTTATTTAATGTATTTCCATTATGTTCTGTGCATTTACTTTCTGCATTTAACCGTTTAACCGAGAGGGCAAACAATATTTACCCCTCTTTTTCAAAAAGATAATTTTAATTTAATAAATCTAAAATATTTATATTATTTTTAAATTTAATATAGTATTATTTTATTTTAATAAATATTGACTAATTTATTCCAAATCTATTTGATTTTATAATAAATTTTGTTTCAAATCTATTTAGCAATGCTAGACTATTTTGACAATTTAATGGATTTCTATTTATATATTTTTTAATTCAAATTTATTTAAGGCAAATTCATCACAAAAAAAAATTCAAATTTTTTCTCGTTGCCAAACTTCATCAGAATTTTATTGTTTCTAAAAACGGACACAAACTCAAACCTTGTGACATAGTTTAGCATAACGCAAGGAAGGCAACCAAATGCATTAAATAGCCATATGGGACAAAAATGAGCATAAAGGGAAATCTATCTCTCTATTGTAATAAGGCATTGGAAGCATTGAACCTATTGTTAGTATTGATTGTTAGCAAACCATCTTGTATCTCTATATGTGGAGGGTCACCATGTTGCCTCTGAATCAATCTGATGTAACTGACATGTTACAGCCTCTGTTCATAGCATTTCTACTGGTTTCAACTAGATTTAAAATAGCTATATAAGATCACATCTGGATTACTCTGTAAGATACCCAATGTACAAATATCCAGAAAACATACATTTCAAACACTCACTTTTAGGATTGGAGATCCTAAGGTCCAGTATGAAAAAACTCATAAGTATAATCTAGGCCTCAGATCTATGTTCACTTAATTGGCTAGATAAATATCGATGCATCATTGCCTAGGAGGTATTCAGACTTTAGTTCATTTTTGCATTTGGCATGCAACAGTATCTAATAAACCAATTTAAAAATAATTATTAAGCATCTAAGCTAATGTCTCTTCATGCAATGTATCAAATCCACTCCCAAAGTGTTGGCTGGTACACCTGTTGGTCACCCCTAAATCTCAGTAAATCCAGCTTATCGTAGATCAGTAAATATCACCATCTCTTTTCTTTGACAGTTTGGCAAATGCAATAAGGATTTAATAAATACAACAGAAAGGAATCATAGATATTCTCTGATCTTCCCATCTGCAATTAGGTAACATCTACAAGACTACATTTTTGTATAATTATTTCACACTTTGTATTTAATTAAGGATAGTGGACTAAGAATAGAAAATGAAAAGGATTTATAGTAGAAACATTGAAATAAAAGTAAATTAAAGACAATATATTGAATGGTTGTAAGATTACAATTTACCTTCTCATACAATACCCTAGCTTCTAGGTATTGTTTCTTGAGCTCCTTATTTTCTGGTTCTAACCTTAGTGCAAACTCAAAGTCTGCAGTCAAAGATTTTATACAAATCAGAAGAACTTAGAAATATATTGCCATGAAGATATATATATGAAAACTTGCTCTATAAATTCACTTCTTATTTTGTAGGGCATCTAAACTTACCTTCTCTGGCACCTAGAAGACTCCCAAGTTCCCTCCTAGCTGTACCACGCCGAGAATATGCTTTTACGTACCGATCATCCAAATTAATGGCTTCATTACAGTCATATTCTGCCTCCTCAAACCTAGAGAGTAGAGAATCAAATCCATACTCAAACCATGTTAATGGCAAAATAAATGAAAGAAAGAAAGTAATTTTTGCATATCTATATGAAAGAAAGAAATAGAAGTTTCCTTCTCATTATTTATTTTCTAGATAACTCAAAACTAGTGTAAACGGAATTTAAGGTTCAGGTCATATTAAATCCAGTTTTCTACAACGTGCCTCATAAAACCCCTTTCCTAATCTGGACAAGACCAACTTCTCCACCACTTCAGGCACTAAAACCTAAAATCTCAAGCATTCTATAGCTTTTGGATAAGCTGAAGTCTAACCTTCTTGCTGGAAAGGTCCATGGCCGCCCATGTACACCACCCGTCTAACTGCCATCAAACCTTCAATAATGCAACAGCCCCAGATGAACTGAAACCCAACAACGACCTTAGAGGATTCAAGCAATATGATACAAAAAGAACCATAAGCAAGACAGATTTCCAGTAAAGGAGAACAGCTGAAACATAAAAATGGAAGATCCTCCAAAAATCAGTTTCACTCTAAAAGAAATGGAGGAAAGACTATGGGAGACAAAGACCAGAGCATTGATTTCTTGGTCTATGGGGGACTTCATGGGACCTAGAACGTTAAAGATCTGGATGCAAAAATCAATAAACTAATAGGTATGATCAAGACTAATGATATAAAAAGGCTACTTTATGGTTTTCTCCATTTTAAAGCAAGACGAGAAATATTCCAAGGAGGCCCATGGTTCTTCAACAAATTGGATTATTTATGAAAAACTGGACTCGCTTCAACATAACAAAATCTTCCAAACATAGTCCCTTTCCAGGTCCACCCTGCTTTGATTGCAAGTGAATACAGGCAAGAAGAAGCTCTGGAAAAAATAGGAGCAGCAATAGGGGCATACATTATAGCCTCCATGATAACCAAAAATCCTAGGTTATGAAACCACGTGTGGATCTGTGTGAACTTCGAATCATCCTTCACCTTGCAGAAATACAATGGAAATAGCCTCTAAACTATAAGAATATTTCTTTCCACTGCAGAACCTGTCACATACATGTGATCTAGCAAGAGTATGCCCATCTCAAGAAAGCCAAGGGGCCTTAAACACAAAGAGGGCAAGCAAAAAGCAGGGTCTAAGTACAGAGAAGTATGGAAATCCATGGTAATCTAGCAAGAGGATACCTACTTCAAGAAATCCATGGGGCCCTAAACGGTTAAACCCAAAGAGGACAAGCCAAAAGCAAAATCTAAGTGGAGAGATATGGAAATCCCTTGACCTACAAACACCCTCAGCTTCAAATCTCAGAAAATAATTTCAGCAAAGGATGCTGTAAAAATGAAAAGAGCACAATAGTCAATCCCAAAGTTGGAAAACTCGGATTCGGCATGGACTCAGCAGCCCAAAAAATTGGACTCGGACTCAAACTCGGCACAAACTAAGGAAAGGACTCGACAAGGACTCCGCAAAAAAAAAACCATAGTTTTACAAAAAAGAAAAAAAAAAATTAATGCATTTAGAGAACATAAGAGCTATAATTGAAACATTACACGACATATGATCTCCAAACACTCAATATTTGAAATTTCATCATTCATACTCATAGTTTCAAACTTTAAAATGTATAAAGCAGCATAAGTTTATAAATGTTTAAAAATTACATATAATGATATGTCCAAATGTGAAAAACAACAATGAACAAACTAAAGAGAAGACTGCATCTTCCTCTTTGCTCTCCTAATATAGCTCAATTTTTCAGGCCTTGAGCTAGTAGTAGTAGCAGTAGGTGTTGAGGTATCTAAATGGTCAGATGATTCTTCCTCAAAATCAAAGTTGTCATCTTCATCCTCCTCCATTTCATCCAATCCGGTTGCTTCTGCTTCTTGTGCTGCTCCTCTCTCTATTTTTGCAAGATCTTCTTCAGTAAGGAGGACATCATCTCATCATCACCATCATTTTGTTCATTGATGGTCCAATCACCATACGGATCAATTTCATCCAAATCAATGGCCTCATGTGAAACACCCTCCACTTTTCTAGCATGAAGGCAAAGGTTGTACCGAACGAAGATGAGATCATTGAGGCACTTTTGTATCAACCTATTTCTCTTCTTTGTGTGAATGCTCTCAAATAAACTCCAATTCCGTTCACACCCACAAGCATTAAATGGCTGGGACAAAACACGAATGGCTATCTTTTGAAGATTAGGCGTGCCAGCACCATAATTCTCCCACCATAAATCTACAAAAAAAAATAGAAATATTAGAATTGAGAAAAAAATGTAACAATCAAATTTGTATTTTTTTTCTTGTAGTATTGAACTCAATTTTTTACCTGATTGTTGTTTTCCTCTCCTATCAATTGCTTGTTGTGAAGAGAAGAGTCTCCCCTCTACACCCTTGTACATCTTGAACAATGAACATTTCCAAATTCATAAATAGATAGTCAAACTCAACAGTGAACATTTCCAAATTCATAAATAAAGATATAGCAAATGTCAAATCTCACCTCCAACTCATCAAGAACCTTGTCTCTCAACTCAGGATCAGGTGCCATCTTATCAATGCATGCAACAACACCTGCCACGACCTCCTCATCAGCCCTAAATGAATCAAAGAAGTAGAATTTCGGGTTCAAGAAGTAGGCGAAGGCATGTATCAGTTGGAGTTGGTTTGTCCACCTACAATCAATGATGTGCCAAAGGATTTCACATTTTCTTGTATTTCCACCATAGTAATGTGAAATGGCCTACTTGGCCCTATCCATGGCCTCATAAATGAAACCCATTGGCATGCCCTCTCCATCCACCATACAAAGAACCCTTACCAAAGGTTTTGTCACCTAAAAAAATGAAAACGAATTTTAAATTAGTACAAGATTAACCCCTAAAAAAAATCAGCAAATAGATTATCTTGTATAAAGTTTACGTTTGTGTTTGCTACTTACCCCAATCAACTCCTCTCCACTTTTGGTGAACCCTTCATCAAAAACAATGCTTAAAATCTTGTCTGCTTCAACTCTTTTGGAGTATGCAAACTCCAACCAAGCATCAAACACAAACATCTGCTTAAGATGAGGAATGGCACCAAGAAAGCTCTGCAAAATGAGGAAGTGGCTAGCAAATCGTGTCACTCTGGGTCACACAAGTTCCTTGCCATTTGTGTGTTTTCTCATCAAAGCAAGAACCCAAGTATGGTTGTAGATGAATTTGGTGACACTTTTTGCATCTTCAACCACCCTTTTCACCCATCCAATCTTCCCAATGTCCTCTAACAACAAGTCCAAGCAATGTGTAGCACAAGGACTGCATGTAATTGTAGGATGCCTCTCCGTAAGCATTCTACCTACAGCTACATATGCAACTACGTTGTCCGTGATAATTTAAGCAACATTCTCAACTCCAACTTCCTGGATCACCCCATCCAATAGATTACACAAAGTCTCTACATTTTTTATTTCATTTGAGGCATCAATAGACTTTAGGAATACCATTGCACCATTTGAAGCCACCAAGAAGTTGAGGAGAGTCCTATTCCGTCCATCTATCCATCCATCCAATAAAATGCTACATCCATTTCTCCTCCAAAATCTTTTCTGATCATCAACCACAACTTGTGTATTTTTTACAACTTGCTCTAGCAATGGCCCACGAAAGTCTTTACTTGTTGGGGCCTTAAACCCCTTACCTACAGCTGTAAATGCATTAACCAAACCTTCCCAATATGCATTGTTCGCCGCATTGAAAGGTAAATTATTGTAAAACCCCAAAAGTTTGCTGCTGCTATCCTTGCTTGTTCATGCTTCTCTCTATTCCATCATGTACCTTCAAGTGAAGGTTGTGCTCCTAGAACATTGCGTGGAACAAAGTAATTAGGGTCTGATCTAAGAGGAGTCTCACTAGCCTCACCCTCATTGTCACCAAAAGATGAAGGTGATTGACGTAAATTTGGGCTTCCACGAGTGCGACCAAAGGGACCCGAAGTGGACAATGTGGGATTCATTGCAGATGCTATGGCTTCTTTTGTTTATTGTCTTTCTTCCTTGTGCATATCATACTCCATAAGAAGGGCCTTCATCTCTCTAATAATCTCCGAAGTACTTTTGTAACATATCTCCACACCTTGTCCAGGTATTTGTGCAAGGTGGTATTTTAATCTATTGATTCCACCAATCATCCATTTGCTACATTCAGTGCAAGTGACCTCCCCCTTTTTGTTTCCTGGTATCCCATACTTCTATGCTTTGTCTTTTTGTCTTCTTGGCTTTGGGGTTGCCCTTGGAGTTGAACTTGTCATTGCTGTTTTAACTTGAAAAAATAAAAAAATCAGCAGGCTATTGTGGAAAATCAACAAAAAAATGATAATGAATCATTTGAAAAAAATAGCATTCGAAAACAAGAAAAAAATATAAGTAAATAAGTTAAGAAAGGAAATCAAAAAAAATTTGGCAGCATATCCCCTTGTTTTTCAAATTATTTTGATTTTCAAAACATGAAAATGAAAAAGAAAAGAGAAAAAATCCTTACCTAGATCTTTTTTGTTGTTTTGGTCTTGTTTCCTCTCCTTCTTCAAACCCTACAAACCTGTTTTGATCAAATACGAATGGCAAATGAGTGAAAAAAAATTAAAAACACTATTTGATGTGGCTGGGCATCTTTCTGTGTGTCACGAGTCTTTAAATCAAACTCGTGAGTCCCGACTTTGGACTCATGCGAATCCTTGGCATAAACTCGCAAGTCTTGTGCCAAGACTCGTCTAGACTCGGCTCGCGAATCCTTGGTGAGTTGACTTAGCCCACCAATAGACTCGCGAGTCTTGGCGAGTCCGTGGTGAGTCCCACAAGTCTTCCAACTATGGTCGATCCAATCAGATACAACTTGCAAAACCCTTTGCTACTTGGGCATAAAGGAAGACATAGTTCAAGGTGAAACTACAAAAGAAGAAACAAGAAACAAAGACATATTAGTATGCTGCAGCCCCAGGCCATTGAAAATAGATCTCCTTCGAGGTGCAACCAAATCAAAAAGGACAAAAACAAGAGCTAAGAGACAACAAGCTAGAACAACACTCAAGGATCTCATCCATGACAACCAGTCAAGGTTGGGACAGCAGATACCACTTGGCAAAAAATGAGGAAGCCCACCATTGACCTGCCTCAATGTGACCTCACACACAAGAACATAGCTCATACATAAGCCATACAGTTCTAGACACCAAGAATATCAAAAGAAATTAAGATCTAGATCTAGATATATCAGATCTCAGTCTACCCAATAATACATATCCTTTCATGCAATATAAGTGATTCATAACGATCTGAAAGTGAAAATTCATCATCAGTATGAAGTTTCCAGAAAATGATCGGCAGCTAAAAAGAGTCAGTTTTGTCAGCAAGACAAAAACACTAGTCCCTACATGAGGTCATTTTTTAAACCATAAGTTCCCCTAGAGGAGCAATTTTCAAACCACCAATCTACATGAAAGGTGATTTTGTCCTAATGCACAAACTTTGGAATTTGAATTGAACAGTCTTATGTTTTTCATTCCAATTCTAGCTCTGGGAACTTCTAGTGCATAGTGCATAAGGACATCCAATATCTATATAAGAGTATAAGGAGATTAAATTAAATCATTGGAGGCTTGTTTGCTTGTTGTAGTGATCAATTTGAAGAGAACCAATGTCAACTGGAGCAGTTATCGGTTGTATCTACTCTTTTTATACTTGTGTGGTAAATTTCTCTACTTTATGCACTTAATTTTTTAGAATTTTACAACATTCTATTCTTTAAGATACTCTATTGGCTTAAATAAGTCGGGCAGTATTTTGAATTCATTGTGGAAAGAATTGTTGTAATGTCAGATGAAAATATTACCAAAAACTCGAAAAAATCCTGAGTACTCACAAAGCAAAATGACCTGCGAGTAAATTGCCTATAACTTGCAAAATACAGAGAAAAACTCGACCACATTGCAAGAAGTCTGTCCACCCTAAAAATCCTCATTTTTCGTCATTTTTTGAATTTGTTCTTCCACCCTGGTGTTAAAAGCAAAAATCAAAAGATTCTTTTGGGCCAATGTTTTCCACGGATGTAATTTGTAAAATATTAATACAGATATGTAATTATATTCATATGGCATTGTGATGTTAATTGAACTCATTATTTCATCTATAAATGTTTGTGAGTACTAGGTGGTTGGACAATCCTTACTCAAGGCACAAGGACAAAGGGTTGTGAAGACCATTTTTTATTATTTGTTTGCCCAGCATATTGATGAGATAATTAAGGTAGGTTTAAATTTTAAAAAAAAAATACTTTTCTATTAATTTTCTAGTTGTTGATTTTCAAGTTTTTACCAATTTTTTTTATTTTATCTAATTTGTTTACTTCAAATTTCCCTACTCTTTTGTTTCAAGTGTCAAAACTATTGGTTAGTGTTTTAATATTGGTGGATGGAGAGAAAACATTAACAAAACCATACAGCCATGGACAAGGCCAAGGAGACCATTCAGCATTTGTATGGGTTGAACAAAAAGAAAACATGAACCCATGGTGCATTATTGATCAAAGGTGAAACAAACAACTCCACCAACACATTCATGTTGTTGCCACTACCTAAACCCAATTTTTTACTCCAATTATTTCAAGGCAAGTGAAGAGGTTATGGTTGGCCTTTACAAATCTATGGTGAGGATGCGCTGATGAAGCCCATAGCAAAATCATTTGACACATTGCAATCTATAAGAGTATAGAGGGGAGGTTGTTTTCACCTCTATGCATTCAAAGGAAAACAACTCTGCAGCCAAGGGAAAATTAAATATATATTTACTTTAATGTTTAATTTTAGTTTATGTTTAAGTTGTTAACTTCAAAAGTCAAAAATGTACTTGCATATTTGGGGTGAGATGATTTTAGTGCAGAAACACCTGATCTTCAATCCCTCACAATTCACATTTTGTCCCAATGTGGCAGTTTTGTGAGTGCAATTAGAGCACATTTGAGATCATTCACATAAAGAAGTGCAACTTGACACAAAAGTACTTGGATGACCTTGCTTTTTTGCAATACAACCTTCATTTGTGTGCCAAAAAGATGGAGGGGTGGAAAACATGTGAAACAATTTCCATTGATGATATCTATCCATATTCAAATTGGATTGTTGACAATGTGGATCCAATGTTTTTTGCGAATGATCACTAATTTGGAGAGTAAGGTAGCTCATATAGCGGCAAAAAACAAGGCATCAGTAGGGGCTTCATTGGAAGCACATCATATGCCTAAGGCTGAAGCTAAGGATGATACTGTTCCTCAACAAGAATAATTACAATCCAATATAAGGACACCCACCCAACCACATAGAAGCTCGTCATTTTAGAAATTTGTAATGTACAATTTTTATTTATATTGATATATCAACATATGACACCATGATGTATATTAAACTATCTTTCAGTATCTATAAATGAACGAAAATTTGATTTTGACTTCTATAAATTCAATTATATGCATTTTTTAAGATTGTTTTACAAATTTAAGTGTTCTTTAACGTTCAAAAATTTCCCCAAGTTCCAAATCTTGAAGTGCCCAAAAATGAAACGGGTCAGCATGGCAAGTCCAATGATGACCAAAATCCCAAAACAAAGCCAACAAGGCATGAAAACATGATTATGTGATACTTGATATGTGTCTCTAGGGTAAGGCTCCACTAATCAACCATTTAGAACATCTCATTTGCTTTCTTTGCTTACCATTCATTGTTTGTTATTTGTTCATGCTTCCATTTTACTTAAAGATTTTGTTTTCCCCTTTAGTTACAAGTTTGCTACTTTCAACAGGTGACAACATATTCACCATGGCAACTTAATAACTATCGAAAACAACAAGTTCCTACATAATTGAGATCTGAATTTATAGTTTATAAATCTCAAGGAACTTAGACTCATTGTGTACTTCTTATTATATTGAATAAGAAGATTTTTACCCTTGTGTTATAATCTTACATAAATCTCACAATGCAAGTTCTCTAAAAGTTATAACATCACATTGCAATAAATTCAATCCAACCCTTTGATCCAAGCCAAGAGTCATAAAGATAATCATTAGATTGTGAAGATAGAAGAAAACTTAGAAGGAACATTACATTAATTGAACTCAATTGACTAAAGTTATTAAATTGATTTGGTGTGCCTAATTAGCAATTTATTTTAAATTAATTAGTTATGTTGTACCTTATTCATTTTTTTTAAAACAAAGCAAAGAAACGAATTGCATTTGGTAAGGTAAAAGTAGAAATTAATTACTTGTATTTTCTTTGTTAAATTGAATTTGCTTTACCTTCATTAAATTAGCTTAATTTGTTCAAAACAAAAAATACCAAAGACATCATAAAATAAAGAAACAAACAAAAAGAACTCACAAATTTTCCATGCCACAATCAAACAAGCAAAGAACATTTGAACAACTTTAAACAAAAACATCCGAGAACAACAAAACTGCAAAACAACTTTCACAATAAAAATTATAAATTGATGTGCCTTGAAATCTAATTAAATTTAATGAGAGAATTGCAAGAAGAGCAACTTACTATTTCTATTTCTCTCCTCCTCGACCAAATAAACACACTAGAAGAACAATTAAAAAACAACACACTACCCATTCCAAGAACTCCACCTCAACCCAAGCAATAAGTGCCACCCATTCATCTTTTATTGCCACACCCTCAAGAACAACAAAACCAGCCCAACCTTCTACTCATTTGTCTGCAAGGACCTCTACATTTTCTTTTTGAGAAGCACACAACAAATACTGAGAGAGGGGGGTGAATCAGTATTTGTAGAAATTAAAACTTTGAAAACAATATGTAGTCAAAACAAATCCAAAGAACAACTAGTAAGAAAATAACACAAGTATTTCTCGTGGAAAACCCTTTCGGGTAAAAAACGACGGCATCAAAGAATTCTATTCACTTCAGAATAATGGGCTACAACCCAGATTACATAAGTGAGCCACAACTCACTGAAAGCATTCACTTCTAAAAAGCACCAACTTTTCACAGCAGAGACACCAACCTCTGTAAGAGCACCAACTCTCATACATTGAGAATTATATATACTATCCAGATTTCACACAGCACGAAAAGATAAGCACCACCCTTTGAACATATCTCGGATTCAATCATATCACTGTCCAGTGATACTCTTAAAATTCGGTATCCACTCATCAAACTTCTTTTCAATGTCTATCCATCAAAGAGATGAATACAGCATCTGCAGAACGGGGACATCACCCATATAACTCACAGCAGCTTGACTTTCGATCAGCAGCACTGAATCGCTTCATAATATTTTTAATTTTTGCCACAACAACCATAGTCATCTCTCATTTTTGATACCACACATTACTAATCTTTTTAAGCCAACATAAAGAAACATTCACCAAATCAGAAATAACAATGGCTTGATTAACTTTTTGGACGCACTCATTCATTCAACCAAAAATACGCAACACAGGTGCCACACGATACTGTTCCCCAAACCCATTAATTCCCCATGCGATAAAAATAACTACACATATATAAGGAAGAAAACTGTCTTCTATAAGACTCCGCTTGCCCTGAAATTAATTCACCACCATAGAGGCCATATTCACATCAAGGAAAAAAAGACTCCTTCAATTCACTTCAAAAAGAAGAGCATGATTTCCAGCTTAGAAAAACAATACGACAGCCGCCTCCTGTTGATGTGTATTTTGTACACGACCAAACACAGAATAAAATACCCAAAGGTATCTTATCCTCTCTTGATTAAAGTCTCTAAATGCTGAAGATGTCGCGAAAAGGATCAATCGGGATGACTTCAAGGTTCTTTTTTGTAGGATCTCTACGTGTGGATAAGCACCAGTGGTCGTTGTGTATGCTGTTTCTTCAAGGGGCCTTACGCACTTTCAGAGAAAGCTTGTCCATATTACTTTCTTTCAAATGAGGGAACAGGATTTTCCTAACACTAATAGATTTTCAAAAAATGTCAAAAGATAAGGGTTTCAAGGAAGGAATACTTGAACTAATCCTAAGAATGACTCAATGAAGACTAGACTTGATAAGATTCTACCAATTTCAGTATCGCCAAGAAATTACAACTCTACTGGAATTGATGCAATCTTCTAAGGGGATTCAATAACTTTCAAATCATCAAGGATATAGATACTATCAAGGAGATACATATCAATACTTCCAATAATGATTGAATTCTTAATCAATCTTAATGTTTCCAGTTGACCACACAAGGCGTCCTCACAATCAGTAAGAAGCTAGTGGTTTGGAATGTGAATCTTATCAAAGATCAGGCACAACAATTCGTCCTTCAAACTTAAAATTTAAATGCTATTTCAACTGAGAGTGATTCAAGAAGATGAACAATCATGAAGATAGCCACAAGTATTGCAATAAAACACCATAACTTCAATATTTTATTGATCTCATAGCCAAATGGACAACAATTGTTCAAAATTCTTTCTTCACTACTCAATCTTGCTACAAACAATGACTAATTTCTCTCTAACTTTCTAACCTTTTTCTCTCTAAACTCTCTCACTTTTTTCTAACCTTTTCTTTATATTGCCCTTTCATTCCGTCAGTTCTTTTGGCTCGTAAGCAGTGAAGCTTACTAGGGTTTGAGGATTGCGGTGGCGCTGAAGCCAGATTTTAGATTTTTCACCAATCACAGCTTAGCCTGAAAACCATAACGACTCGGAGATTATAAGTATGAAAGATATAATAACTGAAGGACAATAATATCTAAGTCCAATAAGCCAATCTTACTTTATTGCAAATACAACCTGACTCAACATTTTATCAAGAAAAACTTCTTTGTGCTTCTAAAAGACTTCATAATTGCCCAAATGGGACAAACAATCTAGCGGGGAGTCAGAGTGCTTCATCACCAAATCGCCCATTTTCAAATGGATACCCCTCAAAACAAACCAACCAGCCTAACCTAAGACACCAAAACCACCTAAACTAAGACCCCCAAAAAAAAAAAAAAAACTAAGGACGAACCCAAAACAAACCAAACCAAACAAAACCAAAACGAAAGAAACTAGACTAACTATGTACAAAGGCAAACCTCCTGAACATTAGGACTGGAAGTAGTGCTTGAGATACCTCCCATTGACAGGCAAGGGGACGTCTTCTCCAGTTAAGGTCTTTAGTTTGAATGCATTTTCTCCTAGAATCTTAGAGATTTGGTAAGGGCCCTTCCACAGTCTGTCAAATTTATCATGATCTCCTTTCTTTTCATGGGCTTTATCCCAGTATAAGACAAGATCTGAGATTCGGAATGCCTTGACTCTAGCTTGTCTATCGAACCATCTTTTGACGACTCCTTGATGTTTTGCAAAATTTTCCAGTGCTTGATCTCTGTTTTCCCCAAGATTCAATAGTTGCGTTAATCGGGCTTGGACAACGCCGGTGTCCTCCATGTATTCTTGGATAAATCTCAAGGTCGGGATCCTAAGTTGCATAGGGAATACCGGGTCTTGACCATAAACTAGGAAGTAAGGCGAAATCCCTAATGCGTTCTTGGTCCTGATCCGATCTGCCCAAAGGGCAAATCTCAGTTGGGTATGCCATTCTCTTGGACTTCTCTCCAGCAATTTCTTGATTACACTGAGTAGGTTTTTGTTTGTTGACTCAGCTAACCCATTACCCTGAGGGTAATAATTAGACGAAAATTTAAGGGTTATACCGCACTCAAAAGCCCAATTTGAAAATCTCAATGATGTGAAGGCTGAGCCATTGTCGCAAACCAATGCATAAGGACACCCAAATCTTGTAATAATGTTTTCCTCAAGGAACTTAATTACAGCCTCAGTAGTGCATACCTTGAGAGCTTGAGCCTCTGACCATCTGGTACAATGATCAGTAGCAGTGATGATATACCTATGCTGTGCCGAGGATGCGGGGTTGATGACACCAATAAAATCCATTCCCCATTTTGCAAATGGTCTTGCTTCAATCACTAGATTGAGTGGCATGGCAGGATTCCTCTCTCGGAAAGCAGCGACTTGGCAAGTGTGACAAGTCTTGACATGATCAAATGTATCTTTGAATAGTGTAGGCCAATAATATCCTACTCTCAGGATTTGATGAGCTGTGGCCAGGTTAGCAACATGTCCTGTCCCAAACTTGGAGTGAAAATGTTCAATTATTTGTTTGGCTTCTTCTTTGCCAACACACCTTAGATATATTCCCTCGTGATTTCTGCGATATAGGACAGATCCTTGAAGCATATAATACTGACAATTTATCCTCAATGCTCTTTTCGGAGTGGGTATCATATGAGTAGGGCATTTGTGGTTGAGCAGGTAAGTCAAAATTTCCTTGTACCATTCATCTAGGGTGACATCCTCCAATTCATAAACTTGCTAGATTAACCCGAGCCCGTCGACTGCCAGTGTCTAAGCTAAAGCCTGCCCTCGAACGAGTTTCATAGGCTGGATTTCAATATGAAATTCTTGAATAATGGCAACCCACTTGCCTCTTCTCTCTCCTAGTTCATTTTGCATGAGGAGGGTTTTTATTGCTGCATCTGGTACAATTGCATAAAGTTTGGCCCTTAAGAGGTAATGTCTAAATTTTTTAATGGCTTTGACCAATGCATATGCCTGTTTTTCAATATTGGGATATCTAAGTTCCACATCTTTCAACGGGGTACTCAAGAATGCAATTAGGATCTCATTCCTCTCTTCACTCCTCTAGGTGAGAATAGTTGCACAAGTGTATTCAGAGGCGAATGAATACAGGTAGAAGGGCTTCATGTAATCAGGACTGATCAGTACTGGTGCTTCTGTGATTGTTGACTTTATCTCCTCGAATGCTCTCTTGGCCTATGTCGACCATTCTATTTTTGCGTCCTTCTTCAACATCTCATTCAAAGGCCTGACTATCTCGACAAACCCTGTGATGAATTTTCTGACAAAATTGATCTTGCCGAAGAATGATTTGAGTTCCTTTTTACTGGCTGGCAGGTTGATGGTTGATATAGCTTTCACTCTATCAGGATCAATAGAGATTCCTTTCTATGAAATGACATGTCCTAGCAGTTTTCCTTCTGTTACCCCAAATATGCATTTCTTAGGATTGAGAGAAACACCATATCTTTTGCACCTTTGCAAGACTTTTCTTAGATCATCCACATGATCTTCCCTTTTCCTAGAGAAAACTGTGATATCATCCATGTATATGATGATGCATTTCCCAATTCCCAATCAAGTCTCTGAAAGCGATATCCATGGCTCTCTGAAAGGTGGCCCCGGCATTGATAAGTCCAAAAGGCATCCTTTTGTATGCAAATGTTACCCACTTGGTAGTGAAAGCGGTCTTCAGTCGATCTTCAGGTTCAACCAATACTTGATTATAACCTGAATAACCATCCAAAAAAGACATCATTTGTGACCCGTTGACAATTTGCAATACTTCATCCAACGATGGCAGTGGATAATTATCCTTTTCCGAAGCTCGGTTGAGATTTCTGAAATTGACACACAATCTGATCTCTCCATTCTTTTTCCTGACAGGAAACAGGTTGGCGACCCACGTCGAATGTCTTACTGGAAAGATGATTTTGGCTAAGAGCAACTTCTTAACCTCTTGATATATTAAAGGTTCCAGTAAAGGATTGACCAACCTTTGTCTTTGTCTAAAAGGTTTGCCTCCTGGCTTCAAAGGGATTGTGTGAGTGATGATTGCAGTATCATAAGTTTTGAGATCTTCATAGCTCCAAGCGATGACATCTGGGAAATCTCTTACATTTTTCAAGATACCATTTCTTTCTTGCGAAGTGCAGGTCTTCCCGATGAATAGATTTTTAACTTGACTGTCATCACCAACATTGATTGTGTCACATGCATTTCCTTCCATGCTATGGCCTTTCATCTCCCTCAATTTGTCGGGATCAAAGATTCTTTCTAACTCTACCATTCCTTTTGGAATAGTGTTTGTTTTCAAATTCAAAACTCCTTCTGCATTCAATTCTGCTCCTTCCACTTCCTCTTCATCAATGATTTGGGCTAGGAAGACATCGGTGTTGGTCAAAAAATCCAATATGTGCTTGTCGTCTTCAAAGACTTGAAAGTTGGTGATGTTGTCTAGGACTGAAGGTACTGAGGTCAACTCTACTGTGAACTTCTTCAGTCCTTCCATAGCTAATGGTACCAAAGAGTTGGCGGCTTGTGCAAGAGAATTAGCCACTTGATTCTGATGTCTGTATATGGACTTGATATTGAAGGCCTCAAAACTTTCAATGAGATCCCAAACTCGATTCCGGTATCTAGTCAGCCTTTTGTCGTGGCACACATACTGCCTTCTGATTTGTCTTATTACTATTTTTGAATCTCCATATACCTGCAGTATTTTAGCTTTCTTTCTGATAGCTAGCAATAACCCATGAATCAAGGATTCATATTCAGCCACATTGTTGGTGCAAGGGAACTGTAGCCTATGGGCGGCAAGATAGGTTTCTCCTGACGGACTGATTAATTCGAAGCCAGCTCCGGATCCTTGCTTGGATTTAGATCCATCGAACCTTAATGTCCACATTGGATTCCCTTGGTCTTCTGACTCTCGGACCTCTTGGCTTTCTACTGATGTGTCGGATAGAGCTTCATCTTCTGAAGAACTTTCAACTTCTAGGTCTTCAATTTCTTCTACAATCAATGACTGTGGGACCCTCTTGTATACTTGTTCTAATGCAGTCTGGCACATAGCACAGGATAATTCTGAATGGACGGCATTATGTATCCTGCACCAATTGGGGAGGAGCAGATCTCGGACAGAAGCAAAGTTGCCAAGTTGCATACTTTGTTGCACATTCTTATGGACAAATTTTCTAAAATTTTCAAACATTCCATCATCATCCTGGTCGGATCCTTGGTCACTTTCCACGACAATTTCTGTAGATTCCATCACCTCTTGTTGACTGTCTTTATCTTGCAGGTTCTGTATCATCAAGACTTCTTCTACTTTAGGTTTGTATGTCCCTAAATCAGTTTCTAAGAATAGGACTTCATTATCTTCTCCATACTCGGTTATCATAAGTCTCAATCTGGGAGTACTGTCGATTTTGATTTGGTTTGGAAGTCCTCTCCAGGGTAGCCACATATGTGCAAAGTCCGTTGACACATACCCATTCAACTTTCGTGACCAATCTCTACTTAGAAGCATCCCATATGTGTCAGGTATATCCACTACTGATATGTCTATGAAATTTTGGACCCTCAGGTCTGCAGCTAATTGCATGTGGATATTGTTCAATTCTCCCATGATTGGAACTTTTGTCTTGTCTAATTGAGTGACTTTCCTTCTGGTGGGTGCAGGAGTTATACCTAGCTTCTGACAAACGGCCAGAGGCATCACATTACTAGAAGCTCCTGAATCATATAGACAGTTGTGCAATAATTTTCCAAAGATTCTGACTGACAGCAGGAACAGGGCTGGCTCATCTTTTCCTTGGCAAAGGATTGAAGAATCCTCATTATGTTCTTGATTCTTCACTTCATTGATCTTTGGATTGTCACTCTTTTCTGATGTTTCCTCTTTTGAATTATCCGTCTTCTTTAGAGGCTTTCCTTTCTTGATCACATCTTTCTTAGCCGCAACCCCCTTTTCTGGAAGAATCTGACTTGTAGTGAGACTTTCTTTGACGGTGGGTTGATTTTTCTTAACCTCGCCTCTTTTGAGTAACAATTTTCCTTCTAACATATCTTCCCTTTTGGTTGGGAAGGCTACGGTCTAGACCATACATTCGTCTTGTTCGGATTGTTGCTTGCTATTAGTTTCATCTTGAATTACATTGATGGTGGCTTGAACATTGTTGGCCACTTCTTTGGACGTATTCTGAACATTTGGCCTTACTGTGTTTGAATCATTCAGGCTATTAATCACAGCATCTTTAATCTCTGATACCTTCAACAACTCATAAAGTGGCAGGCTAATTTTAACCTTCTTGAATTCTTCCAACAACAACATAGCAAGCCTTTTCATTCATCTCTTGGGGGAGGAAGAACATTCCTTTGCCTATATTCTCGCGCATCTTGTGGATAATCCGGACTATTGCTAGCCTTTGGATCTGGAGGAGTAGAGAAATTGTTTGGAGGGATGGATGTTGTCAGAGGTTCCTGATTTCTCTGATTTCTTTGGTAAACTCTCGGACCTACGCCTCCTGAGGACTGGTGGAATACTTCTTTTATCCCTTCAACTAGGACGCTATTATTCAAAGGCGGGAAATAATACTCTGAGTCTTCAACAGGTTCATTTGCTGATGCAGGTGGAAACTAGGAACCAGGAGGTACCATTGGTCCATTAGCCGATTCTGGCGGAAATCTTCCATTTTGAGCTTGGTTATTTTCTCCTTTCGGTAAATGTTTGTAGCTTTCCACAACCATGGCTTGATCATAGCGGGTAGTTGGGACCATTTCATTTCTTGTTTTAGGGCTATCTTGCCATCCTTCCAACTTCAAATCACTTCCAAGGCATAGAACATCTTGTCTTTCTCCTTCTCATGATATAAAAACCAAAATCTTGTCTTGAATTGCAAGGAAAAAAGGGGAATTTTAGAAATTTCGCTCTGGACCCTTTGGAAGGGTCAGGAGCGAAATTTTCATTAGGCTTCAAAACTTTCCTTCTTAGCAACCAAAATCCACTCTAAGGCAAACCAAATGCCTTCTCACACCCTTGTCTAAGTTTAGTTTTGTCCAAAATTTGGAAGAAAAGATGACTTTGAGGATTTTCGCTCTGGACCCTTTGGAAGGGTCAAGAGCGAAAATCTCTTCTAGGCTCAACTCCTTCATCTTTCATGATTTCTTGCAACTTCAAGTCACTCCCAGGGGCAATTCCTTCTTGATTTTACCTTATCCCACACTTGACTTAGCAAAACTTTGATAGAAAAAAGAAGTTTTGAGAAAATTCGCTCTGGACCCTTTGGAAGGGTTAGGAGCGAAATTCTCAATCTTGACCAAAAATCTTCATTTTTTGAACTTGAAACTTCTTTGCAAGGTAGGATTTCATGTTTCCTTGTGCTAGGAATAAAGTTTCATGTCCAAGAAAGGCTAAAAATAGGTTTACAAGGAATTTCGCTCTGGACCCTTTGGAAGGGTTAGGAGCGAAATTTCCTTTCCTAGCCAGAATCCTTCATTTTCACAACTTCTAAACATGCCCAAGGATTTCAATATGTTCATTCTTCCTTTCATCATGTCTTGGACACCTCAATTTGACCAAACCAAGCAAGAAATGTCTCTTATAGAGATTTTCGCTCTGGACCCTTTGGAAGGGTCAGCAGCGAAATTCTCCATTTGGGCTAAATCCTTCATTTTTTTCAGTTCAAAACAACCTCAAGAGGCAAAAGCAAGTTATTCTTCTTCCATCCATGTCAAAAAACTTGACCTTCTTCAATGCAAAATAAGAGCCTTTGGGAATTTCGCTCTGGACCCTTTGGAAGGGTCAGGAGCAAAATTCGCTTTGGACCCTTGGGAAGGGTCAGGAGCGAAATTTGACTTTTTGAACTCTCCATCAAGATCATTTTATGGAATATAACATTTAAGTATAAGTGACATTTCCTTATATCTTTCTTATACTTTAAGTTATATTCCATATATACTTTCAGGATGTTTGAGAGTAGTTTCGGACCTCCAGGAGTTATATTGCAAAATCTAGTTTTTGGAGGATTCTTTAGTTTTCCAGACAGTCAAATTTCACGATCAGGACATTCCAGACAGCCAAATTTCAGGATCAGGGCATTCCAGACTTAGCCAAATTTCAGGGCATTTGAAGATCAGGATGACATTCCAGACTTCATCACTCACCAACTCGACCTAACTCGGACCTTCAAGGATGATACTCATTCACAAAGCAAGACACAATTAGCAACAAGATCAAAACCAGGCCCTAAGGAAGACTCTCAAAGAAACCCTAATTCTGGGGCCCTGTGGACTCACCCTGGCTCAAGCAAAGCCTGTAATCCAACGATCCCCTTGACAGCACTCATCCTGCAAAGGCTAATAGACAAAACCCTAAACACCTAGAAAGCGAACCCCAGAAAGCAAAAAAAAGCAGGGGTCCCCATTTGCAATGGGGCAATGTGTAGCAATGATCCAATTCTATTGATGTGTATTTTGTACACAACCAAACACAGAATAAAATACCCAGAGGTATCTTATCCTCTCTTGATTAAAGTCTCCGAATGCTGAAGATGTCGCGAAAAGGATCAATCGGGATGACTTCAAGGTTCTTTTTGTAGGATCTCTACGTGTGGCTAAGCACCAGTGGTCGTTGTGTATGCTGTTTCTTCAAGGGGCCTCACCCCCTTTCAGAGAAAGCTTGTCCGTATTACTTTCTTTCAAATGAGGGAACAGGATTTTCCTAACACTAGCAGATTTTCAAAAAATGTCAAAAGGTAAGGGTTTCAGGGAAGAGATACTTAAACTATTCCTAAGAATGACTCAATGAAGGCTAGACTTGATAAGATTCTACCAATTTCAGTATCGCCAAGAAATTACAACTCCACTGGAATTGATGCGATCTTCTAAGGGGATTTAATAACTTTCAAATCATCAAGGATATAGATACTATCATAGAGATACATATCAATACTTCCAATAATGATTGAATTCTTAATCAATCTTAATGTTTCCAGTTGACCACACAAGGCGTTCTCACAATCAGTAAGAAGCTAGTGGTTTGGAATGTGAATCTTATCAAAGATCAGGCACAACAATTCGTCCTTCAAACTTAAAATTTAAATGCTATTTCAACTGAGAGTGATTCAAGAAGATAAACAATCATGAAGATAGCCACAAGTATTGCAATAAAACACCATAACTTCGATATTTTATTGATCTCAAATTGATCGAAGCCATTGAATTGTATTGTGGGCACTATATAAGCCCTGGCTCCTCATTTGTAAAAGCTAATAGACAATAAATAGAAAATAGTTGATAGTCTGTGAATAGGTAGTAGAATAGCAATTAGAGTAGATTAAGAAGAGAAGGCAAGACATTGTTGCCTTAATTGTAAAGACTTCTTTTCATTGAAGATATGGTGGAATATGTTGTTTCTTTGCAATGTGCATGGTCTCTTGTTGAATCTTCATTTTTGATGATAGATGATTAGATTGAGTGAAGAAAATTGTTGAATGCACCTGTGTGGAATCTGTCTAGTCCATACCACTAGCCTCTTACTGATGGTAAGTGCGCCCTGCGTGGTCAACTGGCATAAAATGAGCTTAATCTTAAGTCGTTACACATCTATTGTTCATGCATTATCTTGAATGGTGATCATTGTCAGATGGTGTACGATTTGAACGTATTGGAAGCATCCCTTAGAAGATCGCACTGAGTTGGTGTTGAATTGTTCAACCTGATGGTGAGACCCAGCCCAGTAGGACTCCACCTAGTCATTCATCCATCTTCTCGCATCCTAGATAGTAGAGTAGACTTCCTAAAGCCTGCATCTTTTGCCATTTGTTTGTCTTTCAGTTAGTGAATAGGACTTGTGATTCCAGCAAATTAGACGTTCAGGTCACCAAGTGTAAGTCCCCTTGTGATTCCAGCAAAATCACATCATACCACAGAGAGCGGATTTTATATTTATATTAAGGCTTAAAAATTAATTAATTAAATGGTAAAGGCCTTAATTTATGCGAATCCAACTTGGAAGCCTTGAAATTAATTTTAAAATTTTAAAAATGAAGGGGAGCGCTCAAAATCCATTTCTTTGCTTTTATAAGCAAGTCGGCCTCCTTCTAAAGGGGATTTTATTTGTTTTATTGCTAAAAAACTAGGACGGCCTCATGGTTAATTAGGGTGAGCGCCCTATATAAGAGAGGAGTGTTGTAGCATTTTCAAATCATTCATTCATTATTCTTCTCATGCGAATTTCAAGAGCAGATTGGAGGAGCGAATTATACCAGATTGGAGGCGAATTTCTTGTTAAATTGGAGGCTAATTTCCAGAATTTGCTAAATGGTTGGAGGCTAGTGAAAGGCGAAGTTCTTTTGAAGGTTAATTGAGACATAATTCATTCAAAGGGAGACCAAAATTCAATCCTTATCCAGCAAAATCTGATCTTCTTTCTTCCATTTTCCAAGGTTCATAGTTAAGCTTTCAAAGAAGGAGGTATGAAGAATCATTTTTTTTTTAAGTTCTTATTCAAGACTTATTTTGATTACATAGCAATCTTTTAAAATTCAAGTCTTGAAAAATCTGATTTCATTCATAATTAATTTGAATGTCCATAATTCTTGGATTTATCATGTCACTTTCAAATTAATGTCCAAATTATCCCCTTGAAAGGTCTTAGATCCTATGCTTTAAGATATTATGCTCAAGGACTAATTTTAAGTTTTTGTGTAGGCATCAAATGACGACCCCCAAAGCCGGAGGATCTACTACTCGCCAGGCTCTCATCAAGGAAGATCAGAGGAATGACGGATTGGAGACCAGGATCGTGTCCAAGTGGAGTAATGTCGGAGACACCAACCTAGGAAACTTCAATGTGAGGAAGTTTCGAGAGGCCCCTTACATCGGAAAGCCATCACCTGTTACAAAGAAGATAAATGAGAGTGGCATTATCAAAGCTGCAGGTTTCTCTCCCGCAGTCAAGTGTCATGAGTTGATGATTGAGTGCACCCGGCACTATGATTCACACTCAAGAACGATCATGGCCGATGATGGAACTATCTTGGCCTATCTTTCGGAGGAAGCTATAAGTGAGATTTTTCATCTCCCGGAACATAAAAACATGGTCTACAAAAGTCTAGAAGGAGCTCGGTCGATCTATGAGGATGATCCTGATTCCTGCTTGAACTTCATCAACAAGAATTGGCTACTCAAGAGCAGACCTCGCCTGAACAAGATTCCAAATACACCCCACAGAATCGACTTCCAAGAAGAGTTCAAGGATTTGATAACCTTGCTTAATCGGGTCACAGGTGCTTCTCAAGCTTTCTTCTTTGATAAATGGATGTTCTTCTTCATACAACTGATTGTCCAAGGAAAGGGAATGCTCAATTGGGCAAGAATCATTAGCAACAATCTGGACTTGCAGTTGAGAAGACTAAGGCCTACCAAATCATTCCACATGAGTTCATATGTTGTATATGCCTTGATCAGAGGTTTTGAGTATGCAGGACTACCTCACAGAGGAGTTGTTGGAAGAGGACCAGGAGAAATAAGAGTTTGTGATTCTTATGTTCAACTGCATCATCCACCTAGAAGTGACTACAAGTTAGTCAATGATACCTTCACGATGAATATTACCAGGATATTGCAAGGTGGGATTCACAATCGACTGTCCATGGACGCAAAAGAGCTTGTGAAGAAGCATGGTGCATGGTTCATTCAATTTCCAAAATTCACATACATCAGAGTTCATGGGTGTCCTTCACCTCCCTACATGTTGCCAAGATATCCAACAGACAAGATAGTACTACTTGAGGTGACTAGACAGTTGGCAGCTTATGCGAAGGCATCCAGACATAAGCATGGAAATGGAATTCCCGTGCCCATCATACTAGGGAACTCAGTTGAAGTATGTCCTAATACTCAAGCCGCGGAAGATGCAGAGAAGGAATTATCTCTATACTCATTCACATCTTTTGCCTCGAGAGAGAATTTTGACCCTCATGGTCATATAGAAGAAACAGTTGGGAAGAAGTATAGGCATGAATCTCAGGTGGAGGACTTTTGGATGAATGTCCAAGATGATGTCGAGGTCAAAAGAAAGATGCATTCCAGGCTACCCTTAGATCTCATCAGGAAATGCAAAATTTATAGAGTAGCCGATCAAGCCCAGGATAATGGTAGATACCTCCAGTCATCCTATGAGAAGGAAGACAAAGAAGTGAAGATAGATTGGAATGAGCCCGAGGTTTTAGACTTGAGAGCTTTGATGGCTCCCGTTTTATCCTGCACTCGCAGATGGGTGGATGTACAGCATCAAAAGTTGAAGGAGCGGAATGTATCTATGACATTCACCTTGGAAGCAAGACCAGAAGAAGGAGAAGCAAGTGTGAGTGAGAATACTTCTCATTCCAAAGGCTCAAAGAGGAAAGAAGGACCTGAGAAGAGAGAACCTTCCAAGAAGAAGCAGAAAACGAATCCTGATCGCCCACCAAGCACATCTTCTAGGCATGAAAAGGAAACAGGTCAAGGGGAAGATCAGAGGCAGATAGTATATGAAATTGATGAGTCTATGGAACCCATGGTGCAGAATGATAAACAGGAGAAGGGACAGACACCTCAGCATTCATCAAGTCAATCTCCCCAAGTTGGTGCTAATGAGCAACATCAAGAAAAGAATGATGATGAAGCAACATCTCCTTTCCGAGAAGATAGACCTCCACCTAAAGAAATACAAGTGAGGGAAACAAGATCTGCCATTCCTGATTGGCTGAAAGAGAGACTGACAAGGGTAGTTGTGGTTGAAGATGAAGAAGATGTGTTTGACTTGGAAAGCCTTATAGGAAATTCTCATGAAGTAAGAGAAGAAAAAGGCCACAAAGATGTCTAAGGTAATTAGAGATGAGACAGGATCCAGAAAAGTGCAGATAGCTACACCAGTGGTGGACAAATATGAGGATGAGATTCTAGCAGAAGAGTATGACTTAGAAACATTTGAGCTTGGTCCACTTACCTCCGAGCAAGCAATGGAAGAAGCAACTGATTCATTTGAAGCACTTAAAGACAAACTTAAAGAAGAAATGGAAAAGAATAAGAAGCTTGAGAGAGAGGTCAGTGCTTGGAGGAACTATTTTAGTCATCTTAATCAGCCCTTGAGACGTCAGGATCCAACAGTATCTCCTTTACATGCACTCCCTCTTGAATCAGTAGGTGAGGCAGAAAGGGTGAAGAGCTTGCTTCAACTTATGAGTTCTTGGATTGATGAATCTCACAAGGTAGCCGTTGAATTTGCAACAAGAATGATGAAGACAGTTCATCGAGCTATCCAGGTCCTTGAGATTATCCATAATCTAATGATAAGTGTAGTTGCATTCACTCACACTAGAGATGTTATCATCCCAGTCTTACAAGTGATAAGAGAAACACCAAGACGGATTCTAATGCAAGAAAAGATAATCGATGGAGGAACCCATAGCCTCCTACAGTGGTCAGCTCTGCTCCAGATGAAGGAAGTCCTTTTTGAAGACGTCAACACCAGATGCAGCTGAGTTGAAGGCATCATTCATCCAATTCAAGATAAGGTGTTTGAGGTGTTGTGCACCATTCTTGACAGGCGGATCGAGATCGAGACTGATGTGGACATCCAAGAGTTGGAGGATAGAATCAAGGTCATCTTTTGCAAGAAGGAGAACATCATCACAGAAAAGCAACAAGATCAAATGTATACTACTATGTTCCCGATTGAGAAGACCAAAGAACTGGAACCTGGATGGGAGACGACTCTTCTCACTGCTTTTGATCAAGTACTCCACTTGGAAGAACGAATGAAGAATCTTCTTGAGATTCCCATTGCTGAGATTGAGGGAATTGTGTCCAGATTCATTGAATATGCTAAGAAAGAGCATAGGAAAGGGAACAAAATTCTAGATGAAAAGTTGTTATAGGATGATGTGGCAACTTAATTCCTATTGGTCTGTGTCTCCTCGGTATTTGTGCCAATTTTTTATTGGCTATGGATTAGTAATGTTTATCTAAATGGGGACTTTTTTGTTACAAACCCTAATTAGGGTTTAGGTGTCAGAATCTCAGTCGTTGATCTTCTTTTGATCCGGGCCATTCATTGTATTTGAGGATGCTATATATGCCCTCACTCATTTCATTTTAAGAGGTTTGAAAAAACAGAAAGAGTTAGGAGAGAAAAAGGTTAGAAATTTAGAGAGAAATTAGTCATTGTTTGTAGCAAGATTGAGTAGTGAAGAAAGAATTTTGAACAATTGTTGTCCATTTGGCTATGAGATCAATAAAATATTGAAGTTATGGTGTTTTATTGCAATACTTGTGGCTATCTTCATGATTGTTTATCTTCTTGAATCACTCTCAGTTGAAATAGCATTTAAATTTTAAGTTTGAAGGACGAATTGTTGTGCCTGATCTTTGATAAGATTCACATTCCAAACCACTAGCTTCTTACTGATTGTGAGGATGCCTTGTGTGGTCAACTGGAAACATTAAGATTGATTAAGAATTCAATCATTATTGGAAGTATTGATATGTATCTCCTTGATAGTATCTATATCCTTGATGATTTGAAAGTTATTGAATCCCCTTAGAAGATCGCATCAATTCCAGTAGAGTTGTAATTTCTTGGCGATACTGAAATTGGTAGAATCTCATCAAGTCTAGTCTTCATTGAGTCATTCTTAGGATTAGTTCAAGTATTCCTTCCTTGAAACCCTTATCTTTTGACATTTTTTGAAAATCTATTAGTGTTAGGAAAATCCTGTTCCCTCATTTGAAAGAAAGTAATATGGACAAGCTTTCTCTGAAAGTGCGTAAGGCCCCTTGAAGAAACATCATACACAACGACCACTGGTGCTTATCCACACGTAGAGATCCTACAAAAAAGAACCTTGAAGTCATCCTGATTGATCTTTTTCGCAACATCTTCAGCATTCGGAGACTTTAATCAAGAGAGGATAAGATACCTCAGGGTATTTTATTCTGTGTTTGGTCATGTACAAAATACACATCAACACCTCCCAGTCAAAACACTCACATCATAAAAATTTATTTCGTTCATTTTTTTAACTTGAACAGTCCCAGCCACATCTCGCACAACGAAAGTCTGCCGTAGTCTTCAGTATGTTCCACAAAAAAAAAAGTTCAATGCAATCTCCGTTTTTAACACCCATCTGGCAAACCCTAACAAGAAAATCACAAAATTAATCCAACCACCTCCTCCTGGAAGACGTGAATACAATGCTCCCATAAAGTCTTATTGATTTCTTGGCAGAAAATGGCTTTGACTTCCAGCACCCACAAACTGAAAATAAAGGTCATGGGCAAAAAAAAAACATTACACAATAAAAGAGATCTCCCCAAAAATACTGACCACATCTATCAAAAGACGTTACAAACAGCTGCCCACTCATTTTAAAAAAAAATCTGACACATTTGGAAACTATTGTAGCTTCTAATAAGGAGGTCAACTCTTTTGAATTTCAAAGGTTGGCATGGCATAAAGACTGACTGAGCTGTTGACAAGAAACATGTAGGCAAACAAGGAGCTGATGCAGACACACACACTGCTTGACCAAACACCCAGGCAGCTCCAGCAAGCATTCAAGCACCTCAAGCAGGTAAGCAAGCTGCTCAACCAGGCAAGCAAGTAGACAGCTCAACCAAAATTCATAATCAAACTCAATTAAGCCTCTGAAATCAATGACAAATATTCCAACACTTTTGCCTTGAACTCAACCATAAACATCTAGATCATCCATCCATAGACACAAAGCCTCGATGACGAGAGCAAGCTTATGCAATTTGCTCCTAGTGGATTATTTATTAAAGTTTTCTTTCCATATTTGGTTTCTTCTAGATAAATCACTTGAGTTGATCTTGTTTCCTTAGATATTTCTTTCACTTATAATTTATTTTTATTTTGCTATGAATCCATAGCACAAGTAGATAAGATTCAACTATACATAAGGATGATTAATTATTTAAAAACATAATTCTGATATACATTTGCTCAAAATTTGAAATTAATCTCACATAAGCATACGCTTAGTTGTTTTGTGGTTTAGTAGATGGATAAGCATTCAAATAGGCATAGTAGCATGTATTTGGTATGAAATAAAATTGTATGTTACCTTTTGCATAAGGATTGTATGGCTTTAAAAATCAGCCACGGCTGTTGTACTTACATCTCACTTTCAAGTCTTAAAAGTTGTTCAAATAAGCATAGCACTTGCAAGCAACAAAGTGTTGAAAATAAATCTGTTTTAATGAATATTTCAATAGATTACGAATAATACCATTTGATCTATAAACTTCATTTGTAATCCATTAAAAAATTCAGCAACATGAATTTGTTTCCAACACCATGTTGCTCACAAGTTCTACTCTTATTTTAAGTCTGTAAACTAATATATATATATATATATATATATGGCAACTATAGCAATTTATAACACCTTACAATCCTTGTAGGCAAGTTAACATTCTCACATACATTCCTACATTTATTGCAACTTTTAATTAATACCCCAAACATGCTACTATACCCATGTGAGTACTTCATCCCCAAAATCATAGTGCCACCAAGAGTGTGCTTATGGAAGATTGATTTTAACAAATTTATATTGTAAAGAACAAGAACTATGCTTTCAAATAGCTTACCATCTTTGTATACACATGAATTTTCTGAATTGTTAGTAAAACTTGTAAGAAAAAAATATAACCAAGTGAAAGAAACAAAATCACATAAAAGAAAATCAACTCAAATGATTTAACTTGAAGAAATCCAATGTGGGAAGAAACTCTAGTAAAGAGTCTACTATGAGCAATTTGTACAAGCTTGCTTGCTTCTTTGAGGGTCCTTAGAACACTATCCTAGCATTCAAAGATTTGCACCTAGCGAGCTCCTTAACTAAATATAGTCTAATTATTAGTTATACGAGAAATCTACTATGTTGAACTACAGCCTCTATTGACCACAGTATCTAGGATAGAAATTTGATTAGCAATCAGCAATTCTCAAATTCTGAATTAATCTATGTTATAATTCATTCCCACACTCAACAGTCTTTGTTGTAGTTAGTATATACCCCAATGGATGTATTTATACTAGAGGATGGGCGGATGAATCAACCATAAGTCAATGAAACATCTTCGACAAGTAGGAAACAAAAGAAAAGTTGCTTGAAAATTAAAGTTTCCAGATGACTCTTCAATTCTACTATCTTGCCCCATACTATATGCTTTCAACTGCAGAGAAAATTTTCCGCTACACAATGTCCCATCAAACTCAGGCAACACGGTCAACGAGTTTGGTCATGGCTGAAACAGTCACAAATACTTTTCGAGAGGAATCTAAATATATTATAATGTCAAACTTTAGATAACTCACTTGTGTTGTTTTAACTCTGCAACAAAACTAAATTTCCGTGTTGCCAATGGTCCAACTGTATCTGAATGTTTAACTGATAATTTTCGGATCAATGTCCTCAATTGATACAAAAGTAGACCCCCAATTTTGATTGCCACAATACCCACCTGGACATAAAAAAAATATTGAATGAAGTTTGACTGCATTATGCATCTCTAGCATAATGTATCATTTGACACCCACATGGAAAAGTTACATGGAAAGAAACTCGATCCTAGAAGACCACAAACACCTAATTGAAGCAAGGCAACTAAGCCAACAATCTACAAAAGCCACAGGTTCCCAAAGCCAACAAAAAAAGAAAAGTGTACAAAATGCCACAATTCTACTACTAACAGATGTCGATCTAGATCGCAAGAACCTTATTATGAGAATTTAGTCTTATTTGCATTAACCACATATTCCCTGGAATTGTAAGTCTATATAAGTCAAACTGGAAAAGCATACCTTTTAATTTTGATGTAAGCCATTGCTCTATTTGCAAAAGCAACAGCTGTTGGATATAATACTATACTTCTAGAATAGCAATCAATCGCCTGAGCATACTTCTTTGCCTTGAAATATTCATTACCCTGTGAAAACAATACAAATGTGAACTCTGCATGAAATTCTGTAATAGAGATTGAGAATTCACAAATCAAAAAAAAAAAAGAAAACCTGCTCTTTCTCTGATATTGCATCTGTTGTAGGATCACTACGTGTAAAGGCACCAGCAAGTCTGTTGATTGTTCCAGAACTTTGATCACCGAATTTTTTTTTCAATAAATTTCCTATTTCTGCACTTTTGCTTGGAGTCCTTACTTCCTTTGCAGAAGCTTTCCTTGGAGAAGACCATTCTTCGCTTTCGTCCACCTCTCTCAGAGCAGCATCCTTTAAAATGTATTAATCATAAACAGCTCTCGAATTATAATCCGGTTTCATAACAAAAAAGATAGAACCAGGATGGTGAAAGTTCATAAGGAAAAGAGAAAATAGCTAATTAAAAAATTCGATGTAATTTATTAGCTTAAAGGAAAATTCACAAAACATACAACATCAAATTTTTCCCACTTATTATGAAAATTATCATAGGTGTGACTTGCAGCTGTTGATTTTCCAATATTCCCATCCTTGTGAGACTCGTCTTTTCTTTTGTTCATCCCCAAAACAGATGAGGATGGTGATTGGCTTGAGTCCTGCACTCTTCTTGATTGGCTTGTCTTCTGCACTCTTCCTCTGACAGGTGGGAGGTTCTGAAAAAGTAAACCACAGAAATCAACAGAAATATTATCAATTTTTTTACATTCTCCAAGTAAATTAACACTTACCAAACCATGCAGTCTCCTAAAAGATGTTAACAGGGCATGCAAAATTTCTAAAGAGAAAGGATGATAATGCAAATTTATGAATTTCAGTAAGTAGAAGTTTACTTGGGTGCCTATTCATATATTTCATATTTAGAGAAAATATTTCAGCAACAACGTGGTTTCATGTTGAGGACCTGACATTGTCCAGTTGTTTTCAGTTCTGAAGCTTGGGGGGATTTCTTGTAAATGTTTGTAGTTTCTGGCAAGACTGAATTAAATTACTTACAACTGCCTGATTGTAGACAACTGATGTTGATTCTTTAAGAGGGAATATGCCTTGGACTTAATAGATAACAGATTGTAGTCTTGTAAGGATACCTACTAAGATAATTAAATTACTTAGCCTCAATCAGAGTTATTAACGACACTCATCATGCATTAGCAGAGGGTTTATCAGCGTTACATGCACTTATTGACATACTGAATTTCATAAAAGATCTTCAGGATTAGCAAAAATTACAAAAGAATATACTATTCATTAATGAAATGATAAACTTTCTTTCTCTTCTTGTATTGTCACCTGCTGGGAAGAAGTTGTTCCCAACTCCTATAATATATGAATAAAACTTTCTACCAAATCTTTTTCAGGGCACCACTTGTCTTATATCAGCAGAATAACTTTGCCAAGTAGGTTAGTACCGGCTTGCTTCATGTGGGCGAAACAATCAAGCCAACTATCCTTAGCCAATAATAATTGCAAATCTAAGATGGAAGCCTCAAGATGAGTAATCAAAACTTCCTTCTGAAAGTTATATGGCTCGTACAGCTTGACTTTGCTCACGTAGAAAACTTAATGGTTTCCAAAATATGTTGGAAGATCTAAACAAAAGTCTTGAGCATGACTGCTAATCATGATAAGGCCCATATCAGATGGGCTTCATCTAGTGATAGTATTTGTTATGAAACCTTTGCTCAACCAAGTAAAAGCCAGAAACGATGACCATCATAAAGTGCCTTGAATTTGGCCTGTGCCCAATGACAAATCTTTTGATTTTTCACGTAAAGCTTTGTAATTCTATAAAAACAAGAAGTTTCATCTTGCTTCTATTGGTGGCACATATCTGAAACTGCAAGTGAACCCAGAATTGCACAAGGTGAAAGGTTGGAAACTAAAACAAACTTCTAAAGAAATTTCTCATTCAGATGTAGGTAGTCTTCTTGTTTTGTTGAACAATGTACAGATATTTGTCCCACTGCTTAACTTGTTCATGAAAGATTAAAAGGACATGGTCTAAGGTGTGATTAGTAACATCTCTAGACTTTGATTTGTATATGAAATGAAGTGGGGATGTGCATGGCATAGAGATCACCAATGTGAAAAATCAGTGCATAATCATCAAAAGAAAAAAACATGCTAACACTTATCATTCAAAAGACCACTAATGAAGTCCATGAAATTGAAATACCATGGGCACGAAGGTACAAATAATGAATGCTACATTTCAAGTTTTCAGTTAAAGGGCTTAAGACTATTGCAAAGGGAACACCAACAACAGACGTAATTTATAGCTTGCTTCCACATAGAGGATCAAAAAGCATCATTGAAATTTGAAAACAATGCCAAGTCTTTTACATGGGAAAATGTTATTTAGCAGAAGCTCACAAGGAGCCTGTGGGAAAGCAAAGCTGAATGAGCTTATACATCAACCTAAACTCCAATCAAGGAAAAGGTTTGCTAAAGATAATGAATGCTACATTTCAAGTTTTCAGTTAGAAGTCTTAGACTATAGCAAGAGAACACCAACATATGTCATTTATAACTTGCTTCCACATAGAGGGTAAAAAAATCATCATTGAAAGTGATACCAGATCTTTTACATTTGAAAATGACATTTAGAAGAAGCTGGCAAGTAGAGCCTGTTGGGAACACAAAGATGGACAAGCATATGGAAGAACCCACCCTCTAATTAAGGAAAAGGTTTGGTAAACATAATGTGCTGCTACAAAGCACCAACTGTCAAACCTAATTACAGATCCATAATGTAAAGATCTCCCTATTGGTCATAGATTTGCACCTTGCATCCAAGATGCTTGATACTCAAGATGTGAAACACAAAGACTTCCTCAGAGATCACCCATCCTGGCACTTGTCCATCTCAACCACACCTAATCATGGAGTTTCCTCAACCATCAAGCTTGGCTGGCTCAATTTAAGAAGTGTAGTGCTTTGTGAACCATTCATTATGGAATTTCCTATCTTTCCTTTTGATATAAGTGGTGCTTCTGTAATGATTCAAATTATGTGATGATCTTTCAGGATTTACCAGTAATCTTTCAAGTAAATATACACCAACCCATATTCCATGAGTAGTGAATAACAAGATAAACCTTAAAGATCCAGGGAAGATGCAACATCAGCAGAAGGAAACACTTCTAAAGTTTCAGGATTCAATACATCTCGGAGAAACAAGCAATATGAAACTGCCGATTCCATCAGAGGGTCATTTTGAAACCACCAGCTTCCTAAAGGGTTCATAATAAAATAGCCAGTCTGCTGAAAGGAGAGGTCTCATCTCAACAGCAGAAACAAGAATGTGATACAAACAGTTCAATCTTTGCTCTTTCAATTCCCTTTCTAGAGTCTTCCTATGATAGGGAAGACCCTCCTGCACCTATTTAAGAGCATGAGGAGTTCAGATTAGATCATCGAAGGTTTGGGAGAACAACCAATCTTCTAGATGAAAAGCACAATACATGAGAAAACGGAAGTGCGACACAAGGAAAGAGTAAGTTCCACACAGAGTAGAAAACTCGTGTGATTAAAATTATTTGATGCCAGAGAGCACTAGGAAGCTAGGAAATCCAGGGAGTGAGTTTTTCACAATTGTAATTGTTTCTATATTCCAAGAAAAGTTCACAAGTTGTGCATTTGCCACTTCCAATTAGTTTTCCTCCCCTTGAGGTTTCCAGGATAAATCAATCAACATGGTGTGGTTTGCTTCTAATCATTTTTATCAGACCATCCTTCCACCTTAAGTGCACACTCCAAAACTAACTCCAGGGGAATTCCACTATTATTTCATTGAAAATTCAATTAGCATAGCATGGATTAAAATTATCTAGACTATTAATTTACACCAACAATAATCTAGTAGAAAATTACAGATCAATTAGTACCAAAGCAAGTTTCCTTGTGTTCTAGTCTGAGGGTTTGCTTAAAAAATATTGTGTGAAGTTGCTTCCATTATTGATTGTCAAAATGCCAATTTTATGGTTGCAAGAGCACAACCATGAAAGAGCTCCAAGAAGTTAATCAGCTAATCCAAATGAAAAAATTGTGGAATTTGCTGCAATATTTGCAAGAAATGAATGCAGAATTGTAAGTTCAATTGACAAGCCATGGGGACTTCCTCATGGGCATCATAGAAGAGTAGTAATTAACATAAGAGACGTTGGAATATTGCAAGATGATAGTGAAGAGGAAAGAAGAGTCCTCTACAAAAAATGTACAAACTCAATTTGAGGTATGCAAAATGGTGACTCCACCATATTCTCTCTCACCCCATCAAAAATATTTTGGTAGATTTGAAAAGCACACTAAAGATTTGATTTTAAGACATTAACCAAGATGGGGTATGATGGAAAAGTGCTTGAAAAGAAGGGATGAGGTATGGCCAATCCCATGAAGGTTGAGGGAAGAGACCTCAACATGCAGGTTTGGGATATTTTGGTGGTATACAAAAGTTTGAAAATGCTCCAAAACTGCAGGAGTAAGAGAAGTTCACAAAGACAAGGAGCCCAAACCACCAGCACAAAAAATAGCCCACACAAGATGCAAACAGAAGATAACATTACACTTACGTCACCTAGTGAGCCCAGGAAGAAGGCAAGCAAGCATACAAGAAACCAAGGAAGATGTGTCAAAGGTAAACAGTCCATCTTTTGTTTCAATAAAGAAGGACATGCCGCACAAGAATGTAGATATCGTGTTCCTTGTACTACTTGGAAGGAAAAGTATGCATTGCAGAATAATGTGCAAGACAACCACCACTAAGGAACCTCCCAGCAAGGATGAGAGAAGTCACCACTCCCACAGATGAAAGGAAGAGGAAGGTCAAGACACACTCAATGGAGGTAAGAACCTATTGGTTTAAGTCTGTGCCAGAAATAGCCAAGAATTAGGAACAATCTTCAAGAAAGCAAAGAAGGCTTTGCAGGAGGATATGACAATGGAGGAAACTGTACCAAATTTCTGCCTTCAATATCAATATTGAAGTATCCAATCAAATCCCAAAAATTAGTATGAAATGTGGTTAAAGAAGACTGCAATCATTGCCAAATTCATAAAGATATAGCCAACAATGGAGAAAATAAAATCATAGATGGATCATGAAGCAGCATTGGGTTGATGTTCCAAGGCCTACAATCAATTTATGGAATTAGGGTTTCTTCAGATCACATTCCAGATGGAAGAGCACAGAGACAAGATTGTCAAGGAAGCCTGTGGTTCATGGGAAACATTGGAGTTCCATGCAGAACTAGTGTGGTTGGAAGTACTTGATACCAGAGAGCACTAGGAAGATAGAAAATGCAAGGAGTGAGTTCTTAATCCTTTTCAATGTTTCTAACATTGCAAGGAAGCTTGGAAGACATGTAGTTTCTACCTCCAACTGGTTTTCCTCGCCTTGAGGTTTTCAAGATAAATTTCTGTCTCTTTATAGGGTGATTTGATTCTTTTTTTAATAAATTGCATATAGTTTACAAATATTCTACTCATACAAGCAATAACATGAGACCAATACAAGCTCTTACAAGAGACTAATTCAAGCTTCTTACAAGCAAACACACTAGCAATAACCTATGGAAGACTAAGAACCACTACTTAGAGACCACACATACACATTAGTAGCCAACTATGGAAGACCAAGAGTCACAACTTATAATTCTACATTAGATGTCACCATGGAAATTTGAACTTGGCTATCCACAATAAAAACCCAATTCTTTAACCAATCAAATCCAACATCTTGGACATTGTGATTTGCTTTTGTTCATGTTTATTCATGAAGCATAAATCATCCTCTACGCTTAGAATGCACACTCCAACTCTCTAACTCAAAAGCAATCCAACTATCATTTGAACGAAAATTCAAGCAGTCTAGTACAAGTGAAAATTAATTTTGACTATGATTTACAAAAGTATAATCTTATAGAAAACTAAAAATCACGGAAAGCCATATCCCATGAGTAGTGATTCACAAGAACCCATTTCTCATGAGCATGAATGGTCCACTTAGCACTCATTGCATCTAGTTGATGCTCACATGAGAAAACCATGGAATTTTCCCCACAATCAAGCCCACTTAACTTGCTGACTATTTGAAAAAATTTCAACAAGTGTTGTCCCTTATAAAGCATTCATTATAGAGCTCCCCGGCACTTTTATTTTATACAAGTAGTGCTTCCACAATTGATCAAATTGTGTGATATGGTTGTCCAAAATTTATTTATGTTGTTTCAAGTCAATCCACGTGACTTGATATTTTATAAATAACAACTCATCAAAACCCATCTCTCATGTGAACAAATGATTTACTTGGAACTCATTGCATTTAGGTCATGCTCACAAGTGTGAAGCACTAAGACTTCCCAAAGGGCACCCATACCAGTACTACTCCAAATGGAGAGCTTCCTCCAAAATGAAGTCTGCTCAGCTTGCTACCTGTTGTAATCATTTCACACATCGCCCCATTAGAATGGGGACCCCCTCTTTTTGCTTTGTTTTTTGCTTTCTCTCTGCTTGTTCTTCTCTCTCTTTTTAGGGTTTTTGAGTGAGTGAGTGATCCTAGGCTAGGGCTAAACCTTAAGGGTTCCTTTTTGGTGTCATTCAAGCTAAGTCCAGTCAAATTTTGGAAAGTTGTTAAGTATCCTCCTGAAGAATTGAGATTGTTGAAATAAGGTAAGCCTTCCAAAGGAGTCAAATAGGTCTTAGGTTAGGTCTAATAAGGGTTTTTAGGGTAAAGTCCAATTTTGACTAAGTGTTAGCATTTTTGAAGGAGAAATTGTGTGTTCTTGCCTGGGTAAGTTTTGATCAATTTTTGGAAAGTAAGATGATGCCTGAAACAGAGAATTCGCTCCTGACCCTTGCTGAGGGTCCAGAGCGAACTTTATCCTAAGCATAATTTCTTGTTTTTTGATGGACTTGCTAACTGGTTCCTGGCCTTGAAAATGACCTAGCTTTGCCTTGAGAAGTGATTTGAGACTTAAATTTTGAACAGTTTAGCCTAAAATGAGAAAGTCGCTCCTGACCCTTGCTGAGGATCCAGGGCGAAAAATGTTGTTTAAGCATATTTGTCACTGACTTTTCTAAATTGTTTTGTGCAAGGTCTCCCGGAAGGATGATTGGACGTCACTTAAGGCAATTGAAGTTTTGAAGACAAGAAAAGTGATGAATTTTGGAGACTAAGGGGAAAATCGCTCCTAACCCTTGCTAAGGGTCCAGGGTGAAATCCTGATTTCCCTCATTTTGCAGTGGAAAGGGACCAAGTTTTGAGCATGAATGGAAAATGAATGACTTCCTCCACCCGCCTGAAAGAGTTTTAACTTGAAATGATGAAGGATCTTGTTGAAATCATCAAAATTGCTCCTGACCCTTGCTAAGGATCCAGGGCGGAAAATCTTATGGGGGTCATTTTTAGCTTTGTTTGGTCGATTTGAGATGTCAAAGGCATGATGAAGGATGAAATGAGCATGATAAAGTATCCAGACTTGATTGAAGATGATGAGATGAAGGAGTTTTGCCCAGGAAAGGTAAAATCGCTCCTGACCCTTGCTGAGGGTCCAGAGCAAAATTCTTTGCAAGCATATTTTTTGACTTTCCTTGGACATGAAAACCTATTCATAGCATGAAACAAGATGACATCTTCCTTAGCAAAGAGGTTTTAAGATGAAAAGTGAAGTATTTTGGTCACAACTACAGAAATCACTCCTGACCCTCTCTAAAGGCCCAGAGCGAAATTTTCAAAAGCACATTTTTTTGCAAAAGTCAAAATGATTTTTATGGTTTAATGGATGAAAGGAGGCATGTTTTACCCGTTGAATATAACTTGGACGATCAACAAATAAGCAATCAAGCCAAAATTGGAAATTCGCTCCTAACCCTTGCTGAGGGCCCAGAGCGAATTTCCAAGGTTCTCTTCTTTTTGTGTGGAATTAAGGCAAAATCTTGCTTGGATAGGAAGAGGACATGATGTTTTATGCCTTAGAGGCGATTTGGAGTCTAAACGATGAAGGGCTATGTTTAAAACCAAAAAGTCGCTCTTGACCCTTGGAGAGGGTCTAGGGCGAAAATCACAAAAACTACATATTTCCTTCAAAATGGTGCTAAGGCGAGGTTAGGCTAAGATGAAAAAGCCTTCAAGGACATGATGAATAATGATTTGCCTCTAAAACTTGATGATCCTGGGCTAGAAAGGAAAAATCATTCCTGACCCTTGGAGAGGGTCCAGGGCGAAAATTTGAAAACCTCTCATTTTACCTTGCAACAACAATGCAAATTTGGATGAGATGGATGAAGAAGGACATTGCCTAGTGGCGAATAAATTTTCAATGAAAAATGATGGAGGATTGAGTTTAATTTGCAAAAATCGCTCCTGACCCTTGCTGAGGGTCCAGGGCAAAAAACTTGGAAAGAGGATTTTATTGCTTATTTCAGAGGCCTAAGCATGATCTAGCTTTGTGAGAAAGTGTTTTGATAAGGGAATGAAGATTTTTAGTCAAAATTAAAAAATCGCTCCTGACCCTTGCTGAGGGTCCAGGACGAAAAACACCAAAATTGCACTTTTTCTCCCAAGTTGGATAGCACAAAGTATGGAAGCCAGTGAGAAGATCTATTTGAAATGTCTTGAAAAGATTTTGAACATTGAGAAATGCTAATCTTGAGCAAAATTAGGAAAATCGCTCTGACCCTTGCTAAGGGCCCAGGGCGAAATTTCCTCAAGGACATTATTTCCTTCAAAATTGTTGATGAATTAACATGGTAGTGCAAGGTAATAGATCTTAGGAGTGACATTGAAGGGTCAACATTTAAGCTAAGGTGGATTACAACTTAAAATGAAAAATCGCTCCTGACCCTTGGAGAGGGTCCAGGGCGAAATTGACATTTCCACCTATTTTCCTCATGCAAAACGTCAAAATTTGAAGTGCAACACCTTAACTGGATATCAATTTACCCTCCAGGAGATTTTCAAGTCAAGATGCGAAGTATTCAAGGCTAAAATTGGAAAATCGCTCCTGACCCTCAAAGAGGGTCCAGGGCGAAATTATTTGCAAGCTTCATTAAGCCTTGTTTTAAAAATTGATATTCTCCAATTTGCATTAGATCGCCAAAATTGCTAAAGTCAAGGCATTTAGAAAATTAAATTCGCATTAAATTAAAAGCATTTGGCATTTAATAAATTAATTTTAAGCCTTGAGAAAATCGAAATTTTACTTTGGAGGCATTTAAAATTAATTTTTTTATTAAATTAAAGTTGATTGGTGAGCGCTCAAGGCATTATTTTGCTTTTATTTGCCAAGTCGGCCCCCCTTTTTTGAGATTTTATTTATTTTTTTACCTCCTTTTTGCCAGGTCGGCCTAGGGGAAGTAAGGGGTAAGAGCTCTATATAATAGGGATGATTTGATCAAGTTTAATCATTCATTCAATCATCCTTTTAAGTGCGAAATTGGAGAGCTAATTGGAGGTGCGAAATAGAGCTGGTTTGGAGCGAATTTCTTTCAAGTGTTGAAAGCTAAAGAAGTGGAGTTTATTCTTTTCAAGGCTAAAGGAGGCGCAATTCATCCAAGGGAGGGCTTCGATCTAAACTTTGCCTAGCGAAATCCATTTTTTTCTTCATTTCTTAGAGTTTAGCACTCAAGAGGAGGTATGGCGAAATCATCTTAATGGCGAAATCATCTTAACATCCTTGGTCAAGACTTGATTTTTGGACACTTTTTTTAGAAAAGTCTAAGTGATTAATGAGTTAATTAGGCAATGATAACTCTATATTTATCATGAGGTTTCCTAATTAAAATCTTAAATCTTCCTTTTGAGTCTTAATTTTTACACTTCAAGATATAATGCTTGAGAACTAATTTTGAAATGTTGTGTAGGTGTCAAGATGGCGACTCCAAAGGCAGGAGCATCTACTAGTCGCCCGGCTCTCATCAAAGAAGATCAGAAGAACGACGAATTGGAGACCAGGATTGTATCCAAATGGAGTAATATCGGAGACACCAACTTGGGAAACTTCAATGTGAAGAAGTTTCGAGAGGTCCCCTACATTGGCAAGCCATCACCTATTGCGAAGAAGATAATTGAAAGTGGCATCATCGAGGCGGCAGGTTTCCCTCCAGCAGTCAAGTGTCATGAGCTGATGATCGAGTGTGCCCGCCACTATGACTGACAATCAAGGTCGATCGTATCCAAGGAAGGGAACACCTTAGCTTACCTTTCAGAGGAAGCTATAAGTGAAGCTCTTCATCTTCCAGAACATAAAGATATGATTTACAAAAGCCTAGAAGGAGCCAGATCAATGTATGAAGATGATCCCGATACTTGTCTAAATCTCATCAATAAGAATTGGTTGCTCAAAATTCGGCCTCGCCTGAACAAGATTCCCAACACACCGCATAGGATCGACTTCTAGGAGAAGTACAGAGATTTGATAACTTTGCTCAATCAAGTTACAGGGGCTCCTCAAGCCTTCTACTTCGAAAAGTGGATGTTCCTCTTCATTCAAGTAATACTCCAAGGAAAAGGAATGCTTCATTGGGCCAGAATTATTAGCAATAGTCTGGATGTGCAATTGAGAAGACTAAGGCCTACCAAATCATTCCATATGAGCTCATATGTCATATATGCCTTGATCAGGAGTTTCGAGTATGCAGGGCTACCTCACAGAGGAGTGATTGGAAGAGGACCCGGAGAGGTAAGAGTTTGTGACTCTTATGTTCATCTACATCATCTGCCTAGAAGTGACTACAAGTTAGTCAATGATACCTTCACGATGAACATCACTAGGAAATTCTCAAGAGGTAATGGAAAAGAAGAAGGCCACAAAGATGTCCAAGGTGATAAGAGATGAGACAGGATCCAGGAAATTGCAAATAGCTACACCAGTAGTGGACAAGTATGAAGGTGAGATTCTTGCAGATGAGTATGACTTAGAAACATTTGAGCTTGGTCCACTCACTACTGAACAAGCAATGGAAGAAGCAACCGATTCATTTGAAGCACTTAAAGACAAACTTAAAGAAGAAATGGAGAAGAATAGGAAACTTGAGAGAGAGGTCGGTGCTTGGAGAGGCTATTTTAGTTATCTCAATCAGCCCTTAAGACGTCAGGATCCAGCAGTATCTCCTTTACAAGCACTTCCTCTCAAATCGGTTGGCGAAGCAGAAAGGGTCAAAAGCTTGGTACAGCTTATGAGCTTTTGGATTGATAAATCCCACACGATAGCTGTTGAATTTGCAACAAGAATGATGAAGACAATTCATCGAGCTATCCAGGTCCTTGAGATTATTCATAATCTAATGATAACTGTAGCTGCTTTCGCTCACACTAAAGATGTTATCATTCCTGTCCTGCAAGTAATAAGACAAACACCAAGACGGATCCTGGCACAAGAAAAGATAATGGATGGAGGAACTCATAACCTACTACAATGCTCAGCTCTACTCCAGATGAAGGAGGTCCTTTTTGAGGACATCAGCACCAAATGCAGTCAAGTTGAAGGTATCATCCATCCAATTCAAGATAAGGTGTTTGAAGTATTGTGTACCATTCTTGGCAGGCGGATCGAGATTGAGACAGATGTGGACATCCAAGAGTTGGAGGATAGAGTCAAGGTCATCTTTTGCAAAGAAGAGAATGTCATCACAGATGAGCAACGAGACCTGATGTTCACTACCATGCTACTGATTGAGAAGATCAAAGAACTTGAACCTGGATGGGAAACGACTCTTCTCACGGCTTTTGATCAAGTCATTCACTTAGAGGAACAAATGAAGAATCTTCCTGAGATTCCTATTGCTGAGATTGAAGGAATTGTGTCCAGATTCGTTGGATATGCTAAGAAAGAGCATAGGAAAGGGAACAAAGTTCTAGAAGAAAGGTTGTTATAGGATGATGTGGCATCTTAATTCTCATTGGTCTATGTTTCTTCGACTTTTGTGCCAATTAAATATTTGGCTATGCATTTAATAATGTTCATCTAAAAGGGGAACTTTTGTAACAAACCCTAATTAGGGTTTAGGTGTCAAAATCTCAGCCATTGATCCTCTTTTGATCTGGGCCGTTCATTGTAATTGAGGATGCTATATATACCCTCACTCATTTTCATTTTGTCATTAGAGATTAGAAAGAGAGATTAGAAATTAGAAGAGCTTAGAGAGAAGAAAGTTATTGTGTAGCAAGATTGAGTAGTGAAGAGAGAATTTTGAACAATTGTTGTCTATTTGGCTTTGAGATCAATAAAATATTGAAGTTATGGTGTTTTATTGCAATGCTTGTGGCTATCTTCATGGTTGTTTATCTTCTTGAATCATTCTCAGTCGAAGTGGTATTTAAGTTTGAAGGACTAAGTGTTGTGCTTGATCTTTGGTGAGATTCATATCCAAACCACTAGCTTCTTACTGATTGTAAGGACGACTTGTGTGGTCAACTGGAGATATTGAGATTGCTTAAACATTCAATCATTATTGAAATATTGATATGTATCTTTATGATAGTATCTATAATCCTTGATGATTTGAAAATCACTAATCACCTTAGAAGATCGCATCAATTCCAGTAGAGTTGTAATTCCTTGGCAATACTGAAATTCGTAGAATCTTACCAAGTCTAGCCTACATTGAGTCATTCTTAGGATTAGATTAGCATTCATCCCTTGAAACCTTTATCTTTTACTATTTTTTGAGAATCTGTTAGTATTAGGAAAAACCTGTTCCTGAAATCAAAAGAGCGTGACACGGACAAGCTTTCTCAGAAAGTGCGTAAGACCCCTTGAAGAAACAGCATTTACAACGACCACTGGTGCTTATCCACACGTAGAGATCCTACAACAAAGAACCTTGAAGTCACCCTGATTGATCCTTTTCGCGATATCTTCAGCATTCAGAGGCTTTAATCAAGAGAGGATAAGGTACCATTTGGGTATTTTATTCTGTGTTTGGTTGTGTACAAAATACACGTCAACACTACCCAATTTGCATAACTTTCAGCGAGTGTTGTGCCTCATGAACCATTCCTGTATAGATCCTATGCTCTTTTAATTTTGTACAAAAAGTGCTCCTTCTATGGATCAAATTATAACATGTGACTTTTAGGTTTCAGCAGCACAGTTTCAAGTCAACCTATATTGAACAATATTTCATGAGTTGTGGCTCACATGAACTCATTTCTTATGAGCAAAAATGGTTCACTTGGCACTCATTGCATATAAGCAAAAATGGTTCACTTGGCACTCATTGCATATAAGCAATGCTCCCCAGAGTAAATCCTTGGGACTTACGAAGAGGTCAAACATCCCAATAGTTCTACTGCTACAGCTCAAGAACATTTCGCCAAAGAGTTTCCTTCGCAAACAAGCCCTCTTAGCTTGTTACCCCATTTGCGAAACATTCAACAAATGTTGAGCCTTACAGACCATTCATCATGACCATATTATTTATCATGTCGATGGAAAAGAACCTAGACTCAGCTTTTGAGATATTCATAATATCATATCATCAATTTCTAATTTATGGTGTTGCATTTGAGTATACTCACACAATTGTTTCAATTCATGAAAACCAAATTCATGTGTGGCATATTCCCAATTCTCTGTGGTTGATTTTGCAGGTGCAAATTGTGCACATTTTTATAGTCAGTTTAGGGAATTAATTATTTGTTAACATTTCTGTACTCTCCCCTTTTGTAAATGCCCTAGTTTTTGCCCTAAAATCACAATTCCAAGTAAAGCAAGAAATGAAATAGAGTTAGAGATATCATTTACCAATTTAAATTGTTGAACAAGATAGATCCTGGTTGAGACCCTGCTATCCTTTTAGATAACCGTTGAAAGCATAATCCATAAAATAGATCTTTCCTACTAGGGTTAGGCACATTATCTTAATCATATTATATTGATATATCTAATTCATTAATGGAGTTCGACCATAATGGATTAGGATAAGAAGGCATGATTGGGTGCCCAAAACAATCCTCTACCCTAGGCCCAAGAGCAGATATACCATCCCTCTTGGGCTCATGTGGCCTTCTACCATCTCATATGAGGTGGTGTACCTAGTGAGCTGTCCTACAGCCGTTCCCCCTCATCATACCACCCTTATTCACCTTCCTATGATTGGGACTCCTTAACCCAATAATCAACCATGGTGGAAACTTGTGTGGAAACCACAATAGGGTGTCTGGAACATTCTTCCCTTCTTAGTCCAAGGGCGGGGCACTCCTTGCACCCCCTTGGCCTCATGGGACTATCGGTCACCACCATGAGGTGGTGTGCTTAGAAGAGGACCTCATAACTATTTCCCCTCCTTTTATTCCCTCACTATCCCTATCATAGTTATTTGCAGCAATTAAACAGACATATGAGGAATTACACATTATTGTTTATATTCCTTATATAAGAGATCAAATATGTCATCATACATAGTCATACATATTACAGCCTGTATTATTATGTGAAGATTCTGCATAAAAACATTATCTGGCTTCATATGTTAAGTAACAATGCCACTGCCTGCAATATTAAGGATTTCTGAACTATTTTTGACACCTGATCGCAGATACATTAAAAGATGAACTGCTCCTGTTTATACAAATACTGGTTTTTATTTTTTTCCTTCATTCCATGCCCAAATGAATTACAATAACCTTCCTTCTATACCCTTCAAGAGTGCCCTTTCACCAAAAGATGCAACCCTTCTAATCAGGCCGGCCAAGACAGCAACAAACTTATTTTAATTTCCTTGCCCAAGAAAATTGAATATTCATAAGTATTGTTTTTGGCGGCAAGATACAAGGCCGACTTGGGAGATAAGAAGACTTGTGTCTTGTATATAACAAAGGCATATCGATGCCTTAACAAATAATCACAATAAGCGAATGATCTCTGCATATATGTGATCTGCAATCAGTGAATTTGTAACATTCATTGGTGAACATAACGAACTTGTTATTCGCAACTTAACATCAGCGATCACTGGCGAATATACCTTGCACTTCAGCGAACATCATTGGAGATTGCCGAATTGTTACTTGTCATTATTTGATCAGCACATACTTCAGTTCCGGTTGGGTCATTGTATTGTGGATTACATCTGTGCTGAGAATGGATATTGAATAAGTCTGCCCCTATATTGATCGCCTAAAAGTTCCAGATCAGATAAGTTTATTTTCTATGCTCTAAGCGAGCTAAATTGTACATGTAACAATGCTGATTATAATTATTTTGATCTGGATCTTTGTTGCTAGGTTTTTTCCTCCAAAAGGGAGGTTTTCCCAGGGTAACCTTGTGTTTGTATGTGTGTGCATTTGTCTATTTCTGAGTTTTGTTAATTCTGATCACTAAAATTTTAACAAAACTAACAGTGATGGCTGTTGGCCAAGGATATACCAATGGTGCGATAGCCCCTTAGTGCCTTTTCTAATATTTGGCACTATATTTGATGAAGATCGTCATCGAGCTTAGGTGGAAGTTGGCCTCAAATTCCTAAAGGAGAATCTAGGCATTTTTGTCGCTGGAGAGGTGTAGAATCGTTGCACAGATAGGGTGCAGTTTGTGATGGAGAAAGTAGGGTAAGGGCTACGATGTTCATTGTGTGATTTCCTTTTTTGGCATTGATGACTACTTTTTCCTAGTAAGACAATATGGCATTCCCCCTTTTTTATGGTTTGTAAATTTTTGGCCGACTGTAATTCTTTGGCCTATTGTAATTTTGAAGACTGTGTATCAATGGCACATCTTGTACTAGGAGTGGCACCCAATTGCCATGTTCATTAATAAAACAAAAAATCATATCAATTTATAACATGTATTATTTGGTGACTTGACTAATGAAAAGTTATTCTTGATTCCATATAAGACCAAACACTAATATAATGTAAAGAAATTTATATAAAATATATCCAATTATATAGTAAATTCAAACTCTGCACAATGCCAAATCTTCAATCAATTCTGAATATAGACATGTATTCAACTACTTGTTGTGCGTTGCACAGGCTCCCTGTCGCCGACAGGGTCCCCCCTTCCCTTTTTTTTTTTTGAGCCTTTCGTCTTCGCCTTGTTGAGTTTCACGCAGAGTGTCTCGCGTCCTTTCGAGCGAGCCTGCGACTGGTCCGTGAAGTGATGATGTTGAAAGAAGATAAGCCAGTGATTCCATTAGGCTAGTCTAGCCCTCAAGCACGAATTCCAAGGGATTGTTCAAAATTGTGAAATCGCCTTGAATAGGCATAAGATGATAGAGGTTGGCGAAGCCCGCCAAGCAAAGGACAGCGCGTCTGAAGGTCGCATGAGGACCCAAAGTTGCCTTTTTTCGCGTAAGAGCGATGAGATAGATTGCATGAGGTTTGTTTTTACGAAGTTTACGAGATTTGAATGAATAACGATTTTCGCCAGCTGGAGTAGAAAGAGGGGCGAATTTCTTTGCAAAATGCCAAGGTCGACAAAATCGCCCAAATGCCCAGGAGGGACGAATTTCGGACTTTCAGGCCAAAATGAGAGAAAAGTTAAAAGTTGACAAAATTGGCCTAAGGTCTGAAAATTTTCAAAATTGGCAAAATCGCCCAGAGGGCTGAATTTCGGACCCTGGGGTTAAAATTTCAAAAAGTTTAAAAGTTGTCAAAATGGCCAAAAGGGCCGAAATTCAGACCTTAAGGCCGAAATGCCAAAACAAAAAAGAAAGTTTGCAAAAACCCCAAAAGGTCCGAAAAATGCTTTAAGTTTGCAAAAATGTTAAAAGGTCCGAAAATGCCTTAGATTCGCAAAAACTCCAAAAGGTCCGAAAAATGCTTTAAGTTTGCAAAAACGTTAAAAGGTCCGAAATTTGCTTAAAATTCGCTAAAATTGCCAAAATCGCCCAAAGGGCTGAATTTCGGACCCTGGGGTTAAAATTTCAAAAAGTTTAAAAGGTCGCCAAAATGCCTTATGGGCCGAATTTTGGACCCTAAGGGCAAAATGAGAAATTCGCAAAGTTGACAAAAGCTTCTAGAGGTCCGAAGTTTGTTCGAAATTGCCAAAGTGTTTAAAAAGTCTGAAAAAGATAAAACGCCGAAATTCCCCAGGGTAAAAACGCAATTTAAGTTTCAAAGGGCCTCCATATCACCGAAGTTCACGATTTGGGAGAGGTGCGCAAGAAAGCAAAGAGGGATTCGAGATTGGCAAAGTCTCCCATTTCTCCGAAAATCGCAGCACAGAGGGTGCAATTGGCAATAAAAACGCAGTTTAAAGTCTGCAAAAACTCCCCCATACCACCGAAGTTCGCGTGAGAGAGGATCGCGTAGGGTTTAAAAGGTGGAGCCAATTTCGCATGATTTGCATCAAAGTAAAACGCTGACATAAACCCTTCCAAGCATCCAAGTTCAGATTGCCATTTCATCTAAGGTGAAAATCGCTTAGTCTAAAACTCAAAATTGAGAATTCTTTTCCAACCGCAGCCGCGAAAATTTGAATTAGAGAGATAACCGTTGGAATTCAAAATTTGCAGAACCATCCATTCATTTTTGCACAACAAGTCGGGCAATTGCTCGCCGTCCATTTTCACCGGGTAAGTACGCTTTATCTCTCTTGATCGTCTGAAATATTTGCACATTGGATGCATGTTTGTGCAAAATTGATTAAAGTGCTTTAATCTTCAAAATTCGCATCTTTTTTCTGATTATTAAAGTGTCATGCAAAGCAATCGAAATTAGAATTTGCTCCTAAGGATCAGCTAGAAATTCCATTTTCAAACTTAGGAAAATTTCTCAAGCCTTGTCCATTTTTTAAAATTGATCCTGAAAATGCTTAAATATAAGCCTCCAGTCGAAACCTTCATAAATATTTTGCTTTAAATCAATCAAGCTCTCAGCAAGCAATATTTCGCGGTTTCCAATCCAAATTTTGAATTAAGCCTTGAATGCTGGCATATTCTCTATCTAACCCGCCTTACTTCTTTTATATCGCCTCGTAATCCGCATCCGGCTGTGCAGGATAAATGCCTAAATCGGCGGTGGAGTCATCAAAGACGCCCGCTATAACCGAGACATCGCGAGCATCCAAATCAGATATCCCACGCAAAGTCGAAAGGATGAAGTACCAGTATCAAAGAGGGGGATTGAGGGAGTCAAAAGTTCACAGTGTCTGGGACAATGTCGGTGATACTGACCTAGGCCATATCGATATCCAAGATTTTAGGAGCCGACTCTTCTCCCCTAATGCCTACGACAGGCCTAGGCAGATGATGGAAAGTGGCATCGCCCCAAGCTACGGGATTTCCTCCAGTAGTGCAAAACTATGAGTTAGTGGTAGAGGCTGCCCGGCATTATCAGTCGAGTTCCAGATTGGTGCTCCTCGAGAATATGACCCTCGCCAACTTCACTCCTGAGGCCATTGGCGACGCACTCGACATTCCCTTCCCGAACAATCCCACAGCCACGACTATAGACGAAGCACAAGGGGCGTATGATAAGAATCCTGCCAGATGCAGAACGCTGATCAACGAAGGGTGGTACAAGGAGAGAAGGCCTCCTGTTGGTGTCTGTTTTATCATCTACCAAACATTAGGATAGGATACCCGAAGGTATTCTATCCTCTCCTAAAAAATCACTACTGATTCCAAGGTCTATATGTGCGAACAAGCGACTTTAGTGGAATAGCTTCTTGGGTAGTGTGTGCTGAAATTTTCAAGGGGGACTTACGTTTAACAAGTATTCTTGAAATGCTGGACTTGGATTTAGCAATTTTTAGGCTCTTCTTTTTTTTGGGGGGTTTTCTGGGATTTAGACTTTCAAAAGAAAGGGGAAAAGGGATAGAGTTCAGGAAGGCTAATCTAATCCTACGAATTCTGGAGACGGTATCAACTGGATGCTTTCGAGAAACCAAACCTTGCTTCGCCACACTAGGGACAACTACACAAGGCCGGTGCAATCTTCAATGGGTTGTGCTTATGATCGAGATGTTGGGAAGCACAGGGATGGGCTCAGACTAACTTTGCACGGTAGAATGGAAATCATCCATTTACCAAAAGTATGAGCGGAAATACACCATCAATTGATACTTATCAAATCCTTCATTCAAATTAACAACAATGAAAGCAAATCTAAATTATTTCTAACTAAGTGTTGAGGCAATTGAAACCGTGCAAATCATTCAAATAATAGAGATTACAAAGCAACGCACAAGCAATATATTATTGGAAATGACCTTAAGCAACAATACATCAAAAAACCTCACCCTTTTCAAATGAGGGGAGGCAACCTTATATAGTTTCTCAAAAACAACTAAATGGCCGAGATCAAACAGTGATCAAGGGCCCAGATTGAAAGTCCTAAACCCTAATTAGGGTTTCCCGAAATACTATCAGTTCAAGTAAATGAAAGAGTGACAAGTGGCGCAGCTGCTAATTTTACTGAGGTGAGTGGCCACTTTCCTCTTTCAAAGATTCAACGTATCTAGACACCACGAGCTTGACCTCCTCTATGGTGACACTTGGCAAACCGCCAATTTGGAAGTCGACGAGATCCACATCGTCGACACACGTAACAAGGATGCCTTCCCACTCCACTGCCTGGGTGAGGAAGTTGTCATCGATGGAGAGGAAGTTTGCAATCTTAGAAAGATCGCCTTTGTCAATCATCCCTGAATCTCGGAAGAAGCTTGTCTGAATTCTGGCTCTCAGGTTCTCAGCTTGTAAATGCTTCTCCCTTAGGCTTTCCTTCTGTAGTGGCTTGACTCCCTCCGTGACCCGTTCCAAACTTGGAATGAAAATGTTCTATTATTCTCTTGGCCTCGTCGTATCCGACACATCGAAGGTATATACCTTCATGATTCTTTCTATAGAGCACTGATCCCTGGAGCATATATCGCTGGCATTTGAGTCTGAAGGCTCATTTCTGTGCAGAATTCATGGGGGCGGGGTATCTGTGGTCTGTCAAATATGACAAGATATCATAGTACCATTCTTTCTGAGAGACATCAGTCAAGACATATGCCTATTGTATTAGTCCAGGTCCTTCGACTGCTATAGTCTACGTTAGAGCCTGCCCTCGAACTAATTTCATCAGTTGTAATTCTACCTCATATTCTTGGATGGTGGCGACCCACTTTCCTCGCCTTTCCCCTAGTTCGTTCTGCATCAAGAGTGTTTTAACTGCAGCATCAGGTACAATGGTGAAGATCTTACTCCTTAATATATAGTGCCTAAATTTCTTGATAGCCTTCACCAAGGCATAAGCCTGGCTTTTTAACACTAGGGTATCTCAATTCTGCATCCTTGAGAGGCGAGCTCATAAAGGCTATAGGATGCTCTTCCTTTTCCTCAGTTCGCTGCGTGAGTATTGCGGTGCACGAATGTTCAGATGCAAAGGAATATAAGTAGAATGGCTTAGTGTAGTCTGGACTGACCAAAACCGACGCATCAGCTATAGCCAATTTGATTTCTTCAAATGCTTTCTTTGATGACAGTGTCCATTCCATCTTTGCACCCTTTTTCAACATCTCATTCAAAGGTTTTACTATCTCGGCGAAACCGGTGATAAATTTTCTGACAAAATTAATCTTTCCGAAGAAAGATCTCAGCTCCTTTTGGCTGGATGGCAAACTGATCCTTGAAATAGCATCAATACGCTCAGGGTCAATCAATATGCCTTTCTCTGTGATCAGGTGTCCTAACAGTTTGCCTTCGGTGACCCCAAATATGCATTTCTTTGGGTTTAAGGAAATCCCATACCTCCGGCATCTTTGGAATATCCTCCTTAGGTCTTTAACGTGACTCTCTCTTTCCTTTGAGAATACAGTAAGATCGTCCATGTAGATGACTATACTCCTCCCAATTAGCTCTCTGAAGGCGATATCCATAGCTCTCTGGAACGTAGCTCCAACGTTGATCAGCCCAAAGGGCATTCTTTTGTAAGCAAATGTTCCCCATTTTGTAGTGAACGCAGTTTTCAATCTGTCTTCATATTCTACCAGCACTTGATTATAACCTGAGTATCCGTCCAGAAAGGACATCATCTGTGAACCATTCACAATTTGTAATACTTCGTCGAGGGACAGCAGAGGGTAATTGTCCTTTTCAGAGGCCTTGTTCAAATTTCGGAAATCGACGCACAGTCTAATTTCTCCACTCTTCTTCCTGACTGGGACCAAGTTGGCGACCCACGTCGAATGGTGTACTGGAAATATCATCCCTGCTGTTAGCAACTTTTTGACTTCTTGGTGTACAAGAGGTTCCAGTAATGGGTTGACTGGTCTCTGGCGTTGCCGGAAAGGTTTACTGTCTGGTTTGAGAGGAATCGTGTGGGTAATGATAGAAGTATCATAGGTCCTTAGGTCCTCGTAACTCCATGCTATGATATCGGAGTATTCTTTTAAGGCTTGAATTATTCTGACCCTCTCTTCTGGTGTACAAATTTTGCCTACGTACACATTTTTGGCGTTGTCCTCAGTCCCCATATTTACTTTTTCGAATTGGTCACCATTAGTCTTCTGACCTTTCATCTCATTAATTTGGTCCTGATCATACATTCTTTCCAACTGTATCATTCCTTTAGGGATGAAATTTGTTTTCAAGTTCAAAACTTCGTCATCATCCAACTCTGCTTCTTCTTCTATTTCCTCCTCATCAATCATTTGGGCTGCAAATATGTCTGAGCTTGTTAAAAATTCTTGGATTTGACCATCGTCTTTGAATACTTGAAAATTCGTGATGTTATCTGGGATTGAGGGATTCAGTGACAACTCTATGGACAGATGATCCACGTTTCCTATGGTAAGAGGTTCTAGTGAACTAGCTGCTTGAGCTAACGTGTTCGCAATTTGGTTATCTGCTCGCCCGACTAACCGGATGTTGAAGGCGTCAAAGCTTTCCAGAAGATCCCAGACTCTGTTACGGTAATGGGACAGTCTCTTATCATGACAAACATATTGCTTTCTCACTTGCTTGACCACTATCTCTGAATCACCGTAAGCTTGTACCGTTTTAGCTCCCTTGCTTATGGCGAACAATAATCCATGAACTAGCGACTCATACTCAGCTACATTGTTAGTGCAGGGGAATTGGAGTCAACGGACTATAAGAAACATTTCCCCATCAGGACTAGTTAACTTAAAGCCAATTCCTGCCCCCTTTTTGGAGTAGGATCCGTCAAACCTTGGGATCCATGTTGCCTCTTTATGTCAAGACCATACTGACGCTGGCTCTTCCATTTCCTCCTGTGGGGGTGGTGGAGTTTGAGTTTCCATGTTGAATTTTTCTAATATTTGACTGATCTCACCTTCAACCTCTTGTTCGATTGTACGATAAGATGGTGAAGCTTGTATTTCAAAGGTGCGTCTTTGACGATCTTGTAGTTGATCTTCCTCCATATTTATCTCTATATTCTGCTGAGGCTCGGAGAATCCCCGATGGACTTGTCTACTCTCAGTGTCACTTCCGGGATCTGCAAATTTCTATAGCATCCGACGAACTTCTGTGATTGCTTTGTGACATCCTTTACAAGTGAATTCTGAATGAGATGCGTCGTGAACCCGACACCAATTGGTCAGCAATAGCTCATGAATCTTACTCTTCATTTCAGCTCTCCGACATACGTTCATCCCTATGAATTCTTTGAAACTCTCAAACAATCTTTTCTCTTTATCCGGATCGTCCATCAGTGTGAAGTCGGAAAGGTCTACATTAGTTTCCCCTATGGAGGAGGTTTGTAGTGTCAAAATTTCATTCACCCTAGGTGTATAAGACCCTAGGTCTGTTTCAAGGAACAATATCTCGTTATTTTCTCCATATTCTGTAATCATTAGTCTGAGTCTTGGGGTACTATCAATTTTGATTTGATTGGGAACCCCTTTCCATGGCAACCACATGTGAGAGAAGTCAGTGGAAATGTATCCATTCAATCTTCTGGACCAATCCCTAATTAACAACATGCCATATCCATCTGGGATGTCTATGACACAGATATCGATGCAACTTTGCACTCTCGGGTCTGCTACCAATTGCATGTGAATATTGTTGAGCTCTCCCATCACCGGTACCTCAGTCTTATCTAGTTGTGTGACTTTCTTATTAGTCTTTGCCGGAACAAGTCCTAATTTTTGACAAACGGCCAATGGCATTACGTTGCTGGAGGCCGGGGAGTCTACTAGGCAATTATGCAACATTTTACCGAATATCCTCACCGACAACAGGAATGGAGCAGGTTCGTCTTTCCCTTGGTATAAAACTACTTGGTTCTTTCCTGGTTCCTAGAATTTCTTCCTGGAATATGTTTGTGATAATTCTTTTGCTAGAATTTCTTCCTGGAATATGTTTGTGTCCATGAGGACTTCTTCTGGTGTGATGCTTTCCTGATTTTCAACTGAAGTCTGCATCATGCCTACAAAATTTGGAGATTGTTGTGGGGCATCGGATGACACAATATTGGTATTAGCAGGAACATTGACCATTCCTCTGTGTACGGCATTTGGTTGAGGGATTCTTGGTGCCCCAGCTTCAGTAATACTACCAAAGATTGTTTCTCTTATTTCGTGGATTTTCATCAACTCAATCAAAGGCAGACTGACTTTTATCCTTTTGAATTCTTCTAACACGAATGAACTTAGCCTCTTTAATTCCTCCTTAGGGTTGTCTTTGGTCTGGGTGTGAACGGGCCCTAGTTGGGGATCTGTTAGTCGCCTTTGGTCAACTTGATGGGAATTGACAGGTTTTGAACTACTAGGTTGGACATTCTGTTGGTGATACTCAGGAGAATCCCTAGGAGGTGTTGGCGCATTGGTAGCATTGGGATTTGGTGGGGTCTAGAAGTTGTTGGGAGGAATAGATGTGGTTAAAGGCTCATTGTATCGAGCACTCCTTTGGTATACACGAGGTTGATTTCCGGACGTTTGTTGGAATGCTTGTACTTCCCTCGTGCCTTCAACTAGAACACTATCATATAATGGGGGGAAGTTATAGCCATTGACGGTAGTTGGCTGGTTCGATACTAATTGGACTTCAGGCTTAACTTGACCTTGCGGCGGTTCCACGGGGCTATTAGCAGACGCAGGTGGGAATCTCTGGCTAAGCTAGTATGATGAACCGTTTTGGAATGGGGACCTGACATTTTCTATGACCAAAGCTTGATCATATCTCGTTACAAGGACAATTTCATACCCAGTTGGCGGAGCTTCTTCTGCTCCTAAATTCCTTCTCTCGCTTTGGAAAATGTCTGCTGCTACCTAGAATTCATGGCATTGTAACTCGGAATGCTGATCAGTACTGTGCAGCCTACACCATCTTGATAGTGCAGCTTCTGCTAGGAATACTTTGTCTGCGGGACGACTATCTGCAACAGGTTGGCTATCCAAAGGGGATGGTATAGTACCGTTGTTAGGTCCAGTATTCCATGTTCTTTTCTGGGCAACCTGATTATTGTTTCGGAAATTCAGATTATTCCCTTGGTAGTTTTGACCGTCTCTTGCGTATCCGAAAGAACCGTGTCCTGGATGATTTCCTTGATAATTCCTCTGCATTTGGTTGTTCTGTCCTTTCAAATAGGTTACCTCCGCCGACAATTTCTTTACTTGATTGATTAATTCCCTCATTTCTTCTTTCCCCTCTGAGGTCCGACTAGAAGTTGTCGCGTTTTGGAGGTATACCGGCTGCGGCGGTGGTACTTGTGAGACAGGATTTCCAGGGTGAAGAACCAACTGATTACTGGCCATAGGAATTGGGTTCATCACTGGAGTATTCTGAGACAACGCTCTATTGATATTTTGGACTTGTCCTTGTGCCGCAGGATTTCCCAAATAGTTCAAGGGTCTTGTACCGACACCTACTTCCAGATCATTGCTGACTGAAATAGCTGAAGCATAGGCTTCTTTCAAATTGGTTGGGGGGGGTGCCTTTCGTTTTACAAACATGGAAGTGAGGCGGTCCAACGCTGCATAGTAAACAAGCAGTGCGGCAGCATTATTCAAGTTGTAGGGATCTCTTAGTCTTGTATATGCTTTGTGAAACCTATTATTGAAAGTGCTGATAGGTTCATGTTCTTGTCTTCTTATTTCCACAAACTGTCGATATAATTCAGATGGAGAGATTGGCGATTTGAATTTTTCCAAGAAGATATCTTTCATCTCTTGCCAATTATGAATGGAGTCAGCTAGCAGGTGGATATACCAGTGAGAGGCTTCTTCATCAAAGGTGTAAGGAAACAACCTACAAGCCACGTCTTCATGCTGGATATCTCTATTATGCAAGAGATCTTCAAAAATCTTGATATGTTCATCAGCTGAGCGACTTAGGTCACTACTATGAAACTTAGAACATAAGTGTTCAGGGCTCTTTGGCATTGCATTATAGGCGATGAAGACCATAGGGGACGCATTGGCCGAACGCCACGCCATTGGGACGTTTGTTGGGGAAATCACTGGCTGAACTTGTTGGACAATTGGTGTAGAGGAGACTGTAGGCAAAGTGCTTGGGACTTGAGGGGAGGGGGTTTGGAATAGATTGGAAATGTCTTCCACCTCTGGTCTTTCTTCTTCTGCTTGATTCTCTCCTTTCTCTGGCGAAACTTCTCTTTTCTGTCTAGATCTGGTGGGTCGTTCCAATTCTACGAACTCTTTGGATGAACCTTGTGCTGATCTGAGGATCCTCTGAAATTTATCCGGGGAGAAAGAACTTATGCGATCCAGCGTAGCATTTATTCTTGTCGAGGCGGTGCAGGAGCAGGTTCAGGGGCTGGATTAATTTCCTCTTGTTCTCTCTGATTTTGTGCGTCGATGCGGTTAGCAATATCTTCTTCTTCTTCTAGGACGAAGCACATTCGACACCAGTCAGGATAATTTCTTTTCACGGACCAGGCTAAGCTATATAACTCAGTGATGATGTCTTTTTGTTTGTTGTTGAAGCTCAAATCTGGTTGTATCACTAGTTCGGGGTCTCTTCCTAGTTCAGGAGGATTGATGGGCAGACCCATCTCTCACCATGTTAGTGGACTGGGAAGAAAATTGTAGGATTTCTTTCAAAACTTGCTTGTGAAGGATAGAAATCCTTTGTCTCTCTAGATTTTCTTTGATCACAGTCTCTATTTGTCTTCCTTTTTCTTCTTCTTTGGCAACCACGTGACTTACTTGCCTGAACTGAGAGTAATTTACTTTGGACTTCCAAGCAAGTGCTCGCAATTGATCTGTAAAGCAGGACTGATTTAGTCCTTGTTCAGGTTGTTCAAGAGGCAGATTGAATGGGAATTCATGCGGCAATACCATGCTGCCTCATATCTACTATCCAGAATAGGTTACTTTAGCTGGTCAAAACTTGACGATGATCAAGCCCTTTTATGTTGCGCTTGAGAGGAGAGTTGAAAAAAAAACTCTGCGTAATTGCTCACGAGTATGAATTGGTATGATCTCTAGTTCCATTGCTTAGGAGGGTAAAGAAAGAGTTGTGGATGACTTCTGCAAGTACAAACTCGAGTTTAGCTGGTGAAGACTTGATAATGATCAGGCCCTCCTTCTAGCGCCATTTTATGTTGCGCTTGAGAGGAGGGTTAAAAAAAAAGTCCTTAAATTTACTCCCTCAAGCATAAATTGATAGAATCTAGATGTCAATTGTTCAGAAGCTACAAGTATCACTCATTTTGATCATGCCCTCCTTCTAGCGCCATTTTATGTTGGTGCGTGGAAGGAGGGTAAAGAAAAAGTTGTGGACGACTTCTGCAAGTACAAACTCGAGTTCAGCTGGTGAAGACTTGATAATGATCAAGCCCTCCTTCTAGCGCCATTTTATGTTGGTGTATGTTTTATCATCTACCAAACATTAGGATAGGATACCCGAAGGTATTCTATCCTCTCCTAAAAAATCACTACTGATTCCAAGGTCTATATGTGCGAACAAGCGACTTTAGTGGAATAGCTTCTTGGGTAGTGTGTGCTGAAATTTTCAAGGGGGACTTACGTTTAACAAGTATTCTTGAAATGCTGGACTTGGATTTAGCAATTTTTAGGCTCTTCTTTTTTTGGGGGGGTTTTCTGGGATTTAGACTTCCAAAAGAAAGGGGAAAAGGGATAGAGTTCAGGAAGGCTAATCTAATCCTACGAATTCTGGAGACGGTATCAACTGGATGCTTTCGAGAAACCAAACCTTGCTTCGCCACACTAGGGACAACTACACAAGGCCGGTGCAATCTTCAATGGGTTGTGCTTATGATCGAGATGTTGGGAAGCACAGGGATGGGCTCAGACTAACTTTGCACGGTAGAATGGAAATCATCCATTTACCAAAAGTATGAGCGGAAATACACCAACAATTGATACTTATCAAATCCTTCATTCAAATTAACAACAATGAAAGCAAATCTAAATTATTTCTAACTAAGTGTTGAGGCAATTGAAACCATGCAAATCATTCAAATAATAGAGATTACAAAGCAGCGCTCAAGCAATATATTATTGGAAATGACCTTAAGCAACAATACATCAAAAAACCTCACCCTTTTCAAATGAGGGGAGGCAACCTTATATAGTTTCTCAAAAATAACTGAATGGCCGAGATCAAACAGTGATCAAGGGCCCAGATTGAAAGTCCTAAACCCTAATTAGGGTTTCCCGAAATACTATCAGTTCAAGCAAATGAAAGAGTGACAAGTGGCGCAGCTACTAATTTTACTGAGGTGAGTGGCCACTTTCCTCTTTCAGAGATTCAACGTATCTGGACACCACGAGCTTGACCTCCTCTATGGTGACACTTGGCAAACCGCCAATTTGGAAGTCGACGAGATCCACATCGTCGGCACACGTAACAAGGATGCCTTCCCACTCCACTGCCTAGGTGAGGAAGTTGTCATCGATGGAGAGGAAGTTTGCATTCTTAGAAAGATCACCTTTGTCAATCATCCCTGAATCTCGGAAGAAGCTTGTCTGAATTCTGGCTCTCAGGTTCTCTGCTTGTAAATGCTTCTCCCTTAGGCTTTCCTTCTGCCAGATCTCTGACGCCACCTGGAATACCTTGCCTAGGATCTCTCTAACCCTTGCCTCTGTCTCAAAACACTTGGTCTTGGATTTCTTCAAGACTTCAATCCGAGTGACCAGAGCGTAGTACCACGTGCCGAAGTCGTACCTGTCTCCTGTCTGTATGATGCCTGCATCCACTAAGCTCTTCTTTGACATGCCTTGGATAACCTTTAGGTGAGGGAGTATCTCGTTTTGAATTTCATCCACTTCTTCTCAATTGGACGATAGATCTTGGATACGATCAATCAACAAAGAAGTTGCCTCATGCGCTGATACTAAGTTTTCTACTAGGGTGTCAGCACGTATCACAGCATCTGAAATCCACTCCTTTTCTTGAGTGTATGATCCCTTCATCTCATCATAGTCCTTCATTGATCCCTGCTGAAGAGGTTGTGGTGGAGTAGCTGGGACTTCATGGTTGAGCGGGCTGGTAAGATGGAGAACATACTTCCTCCACTAATGGTTCTCTTCCTCCACTTTCTTTCTCTTTTCTTTCTCATGAGCCAGCCTTGTCTTTAGAACATTACAGGAGTCGTCAAAATATTGGACCTCCTGGTCCTAGGTAGGCTTACCCATCTCTATGGTGGTGATCTTGTAGTCATCTGCGGTGACATTGTCCCTAGTCTTCCCTTCTTTGGGCACTGCTATCTGGACTGTCCTGAATCCGGCACTGTCTCTCTGAATCAGGGAGAACTTCCTAGCTGGTTTGGGCGGTTTAGCTACGGCGGGCTCATTCACCTTCTCCACGAATGTTGCGGTAGCCTCCTCGGTTGAGTGGACCTCCTTGGGAACCTTGGCCTTTATTTTTACTCTCAGCCAATTAGGAATGGTTGATTGTTCTAGAGTATTCCGATCAAACTCATCGTCTGCTTCTCCTGGGTTCGCTGGTATGCCATCCAAGATAATTATAGGGGCTTCATCCTGCCCCCTGTTTGGAGTTCGGAAGACCTTCTCCATCACTTCCTCAACTGGCCGAGAAAGCACTCTTACTTCATCATCACTCACATAGATATTTATCTCTTGTTCCCCAATTGTACTCTGATCAGGTGCAATGGAAGCAGCACTTAGGAAGGAGTGACTTTCGCTAGATTCTCTTCTCTCACCTACAGCCCTTTTCCCTGTGCACTTTGTGGAGCTTCCACCCAACTCTTTTCTCTTTCGAGATCCAACACTTTCCGGATTCCGAGCATCACCGACGGAGGTACAAGGGTGGACGGACAGAGTATCATCCACTCCCATTAATTCATAAGTTAGAACCATACCTTTGGCCTTCAACTGTTTTGTCTTTTCAAATGCCCACCACCTTGAGTATTCAACTACTGACCTCATGAGGTCTGCTAGATCTGATTTTTCTCCCTCTGTCCAATCTATCAAGACCAAAGGTTCATTCTTCATCTTCTCAAAACCCGGCTGCTGAAGTTCTAGGCTTTCTTCCACCTGATCGGCAACTTTGAACACTTCCATTGCTCTCACCATACTTAGAGGAATTCTTGACCAGAACCTCTTCCGGATCTCAAAACTATTGGATGCATTAACCCAGTAGTCTTCCAGATCTAGTCTGTGCTCAAACGTTGTCCCTTCGATCTTCTTTATCCTCTGGAATGGATCGAAATCTTTTCTTGCCTTGTATTGGTAAAAGGGATACCAGGCCAATTCTTTCTCAGCGGTAGCTGCAGCTTGTGATGATGGACATGTTTCCAGCCCATTACCAATTGTAAGTGAGGATGTGCCTGCCTTCTTCTGCTTATCCCTTTGAAACACTATATACTCCTCCAATTGTCTCACAACCTCGAGCAACACCACTCGGTTGGTAGGGTAAGCTGGAAGCTTGTATGGAGGACCAGAGAATCCCTGAATTCGGAGGTAAGTGAACTTTGGATATTGGATGTACCAACACCCAAACCGATCGATAAAGTCCATAGACTCTTGAGAGAGCCTCTGGTGTAGGCCACCTTGAAGGGTCCGGGTAATGTGCATTAGGAAGGCATCATTCACCCTTTTGAAATGGAACATTTCCTCCATATGGAGCTGGGGATAGCAATCATATACCGGGAATTGGTTCTCCTTGTTCCCAACTTCTCCTCTACAAGTGAGACCTCTGTACCTATAGGTCCTAGCTAAAGAATAGAACAAGTAAGAACTCATGAAGAAAGTCCTGTTTGCCTCCAGATTCCTTAGCTGGCTGTCTAAACTGTCCCTGATCATACGGGTCCAGTCTATCATTTTTACTCCATTGATTATTTCATTAATGAAATAATACATCTAGGGTTCGAATGGAGCTCCCTGAGGATTTCCTATTATTCTATTGAGCAAGACGATCATGTCCCCAATGTCCTCCTTGAAGTATGCTCGTACTAGGCTCTTTCTCTGGAGTTTAGAGGTGCCCTTCCTCGGCTTGTCTAACCAGGAATGATTAATTATGGCATCATATTCTTCCAGGTGATCATGGTACAGACTGTCAGCTTCATCCTTGGTCATATATACGCTGTTGTGGTACTCAAGGATCCTGAAGGCCTCTCTGATGGCCTCATTGCTGACATTTGCCAACACTCTTCCATCGGGTGCAACAATATCCTTACTGATGGGGTTGTAGTGTTTGGCACATTCAACTACTAGTTCATTGCACTGCATGGTGGGGAGGAAACCAACAGCGTGCACGATACCACTCTTCATCATTTTCCGCGCAATGGTGGTAGGCACAAGGTTGTCCAGACCAAACATTCGCTTCTTAAATTCCCTTAGATTAATGTGTCCGAGGTTGGTGTCGCTGATGTTCTTCCACATGGAAGTCATCCTTGACTCAGGAGGAGCATCTTTATCTACCTGGAACTTCATGGCGCTCAAGACCTGCAAATGAATGATAAAAACTTTAAGTTAGAAAAAATTCTGCAGAATTTTGAAAAAAAAATAACGGGGCCGTGAAATGGCTAAGTGTTGGAAAATTTTCATTTTTTTACTCTCATTACTTAGCCACCAAAGTTGAATTTTCACCTCCAGACCCTCTGCCTTGAAGCTGGTTGAAGTCATTATCAAGTGTTAAAACTTTTGAAAATTTTCATACTTAGCCAAAAAAGTTGAATTTTCACCTCCAGACCCTCAGCCTTGAAGCTGGTTGAAGTCCTCATCAAGTGTTAAAACTTTCGAAAAAAAATTTATACTTAGCCAAAAAAGTTGAATTTTCACCTCCAGACCCTCAGCCTTGAAGCTGGTTGAAGTCCTTATCAAGTGTTTAAACTTTCGAAAAAAAATTTATACTTAGCCAAAAAAGTTGAATTTTCACCTCCAGACCCTCAGCCTTGAAGCTGGTTGAAGTCCTTATCAATTGTTAAAACTTTCGAAAAAAAATTTATACTTAGCCAAAAAAATTGAAGTTTCACCTCCAAAATCATTTATTAAATTCTAGAAAAATATTCAGAAAATTCACAATTTTAATTTTACCTCTGACTTGGCTAGGCTTTTCTCCAAAATGTTGAGAAAATTCAGAAAAGATGCCTTTCTCCAGAAATCTGTAAGCCTTCTGCCACAATATTATTTATCCGACTTCCAGCAGATGATCTTCAAACTGACATACTTTACTAAGCTCTCCTTAGTAATTTTGAACTTCTTGGTGTAATAATGAATTTGATGATGAAGTATTTGTAGACAAGTTTTAAGAAAAACCCCTAAAATCATCCAACTCATACTTCTAATTCTAAAAAAAAACTTTCCATTTTGATTTAAGTTTGAAGATATTCATTAATCCTCCAATATTCCCTTTCAAAAAAACTTTCCATTTTGAATTAATATCTCAATAAATTTTTAATATTCCCTCAATATTCAAAAAAAGAACATTCCATTTTGGATTTATTTTGAGGATTTTTTTTTTTTATTTAGATATTTCTTCATTTTGGATTTAATTTTGAATTTTTTGTGGATTTTGTGACATCATGTTGACTTTGTTTGACCTTCCATGTGTAGGTTGATTTTTCGAATTTTATTTCCATCTTTTTCAAATTTTGGCGAATTTAGCCAACCTCTCCAAGGTATGGCGGACTTTGTCTAGAACTCCTTTGTGGCCTCTATTAACGTGAAAAAATTGACTAAGGCATTGGGGTGGACTTTGATGTTGACTCCTCCATGGCTTCCTTTACCTTGGCGGACTTTGGTGGTCTCTTCATGGCCTCCTTCTTCCTTGACTTAGCATCTTGGGCGGACTTCTAGCAAGGTTTCTACATGACTATGGCGGACTTTGGTGTCTCTCAACTTGGGCGGACTTCTATCATCTCTCCCACCTTGGGCAGACTTTGGAGACACCTCCTCATGACTTCTTCAACTTTGGGCGGACTTCAACCTTAGCCCCTTCATGGTCTCCTTCTCCCTTGGGCGGACTTCAAGCTTAGCTCCTTCATGACTTCTTAATGGCTCGGCGGACTTTGGGGTAGCCTCCTTCATGACTTCTTCAACTTTGGGCGGACTTCAACCTTAGCCCCTTCATGGTCTCCTTCTCCCTTGGGCGGACTTCAATCTTAGCTCCTTCATGACTTCTTCATGGCTGGGCGGACTTTGGGGTAGCCTCCTTCATGGCCTCTTCATGGCTGGGCGGACTTTGGAATAGGCACCTTCCTTGGCGGACTTTGGCTTGGACTCTTTCGTGGCCCCTTCAAACTTGGGCGGACTTTACCTTAGCCCCCACATAGCCTCTTCAGCCTTGAGCGGACTTTGGACTTGACTCATTCATGGTCTCCTTATGGCTGGGCGGACTTTAGGCCTTGCACCCACATGACCTCCTAAGGTGGGGCGGAGTTTGACTATGACACCCATGGACCCTCCTAGCTTATGGCGGACTTTGGAGGTTGCTCCCAACTTGGCAAGCTTGGGCGGACTTTGTTGTTGGCCCCTTCAGACTTGGGCGGACTTTGGAGTCTTCTCCATCTTGGTCTCCTAAGCCTTGGGCGGACTTCAACCCTTGCTCCTCCTTGGTCTCCTAAGCCTTGGGCAGACATGGGTACTTTAACCCATGCTCCTCCACGGTCTCCTAAGCCTTGGGCGGACTTTAACCCATGCTCTTCCATGACCTCTTTAGGTGGGGCGGACTTTAGGCAAGGCACACACACAGCCTCTTAAGGCATGGCGGACTTCATGCAAGGCTCCTTCATGGCCTCTTCAACCTTCGTGATGGGGTTTGAACCTGCAGAAACACTTCAAAACCCTTGTTAGCCAGACTTAGAAGAATTTTCGAAGAAATTTCAAAATTTCACAATTGAATCTAATTTAATCGGATTAACTTGAAATTTGAAATCCGTGCTTAGGTGGATCATCTAAAAAAGCAAAAAGCCTAAAATCTAGGGATTTTAGCTTTTTAGGTCAAAACTTGGAATTTTCGAGATCTGGTCGGAGCTAGTCGATGGTGCAAGTGTAAACCCTAGGTTTGCATCCCAAAAAAGCAAAAAGCCTAAAATCTAGGGATTCAGCTTTTTTAGGTCAAAACTTGGAATTTTCGAATTCTGGTCGAAGCAGGTCAGTGGTGCAAGTGTAAACCCTAGGTTTGCATCCCGAAAAGCAAAAAGCAGACATCCCTAAAAAATAGGAAAAACTTTCTAAAAATAGCCATACCGGGGATCGGGCTAAAAATGCCAAAAACGAAACTTCCTAAAAAATAGGAAAAAAGCAAAAAAGCAAACTTTCTAAAAATAGAAAGTTGTCCAAATTCGTCCAAATCAATTGCGATCTTTGTCCTTTGGCCTCTCTAAGCACTCTGGTGGTGTTCACACTTCGGAATCACATAACTTGCAAAAACTAACTTTCAATCGTCAGGGCCTAAAATGCTCTGAAGTGGACAAGGCTTGGTGAAACTGCAGCAAAAGGTCACAGGACACTAACAAAATCCTAGAAAGCAGGAAAAGAGAGGGTCCCCATTTGCAATGGGGTGATGTGTGGAAAAGGTCACAACACCTCCAAGCATCAGAATTGGGAAAAAGACCCCAAGAAGTGACTTTCACAATGAGCATGGGGATATGGTCACATTGCTCAGCAGGGTTATGGGACTTCCTAAATCCAACTACTTTGAGGAGTGGATGTTTTATTTCACAGAGCAAGTCTTTGCTAGGAAGTCCAAGTTTGACTAGGCCCAGATTATAAGCGACAACATCCACACTCAGCTAATTGAACTCGAGACAAAGAAGTACTTCACTATGACCTCCTACTTGGTCTACATGTGTTTGCCAAGAACCAGCCACTGCCAGGTTTAATAATGAAAGGAGAAATCGGGAATGGGCCTGGTCAGGTGAAGGTATATGATTGTTACCCACAGCTTCACTATCAGGATATAGCTCAGAGGGAAAAGAACAGCCCGGCTTATGCAATTGGCCAGTATGAGCACGTCAATGACGACTTCACAATGCGCTTGGTCAGGCTTATGCAGGGAGGGTTACACATAAGGCTCTCAGAGCAAGCTACTATTCTAGTACAGAGATACTGGGCCTGGTTTATCCAGTTCCCAAAGTTCTCCTATATCTGGATAGTTGGCTTTGATGGTGCCCCTCTCCGACTTCCACGGTACCCAACCGACAAGATAGTTCTTATGGAGGTCGCAAGGCAGTCACGTCCGGTCGGCATCTTACTCAGAGATAGCAAGCAGGCTGGATTCGCGTTCCCCATGATTATAGGCAACCAGGATGTCCATCTGAAGACCCCCACCCTAGCAGAGGAATCCTTCGTAGAGCTGGCCTCCTATGGCCTACAAGAGCATTTTCTGAGGAAATGCTTTGATCATGATAATCTGGCAAAGAGAGCCTATGGCAGGCGGTACAGAGCAAAGGAATCAGTTGAAGATTATTGGAAAAATTGCTCTGATGACTATGAGGTCCGAAGGCGTGAATATTCTAGGCTGAGTGTGCAGCAGATGCGACTCTTTGAATACCGCCGGGTCCTAGATCAACTCGCAGATTCAGGGAATTGTCTGCAGGTCCGAGAATTTGAGGCGGTAAGGCATCTTTTGCCAGGCGTTGATTGGTCACAGGACCCGATCACTGATTTTGAGGCAGTCATGGCACCCCAGCAATATATACAAACCAATGGTTGCATCAGCAGATTGAGCGACTAATTCATGAAGGAGTCCAGTTCACCTACCACCTAATGGGTAGCCTTGATTCTCACTCTTCCGAAGATGAGGGAACTTCCAATGCACCCAGAGAAGAAATTGAGAAACCTGAGAAGAGAAAGAAGGCTAAGGCTTGCAGAGGGACTCGGACGTCCAAGAGAACAAGAAGGGAAAAGATCCCCATTAGGAGGCCAGAGGTCACTTCATCGTCAAAGGACCCCAGTTCGTCCGACGATGTAATAGAATTGGATTATATACCTACTCCTCCTTCCCAGAGTGACATCGATGCATTTGGAGCTGATGATCCTCCCACACCCGGCATGCTAGAAGCCGAGCTAAGAGCTATTGAATCAGCCGAACCGAGTAACCAAATCGAGGAAGGAGAAATTCCATCCATCCAGGGGATCGAAGTGCATGAACCCACCCAACAGAGTCGCCATGAACTGCCGCTCCATAACACTGCCAAAGATGACTCTACCGTTGAAGGAGAGCAAAAGATAGAGGAGACTCGCGAGCTTGAAAAGACTGAAGAGCTACCATCACACGAAGGCATCAGACAATTGTTCAGCGAAGTAGGAGAAAACTCTGCTGCAAGCAAAGAGCTTGACACCTCCTCCACTCCTCCGGTAACAGAACAGCTGCAAATTTGTGGTGAGACGGTTGAAAACATCGAAGAACAGAGTGAAAATTTAACCATAGCATCAGCCCAGACAGTACCTCAAGAATGGTTAATTGCCAGAGCCCAGCGCAAGGCCGCCACCAAACCACCTATTGATTTGGAGGATATCTTCTCACGCATGGACCAAGCTAAAGCCAAGGGGAACAAAAAGCCCAAGGCATATTCTAGAATGACTAAAGATGATCAAAGGAACCGCACTCTTCACATTGCCACCCCGCCTGTAGACAAGCCAACAAATCAGATTACACTGGCAGATTATAGCATCACAACCGTCCCCATCGGACGAGCCACTAAGGAACAAGAAAAGGAGGAATTCAAGGATTCAGTACAGAACATACTCAGGCAACTTGAAGAAATAATAGCTGAGAAGGATATGTATCGAGCTCGTGCTGAGCAGGCCGAAGGATACATCGATCAACTCCTGAGACCATTACACAATGCTTCCAAATCCCACATTCCCCCGACAACATTGGCACAGAGGACCACAACAGAATTTGAGGGAGTATGGGACACTGCAAGGGCCGTCAAGGAATGGATACAAGACATCAAAGGGAGGGGAGAACGAATCCTCGAAGAGGTAAAAGAGATGGCTCACCATCGAGAGACCACCCTGGTCCGGCTATTAGAGGTAAAGAGGGAATCCCTTAGAATGCATGAAGTGGCTGCCACTACTCTTCCCCTCATGAGAGCTCTCTTCTGGACCCATGCACAAATTCCTACATTACCCACCATCCTAGATCCTCATAACATCAGCACTCTTAAGGAATGGTACTGGACTATCACCATGAAGAATGACATGAGAAATCATTGATAAAGAACACGATGCGTGCGAGACAATTCTGAACACCATGCAAGAACTCGACAAAATGATCCTCCGATCAATGGTCTCGGGATGGCAAAATGCCCTGTCCGATAAAGTGATACGACCAGACTGGGAAGAAAGACTAGGGACGGATAGGATCACCTATTCCATTAAGGACCTAAGTTTTGCTGGTCAATTCCAGTCAAACATGTTGTGCTTCGAGCGTAATCGTTCCAGCTGGAAGGATGGTTTGAAGCACATGGACCAATATCTTGAGGGCATGCAATATAAAATTCGTCATCCTCCTATGCCTCCATTCAGTCTGCTATTCCAATTATGCATCAGGTTCCAGGAGTATGTTCGTGAGGAGCGTGCGGCAGGTCGTGATCTTTGGCAGGAATATTTGCATAGTGAAGATGAGTTCTTGGAAAAGGAATCTACAAATGGAAAAGAGAAAGTGCTTTTTCCTTTTAAATCTTGAAAATACACTTTTTGGCCAAAAGGTCATGTTTGACTTCCAAGTCAACTAAAATGTAAAACTTTATGAATGCACCTTTTTGGATTATTTCTGGATAAGTTCTAATTACCTTTTTGGGTAGTTATTACTCCCTTTGGGGTGATTGTTGATATTTGCCGCCCATTTATGGGTATGGGCAGCCATGTTTTATGGATGAATCTGGGCCACTTATTTAAATTAAATCTTGGCCATTCATCCATTTTTGAAGCCTATTTAAGGGACTAATTTTCCCTCATTTTGTAAGAAGTTCATGGATTGTTGCTGAAGCTCTGGCAAAATTTACAGGATTTAATGCAAAGTTAAGACTGTTTCAAGTTTCTTTGTGAGTGCATGGTCTCCTTCTTCATTAATTTAGAATTTTTCAGTCATGTTTCTTTCCTTTATATAGCATTTTCAAATAAATATCCGATAGAATCCTCGCAGTTCATACCATTAGGGAATGGCTGATTGTCTTTCCTTCTGCATGGTTAATCTGAACCCTTCACATGCTTAGTTCGGTTGTTGAATGCTCACTGAATGAATGTCAAAATTTTGATGTTGTATTTGATAACATGAAAATCCAATTTTCCTTTGAAGATCGCACTAGATTGATGCAAATATTGTGCTTAAATGGCTGGTAATGCTTAATTTAGTTATTTGGAGGTGTCCATCTATTTACTAAAACTGTTATCTTGGTTAAAATTCTCTCTCTCTCTCTCTCTCTCTCTCTCTCTCTCTCTCTCTCTCTCCCCTTCCCTTTTTTCCCTTTTTTATCAAGAGAATCCGCAGCCCTATTGAAAACAGTATCAACTCAACTTAAACCATTTGATAAGTAAGACCATTAAAGTTTTGGGGAACTCATCCAGCAATTACCTATCCTACCATAAGTCCCCTTGTGTTTCCAGCGAAAAACACATCAAACCACTGAGCAATCCCGCAGTCAAGACCTGACAAACGAAACCTTGAGGTTGTTCCCTTTGATCAAACGAAGAAAATAGCAATAGGGATTTCCTTATCTCAAGAGAGGATAGGATACTCAGTGAGTTTATTCTATTCTGCGTTGGCCATATGAAGTTTGCAGCAATGTGATTTCAAACACGTCAACACTACTCTACCACCTTTTTATGGATTCATTGATGAATGAGATTATGTGTTAGTTGATTGTTCAATAATTTGTTTAAGTGAATCTATTCACAGCATATCTAGTTTGTTTCTATATATACCACGGATGGACTCATCTAATCCCAAGCAATTCCAAGACAAGTGATGCCTTTCCCTGTGCAAGGCAATATCAATCCTCTTATCAATTTGGCTCACCTATTCTCTTTGAGGGGGATTTCAATCACTTTAGTCAGCACAGGGTTTTCATCACTTTCGTCAAAATTTGCCCCTATCTTGGCATCCAATCCTTAAATTTTGTCCTACATCTGCTCTTCCATGGCATCCAAATAGTTCCAAACTCATTCAAACTAAAATGTTATCATACATCTGCTCCTGCATGGCATTACATCTGCTAAAGAACATTGCAAAACCTCATGCAATACATTTTAAGGTTTTTGGTTCATTTTTTTCACATGTTTCTTAGGGTTTTTTTTTGTTTTTTTAATGGCGACATGGAAAGAAATGTTGACGGTATGTTTCCTGCAAGAAGGGACATCTCCACACACGTTTCCAATATGGTAAATGCATTCTGATCCCCGAGACATGTCCGAAGGGATCAAAGATGGATCTCCCTACAACCTTGAACATACATACTCAAGTTCAAAAAAAATTACAAACACACACCACCAATAAATATTTTATTTCGGTGAGTTTCATAGGAGTTTGTCTAAAACAGCCAACAAGCAATGCAAATCAATAACCCAAACAAATAAGTATGTCCTCAAAAATCTAATATCTTTTGGCATCAATCTGTGTTTGATAAACATAAATATTTAAGTTTTAAAGAATTCCTATAGATATTTTAGTTTGATGAGTTTGGTTAAAGCTTGTCAAAAACAGGCAATGAATAAATGGATAACCCAAACAGATAATAAGTCTTCAAAATTCTAAAAGAGCATATATTTTGAATTTTATTTATATATACATTTGATCTATATCTTAATGATCCATTTGATGGGATGAAACCTTAATAATTTTTAGTGGGAAAGTTAACTGGATTCCATCAAATCCATTCACATCGGCAACAAGGTTGCTAGATCCCAACTGTTCTTTTGATGCCAACTAAGACAAATACAGAACTTGTATTATTTTCTTAAAATAGAGTTACTCTAACATTAACTACTACAAAATGTGTTATACAGTTCAACTTAAGTGAGACTACACAAAAAAGTATTTGCTAACTTGAATGTATTTGAGTAAACAATGACATGCCAAGTAAAGCATGAAAAACAAATTAAAAACAATATAAAGTTAAACTATCCTGGGAATAATGGAGAAAAGAGAGTATAAGATTTTAACAAATGAAAATAAATGTGAAAGCACTAAATATCTATGCTTATCTCTGATATGATTAAAAAAATGACAAATAAAAACTTACTGGCTTCTCCTGCTCATGAGCCTGACTTTTTAAATTCTTATCTCTCTCTTTTATAGATTGTTCCCAATTTTGCAGATCGTTCAAGAACTCACGAAGTTCCTGAAGAAGATATACTTTAATCAATTTAAAATGATTTCAATTCAAATTAAAGGAACTATATTCGGCTAATGAAGAAATGTTCGACTCCGACAACCATCTTAAGACATTAGCCATGCAGTACCAAATTGACAAGGGCAATTAATATCCACTTAATTTCATGGAAGACAACCATTTCCAATTCATTTGGAACTAATGTTGTAATGTTTACATATCCCATAACTTCTTAGTTCTTATGAATATGAACATACTGCACTTCTCATGTTGTCACTTTTTAATGCATGAGAAAGTGCAACAACTTCACAGCTAATGCACAAGAACATTCTGACATGCCTATTGATTAATCATTACATACTTCTGTTACTGTTTTTTCCCTTACATCTTAACATACCCAATGACCAATAATTGCTTTTGCAACCAATACTTTTTAATGCAAAATTCTTTTGTTTTTGTACTTTTGGCTAGGTTAGCACTACTGGAAAGAAGAAAGCTTGGATATTGAAAAGGATTCCTTACAATTTTATTTGCAACCGCCATTAATATGGATTAGCATCCTCATTGTTTTTTGAGAATATTTTAAGGAAGAGTACTCGTGCATGTATTGCACATTCAGTCTATAGGACCCTATCAAAAAAATATGACAGCACCTTAATTCTTTCAAAGAACTAAGATTTTAAAAAATGGCACCAATATGCTAGGATATAAAGAAGTTACAGGATTGAAGCCAAATCTCTACACAAAATTCTAGCACAGGAAAAAACAAAGAATAAGTCTTCAAGCAGGGGGTAGTCACCAAAATGTATCAAGTTCTTGACTCCTTGAAGGTTTCGCTTCGTGCACATCAGACAACTTCAAGTGTCAAAATGATTCTTTCAACTGTATCAATTAAAGCAATAACAACAGGCAGAATAATTTTAGTGTTCCTTTGTGACAGCATATCTTATAATACTTATGATAGTCAATGGGTGTCAAAAATTTGTTTATTAAATTATTCCCTTTATTACTGTAACTACGTTATAACATTTCATCTTCATGATAACATGGATGATGGTGTAATATCCCAAATAAAATATTTTATAATATCTAACCAATTTTTATTTGCTCAACAATTTATTGCTTCAAATGAATAAGTAGTAAAATTTGCTATAAAATTATCAATTCTGCAATCATAAATAGATCTAATGGAATAAATGACAATACTTGGAAGGAAATTTCTTTATTGATAATGTTACAAGAATTCTGTTATACAATGTTAGCACCAAATCACCTATCATACAGCTCTGCTTGAACTGAATGTATACCTTTTTGAGTCACAGGGTTCTGAAATCTCTACAAACAGATCCACAACAAAGTCGCTGAACATTCTGTAAGATAATTATAAATCCCACCACAAATTATAAATTGCAGTTCCTTGATCAATTCACCCTCATACTCTAAGCACGATTGAGCCTTTCAAACCTTCAATATAAAAAAGCAGATGTAAATCGCTGCTGTAATACGAAAGCAAAGATTTTCTATTTGAGGCATTGTGCAGGTTTCAAGATTTAAACCATTTTTCATATGCAATATGAGTTGTTCCAACCTTGCCAAGGAATATGGATCGCTGCACCAATTATAAGTTGTAGATTTGAAAGGATGTTTCTTCAAGTATAAACTGAAAATCAATCAATTTTGCACAATGGTGATCTCTATGTAGAATTACTCCATGGAATTGTTGGCTTTCATCCTGCAATTCCTAAACTAGAGGGGTTTTGTCCTCAGGTTATTTGAACCATAGGTCAATACTCCAACAAGGAGTAGAAATCATTAAATAGAGTTGGTCATCAATGCATGCCTTCCTCTCCTTGCTTGGCCTCTCTTAAATAGAATTCCCTTCAAAAGACATGACTCTTCAAATGACCCTTGATTATTTGAGAGGAATTATTATTTAAAATAATCTTAAATTATAAAAGGCATTAATTTAATCTTTTAACTTTATTGTAATTTCATAATATACCTTAAGCACTCCTTTTTCTGATATTATGACCCTCTTAACTGTATGATGGGCACTTGGGTTTGTCTTGGTTTAATTTTTTAAGAGGGGGCATTGCAAATGGTTACAAAGAGGATCTGGAAAAATGCATAACAAAGTGGTGATAACATTTAGGCTGAGTGTGACAAAAACTAAGAGCACTAAGAGAACATTTGCATAGAAATTCATTCTCTTAAAGCAAGGAGTTCATATAGTTATGCAGCAACTATAGCATAATAGCAGCCCATCTGCATACATAAACAATACTCAATGTCATATCTTAGAATCAGGAAGTCGATGATCAGACTACGAAAAATCCCACAAGACAAAAAAAAATCACCAGATATTTGGTGCATGTAGTCTTGCTGCTAACCATGGATAAAGCAAAAGTTGTATCCCTTTCCTCAAAGAATTATTTTAGAAAAGTAACACCCAGAAGAATGCTATTGAGAATGACTTCAATCTCACTGAGAATGAACAAGCCTATGACTATTTGAAGCAAGAAGGAAAAAACATTTGTTGGATAATCAAGGAATTCAAAGGAGTGGAGAGAGCATGATAAAGATCTCAACACTTGAAGACGTGTAATGTCCCCTTTGGGAGGACACTAAATCTTGCCCAATATACTTGTAGAATTATTGCAGGTTATGTATTTTCAGTCTGCTGTGGTAATTTGGACAGATTCAATTCGATGTTGTTTCCCTCTTTAAATGCACAGGTCTGTTGTTTATATCAATCTGATCAGCTGCCTATACTCAGATATATATATATATGTGTGTGTGTGTGTGTGTGTGTATGAGAATCCTTTCTATTCCATCGGGTCTGATTATCTGGTTATTGATTTAATGTTTCCTCTTCTTTTTCTTCAATGCCTGCTTTATTATTGTTTGCAGATTTGTATTTGTGTTCTGTTCTCTTTGATAAATGTTCATATCATTCTTCATTCTGATTTAGGTCTGCCCCTAAATCTGCTTTTAATGCTTCAGATATTTTGTTCTATTCCATGGATCCTTCTTTCTCAAATGAAAACTTCTCCACTTTATATCCTCCAATGTGAGGGAGAGTCACACCTCTTCTTAAAGGGCGCAACCTTTCACAATCACCACCCTTCAAAAGGGTCACAACCTTTCATCATTGCTGCCCCTTTGCAAGAGTCACTTTTATATCTTCTTCCCATTAATGCTTCCTTAATTCCTTTGCTCCCTTCTTTCTTCCATTTTTCCTTTTCTTTCTGTTGTGACGTATTCACACATCCCCTACTTTTTTTTGCTTTCTAGGTTTTTAGGGTTTTGTTTGTTAGCCTTTGCATTTTGAGTGTCACCAAGGGGATCACTAGGATGGCAGGCTCTGCTTGAGCCAGGGGGAGTCAGCAGGTGCTCCAGGTTAGGGTTTCTTTGAAAGTCTCCCTTAGGCCTAGTTTTGCTCTTGTTGCTAATACTGTCTTGTTTGAGTTTCAGGAGGTCAATGAAGCTTGGTGAGTGAATATCATCTTTGAAGGTCTGAGTTAGGTCAAATTGGTGAGTGATGAAGTCTAGAATGTCATCCTGATCTTCAAATGTCCTGAAATTTGGCTAAGTCTGGAATGTCATCCTGATCCTAAAATTTGACTAAGTCTAGAAAATTGAAGAATCCTCCAAAAACTAGATTTTGCATTATAACTCCTGGAGGTCCGAAATCACTCTCAAACATCTTGACAGTATATATGGAATATAACTTAAAGTATAAGTGACACTTATACTTAAATGTTATATTCCATATATGAATCCCGACGGAGAGACCAAAATGTCAAATTTCACTCTTGACCCTTCCAAAGGGTCCAAAGCGAATTTCAAATTCACTCCTAACCCTTCCAAAGGGTCCAGGGCGAATTCCTCTATAGGACATTCTACTTTGATCCAAACTTAGAACTAACTCATTCCCAGGCATTATTGAGGGCAAAACACTTATTTGGAGTGAAGAAATATGAAAATGAAGTCAGGATTTGAGCATAAGGAGGAATTTCGCTCCTGACCCTTCAAAAGGGTCCAAAGCGAAATTCATATGAGACCCTTTTTTCTTCACAGAACCTTGAAGTGAATGCTAACTTGGATTGGAGGATGATCAAGAGAGGCCTAATAAGTTATATCCAAGCCAAAGAAGGGAGGAAAAAGGTGAAAATGAGCCTAAAATGAGAATTTCGCTCCTGACCCTTCCAAAGGGTCCAGAGCGAAATACACTTTTCCTCTATTTTGCTCTTTGATATGGCCAAGTTTTGGATTTTTGAGGCATGGTTGAGGAGGCTTTGATGCATATCTGCCTTTGAGAAGAGGTTTGAGGCGATGAAGTGGTAGAAATCAACCCAAAGGGAGAATTTCGCTCCTGACCCTTCCAAAGGGTCCAGAACGAAGCCCTCAGTTTGACCCCCTATCTTGCCTAAAATGATGAAAATGACCTTGTCTTGGGCTAATTTGATGGTAGATTCACTTAAGTGAGAAGAAAGGAGCTTGAATTTGATCAAGTTTGAAGGAGAATTGGATGAAGGAAGTGGGAAACCAACCAAGAACATGGATTTCGCTCCTGACCCTTCCAAAGGGTCCATGTAAAGTTATTTCAATTTCAATTAAAGAACAAGTTATGAACTATGTATGCTATATATGGATATGAGGAATTATGTCAATGTCTAATAATTCTGATTTTTATCTGCAGGTCTGAAGGAGAGAGATCATTTAATATTTTCTATGTCTTCTCCAAATGAGTTCAATTGGCATATATATCATTTAGGCAACCGGTCAATTGGTGTATTGACCGGTCATGCCTTTTAGGCATGACCGATCAATGCACCCATTGATCGGTGCCTTTACATTTATACCATTAACACAATGCTGATTATCGGTTCAAAAACCCCCGATAGCATATTGTAATATCATAATATAATGACTGATCTATTTAATGAATCGTTTCAGATAAACATCGATGATTCAAAGTGCACGATGAATATAATCCAACCGGTGCATTTGTTAACCAATGTTTAATGCCAAATGAAGCGGTGTATTCATTAAACCCGATAACAAATATGCTCGATATAATTAAGCCCGATAACAGATGTGAATCGGTGCCAATGTTTATGCATCCGATAGCAAGTATGTATCGGCTAATTTAACCCGATAACTTAATGATAAGCAATGTTTGTACAATCCGATAATCATATGTAATATAAATCAGACATGAAGCATGTAGATGAATAACAGAACAGGAAGGTTAGGAAGATCTTATCTTGCATAAGCTACCATGCATTAACAGTCCAAAGCGAAAATCCCCATAGACCTCAATTTCTTCCTTGTTTAGACCAAGTTCTTAGTTTCTAAGGCATGTTAGGAAGTGGATTGACATGTTTTTGCCTTAGGGAGTGACTAAAAGTGAAGGAGTGAAGGATTTTAGCCTAAAATAGAAATTTCGCTCCTGACCCTTCCAAAGGGTCCAGAGCGAAATTCTTGAAAACTCCTATTTTCATCTTGGATGAGGTACATTGATTCTTATGGCATGGATGCAAGTGGAGTGGTGTATTTTTACCTTGCAAGGAAGATTGGAGTTGAAAAGATGAAGAGTTAAGCCTAGAGTGTGGATTTCGCTCCTGACCCTTCCAAAGGGTCCAAAGCGAAATTCCCCAAAACCTCCCTTTTCTCTCAATTTTATGCTAAGCCAAGTGTGGGTTAGGGTGAATTAGGATTGGAGATGTCCTTAGGCATGGCTTTGAGTTGCTTATGATCACCAAATGTGAAGGAATTGAGCTAAAACTAGAATTTCGCTCCTGACCCTTCCAAAGGGTCCAAAGCGAAATTCTTGAAGGACACCTATTTTCCCTTGGAGATGGTCAAATCCTTGGTTTTTATGGCATAGATAGGTGTGGAGTGATGTGTCCTTGCCTTTTGAGGTAGTTTGGAGTTGAAAGAATGAAGCAAATGTGCTCAAAACTGGAATTTCGCTCCTAACCCTTCCAAAGGGTCCAAAGCGAAATCCTAAATAGGTTCTATCCCTAGCCATGATTTTTAGCGAAATTCTCCTTTCTGGCCATTTTGAGGGTCAAGCAAGTGTTGCATGCATGGGAGAGGGATCCAAAGATGAGAGTCCAAGTATAGAGAGTGAAAAGGATAGACCTTGGTGAAGGAAAACAAGCAAGTCAAGAATTTCGCTCCTGACCCTTCCAAAGGGTCCAGAGCGAAATTCTCAATTTCACCTAATTTGCTCATGATGAAGGTCAAGGTATGGATTCCTAAGCCTAGATGGGAAGAAGGCTAGCATGTGATTGTCTTAGGGGGCATTTTGGAGTAGAAAAATGATAGAATTTGAGTCTAATCAAGAATTTCGCTCCTGACCCTTCCAAAGGGTCCAAAGCGAAATCCTTAAAAACTCCATTTTACTCCAATTTTGCATCAAACTTGGTGTTGGTTGAGATTGAGGGCATCCTTAGACATGCATCTGAGCAAGTATGGTCATAAAGTGAGAAGAATTTGAGCCAAGAATGCAAATTTCGCTCCTGACCCTTCCAAAGAGTCCTGAGCAAAATTCTAATAGGGCCTGTCCCTAGAGAGGATTTTGAGTAAACTTCATTTTGATGTCTTCTTGTTGATGATTTAAGATAGAAAATGCTATGTTAGAATGAATTTATTATGTGTCCTTAATCATCTTTTGGTTTGTTTTGCAGATGAAAGAAGACCGGGCCAAGACAAGGACGACCTATTCCAGTCCCATCATTATCAAGGACACTTCAAAGGCATGGAGGAGGACTCAAGGTGCTTCTAAAGCGTTGGAAGACTTCAAATGTTCGAGGAATTGCAAGCTAGCCTCAAGACCTCATTCTACCACATAAAGGAACCTCATGATGACAGAGAAGAATGACCTTACCAACACTTCAAGGCGAGGTATGCTATCAGAGAAAGAACACTTGACAGTAAGGAAGCCTCATCAAGCATATGGGAGTCAAGGAGGTACGTTGTTCATCAAGGCACATCAAGGATGAAGGAAGATCAAGCAAGGCATAGACGTCAAACAAGGTGACATCCCAATCACTGCTCCTCCAATCGGATTGGTCCACCTCACCATGTCCAGATTCAATGTACGTGACTCCTCGGAGACAGCACAAACTTCGGTGTACCTACCCCCGCTTCCTATTGGTCCTCACTCCTAGAATGTAATTTTCTAATTGGCTAAGGAAGTTTGTTGTAACAAACCCTAATTAGGGTTTCTATCCTGTAATCCTACCGTTGATTCTAAGTCAATCAGAGCCGTCAATTTGTAAATGGCTCTCTATATAAAGCCCTGGCTCCTTATTTGTAAAGGTTAATAGTTAATAGTCAGAGAATAGTTAGGAGTTAGCAAAAAGGAAAGATAGTCAATAATTAGTAGCTCAATAGTAGATAGCATTTTAGAGTAGAGTAGAAAAGAGAAGGCAAAGATTGTTGCCAAGACATTGTTGCAAGAGACATGTAAACTTCATTGAAGGAATGGTGAATTCTATGTGTCGATTCTATGTCACAACCCTCCTTTATCACTTTTTGATTTAAATACAATTCTATCATATTTTTGGATAAGCTATTTAAATGATTGAATAAATGTTATAAAAAGAATGAAAATAATATACACACACACAAACACACATGGAAAATATACATTATTTTTATTTATTTATTTTCCACTTCCAACTATGGCACATGTTGTAGGAAGAATAAGAAGCTTCTAGAGGATTCTCCACCACCTTGCATGTAACTCCCCCACTAAGTTTAATCAATTTGCATGAAGTCCAAAATTGGGAAAGAATCTCCTTTTTAATTAAATTTTCTAAATAGTGGAATGGAGGGATTTTTCTTATAAAATTGTATGCAAGTTTCAAAGAAGGGGGTTGATTATGTTTTGAAGAAAATTTCTCAAGTTTTAAAAGTAGATCTTCTTTGGTAGTCTCTTTTTTTTCGTTGCAGGAATTTTAAGTTGTTGTTTGAAGGATTTCTCTCAAGTTGCAAGGAAGGATCAAAAGGATAACCAATGGATTCAACATCAAGCTCGATAAACCAAGTTCTCTCCTTGTTATTTCACATTCACTTATGAGGAATTCGTATTATCAAAAAAAAATAAGTTATAGATCTTCCTTTATATAAAGAAATTCTTTTATTAGATTTTAAATCTTTTATTTGGGGATAAATAATAATGATAATTCTTTCATATAGTGCATACAAAAGATAGTTATTTATTTATTTTATTTCCCTTTAGAAAATATGCACATGATCTTGCTTTTTGTTTTTTTTCAAAGATTTTAGCAAATTTTTTTTTAAATCTCTTTTTCTGAGAATAAAATTCTTCCCTGTGTGATTTGAATCTTAATCTTTACCTCTTCCCTCTAATTCATTTCTCTGGTTCTTCGAATGGAAATCTGAATCTCATTCTTTAATCTTCCTGTGAGTTGAGTAAGATCTCTCTGTGAATAATAGTTGAATCAAAATCTCTCTATGAATTTTAGTTGAATAAGATCCCTCTGTGATTATTAGATTAAATAAATCTCCCTGTGAGTTGAATAAGATCTCTCTATGAATTTTAGTTGAATAAGATCCCTCTATGATTATTAGATTAAATAAATCTCCCTCTGAGTTGAATAAGATCTCTTTGTGAATTTTAGTTAAATAAATCTCTCTGTGACTATTAGATTAAATAAATCTCCCTGTGAGTTGAATAAGATCTCTCTGTGAATTTTAGTTAAATAAATCTCTCTGTGATTATTAGTTAAATAAATCTCCCTATGAGTTGAATAAGATCTCTCTGTGAATATTGGAGATAAACAATCTTCCTGTGAGTACTGGAAATAAACTCTCTATCCCCCTGTGAATACTGGAAATATTAACCTCCTGTTTACTGTAAAATCAATCTAAAACAATTGTTTGATTATCTATGTTCTTATTTTCATAAATAAATTCTCTTTTGTTTAAATATATCAATAAGTAATTGGGAATGAAAAAAACCATATATATATATATATATATATATATATATATATATATATATATATATATATATATATATATATATATATATATATATATATATATATATATATATAATTTATTTCAAAAGTTAAAATATATTAATGTTGCAAGCAAAGACACGGACTTCGAAAATTATTCGAATGATTTCGGAGGCGTACAGGGGTGGCGGGTATTGTAACTGCCGGAGGGGGCAGTGGTACCCCCCACTACCCCTACGGTCACTGTCACGGCAATGGCCGCAGGGGAGTGGAGGGGCCCACGATGTCCCCTCAACCCTGCGGGCCTGTGCATTCAGGACCGCAGGGGTGATGGGACCCGTGGTCCCCACCCCCCCTATTTATTATTAAACATAAACAATTCGCCCATGTTTTTTTTGTTGTTATATTTATTTAGTTTTTTTTTTGATATAGATGTATAAAATACAATTTAGAAATAAATGTATAAATTGCAAATTTGAAATCGTTAATTTTCTTTTTCCTTAGTATAAACTTTAAGTTATTAAATTAACTTAGAAAAATTTATAAATATTGGGGATTATTGAGGAATAAATTCACGATTAACTTATCTATAATAAATTTATACTTGTAAATTATATTATATCAAATGTTATAATTAGAATCATTCGATCTATTAAGATCCATTGGGGCACTTAGTCGGCATTAAGCAAATAATTCACATTAATATGATTTGAATCAAATGCCTAAATTTAATCGCTATTTTTGGATTGCTTAATCATGCACGCAAGTTACACTATTTTTATAACATGCAAATTACTTATAGATTAATTACATTTATTGATGTTTTCATGCAAGTTGCACTATTCTTATAACATGCAAATTACTTATAGATTAATTACATGTATTGACGTTTTCATGCAAGTACACATGTAATTATTAATATGCAAGTTTCATGATGGTCATTGTTATGCAAGTTATATTTCAAGTAGTTACTTCAATTAATTAAATTTTGCGCATTCAATTAGTAGTTGTTTTCAAGTATGATGTTTTCATAGCTCGTAGTTAGAAAACTAAATAAAGGAAGATGGAAACCAAAACATAGTAGCGTTCGGTATATACGGTGCCTCTAGGTCACACTTACGGGTAATGCCGTCGTGTTGAACTACTGCACTTAATGCCTAATAAAGCTACATCAACGACGTCTGTGGCATCGTCCCTATAAATCGTCGAGGAGTAATAAGGGACACTTGGAAGTTAAAATCCAAGGGGCGGGTAATCCCCCTTGGATCGATAATTTAATAAGATAATTCTAAAACGATCTTTCATTCGTTGAGTTAAACTATAGTAAACCCCTATAGGGATGATGAGTGAAATGCTTTTGTAAAATTGATTTAATCTCGAAGAATTGTTGTTGATTGACAATTGGTCAAGGGTGATGCTCATGATAAGAATTAGGATCTAGTTGTTTTAGGCCACAAGCAATAGGCCATCTTGAGCCTTTGCTTAAGCGCTACCATCGTGGGTAGCAACCGCAGAGAAACTGTCTGGGACATTGAACCTAGAAAGGGTTGCGTACCCACTAATCAGTTTACATCAAACCATAGAGTAGAAAATAGAACTACATACTTTACGCCTTGATCTCGTGCCGAAGCGGGTATGTAGGCAGTCTTGGGACAGAGTTGTCCCTCGTACTCAGGCGTTCGTGGGTAGGGTCTAGGCTTGGTAAAAGAAAGATTGAGTAAGGATCCTATTTTGAAAGATAAGAAAATTAAATTGGAAAAAGTAATTCAATGCATACTCGGAAGGAATCCCATATGGATTCGCTTGACTTCCCGAGGCTTTAAGCCAAATTCCGAGGTGGAATTCAAGCTTGTATTATGTTATTTAATTACTCCTAAGGACGGCGACCTCGGTGCACTTCTGTTAGAAGAGTGTAGTACTTAGTGAGTGGCTCAGGACTCGAATGGTCCTGATGAGTCTAAGTCTCTGGCCAGAGCACTTCCTATCCCGATTGGATAGATGCCTACCTCGTATGGGTAGATGCCTATCCCGTATTGGATAGATGAAATCTTATGTCCCGTATGGACAAATGCCTAACCCGTATGGTTAGATGCTCATCCCAGATGGATGAATGCCTAATCCGAATGGATGGATGCCCAGAGTATGCGATTGAATCAAACATAATGATTAAATTAATCACAAAAAAAAAAAAGAATGGTCAATTTTGTTGAGTTAATTATGGTGGGTTATTACATTCTACAATTTGCATGGTCTCTATACTTCTCAAGTTTAATTTCATGTTATTAGATGAATGGAAGAAATTTGTATGATCAATGGTGAAATTTGTATATCCATACTACTAGCGGTTTGTTGATTGCAAACTTGCCTTGCGTAGTCAACTGGAATCATTCAGCTTAAGCTTAACTTCAATTGTCGCTTCTTCATTGATATGCATCAACCTGACGGTGTCTATGCTTGTAGCGGTGATCTGAACATCATAAAGCCATCCTTAGAAGATCGCACTAAACTTGTGGAGATGATCCTAGCATGTCAAAGCAAGACTTAGTTAGAGTTTCATCAAAGGTCATCCATTGCTCCTAAATTCTTAGTGTTAGAATTAGATCCTTCTCTAACCCTTATCCTTTTTCCCTTTTTAAAATCAAGGATCAGTAAAGACCCACGTTCCAGTGATATCCAAAGCAAATCAAACACTCAGGTCATCGAATGTAAGTCCCCTTGTGATTCCAGCAAAATCACATCATACCGCGAGAAGCTTATCCACACGTAGAGACCCTACATACCAGAACCTTGGAGTTACTCCGATTGATCCTTCAGCAAGATCTTCAGCAATCGGGAAACTTTGTTCAAGAGAGGATAAGATACCTTGGTATTTTATTCTGTGTTCGCATGTGCATAAGGCACATCAACACTCCCCAAATGAAGTTCTCTTTTCTCCCTTTCATATCTCATGTTTGAGGGAGTCACAACTTTTCATTTCACACCTTTTGACCATGCATTAAACTTAACTAAATTTTAATTATATTAATTTTTATTTTTATTCTTTTATATTTTAATTTATTATTATTATTTATTAATAAATCCTTTTTCAACAAGGGGACATTACAACATGTAAACAGATTTTGTTTTTCACCTTATGTTATAGGAATAGGTGCAGGAAGGTGAATGTGAGGCTGACTAGAACATGCAATTAACAATGCACTATTTGAATCCACATGCAAAGTGCAAACAGAAAAGGAAACAAAAGTCAATGGCCCTAAGTAGTTGATCCCTCAAAGGATAACTTGAAATCGAATCCTTATTTTGCTGATCATGCAGATGGGCATCATCATTATTTCTAAAGCCCTAATCATCATCTATATTGGCTTCAAAGATTTTATCCTCATTGCCATCTGCATCATACTGATCCCCATTAATCACCGTCCCCAAGTTTTGGCCTGGATGTGATCTATGCCTTATCTTATTCTCTAAATCAACTGTGTGGGTGTTTCTCTTGGTGAATGCCAACCACGTGCTAATCCTCATTGGCATAAAAAATACCTGTTGACCTCTTCTTCTTTGGTTTGAAAGCTGGAAGCATAGAAATCTCTATGCTAAGGAGCTTCCATTTACACAAAATCAGTTCTAATGCAAGAAAAGGCAATAAATCACCTAGATTTTGGCACCAAAATCCTCAATCGAATCACTTAAGAAGTGCAAAATATGCAGAAACATGTAAAAACTTACAAATATCAAAAATTAAACTTTAATCTTGGTTTAAGATGTACTCCAAGCAATTGTAGACTACACCTCTACAAGAACCTTAAAAACAAAGAAGCAAAATCAATAACCCTTGGCATACCCAGCAGTCAAACTAAGAAATAGGTCTTGCAAACACTATAATATGAGGCTCTTCATATATATTGAATTTCCATACCTTGATCCAATGCTGAACCAAAATCTCTTTCATTTGCTCGAGCAACAAAGATACACAAAGCTTTTATACTTTTATTTGTTTCAATTAACTTTTGCTTGTCTTATGTCCTGGCATAATCATTTAAACTTTTGGCTAGTCATGTGCAGGCTCATAACTTAATTAAAAAAATTGGACTCATACCAAACCACTATTGTTCTCTTGTAATCAAAAACAGTAGATTCCTCTCTTTTGGGATTAAAGATATGAACAAACAAGCCTTCCAAGATTGACCTATTATGTTACTTGTTAAGCAAGCACTATGGTGACCTGATGAACTCAAGCCTTCTTCAAAGACTCTTACAACAAATGCCAAGAAAAAAGTCCATGTAATATATATGACAGCAATACCATCAACCAGAACTTGTCTCTTGGGACTTTTACCCAGACCATGACCACCTCCTTTCTCTTGTGTACATGACCTCTGCATAATGCATTGAATCTCTGATTCTAATGAATAACAAGACCACCTTCTTTCTCTTGTGTGCTTTATCTCCTCATTCCTAAAAAATTAACCTCCACATAAGATTCTCTTCAAGTGTTAGGTTGAATTCTGAACAAGGGTCTCCCTACAAATTTTCACATTGCATTGGAGGATCTCCATATTCATAATCATATTATTCACAAAATATGTATTCAAAATTCAAACCTTTTTTTTTTTCCAATAAGCCATCTCACACAACAAAAAAATGAATTAAAACCACTGAAATTCAAATATAAATTTGCATTATACCAGCCTGAATCTGAACTTTTTCTTCTCGCCTTTTAAAATATGTTTATGATACCTTCACTTGGGCTAATTCCCTCTATTGATAGCAAATGATTGGATCCCAATAGCTTGCTAGTTTTCAAGGTTTTGACAACATGTTTGTTGACTAAGGCAGAAATGTCCCTCATGTTGGTGGCCAAAGTCTTCTTCTTCACTGCCTACTTGTATGTTCTTATGGCACTATGCATTGATAAAAACTTTTGAGATGGTCAATTCATCATGGCCAACCAAGTGGAGACATAGACAACTTGTCTAGTTACAATCCCAAGTGGGTGGATGTGTGGAGGGCACTGGCCACCTAGCTAACCGTTAATCCAGTGTGAACGTCCTTACACATAGCTGTTGATAATGAGGTCAAGTTCAACTACCAACGGCCTTGTATGCACAAACCACCTCTCAAATATTCAGTCTTCCAAATATGAAATTTGAATTTAACAAATGCTTGAGAAAAATTTAAAAAACCTCTGTAAAATCTACGTGCCTTTGACTTCGGGCCTTTGCTTTGGTTATTGCCATTAGTGAATTCAAGCATGCCTTTACTATTTGCTTTTTCTTTTGAAGAATCAAATTTTGGAAATGCATTGAGATTTCTTTTAGAAAATACGGAGTCAAATAGATTCTCCAAAAAGAATTAGTATTGGTACTTTAGAAGAAATTTCAAATTTCATGCAATGGTACCAGGCCAGTCTCAATGTACATTCTTTCAATTTCATGTTTGCAAGCCAACCGTCCAATATGCTGCTTGAATTCAAAAAATGTTGATTACAGAGTTGTCAACAACAAGAATGAAATCGAGTGACTGAAATGTCCAAAAAGCTCAACTGAAATGTCCAAAAAGCTCAAATTAATATCCAAAAGTACCAAAGTAGGTTAATGAGAATGATATCATAATCAAAATTAACAACTCATGCAAGTACCAAAAAAAAGGGGTAACTCCATGATAGTAAAAGAAAATTTAAAAATTATACAAATTATGAATATCCACGGGAGCAAGCAACAGCAAGCCAAGGTACTCATCCAACATTTGAAGGTTGAAAATTGAGTTATAGGCTGTAGCAAACCATGGTACTCGTCCAATGCTAAAGGGATGGGGTGGAGCATAAGCAAACTGTGCTACCTGTCAAACAATAGGAAGACGAGGCAAGATCGATAGTAACCCACTCAATTTCAGCTTGAAAAAATTGAGGGCCCTTAGCCAGCATAGAAGGTTGGGAGGTTCAATCAATAGGGAGAGAGGTGAGCAATAGTGAACCTTGGTACTCGTTTGATGAAAGAAGGATACGGGTTGAACAAAGCAAACCACTTAATTTTTGGCTTGTCAATAACAAAATTGATGACCTTAGCACTTGATTTTTCGCTTGTCAATAACAAAATTGAAGACTTCGCCACTTGATTTTTGGCTTGTCAATAAAAAATTGAAGACCTTACCACTTGATTTTTGGCTTGTCAATAACAAAATTGAAGACCTTATTAAAGATTGCAATTTCATCTAGAAATTTTGTTTGTGCTTTTCTCAATGCTACGCCTGGCTCTTCCCTTTACTTTTGTTTTGTATCTATTAAAAACTGAATTTGAAACTTGCATTTCACATTCCAGTTATTGTAAACACTGTTAAAAAATCCCAAAAAGGGAAAACTCCGTGATAAAAAAAGCAAAGCAAACAAAAGTACACAAATTCCAACTGTGCACAGGGGATGAGCGAATTCAGCCCAGGTTTGAGACGTAGGTTTAGAATCTTAATAATCGGGCTTATGTTCGGGATAGTAAGCTTGAAAATTTGAAATCTAAAGAATGTAACTGATACTTGGGCCCCAGGTTTTCTTAACAATATAGCTCATCTATAGCTGGCCTGCGATTAATTATTTAGCAAGTAAAATGGCAGAGCTAGCATGCATGGAATATGGTGCAGACAGTTGCCGGCGTTCTTTAAGAATTAGTAATTAAAATGGCGAAGGGCAGTTTATCGCAGATTAACCATACTACAAATTATTATAAATTCAAGTGGGTGGTAAGTAAGATCAAAAATTAAACATTGTGAGAAAGTAAGACATAAACTTCAATTTCTAAAATGAATATACAAGAGTTTCACTTGAAGAAAATGTAGATATATACCGACTTACCAGGGTATTGTCTCGTATCTGTGTCTGAAAGTTGACTGCCATGGTAAGAAGCCGCTACTTTACTGCCTGCTAACAGCAATTCTGAGTTTATTGAATTCTACAATAATGGCGAAAAGGGTTGTGAATTGCAACAGTTGTATGAAAAATTGTTGGTTTCGGTGAATTTGAACCTTACTTGTTCTCGGACGAAAATCGAACGTGTAAATTCTGCACTTAGATTAAAGCGGAACAGGAAATAGAAGCTTCAAGATACCTGTGGTTTTATTAATTCTCCTCCTGTCTCCACTCTCTATCTTTTTTAGAGTCGGATGTTTATCTATGCGAATTGGGGGGGAAAATTAATTTATATATATGAAAATAAATTATTTTATTTGTATATTTATCATTTATTTCATTAAGCATTGTAAATAAGAAGTGTTCAGTCTGTCTTGGCAGCAACTGACAAGTGTTATAGTACCTGGTGTTGAAGTATAATAATAAATTATTTTATTTATATATTTATCATTTATTTGATTAAGTATTATAAATAAGCAAGTGTTCCTAATACCTAGTGTTGAAGTATAATAACAAACAATAGTATTTATTTTGTAATTAATAGATGAGTTATGGTTATAGGAATTCTCAAATTGATCTTACATTTTTTTTATATTCACTATCGTGGAATCTGGAGGTGTCCTTGCCGAAGCAAGACTAATCCCCCAGTGTGTACAACCCACTCCCCCAGTGTGTACAACCCACTCCCCCAGTGTGTACAACCCACTCACAAGGTAGCAACACACACAGAGTTAACACAGCCGGGGACTCGAACTCAAGACCATGGGGAGCATACCCACGCCTTAAGTTGCGATCCACGACCGGGTGAGCTAGGGCCGAAGCCCTCTTACATTTTGAAATCAAAGATCAAAGTTGGCTTCAAGTCACATATTTTAGGAAGTTGAATATTGTAATGTTATTATGTTAATGAAGATTATAATTGTCAGTGTTAGCATCACTTCAAGTTTGATCCTTACTCATGTATTTTTATGATTGCTTAAGTACAATTTCATACAAATTTTTAATTAAAGGAAAAGGATAAATTGGAATATTTCACTATTTAAGTGGAGCAGCTACTATTTGAAGACGAAAAAAAGCTTTGAAAAAAAAGGAGGTTAGAAATAAGCAACAAAATATTGAGAAAAAAGACACATGGCTCTAAAAAAAATTGCCCTCTTTTTTATTTGTTTCTAATTTTGACTCCAAATTTTAACTCAATAATAATTATTAATAAGTTTATTAGTACTTGCCATTAGGGTCGAAAAATTTCCATCTTATTAGCAGATTTTGGGGATCCATTATTGAATGAATTTTTTTAGGCAATTTTTTTATAGTTAAAATAATATTTAGCATGTTTAAATTTTCTTATCAAATTTATTTTACACATCCACCAAACAAATATTTAACAAATTCTAAAACTTTTAAAAATTATACTATAAATTTAAAGGATTTAAATTTAATCAAACTTTTTTCAAACTTTTTAAAAATCAATATATAATATACACAACATTAAAAATATAAAAGTTAGATTGGGGTAATCCTTATGTAATTTTGTAATATAATTTTCTTAAATATAATGAAAAATAATTTAAGTAATTATTATATAATAATAATATAATATAATAATGGAATATTTAAGTATAATTTTAATTGATTTTTAACTTTTTATCTTTGTTTTCAATTGTAAATGTCCTGATAGTCTTAATGTTTATCCAATAACATTGACATTAACCCTAACCTAACTTTAAATCTAACGCTATCTTTAATTCAACCTTAACATAAGGCTAAATTGAAGATTTAAACAAAACCTAACCTAATGATAATTTTAAAAGTAATCATAACTTAACACTAATCCTAACTTTGATTGAATCATAAACTTGATTATTAATGCATCATGTTAATAGTGGGTATATTATTATTATATTATTATATTTTATTAATATTATATTTATATTATACTTTATTATTATTATATTATAATTTATTTATTTTTATCTGTAAAAGGCCGAAGCTCGTAGTTTTATTGATAAATTATATAAGTTTTTACAAACTTCGTTCAATGCAAGCATCAGTAGGAAAGAACGGAGTCAAGAAAACCTCTGGTCTTGCCTGGGACATATAAGTCCAGCGTCTCAGATTATAAAATAAAATTACATCAAATTCTTATGTTCTTTTATAGCTCCACCCTGGACTCGGCGAATCATTTTAGATGAGAGTCTTTGGTTCTGATTTACATGTCCAGTAGGTATTTCTTATTATATTACAAGAAGTCAAGAGGCTATGACTATCCTCTACTACTTTACAACACAATATATTACATTGCATTGATTTGATAGGTATTTCTTATTATATTACAAGAAGTCAAGAGGCAATGACTATCCTCTACTACTTTACAATACAATATATTACATTACATTGATTTGATGGGTTACTACACTCTTGAATCTTGACTGTCTTTTTCCATAACAGATTAATTAGTCCCATCATTGTTTGTCCAGTCATTAGTCCCTCATGGATCTCACCTTTTCCCCTGTAACACTTGCATAACTAAACAAATCTACAACATTCCAACTCAATGTTTGGTTAGCCACATTGCATCTTATATCATCTCTTTCTTGCTACAGAGGACAAATTTCAATAATGTGTGAGTAGTAGGCATATTACCACCTGTC